>NC_133409.1:74926666-75620000 GCF_049350105.2 Macaca mulatta | reverse complement strand
GGTGGGCATGGTGGTGGTGGTGGTGCTGCTGGTGGGGCGGCGCGGCGGGGGCTTCGCCAACGGTTTTCAGTTTGTGGTTGGGGAGCAGTCCCGTCTCCATGGCCGAGCCCGGGCCCGACGAGGAGGAAGAGGACGCCGCCGCTGCCGCCGCGGAGGAGGAGGAGGAGGACAGCGCGGCGGCACTTCCACCCTCCTTGAGAGCCGCCTCGGAGCCGCCGCTCTTGGCGCTGTGGGTGCCGGCGGCGGCGGCCGCGGCGCCCGCGTTATGGGCCATGTTGAGTTCGTGACGGGGGAGCAGGGGGTGGTGGTGCACACTGTTCAGGCCGCCGCCGCCGTCGCCGCCGCCCCCCAGCATGGGTCCCGGTGCCGCCGCCGCCGCGCCGCGCGCCCCCGCCTCCAGGTCCCGGGCCCCGGGCGCCGGCCGCGGCCCGGGGGGCGCCCGCCGTTCGCCGCTGCCTGCCCGCGCCCGCGCCCGCGCCGCCGCCGCCGCTGCTGCCCGCGCGGCCATGATCGCCGCGGCGTGGCGAGGCCGGGCGGGGGGCGGGGGGAGACAATAACCCCCACTTTTCAGGCCGCGGCCCCTCCTGTGCGCATCCACGCGGCCCGCCGGGAAGCCGCGACCCCCTCCCCCTCCGCAGGCCCCGCCGGAGCGCCGGGCCGGGCACGCCTTACGCTCTGGGCCTGCTCCCGCTGTGTGCTTTCATGGTGAAAGTTTTTAGTTCAGGTTTAAATGAAACTTTTCTCTTTTCCTCTCTAACCCGGATATGGGTAAATACACGACTGGCTGAGCCTATCGGGCCCAGCATGGCATGAGAGGGAGCTCCGGGCGAGCTCGAGCAACTATTATCCACTTCGCTCGCATTACTCCCGCGCACTCGCAAAACGCGGACTGGACTCCTCCCCGGGCCGCCGTCGCCGCCGTCGCCGCCCGCCTCGGCGCAGCCTCGCGGGGCCCAGCCGGACTGGGGCTAAGGCTGGGGCTGGGGTTGGGGCCGGGGCCGGGGCCGGGGCGGCTCGGCGGCCGCTGGGAGCGCGGCGGCGTGGTGCGGCCGGAACCTGCACTTTCCCCCCGGGCCGCTGTCTCCTTGCCAACCGGGCGTTCGCGTGTTTGTTTTCACGTCTAAAAGGAACGATACAAAGGTGGAAAACGAGTCTGACCAGCAGACAAAAGAGGGAGAAGGGCTGGGAAACAAAGTTGTCTATTGGCCTCAGAGGTTACAGGGAGCCGACGGAGAAATAAAATATTTAGGCAATCTGTGCAAAAGCACGGTCTCTCCCAGGAGTTATGTAATTTTCAGAACGTTCGCCTCTGCCTTGATTTCGGGCCATCGGCGTAATTCCCACAACTTCTTCCAACTGCAAAATTGGGAAAGATTTGAAATGAAGGTTAGCCCCGGTCAGAGAGCCCTGTGACCTGTACACAGTAGGTACTCAATAAATGCTTATGACTGACTGCACCCGCCCCAAAGAGAATGTTTACATAACTCTTTTTGAGGGCACCTTAAACACGTATGTAGGCTTGTCAATGAAAACTCCAAGTATTCCCAAAGGAGCGTTTTTCTTACATGCACTTGGATGTCCTCTCTCGAGTATGTACACTGGTGTTTTCTGCGCCAACTTTCACATGAAAATTTAACTCTTGGTGCCAGAACAGCGACAGCTATGGGTTAGCTCGTATCTTCATAAATCTGTATGACACCTTTCATCATATTTCTGAGTTTGATGTGCATAGTTAACGCTCTTGATATGCATTCATTTCAAAGAGATGTGGAACGAAACTAAAATATTACAGACATTATACTTAATAAATATAACAATAATAATATAAAACAGTCAACTCTAGTCCTAAAGTAGAAATGTTCCATACTTTGTTCTCTTAAAAATTGGTGTCTTAACATTTTATGTTTGTAATATTTGCATTGTTATTAATGTTTTCAATATTTGCGTTATTAGTCACCTAGTAACATTTTGAAAAGCAAGACTTCTTAACCTTAGGCAATGACCCACTTGTACTAGTGTGGACTCAGTTTTCATTGAGAGAAAGCATTTAAAACCTGGCATAAACAATACTTAAGGTTTTGGTAGAGTATAGTTTTCCAAAATTATTTCATTCTTCAGCTTTCCATAAAAACTATTTTAGTTCATTTCCACTGCAGTGGTTGTTTGTTTGACCAAGTGTAAATATGTTACATGACTAAATGGAAAAGGATTGACGGGAAAACTGGTGACTAATTGGGGTGGGGGGGAGGGAATCAGGTGCACACTCAAGGGTCATTATAGAGTGTAGAAACAACAAATTGCAATTCTACGCAAACCACTGGAAAACGGGGTATATCGTCGTGCGTTAGAGAGAATAACAGAACCATAAGATGAATTCATGCCAAATCATTCATCAGTTTTTGCCAAGAGAATACTACATCTTTGTTAGTGTGCCTTTTTGACATTTTTTCCTGGATTTTCTCCCTTTATATATTCAAATATATACTAATTATACGCATTACACCACAGAAGTTGAATTTTTAGTTTTTCACATGCAAATATAAATATATGTCTGTTTTGTGTGTATCTATATACATATATTCTAAAATCAATTACATATTTATGCTTTTAGACATTTATAGTCAAACTAAGTATGTACACATAATCATAAAAGTGCATTTTTTCAAATTGATAAAATATATCAAAGTCAGTTCATACAAGTGTAGCCATATGTTGTAGCTTATTTTCACAACTAATCTTAAAAGGGAAAATGAGTCACCAAGTTCAGCTATGGCCCTTTTCCTTAAAATATTTTTTCATATTGGAAAATCATGAAACTAAAAAAAAATTAGTAGAGAAATCAAAATCTCTTTTAATTCCATTTGCTTCAGCAAGTCAACTAGAAGATTGGAACTAAGAGGCTATAAAATAGAGGCCCCCAGCACAATGAAATCAGTCTGCTATAAAAGGCGACACATGCCAGTTTTTCCTCCCCAATGGCAGATGCCACACCCTAAAGCAGACAGAAGGCACTGCAGCCTGTAGGAGAAGCACAACACAAAGCCGGCAGGACTTGGTTTTGTCTTTTAAACCAGGGAGAATGCTAAAATACCTTTCTAAAGCATCTTTGCTGAAGATAAGAAGTGCACTCGAATTTGTTCAACTTTTCAAACACACCTCAGGAAAACAAAATAAAAGCCTGTTTCGTTTCATTTAAACATCCAGGGCTTAATAAAGAAAACACCAATTGTCAGGGGTCTGTTACAAAGTGATGAAATTGGTTCCCATTACACAAAAGCACAATTCAACCACAGGTTCGAATTTCCATTGTGTTCCTTGCCTCAACTATCTCATATGGCAATTCTACCTTATTGTTTCTTTTTGATGAAATAAGGTACTAGAAATCACTGTGCTCATTTTTCCTGATGAATTCCTTAATTTTACACCTCGTGCCTAAATTTCAAACCACAATGACAACTTTAATAAGTTACCCTAACCACAAAGAAGCCATGAGGGGAAGGCCCAGAGGCTGCCCGCGGCCACCCTGGGTCCCAGCCGACCTCCCACCCACAGGGTGCTCCCCACGCCTTCATGTTTAGCCAGAGGATTACCCATTATTTTGTTAAACATTCCTTTTTGGTTACAAAAGACTTTTTTTTTTTTTACTGTATGGAAATATTAATATTCAAATACTGCGCCTTTTGAATAAGTTTTAGGGCATTGAATAAAAGGCTCTTCAACTTGGCCACTTAAAGAGGATTGAGCCAGATGGTAGTTTAAGAATTCCACAGTTCTGTTCTTTTTGCCTCATCGTAGCCCATCATACTCTGTTTGCTTTCAGATTAGTCCCCTTTTACCGTTCTACTTATTTATTCGATGACTGAAACTATCACGATTCACTGCCCATCATATTTCTAACTATTCTTTATGTAATTTGGAAGCAATTTAGAATAAAGCCCTGTCAAGGTTTTACAAATAAGAACTATTAAAGAGTAAAGCTTTGGATACTTGCTTTCCTTTTAGATTTATGAGAAATGCGATGAATAGAGCTAATGGGATTTCCCTACTGATCTTGGGCAGGGACTTAAGAAATCACCAAACAATTGTCCTTTTCACTTCTCCGATTTAGATGTTAGCAGTGAATAACTGCATCACTGCAAGATATGGGATGTAGCATTTGATTTGAAACAACTATGCAAATCAATTAGGTAGGATTTGAAAAAAAAAAAAAAACCTAGGCAAAAAAAATAGTTTAAATTTGGGAACTAAGGCAGACGGTGTCTCTAATAAACTTACTAAGAAAATTATTGTGGGGATAATAAACCTGGATGGAGATAAACTGCATGTAGTCATTCAACAAATTTATCTGGAGTCTACCTTGTGTCATGCCTTGAAACTAAAAGATAATTACCTTGGTCCTGTCCTTCATAGGGGAGATAAACAATTAACAATCACTGAAACCTACTAAGGTCTGCCCTTCAATGTCACATAGGATTTGGCCAGTAAAGAAGCAAGCTCAGACCTTCCCCATCCCACAGCATTTCCTGCAGCGGAACCTTGCTGGCTGCCATTAGCGGTCACCTGACCCTAATCCTCCCTCTGACACAGCTCCAGCTTGACACCTGGAACCCACCACTGTGGAGTTGGGACTTCCAGAATCTTAAGTTTAACATCAGGCTACTACAGTTTCTCTCCAAAGTGCTTAGAAACATAGTAACACCAGTGAAATACATTTAGAAACGCCTTACTACATTTTAATACATTGTACTTTTTATTTTATCCTGGACTGTCCTCTTTTGAGTGGCTTTATTACAACCTCATTTATAAATTTCTTGTAACTTTTAGACAAATGTGTGTTCAATGGCTTCTTTCCTTTTATTTCCAGTACTGTCCTCAATCATTTTGCCATTAGTGAAAATAACTTACTGAACACCTACCAGTGTTTTTCAATATTCTCCTTCTACATCACGTCAGGTAGTGATCTATGTGGCTGTTCTTAGTGATAACATGCTGCCTGGCTGGCTAAAGGTCCTGCATAGGTAACTCCTCTCTAGTTCCTCAAAAATAAATATTTGAGTAGTAAACATATATAATCAGGTATACAAAGAAGTCACTTGGCAGTTGAATCACCTCAGTTTTCTAGAAAAGTTTCAGCAACTTACCTGAGGGCCTTCTGGGTCTCTCACAGATATGATTAATTGCTTTATAGTACAGGTAAACTTTGAGAATAAGACTATGTTTGAAACACAGTAAGTCCCAAATAACAGTAACTCGTGCATTAATGGAGCGCATTCCTCATTTTTAGTTCACCTTGCTTATACCCAATGACTTTGTTTCTAATTCATTATGCAAGTCAGTGAGCACCTTTAAGGGTTTGTGACAGTCATCTAATTGTCTTGGTCAGGGCCAAAGGACTTGGTTATATGCTTTTCATACACAAAATGACATAATTTCATTGAGGAATCTGCTTATTAACCCATTCCCCTAAAAATGCCCAAGTTAAATATAAGGAATTTTTTTCTCTCTCTGATTTGAAGTTACATTGCAACATCTAACTCTAAGACTTAAATTTCAGTGAGCTCTCCCTGGCATCTTCTTGGGCCCTCAGGTGACACCTGTGTCAAGCTGTACTCTGTGTAGTATAGGTGACCCTCTTTCTCAAGGACCAGACGTGCCAAAAGGTTTCCCTGCCGAATCATAACCCACAATGAGCATCTGGGAAGGGGACTCCTTGCCTCAACCCCGATTATTCATTTAACAAGGAACTGTCTATCACCTACTCTGCCCTAGCCCTGTGCTAGGTGCTGTGGCCACTGTAGTGAACAATAAAAACTAATAATACGGCCGGGCGCAATGGCTTACGGCTGTAATCCCAGCACTTTGGGAGGCCGAGGCGGGTGGATCACAAGGTCAGGAGGTCGAGACCATCCTGGCTAACACAGTGAAACCCCGTCTCTACTAAAAATACAAAAAATTAGCCGGGCGTGGTGGCGGTTTCCTGTAGTCCCAGCTACTTGGGAGGCTGAGGCAGGAGAATGGCGTGAACCCGGGAGGCGGAGCTTGCAGTGAGCCGAGATCGCGCCACTGCACTGCAGCCTGGGCGACAGAGCAAGACTCCATCTCAAAAAAAAAAAAAAAAAAAACCGAATGATACTTGACCACATTGAATGTACCGGATCATTCATCGAATGATCACTAATGTAGAGTTCCAAAGCAATGGGTTTTGAAGGAAAGGTACGGGGTTCTATGAGGGAAATAGCCAAGGAGCCTGATGCAGACTGGGGACTGAGGGACAGCTTCCCTGAGAAAATGTGACTTGGGCTGAACACTAAAGAAAGAGGAGAAAACATTAAATAAAGAAGAGAAAGAGTGTCGCAGACAGCAGGAGGCAAGTGGGACTGGAGAGCAGGCATGCTGGGAGTGGTAGCTGAGATGGGGACCACCATGCTTGTCCCAGGCCCAGTTAAATCAGGGCTTGTGACCCAAAAACTGGGAAGTCACTAGGGCATTTAAGCAGGGGGCTGACATCAGATCTGGGTTATGGCAAGAAACCACTGCTAGGAAGACAACACGTTGGAGGTGCAGCCAGAGCTGGAATCGGGGGGCAGGTCCCAGGAGTCCAGGCTCAGACCTCTGGGACCAGGGAGGCCTGGCCACTCTCATTTATTGAGGCTCTGAGGATATTATGATATTTAAAAAAACACAAAATAGGATCATAAAATGTTTAATGTTTACATTTTTAAATTCCTAATGTACAGACTCAAGAATACAATGCTATACAAATATGCCTTTTGCAGAATAAATCTTAAGATTTATTTATTTTTTTAATTCATAGGGCAGTGTGAGCTGATAATAGATCCCAAACTAAAAAGCAAAAAACATGGTGAACATCTTTTCATCTAGTCGTCGTATCTCTAGGACTAAATGTATAACGTACCTGGCAACAACACCAACGTCTAAATGTAGGCCTCTTTGTAAGTGGCTTTCCTAATTATCTGTGATGATCGCGCATAGCCCAAGTAAGAAGAGAGAGATGGTGGAGTTGTATGGGGACCAGAGGGACTATGGGGATAGAGACAAGTGAACTGACCCCACAGAGTCCACTACTTCATAATGTGCAGGTTGCTCACTGCTCAAGGCCAAGAAGGTGGGTGGGGTCTCTGATTCAGCTGGGGCCTTGCATGCCACTCTTTGAGTCCTGGCACAGAGCTGAGTCCACTGGAGAATGGGGTGTCTTTTCCTAACTTGCACAGAGCTGCATGTATGCTCGCAGTGGCCTCCATGAGAGAGACAATGTGGAGGTAACACTGAAGAATGAGGTCGTAGATTAGATAAGAAGGTGAAAGGATGGCAGGGCCAAGGCCTTCTTTCTTCTTTTTTCTCTCCACCCCTTCCTGCCCAAACCAATTTATGAAGCAACTGGAAATTCCAGCTTTTATCCTTGCTCTCCAGACCATTCCACCCTACCCATCAGTCCTACCCAGCTTGCTCTCCCACCCCTGCTCTGATAAGCCAACCTGCTCACAAAAGAAACTGAGATCTAAAGAAAGCTTCAGGCTGGGCACGGTGGCTCATGCCTGTAACCCCAACACTTTGGGAGGCCAAGGCAGGCGGATGGCTTGAGCCCAGAAGTTCCAGACTAGCCTGGCCAACATTGTGAAATCTCATCTCTATAAAAAAATAAAAATAAAAATTAGCTAGGTATAGTTACATGTGCCTGTAGTCCTAGCTACTTGGGAGGCCGAGGTGGCAGAATCACCTGAGCCTGGGAAGTCGAGGCTCCAGGGAGCTGTGATCAGACCATTGCACTCCAGCCTGGGCATCAGAGTGAGAACTTGTCTCAAAAGAGAAAAAGCAAGCTTCAAGGTTTAAGAGGCAGAAGACAACTCCTCAGCTCCACACAGTGGGAACATTCTGTAGCCTGAGCATCTTGTCTCTTATCTAGGTATCTGTGAGATTGAGATGATCCATGGAAAACCTTTCAAAATAAATAGACCAAATTCAAGACATCTAGCCATGAGTTAAAACCAACCCCTTCTCAGGGCCACCTGCTTGCACAGCACCAGGGGCATCTTGCTTGTTGTCGCTGATATAGAGGATGTCTTGTCCAATGTGACTGGCATGTCCCTGTTTTTTCCCATTTGCCAGAGACCCGAGCTGTCATTCACAGGTGCTGAGAGGGAGCAGGAGAGGCAATCAGAAACTGAAATGCCCAGGCCTGGGCAGCGTCCTTGTTTTGCATCGTGACTTGGCTGCTTCCTGCCACCTTCACACAGGTGCGAAACCTTAGGGCAAACCACCTTGAATATCTGCAAAAGGTAAAGGAGAAGCTGACCCAAGCGGGGATGGGGATGCCTCCAGCCTGCGGCACACCCCTCCCTTGTTCTCATTCACTTACCTATTTAGGGATAGTGCACAAGCCTAGAAAAGAGAAAACCTCAGACACAAAGAGTTGTGTTTAATCAATGAACCAAACCACCTCTAGGCTACATTGAGCTTGGTAACTGTTATTACATACCATTTAGTATGTTTATCCCGTGTCTGGCACTGTGCATACATATGGCAGAGAAGCAAGTTGCCTAACCCAATATCTGTTCTTCCCACCTTTAGTTACAGAAGTCCCAATTTTTAGCTGACCACCTGTTTTTGTTGTTGTTGTTGTTGTTGTTGTTGTTGTTTTGAGACGGAGTCTTGCTCTGTGCCCCAGGCTGGAGTGCAGTGGCGCGATCTCAGCTCACTGCAAGCTCCGCCCCCCAGGTTCATGCCATTCTCCTGCCTCAGCCTCCCAAGTAGCTGGGACTACAGGCGCCCGCCACCACGCCCGGCTGGTTTTTTGTGTTTTTTTAGTAGAGACGGGGTTTCACTGTGTTAGCCAGGATGATCTCGATCTCCTGACCTTGTGATCCGCCCGCCTCGGCCTCCCAAAGTGCTGAGATTACAGGCTTGAGCCACCGCGCCCGGCCAAGCTGACCACCTGTTTTTAAAAAATCTACATTTTGCAGATTCCCTTGGAAGTCAGTACATCCACATGCCCAAGCGGAGCTTCAGGGCAGCTCGGCTACTGGCTACCTCCTGACTTCGTGTATTAGAAAGAAGAATAAACTTCTGTCTTGTTTAAGCTACTGGTATTTTTTGCTTTGTTTTGGTTTTTTCCCCCCTTTTCTCTCTTTTTTTAGTAGAAAATCACATCTAAACCCAACTGATATAATGCATTATGATTTCTCACATAATCCTCACAACAACCCTTTGAAGAGTTTGTAAACGTCCCAAACCTTGGTTTCCTCCTGTATAACACACAGATCGCAGTAGTACTTACTTCCCCGGGCTTCTGAGGATTCAGTGAAATAATGCCTTCAAAGTTCTGAGCACAGCACCTGGCACGCCGGAAGTGTTTGATAACCACTTTATTAAGGTACTTTTCATCTCTGTAGCTGGATGATCAATTTCTCAAGGACAAAGTCCCTATCTTCAGTTTCTCTTATATTGTTTACCACACTCAGAACATTCCCGAACCCACAGTGGGCACTCAATTGTCAACATAATTTTATGGCTGAATCCAAACGTGCAAATAAAATTATTATATGCATTTTCAAATTAACTGTTTCTTTCAATGCAGAGAACTGATGTAGCTAAAGCAGCAATGACTCTTTATGCTAGTCATTTAAAATAAAGACAGGCTGGACACAGTGGCTTATGCCTGTAATCCCAGCACTTTGGGAAGCTGAGGCAGGTGGGTTGCTTGAGCCCAGGAGCTTGAGACCAGCCTGGGCAACATGGCGAAACCCCATCTCTACTGAAAGATACAAAATTCAGCTAAGCATGGTGGTATGTGCCTGTGGTCCCAGCTACTCCGGTGGTGGGAGGATTGCTTGAGTCTGGGAGGTTGGAGGCTGCAGTGAGCAGTGATCACACCACTGCATACAAGCCTTGGCAACAGAGTGAGACCCTGTCTCAATAAAATAAATAAATACAGGATTCCTAACTTGAAAAAAATTAGTTAAAAGGCAGAGAAGGCCAGGCATGTTGGCTTATACCTGTAATTCTAGCACTTTGGGAGGCCCAGGCAGGAGGACTGATTGAGCTCAGGAGTTCAAGACCTGCCTGGTCAACATAGTAAAACCCTATTGCTACAAAAAATAAAAAAAGCTGGGCATGGTGGCATGCACCTGTAGTGGTGCATGACAGGGCAAGACCCTGTCCCCCTGCGCCCCCCCCCAAAAAAAATGGAAAAAAAAAAGGCAGAGAGCATTTTTCTTAAAAGATGATTTCTGCCTATTAAGGTAACATATGTTTCCAGCTGTGTTCAGAGAGCTACTACTCTAAGAAAGGAACTCTGTCTGACTTACCACCTTCCTCCAGGTAGACTTCCTCATTCTTGTTAGCTAAAGGACTATTGTGTAGGCATGAGGTTCCTAACTGTAGAGAGCATTGCAGCGTTGCTACGTACATGTTTTAACGCTCAGGCACATCACAGTAAGGCTTGGTCTGTACTAGTCTAGCATGGCAGTTGTTTACAAACAACATGATTATTAGTGCTGATCCTACAAGATTGGTTTCCCGTTGACCCCAACAGAAACAATGCAAAATATTTACCCTTTTCTAAAGCATCGTAAAACTCCTGTGGTTTTTGAAACCAGACCAAGAACACATGTAGAAAACCCCATGGATTATTTTAAGTGAACTTATTTTTTTAAATCTCATTAACTTTTCACCATATGCTGTTTATTTTTATATCCTGCATAGGCTGAAAAGTGAAAATAGACCAGGCCACTGTGTTTCATTTCAAGCAAATCATTATGAGGATGACACACACAGACTCTGGGGAGTTCAGAGAAAAACAAAGATGATTAAGGGGCCTTTTAAAAATGACTTACAAGAAAAGGTACTTAAAGCTCTATATGTTCCTTAAGAAAACAACCCAGGAGGCAAACAGGAAAACTGCTCCTCACCACATGGATACAGTATTCCTGCGGGGGGCTTCATGATCTGTGGAAAGAAGGTAGATTCGCATCCCAGCTCCATGTTTACCGGCCGTGCAAGTTTGGGCAATGTACTGACCTTCCTGTGTACCAAGATGTACGTGAGACACTAAATATCCACTTCGTACAATTTCTGGGGGGTAAGAATTAAATGAGAAAGTGTGTGTAAGCACTTAACATATTGTCTGGAATTAAACAGGTAAGGAGGTTTGAGAATGTGTGTGTGTGTGTGTGTGTGTGTGTGTGTGTGTGTTAATTTCTAAGTAGAGTAGATGTGTGTTGTATGCCTTTAGGAAAACCAGGTATACTCCACTCAACCCCAAGCATTTCTCCTGCTATGTAATTAAACTTTCTCCATTAAAGATTTATGGATTTATTCTTTTCCGCAAAGGCTTTGAGTCTTGTCAAAATACAAATTTGCTTCTAACGAGTAATACCTTAAACTTGTATCAGTTATTTACACCTTCTTATGAACATATTTTGGATCTGTTTCTGAAAGCCTGCTTTGATGAAGAAGGAAAGGAGACAAGAAAGTGGATGTGGGTGCCAGAGAGAAGGTGAGCTGAAGCAGGAGGAGAGACCTCAGTGAATGGGAGGCTGAATGGTGGGGACAAAGTCTATTTTCTGCACAATATCCCCTCAGACCCAGCCCTAGATATTAATGAGCTGAAGGTATGAAAAGGAGAACATACCTAAATATTGGAAAAGTTTTTCTTTCCATCTGAACAGTTCAGTCTCATGGGTCCTCAACCCATTCCCTCAAGATTGGGATCCCAGGGTTTGCCACCACTGACCATGTCATGATAGACTCTTGGTGGGTGGAGATGGGTACTGAGAAGGAGAGTCATGCAATAGGGGAACTCTTTTTCCAAGCAAGCCCAAGTTAATTCCATGATTCTGTGGCTACATAGGACAGGGGATAATGTAGAACATTTTTACTTTACAGGTGATGACGAAGCACTATAGATCCTCTACCGCTACAAAAGGAGGCTGATAGCAAGGCAGGAGGGAAGAGGGAAGTAAAGGAAGCTGCTGGCCCTAGGCCTCTGGAACCTGCACCCTCCCATGTGGGGCCATGTGGGTCCCTTTGGCTGTAATGACAAGGATTGGTGCATGCACAGAGATGAGAGTCCACGTCGCCCACAGTGCTGTGGAGAAGAGGACAAAGAAGGAAGAAACTGGAAGGGAATGGAAGTGGAAGTGGGCAAGAAGAGGGAGGGATGAGAGAGGTAGAATGACAGAGAGAGACAGGAAGAGACAGCCAGACAGAGTTACTAAAGACATCACTGGGTCTAGGAAAAAACAATGTTACAAACTATAATTTATCATTTGATACATGTATCATTAACCAGGCTAGATCCTCTTACTAGTGTGAGATAATTCATGGAAGTCATAGCAATTTTAGGCTTGAGGTTAAAACTGTAGAAGACGGATGGTTTCGATGGCTCATACTTGTAATCCCAATACTTTGGGAGTCCTAAGTGGGAGGGTGACTTGAGGCCAGGAGCTCAAGGCCAGCCTGGGCAACAAAATGAGACCCCGTCTCTACAAAAAAAATAAAAAATAAAATTAGCCAGGTGTGGTGCACTCCTGCAGTCCCAGCTATTTGAGAGGCTGAGCTGGGAGGATTGCTTGAGCCTGGGAGGTTGAGGTTGCAGTGAGCCATGATCATGCCACTATGCTCCAGCCTGGGCAACAGAGCAAGAGACCCTGTCTCAGAAATAAACAAACATAAAACTGTAGAAGATGAGTAAGACCCTGTTAGCCTTTCCAATTAGTATTTTTTCTTGCTGATTTTCCAGAGAGAAATTCCTTAAACAGTTGGCCCCACTGACTCCATTTTATTCCATAACCCCTGCCACATTCTAATTTCTAGCCTCATCTGGTCCCTGGAAAATTTCCATCTCTGGTTTCTCATGACCTTCTTCTAGAAAAACCCTCTTGTCTTTTCTTGGCTTTCCCCTGCTTCCATCTTTTGGAAATATGTATTGATATCTGGAGCGTGGTGTTTTGTGACTAATTCTACTCCTGCTACAGCTGAGATAGGAGGTCTGTTTACATGATATAAGCCCTTCTAAGTGCCAGATATGTGCGAGAGGACTCAGGGGTGAGGGTGGGATGGAAGTCTCAAGGACAGGTGGCGGTCCGCCACCTGAAAGAGGCACCTACTGACAGACTTCAATTTCCTTAGCTATGAAAAGTGGCAAATGGACCAGTTAGTGGCCACCGATGATTCTGTGAGTCTCAAAATTATTTTTCCCCTTCGCTGATTTCCCTGAGACCATTCTAGCTTCTTCCACACTTTCTGTTTCCTTCACCAACTTCTTGTCCTCCTAGCCACAGCCTTCCAACCCTGAGGCAGCCCCTATCTGCTCCTTTTCTTTGGGGCCCCACTGCCCCATGGCCCTCCAGTCCACTACAGTGCCCCTCAGGACGGCCCTGGCCTCTCCACCCTCACCCACTGTTGCTGGTTCCTCTCTCTGTGCCTTGGTTTGTATAATTCCCCTAAATGTCCAGCCACCGCTCCCAAGTCAGGCTCACTACTAGCCCTCTCTGAGAAGTGGTCCTTGACAAAGTCCACTGCTAACCCTGCCCCACCGGGCTCGCTCACGCCTCTCCGCCTTTACATTTACTACCTCCTATGTTCTTTCCCATTGCTTGGTAAGAAGCTGCCATCTTTCCAAACTCAGCCCAAATGCCACCGGCCTTTGTGAAGCCTTCCTTGATCACAGTTCCCACATGCCCTCAGAGCTATGAAACCAGCTTGTGGGCATCACGATCTTACCCTTCATTGTATTATGGTGTAAATATCTGTGAGTGTTCATGTCCCGACCCCAAAAAGGGTGCTCCAGAAGGGCACCCCCACATTTTTGCATATCCAGGGCCTAACCTAGGACCTGGTCCTCCCGTGAATGAATGACCTCTGAAACCAGTTAGAGCAATACTGGGGCAATGCCTGCTCCTCCAAGCAGGGGACCAGTGTGGCTGATATATCTGACCTTTCCCTACACTTCCTGAGCAGGCACAAGGTCCCTATGCATGAGGATATGTCCTTAGCAATCAATCTATTATTTTCTCTTCTTGGTCCCTATGCATGAGGATATGTCCTTAGCAATCAATCCATTTTTCTTTTCTTTTTTGCTTTCTTTCTTTCTTTTCTTTCTTTCTATCTTTATTTATTTATTTTTATTTATTGTTGAGACGGAGTCTCTCTCTGCCACCCAGGCTGGAGTACATTGGCACCATCTTGGCTCACTGCAACCTCCACCTCTCAGATTCAAGTGATTCTCCTGCCTCAGCCTCCTGAGTAGCTGGGATTATAGGCATGCGCCAACACATCTGGCTAATTTTCATATTTTTAGTAGAACCGGGGTTTCAGCATGTTGGCCAGGCTGGTCTTAAACTCCTGACCTCAGGTGATCCTCCCGCCTCAGCCTCCCAAAGAGCTGGGATTACAGGTGTGAGCCACCAAGCCCGGCTGATCAATCCATTATTCTAGGGAAATTGAACAGAATCCTCATGTCACAACGTGGGCAATGGCTTCAGAAAATCACTTGCTGGAGCCATATTTTTTCAAGACACATGCCAGTCACTCTGCTCGTCTGAACATACTGCAGGGTGGTCCGTGCAGGAGGGAGAACGTGAGGTGACCACCCTCCTGTGCCAGTACTCCGCTCTCGTAGTTAGGGAACCCCAAGCCCACAGGGCCTCCTCAGGAGCCTTACTTCTGAAATGGGAAATTTTGCCTTGGGACATTAGAGAAGAAAAGTTCTCTGCTGCTCCACGTAGCAAGAGTCAAAGACCTAGAAACAACCATCATGGATTCCTTTAATGATTTTCAGCTATCAACATGGGGAAAATTTCTAGACAACATGGGGAAAATAAAAGTTTTGCAATGGGGAGCACACATATAATTTTTAAATGGCATGCACAAAGGCTGTGTGGCCACCCTACAGACTTGGGATTTATTTTTATTTTTTATTTTTTTTTTTTTTGGGGGGGATGCAGTCTAGCTCTGTCACCCAGGCTGGAGTGCAGTGGCTCAATCTCAGCTCACTGCAACCTCCACCTCCTGGGTTCAAGAGATTCTGCTGCCTTAGCCTCTCGAGTAGCTGGGACTACAGGCACACACCACCGCACCTAGCTAATTTTTGCATTTTTAGTAAAGACGGGGTCTCACCATGTTGGCCAGGCTGGTCTCGAACTCCTGGTCTCAGATGATCCGCCCACCTCGGCCTCCCAAAGTGCTGGGATTACAGGCATGAGCCACCGTGCCCTGTCTTGGGATTTTTTTTAAAGAAAAATAACTAAAACTCCTGTTGAACATGCTTTTTCACTATACTGCCAAAGAGCTCAGACTATTAAAATTATTAGATATAGGTATTTCCTTGCACTACAGAAAAACAAAGTTATTAGCATGATGGGTCTAAAAATAGGTGATTTGTAGCTGAGCTGTGATGTATTTTCTAGATACTTTGGTTTAATTTCTAATTTTGTTAACTCAAGTGTAAGAGGCTGTAAGTGATATGCATCTTGCATTGCATTATTCGGTCAGGATATGATTTAATTTCTTTTATAATAAGTAAATAAATAAAACTAAAAACATTTTTTTTATCATCTCCAGCAAGTTCCCCTACCCTGGCTCCAGGACCAATAGTCAGCTAACTGGGCTTCAGTAGGGTGACATGCAGTGAATTTTCAAAGCTATGTTTAGATGCTTTGAGAGTGGACACCCATTCTCCTTTGCCACTGCTCCTCCAGTTCTGTCCTGTACCTGCAGCCAAGGCCCAGTCTTCACTTTGTCCAACAGTTTTGCTAACCACATCCTTGTCTTGTTTCTTAGCATTGAGCCCCAGCCACTGAATCCTGCCTACTCTATTCTCCTGAGCCTGGGCTCTTCTTTGCTTTTGCCACAATGTCTATTTTATCCTTCCACCTCTGTTGGGACTGGGATCTGGTACTTCAACCCTTGGTTCATTGTTATCATCTTGTTACCTGCTGAAAACTGTATATGATGCTGCCAGCCTGCCTGGATTGCCAAATATCAGCTCCCTGCTTATTGAACCGCCCTGACGCCTACTGCTTGCATGGACAGTTCACATGAGTCGAGTGCTTGCAGTGTGACAGGGCACAGTGCCATGGGCTCTGCATTCGTGACCTCATATGATCTTCATAAGGATCCTATGAGGTAGATAATATCTCTGTTTCACAGGGAAGGATACTGGAAAATGTGAAGTAAAAGAATTTGTATCTGGTTGCTGGGCACAGTGGCTCACACCTGTAATCCCAGCACTTTGGGAGGCCAAGGCAGGCAGATCACCTGAGGTTAGGAGTTCGAGACCAGCCTGCCCAATGTGGGGAAACCCTGTCTCTATTAAAAAAATACAAAAAATTAGCTGGGTGTGGTGGCAGGTGCCTGTAATCCCAGCTACTCAGGAGGCTGAGGCAGGAAAATCGCTTGAACCCAGGAGGCGGAGGTTGTGGTGAGCTGAGATCGGGCCACTGCACTCCAGCCTGGGCGACAAGAGTGAAACTCCATCCCCTTCCCCAACCAAAAAGAAAAAAAAAAGAATTTGTATCAGGTTATACAACCAGTAAAGGGAGAATCTGGGATTGGAGGAGTCTCAAGCTGGTTCCCATTCTGGGGAAGTCCTGTGCAGCGGCCGCAGTCTACAGGTCCCTGGTGAAGCCTGCACTGAGGCACCTCTCACCATGGCCTGGGCTGAATTTGGTGCTGTCGCTTTGGCCCCAACTCAATAGATGGGTCCAATTCCAGGGTTAGACAGTGCCAGGCTGTTCTGTCATAGTTGACTCTTTCATTTTTGACCACACCACAGCATATGAGCCATGCCCATACTTCTCTTATCTAGGACTACCTACCAATAATTAATAATGGGAAATGCTAGGTATGAAGAACACGTATAAAAATGTATTTATATTTGGTAAAACTTTATTAGATTTTATTCTTCCCTCCCTTCCTTCCTCACTTCCTCCCTTCCTTCCTTTCTTCCTTCCTTCCTTCCTTCTGCCTGCCCTCCCTTCCTTCCCCCTTCACTTCCCTTCCTTTCCCTTTTGTTTCCCTTCCCTTCCTTCCCCCTTCACTTCCCTTCCTGTTTTCCCCTTCCCTTCCTTCCCCCTTCACTTCCCTTCCCTTTCCTTCCCTTCCTTCACCCTTCACTTCCCTTCCCTTCCCTCCTTCCTTTCTTCCTTCTTTTCTTCCTTCCTCTTTTCTTCTTTCCTTCTTCTTTCCTTCTGTATAAGAAAAACTTTTAAAATATCTTCTAAGATCTTAGGAAAGTTATATCATCTAGAAAAGAGATGTTCGTATTCCACTGAAAGTCCATTGTGAGAAACTATCTCACACATTTTGCTATACTGGCAGTCTTGTGTTCTGTATAGAATTTGTTTTAATACAATTTATTGCAAAAGCTTTCTGAAGGAAGCAGGAACCATGAGAAAAATTTTCAAATAATATACTGAGCAAAGTTTGGTGTGATAGTTCTGCAGAATATTTTCTATTTTCCTCTCACTTTAGAATTAAGTATTTTTTAAAATCCCTGACTTAAAATCAGTGCATACATATTGGCAGATCACTTAGAGAAAAGCTTTTTTTGAACCTCAATAATTTAGAAGTCATGATCATTTGAATAAGGACAAGGTAAAGTAAATGTATTAAAGAGTAGAAGAATTAGAAATCACTCGGCACAGACATCCTCATACCCCTAATACCTCTCGCAAATACACATACACATCCTCACACCGGAGACACATCACACACCACTATATAAGGTGAGAATCCTCAGCTGCTAAACTAACAAAAAGGTTGCACAAGAAAAAACAAATTGGGCCAAAGCCCACAACAACTCTGGGACCCTTGAGAACCAAATATAAATCTACACTACAGGGGTCGAATCCATAAATACAAAAATCAGCCAGGCATAGTGGCACACGCCTGTAGTCCCAGCTACTTGGGAGGCTGAGGCTGAGGATCGCTTAAGCCTGGGAGGTGGAAGTTGCAGTAAGCCGAGGTCATGCCATTGTACTCCAGCCTGGGCAACAGAGCAAGACTCTGTCTCAGAAAACAAAAACAAAAACAAACACCAAAAAACAAAAACAAACAAACTGAAAATACAAAAGAGAGGTTAGGAAGCCTGGAGGACAGAATGAGAAGTACAAAATAACTATACTTCTATTGGCATTCCAGAAAGACAATTGTAGTGACATTCAAGGAAGCAATGGGGGAAGAGTAACACTGTTACAATTCCTGTGTTGTATAGTTGCTCTAGATAGAAAACTGATAATTATGCACAGGGAAATTATTAGAATTAACAAGAGAGTTTAGCCGGATAGATGCAAAATCGACATACATTTTCCTGGAAATGAGTATTTTTTCTGAATTTTTATTTTATTGGCATAAAGTTGATGAAAAGCATTCTCTTAACCTTTTAATTTCTGCTGCTTCTGAACTTATGACACTTTTGTCAGTTTAACAATATTTATTTTTGCCTTTTCTCCTCTTGTTTTGAGTAGTCTTACCAGATATCTACTTTGTTAGACTTTTCAAAGAGCAGTATTTTGGATTCCCTGAGCATTTCTATTATTTATGTGTTTCCTATTTAATTGACTTCTGTTTAATTGATCTATTATTTATATGGTGGTTATTTATTTGGTTTCTGCTCTTATCTCTATAGCGTTCTTCATCCTACTTTTTTGTGATTTTTTTTCTGTTGTTCTTTAACATTCAAGTTTGAAAACATAGCTACTTAATTTTCAGCCTTTAAGCTTTAAGTCTATAAATTTCTCAAAAAGTACCATTTTTCTACATCCCATAATGTCGCTGTGTGTATAAGTGAGATGGAAGATAAGAACATACTTACAAAAACAAACAAGGGTAGAATACATAAGAGTATTTAGGACTTAACACTGATACATCACATCACACACAAAAACCAACTCTAGGTGGATTAATGAGCTATATGTGAAATACAACCCTACAGAAATTTTAGAAGTTAGTCTGGGAGAATACTCGTATGACCTTAGGGATATAAACATTTTCTTAGACAGGAAACAAAAATTGAAATCCACAAAGGAAAAATTGACAAATGGGCCTACATTTTTTTTTTCTTCTTTTTTTTTTTTTTTTTTTTTTTTTTTGAGAGGGAGTCTCGCTCTGTCACCCAGGCTGGAGTGCAGTGGCCGGATCTCAGCTCACTCAAGCTCCGCCTCCCGGGTTTACGCCATTCTCCTGCCTCAGCCTCCCGAGTAGCTGGGACTACAGGCGCCCGCCACCTCGCCCAGCTATATTTTTGTATCTTTTAGTAGAGACGGGGTTTCACCGTGTTAGCCAGGATGGTCTCGATCTCCTGACCTCGTGATCCTCCAGTCTCGGCCTCCCAAAGTGCTGGGATTACAGGCTTGAGCCACCGCGCCCGGCCCCAAATGGGCCTACATTTAAAATAAAAACATTTACTTATCAAAAGACACTATAATGAGAATGAAATGACTAGGATGAGATATTTGCTAAATGTGTAATTGTCAAGGGATTAGTCTCCTGAACATGTAAAGAATTCTTACAAATCAATTAAAAAAGACATCTATTTTCACCAGAGTCAAAAGAATTCCACAAGTGTTTTATAGGTATACAAAATATCACTCAATCTCATTAGCAATCAGGAAAATACAAATTAATTCTGCTATGAAGTACTGTTATACATCCATGAAGGTTGCAAAAATGGAAACCTGACACTACTGTGCATTGAATGGGATGTGAAGCAAGACAATTTCTCATATATTGTTGATGGAAGTGTAAATTAATTTAATCACTCTGGAGACCAATTTGCTTTGTGAAAATGCACATACGTGCTCTATGACCTAGCAATTCTACTCCTAGGTGTAAACTCTAGAGAAACTGTCCTGTTCCAGGAGGCGTTTATGAAAATGCTTAAAGCAGCACTATTCTTTTATTTTTATTTTTATGTTTATTTTTTGGAGAGAGTCTCACTCTGTCGCCCAGGCTGGAGTGCAGTGGCATGATCTCTGCTCACTGGATTCAAATGATTCTCCTGCGTTAGGAGGAGAATCCTAGTCTCCTGAGTAGCTGGGCTTACAGGTGCATGCCACCACTCCCGGCAAATTTTTGTATTTTTAGTAGAGATGGGGTTTCACCATGTTGGCCAGACTGGTCTCAAACTCCTGACCTCAAGTGACCTGCCTGCCTTGGCCTCCCAAAGTGCTGGGATTACAGGCATGAGCCACCGCGCCCAGCCCAAGCAGCACTAGTCTTACTAATAAAAAACTAGAAGCAAATCTATGTCCATTGACAGCAGATGAATAAAATATGAGTGACAGAATACTATATAGTAACGAGTATGGATAAATTACACCTATGCCCAACAATGCAAGAGAATCTGAAGAACATAATTTTGAGTGGAGAAAACAAAGGAAAACACAGCTTTAGTCCAATGATATACAGTTTAAAACATGCATAACTAAATTTCCTTTGTGAAACTACAAAGAAATGATAACTATCGAATTTAGGATTTGATGGTCTCCAGAATGGAAACCAGCGGGGCTAGGGAGGCAGACAAGGAATTCAAAAGCAATGGTGTGACTCTGGCACTCTTTTCCTACACTCGAGGACGAGGACATAGGGGTTGTACTATTCTTCTCTTTTTGTTTTTTCCATTATACTTTATACCTTACATATTTTTAAAATATTGTTTTGTGTCTTCTCAGTATTTAATAAAAACAATTTTAAAAATAAAATGCTAAAGAGTGACACTTTTCTAAAATTCAAAAGGGACATAAATCCTCAGATTGTGGAAGTGCCCCTAGGCCCTTGCAGGTTAAATAAAAACAAATTCAAACCTAGACATATGAGAGTGAAACTGCAGAGCACCAAAGACAGAGAAAAGACGGGGGTAAAGATAGGCTATCTTCAAAGGAAAACGTTCAATTCTGCACAACAGTGGCACACCCCAGAAGTGACATAACAATTCTAGGTGCTGAAAGGAGGGGAAACCCCTAGATAGAATTCTTTTTTTTTTTTTTTTTCCTTTTTTTTTCCTGAGACAAGTCTTGCAGGAGTGTAGTGGTTCGATCTCTGCTCACTGCAACCTCCCCCTCCAGGGCTCAAGCGATTCTCCTGCCTCAGCCTACCGAGTGGCTGGGACGACAGGCACGCACCATTATGCCCAACTAATTTTTGTATTTTTTTTAGTAGAGACAGGGTTTCACCATGCTAGCCAGGATGGTCTCAATCTTTTGACCTCATGATCTACCTGCCTCAGCCTCCCAAAGTGCTAGGATTACAGGCGTGAGCCACCGCGCCCGGCCAAGGGAGGAAAACCCCAGGATAGAATTCTTTATCCAGCTGTTTCATTCAAGAGTGACGGCTAAATGATCACGCTATCAGAATTCACCATTAACAGACCTTCACTGGAAGGACTACAAAAAAAAGTCATGTGTCGCTTAATGATGGGCATACTTTCTGAGAAATGTATCGTCAGGCACTTCCGTCTTTGTGCCAACATCACAGAGTGCACTTACACAAAGCTACACAGCATAGCCCACTCCACACCTAGGCTGTGTGGGACACCCTGTTGCTCCTAGGTTACACGCCTGTACAACATGTGACTGTACTGAACACTACAGGCAACTGGAACACAATGGTAAGTATTTTGTGTATCTAAACATAGGAAAGATAACAGCAAAAATACAATTTAAAAGATTTTAAAATGGTTCACCTGTATAGGGCACTTACCATAATGGAGCTTGCAGGACTGGCAGTTGCTCGGGTGAGTGAGTGAGTGAGTGGAGAGTGACTGTGAAGGCCTAGGACATCACTGCATGCTACTGTAGACTTTATCAACACTGGACACTGAGGCTGCGTTCAATTCATTCATTTCTTCAATAATAAATTAATCTTAGCTTACTATAACCTTTTTACTTTATAATCTCAATTTTTAAAAAACTTTGACCTTTCTTCTTTCCTTCCTTCCTTCCTTCCTCTTTCTTTCTTTCTCTCTTTCTCTCTTTCGCTCTCTCTCTTCCCTCCCTCCCTCCCTTCCTTCTATCCTCTCTTCCTTCCCTCCCTCCCTCCCTCTCTCTCTCTTTCTTTCTTTTTCTTTCTTTCCTTTCTTTCTTTCTCTTTCTTTCTTTCCCTCTCTTCCTCCCTTCCTCCCTCCCTTCCGTCCTCCCTTCTCCTTCCTCCCTCCCTCCCTCCCTTCCTTCCTTCTTTCCTTTGTTCCTTCGTTCCTTCCTTCCTTCCTCTCTCTCTTTCTCTTTCTCTCTCTCTTGCTTTCTTTCTTGCTTGGACGGGCACAGTGACTCACACCTGTAATCCCCGCACTTTTGGAGGCCGAGTTGGGTGGATCACCTGAGGTCAGGTGTTCGAGACCAGCCTGGCAAACATGGCAAAACTCTGTCTCTACTAAAATTAAAACAATTTAGCCAAGCATGGTGGCGTGCACCTGTAATCCCAGCTACTTGGGAGGCTGGGGCAGGAGAATTGTTTGAACCTGGGAGGTGGAGGTTGTAGTAAGCCGAGATTATGCCATTGCACTTCAGCCTGGGCGACAGAGCAAGACTCTGTCTCAAAAAAAAAAAAAAAAAAAAAAAGTCTTGCTCAGTTGCCCAGGCTGGAGTGCAGTGCTGCACTCATAGCTCACTACAGCCTTGAAATCTAAGGCTCAACTGATTCTCCCACCTCAACCTCCCAAGTAACTGGAACTATGGACACGTGCCATCAGGCCCAGCTCATTTTTAAATTGTCTTTAGAGACTGGAGGGTCTCACTTTATTGCCCCAGCTGGTCTTGAACTCCTGTCTTAAAGCCATCCTCCCTTCTCAGCCTCCCAAAACACTGGGATTACAGGCATCAGACATTGTGCCTGGCCTTTTTTGAGTCTTCTGATAACACTTAAAACATGAACACAGTAAAGAACTGTTCAAAAATATTTTCTTTCTTTCTTTATATGTGTGTTCTGTAAGCTTTTTTCTTTGCTTTCTTTTTCTTTCTTTCTTTTTTTTTTTTTTGATACAAGTTCTCACTCTTGTTTCAAAAAACAAGGTACAATGTATCAGAAAACAACATACAATAGTGATGTCTTGTCTGGAGTGCAGTGGCACTTTTACGGTTCACTGCAACCTTGAACTCTCGGACTCAAACAGTCCTCCAGGCCGGGTGCAGTGGCTCACGCCTGTAATCCCAACACTTTGGGAGGTTGAGGCGGGCAGATCACTTGAAGTAAGGAGTTTGAGACCAGCATGTCCAACACGTTGAAACCCCATCTCTACCAAAAATACAAAAAAAAAAAAAAAAATTAGCCAGATGTAGTGGCACGCACCTGCAATCCCAACTACCTGGGAGACTGAGGCAGAAGAACCGCTTGAACCCAGGAGGCAGAAGTTGCAATGAGCTGAGATCGCACCACTGCACCCCAGCCTGGGCGACAGAGCGAGACTCCATCTCAAAAAAAAACCAAACCAAACCAAAACAAAACAAAAAAAAACAATCCTCCAGTTTCAGTTTCCTGATTAGCTGGGACTACAGGTGTGCATCACCACACCTGGCTAATTTTTAATTTTTTTTGTAAAGATGAAGTCTTGCTTTGTTGCCCAAAGCTGGTCTTAAACTCCTGGCCTCAAGCCATCCTCCCACTTTGGCATCCCAAAGCGCTAGGAATCCAGACATGAGCCACTGCACCTGGCCAAGCTTCCTTTGGTTAATTTTTAAAAAAACGTTTAAAATGTTGGCCGGGCACAGTGGCTCATGCCTGTAATCCCAGCACTTTGGGAGGCCGAGGCAGGTGGATCACCTGAGGCCGGGAGTCCGAAACTAGCTTGACCAACATGAATAAACCCCATCTCTATTAAAAATACAAAGTTAGCCGGGAGTGGTGGCTCATGCCTGTAAGCCCAGCTACTCAGGAGGCTGAGGCAGGAGAACTGCTTGAGCCCAGGAGGTGGAGGTTGCAGTGAGCTGAGATTGTGCCATTGCACTCCAGCCTGGGCAACAAGAACGAAACTCCATCACAAACAAACAAACAAACACCTTTTAAAATATTGTTGAAAACTAAGATACAAACACACCCACTAGCCTAGGCCCAGACAGGGTCAGGATCATCTACATCACTGTCTTACCTCCACATCTTGTCCCACTGGAAGGTCTTCGGGGCAATGGCACACATGGACCTGTTATCTCTTATGATTACAATGCCTTCTTCTGGATACCTCCTGAAGGGCCTGCCTGAGGCTGTTTTACAGTTAACTTTTTTTTTTAATAACTAAAAGGCATGCACTCTAGAATAATGATAACAAGTATAATATAGGAAATATAAAATCCAGTCACATAGTCATTTATTATCATTATCATGTGTTACGTACTGTATATAATTATATGCACCATATTTTTATATGACTAGAAGCTCAGTAGGTTTGCTTACAGCAGCATCACTACAAACAAGTGGGCGATGCATTGCATTATGATATTACAGCGGCTGTGATGTCACGTGGGAATTTTTCAGCTCCGTTACAATCTATGGGACTATCGTCATATGTGCAGTCCATCATTACGTGCTGCATCACTGTACTTGATCAATAAGGAAAATGGACCCAGAAGAGAGATGGGAAAAATAAGGAGAAATGGTAAGCAAAGGAATTAAATAAACAGGCCAGGCACAGTGGCTCACACCTGTAATCCCAGCACTTTGGGAGGTCAATTCGGGCATATCACTTGAGGTCAGGAGTTCGGGACCAGCCTGACCAACATAGTGAAACCCATCTCTACTAAAAATACAAAAATGAGCTGGGTGTGGTGGTGCACACCTGTGGTCCCAGCTACTTGGGAGGCTGAGGCAGGAAAATCGCTTGAACCTGTGAGGCAGAGGTTGCAGTGAGCTGAGATCACACCACTGCACTCCAGCCTGGGTGACAGAGCAAGACTTTGTCTAAAAAAAAAATAAATAAATAAACATTATTTTATTTATTTATTTATCTTTTTGAGTTAAGGTCTCACTCTCACCCAGGCTAGAGTGCCACGGTGCAATCACAGCTCACTGCAGCCTCAAACTGCGGAGCGGAAAGGTTTCTCCCACTTCAGCCTACCAAGTAGTTGAGACTACAGGTGCATGCCACCATACCTGACTAATTTTTTAATTTTTTTTTTTTTTGTAGAAACATAGGATCTCGCTATGTTTTGCAGCCTGGATTTAAACTTCTGGGCTCAAGCAATCCTGCTTCAGCCTCCCCAGTTGCTGGGATTACAGGTGTGAGCCCCTGCACCTTGTTCAGCAAACATGATTCGTAAAACAATAAAAGCTGGGTTTGGCTCAAGTTTTGTGGGATCTAAAGCTTTAATAGTTTGGGGGGGGGGCTTTTAAAAGAAAAGAATACCAAATTATTAACAAATACCTAGGTACGAAAGTTTAGATTTACTGAGAATAAGAATAAAAATCACAACAATTTAAATTGTAGTTAAATGCCTCAAAACCTCACAAAATCCAGGACTATAATACAGTCTTCAATCATTTTATTATAACCAATCCCCTCCTTTTATACATTTTATTCCCTATATTTTTTGGCGCTATATATATATATATATATTTTTTTTTTTTTTTTTTTTTTTTTTTTTTCTGAGACGGAGTCTAACTGTCGCCGGGGCTGGAGTGCAGTGATCTCAGCTCACTGCCAGCTCCGCCTCCCGGGTTTATGCCATTCTCCTGCCTCAACCTCCCAAGTAGCTGGGACCACAGGCGCTCACCATCACACCCGGCTAATTTTTTGTATTTTTAGTAGAGATGGGGTTTCACCGTGTTAGCCAGGCTGGTCTCAATCTCCTGACCTCGTGATCCGCCCGCCTCTGCCTCCCAAAGTGCTGGGATTACAGGCATGAGCCACCATGCCCGGCCTTGGCTATATATTCTTTGTCACCTCTTAATGTGACAATAACTTTTAGGTATCATATTCTATTTAAAAAAGTAGAAAGATAAGTCTGTCTTCTAAGGATAGATTAGTCTTCAACCCAGTCAATATTTGTGGTTTGTAGGTTTGTTTGTGTTTAGAGATGGGGTCTTACTATACTGCCTAGGCTAGAATGCAGTGGCTATTCACAGGTGTGATTGTAGCACACTACAGCCCCCAACTCCTGGTGTTAAGTGATCCTCCTTGCCTCAGCTCCCCAAGTAGCAAAATTTATTTATTTGTTTTTAATCAGTCATAGTTGAGAAAAGTTTATTTTACCTTCACAATTTGTTATTGGTAGTCGAGGGGGAATCCTCAGACATAACTTCAGCCCTTTGATCTCACAGTCACAGCAAGCTGGTCAAGGTCGACTGGGTTTTACCACACCCAGTATCCCTGCCACCCTGGGCCTTGCCAGGGCTGTTGTCAGGGGTAGAGTGTGCCAAAGGGACCATGAAGCCTGGTCACATGGCCCTGGGGGCTGGGAGTAGAGCCGTGTCTCAGAATGTTTTCCTTGGGGAAGAGGCTGATGTCCCATAAGGTTCACCAAGTTCAAGTTGTCACTGGGGCTTGGTACCCAACCCCCACGTTGCAGCTCCAGGATTACCACTAGGGTGAGCAGAGTGACCTCCAGGCTGGCAGAGCTGCATTCCTCTGACTCTTCTGGGGCTACTTCTTCTTCCTGGACCTTGGAAGTGTCTTTGCAGACTAGGGATCCTGAAACTGAAGTATTAGCTCCAAGGTAAATCAGACTTTTGCAGGGAATATAGAAAACAACTTTCATAACAGCAGCAATAATAGTAACAGGGGTTAGAGGAACAACTGTTTCCCACTCATATATCCATAGAGAGGAGAAAAGGAGTACTCTAATCTCCTCAAGTGATAATATGAGAATACTTTGCACTTCTTTCTGCTTCCTCAACCATTCTTCCACCAGGCAGGAGGATTGCAAAGCTGAGAAGAAAGGCCTCAACATGCTTGGCTCAGCCCCTACTGTTTTCTCTCCTTCAGAGCTGCCTCTCCCAGAGAAGCTACATTCTTGTCTGCCTGGTCTGTGCAAACAGCCTTATTGGGGACACTTGTTGTCCCACTCTGCCATCAGGCATGAAGTCCATTTAATTCAAATACAGTATCAGCAAGCTCATCTGTCCACAGATCTAAAATCTCTCTCTGCAATCAGACCTACCTGAAATAAAGCTAACATTGTATTTTGATTTTCAACTCTCTCATTCTTGCCTCTTTCCACCCTTATTTCTCCATATGGCCTCTAATTTTAAGAGAGGAAGAGAAGTACTGTATATGAGATACCCTACAACTCTAATAATAAAGGCTAATTTAGAGAGATTTCCAAAAACTGGTGAAACTAACAAATTAGAGAACAATAACATGGGGAGAGAGAGCATGCAGCTACTGTTTAGCTTTAGCTTTTTAAAACATCAAGCATGACATATCCAAAATTTAAGGGTAACATCTAAAAGGAATAAAATACATGTCTTTCAAAACACTGGAGGAGGAAAAAAAGGCAACAAACTCAAGAAATCCAGTAGAGAGCAGGAAAAAGTAAAAACTCAAATAATAAGAAAAAATATGGTAACTAGAAAATACAAAACAAGATGACAGAAATAAATCCAATACAAGGAATCCTCATAAATGTAAACACGAACCCACCTGTTACAAATCAGAGATTATCTGAATTGAAATACAAATTTTATCTATGTTTTATGCTCTCAGGTTCTTCAGAAGCATAAAATACAATGACTCTTAAAATTTGAAGTAAACTTATGGAAAAATATTTCAGGTAAGTACTTAAATAAAGGTGATGAAACAATGGCAATTATACGAAATAGAATTTAAGGCAATAATGTTAGGTATAAAAAGTCATTATTTACTAATAAAAAGAACAATTATAAAGAAAATAAAACAATCCTGGACTTGTTTGCACCTAACAATATAGCCACAAAAATGTATAAAAATAAACAATGATAGATATACTAAAAGAAATTGTTAAATTCCCCAATCATGGTAGTTTTTTTTTTTTTTTTGATGGCTGATAAAGAGTAGTTTATTTTTATTCTTTTTTTTTTTTTTTTTTTTTTTTTTTTTAAATTCCAGGGTACATGTGCAGAACATGCAGGTTTGTTACATAGGTAAACGTGTGCCGTGGTGTTTTCCTTAATACCATCACCTAGATGTTAAGCCCAGCATGTGTTAAGTTAAATTTGGACCTGTTATAGCTTCTGAAAATGAGTCTGAAATAAAAATGATGCTTAAAAAAGATGCTTAAAAAAATAGTATTTTTCCTAATGCTATGCCTCCCGCCACCCCACATGGTAGACATTTTTAACACATCCCTCTCAGAAACTGATATAGCAAGCCAATGAATAACTAGGAAATACAAAATGTCTTGAACAACACAATTAATAAGCACATTCTAATGGACATATACAGAATCTTACCCCAAATAATTAGAGGAAACAGGCAATTAGTAGAGTGACCACAGCCTAGACACAACAAATACATCAACAAATACAAGGCGGCCAGGCACAGTAGTGCACACCGGTAATCCCAGCACTTTGGGAGACCAAGGCTGGCAGATTGTTTGAGCTCAGGAGTTCAAGACCAGCCTGGGCAACATGGTAAAACCCTATGTCTACAAAAAATACAATAAAAGTAGCCGGGTGTGGTGGTGTGGGCCTGGAGTCTCAGCAACTCAGACGGCTGAGGCTGGAGGATCACTTAGCCTGGGAGGTTGAGGCTGCAGTGAGCTGAGATCGTGCCGCTGCACTCCAACCTGGGCGGCAAAGTGAGACCCTGTCTCAAAACGAACAAATGAACAAACCCAGATACCAACGTATTCATTTCCTACAGAGCACATTTCATATTACAATGCAAGGTAGTCAGAAATGTAAACACCAAAAAGATAGTTTAGAAATTCTATCATTTTAGCCAGGTGCAGTAACTCACGACTCTAATCCCAGCATTTTGGGAGGCCGAGGTGGGCAGATCATGAGGTCACCAGCCTGACCAACATGACGAAACTCCGTCTCTACTAAAAATATAAAAATTAGCAGGGCATGGTGGCGGACACCTGTAGTCCCTTACACAGGAGGCTGAGGCGGGAGAATGGTGTGAACCCAGGAGGTGGAGCTTGCAGTGAGCGGAGATCGCACTCCAGCTTGGGCAACAGAGCAAGACTCTGACTCTGTCTCAATTAAAAATTAAAAAAACAAAAAATGCCTACAATCCACTAGTACTTTTATTTGTTGTTTTGTTTTTATTTTATTTACTTTGATATTGTTAATCTATTTAGTTTTGTTTTGTTATATGGTAGGAATCTAAATTTTTCCTCCTAAAGGTTAACCAAATGTCTCAACCTGTATTGAATATATCATCCTTTATTTCCTGATGCAAAATGCTCTCTGTAGAAAAACCTAAATTCTCTTATGTCCATGGATCATTTTAAACCTTCAGTTATGCTATGTTGATCTATACATCTATTTTTCCACCAATTCCATTGCTTTAATTATTCTAGCTTTTGACTAGTGTATAATAACTGATATGGTATATTCTCCCTGATAAAATGTTTAAAAGATTATTTTCCATAAATGCAAATTCATCGTTTAAGATGAGTTTTAGAGTAATTTTGTTTTGTTTTATTTAGTATTTTAGAGACAGGGTCTTGCTTTGTAAGTTAGGCTGGACTGCAATCATAACTCACTGCAGCCTTGAGCTTCTGTGCTCAAGCAATCCTCCTGCCTCAGCCTCCTGAGCAGCTAGTACTATAGGTGCGTGACACTTTGTTTGGCTAATTTTAAAATTTCTTGTAGAGACAGGATCTCACTATGTTGCCCAGGCTGGTCTTGAACTCTTGGCCTCAAGATATCCCTGTACCTCAATCTCCTAAAGCTATTGGATTACAGACATGAGTCACTGTGCCTGGCCTTTAGAATGCTTTCAATGTTCCAACAAAACAAACAAACAAAAACTCATAAATCCACCACAATTGAGACTTTGATTTGAATTTCATTATACTTTTGGACTGATTTGCAAATATTTAACACTTTTTATTATTGACTCTTCCCATTAATATTTAATATCATATTTCATCTTATTTTTAAATGGAGTCACTTTGATCTTTTTGCTAAGATGTTATCAGACCCTTGAAATTAAGTCATGAAGTCTCTTGGATACGTCAATCATTTTGTTGAGAACGAGAAAGTCATAAAAGCGGCCTTTGCCTTCCCTGATCCTATTTCCCACCAAAGATAATGAAGCTCTGTGGAGTTGACAAAAAGTCAAGTAAAACTGAAATAAAACTCTCCACACTTTATTACTATAAATACCCTGTTCTGTACTTGAATTCTGCCAAGTTGGCTGAGAGGACAAGTGACAATAAGAGCAGAATGGGATTGATCTGGAGTGGTAAAGTTGATGGTGGAAGGCATTACAGATGGCAGAAGTGGCATTTGGATTAGAGAAAGCAAAAAGTGAAGCAAATTCACATGTGCTCTAGGCTAGCAAAGATCATGTGAATATACAATCATCTTTTAGAAGAGGAATGAGGGAGAAGGAAACCAATTGCTAGAAAACCTTTCAAGATGAATCATCAATATAGGTTTCATGTGAGCAAAAATTTGGACCTGTTGTAGCTCCTGAAAATGAGTCTGAAATAAAAATGATGCTTAAAAAAGATATTCCTGCTGCAATGGGCAGACAAATTTGGAGCAAGGAGGTAGTTAATAGTCTGTTTAGGGAATTGGTGCAATACTTTATTTTGGAATTTAATTTATTTACTCAATACTTTTCATAGAATATTACTCACTATGTGCCTAGCACTGTGTTTGCATCTAAAATCTGTTTTTACGGTCTTCACAACAGATGTCTAATGACACCACTTATAAAGAGGGAGACATTCCCCAGGTAGTTCTGTACTTTGTTCAACAGAAATTTAACTGCCCAAGTGGATGCGTGATTGATGTTACTCAATGATTAATGCAGCAAACTCCCTACTTTATCCTCTGCAGCAGAAATCTCCATTTAAGCCCTTGGGATATGTAAGTGCCTCATTTCTTAAGAAACTACAGTGAGATTAGGGAGAGAGGAAGGCTTCACAAAGCAATTAGGAAGAGGGCAGTTTAATCCATCCTCCTCCTTATTGCAAAGCAGCTTTAACCAAGGTATTGCCTACTAAAATAAACTTTAATCTACAAAGGAGTTTGCAAGAAAATTTGATCAAATAGGAAAATAAGAGGAATAAATAAAACAGCTATTGGGACACCCTATTTCTCTGCTGTTTTATTTCTTTCAGTGAACTGAGTCTGACGGCAGAAAATCTCATTGAAATAAGCATTTCTAAGTGTATCACAGTTGCTTTTCAGTCTGCAAAAGCCACTCTCCTGCAGCATGAATACTTTTTTTTTTTTGGTCAACATATAACTGACATCTACATGATGTGAAGCAAAATACTTTTGGTTCTTGTCGTTGCTGCTTTTTAGAATTGGAAGAGTTATTTGGAAATAGGTCTACCCCACAAAAGAGAGCTTAAAAATGTTGGCTTCATTTTGTGCCATTAATTCTTCTCTGCCTTCCCTTACTTGTAATTATTGGCTGTTAAGTGAGACTGTATGAGAGGAAATAAAAAAGTGCTGCATGTAAGTATAGGGTTTTTGTTTAGTTTAGTTTAGTTTTGTTTTAATAAAAGCATGTTTAATTTTTGTTTTTAAAGCCCACTTTGGCCCTCGGACCCAGTGATGCTAATTTTCTGAGCATCCTCTCTGACCTCGGAGGCATCTTTCTCTCTTTAGTCAAGTGTTAAAGAAGAGCCTGTCTACCAGGAATGCCACGGGGGAGAAATGGGAAAAAAAAAAAAAAAAAAAGGGACTGATACTATTCCTACTCTAGTTCCTAAGAGCACATATATTGTGGTTCCCAGAAGACTGAGAGACATTGAAACCAAATATTGAATCTAGGCAAAAATGACTTTCACCATTAGCTATAAATTATATAAAAAATTATACATGCTTATGGCAACAAACAAGCAAAGAAATCCAACAGAACAACAACTACAAAATCAGAAAAAAGAAAAGAAATGGTATGTGATGGAACAATGTATAAGCAAAAGTACTTCTCACTCTTCCACCCCTTAGTAAAATATTTATTTATTTTAGACAAATAGGATTACATTATATATCATTCTCCAGCTTGCTTTTTTTTTTTTTTTTGCACAAAACAATCTATCTTGGACATCTTTCTCTACCAGCACATATAGCTCCATCTCCTCCCTTTAAGCAGAGATATCCGTAACACAGAAGACACCAGATCCTGACTGATGGACCTTCAGCTGGGTTTTGGTTATTTACAAAACAATGTTGCTGGGTGTGGTGGCTCACGCCTATAATCCCAGCACTTTGGGAGGCCGAGGAGGGCAGATCACTTGAGGTCAGGAGTTCAAGATCAGCCTGGCCAACATGGTGAAACCCCATTTCCAGTAAAAATACAAAAATTAGCTGGGCGTGGTGGCAGACGCCTGTAATCCCAGCTACTCAGGAGGCTGAGACAGGAGAATCGCTTGAACCTGGGAGGCAGAGGTTGCAGTGAGCTGAGATCACCCCATTGCCCTCCAGCCTGGGCGACAAGAGTGAAACTCCATTTCAACAACAACAACAACAAAAGCAATGTGATGATTATGCTTGTTCATGTATTAAAAGAACCATAGGATAAATTTCTAAATGGAATTGGAAGATCAAAAGATGTGTTATTTCAATTTAAAAGTAAAATGTATAGGTTAACGTTTAATACATCCTGCCAAATTGCTCTGGAAGGAGGTTTTATCAACTTGCACTCCTAGTAATGGTACCAGAGAGGGCAGATTTCCCATTTGCAACAAATGTTTTCATCACTGGCAATATGAAAGAGGAAAATTCATTTCTCAATTTTAGACATTTTCATATCTTCAATTATAAATGAGTTTGAACTTTGCATATTTTTATTGGTCAGGTTTTTTTCCCCTGCAAACAAAACTATCTATTATTTTTAAATCGACTTGTTTACCTTTTAATTAATGTGTAAGAACATTTGGATATTAAGGAAATTAACACCTTGTCATACAAATAAAAGATGTTTTTTCAAGAATGTATAATAAATAGTCCATTTAAAAGAATAGTCCTGCCGGGCGCGGTGGCTCACGCCTGTAATCCCAGCACTTTGGGAGGCCGAGGCGGGCGGATCACAAGGTCAGGAGATCGAGACCATGGTGAAACCCCGTCTCTACTAAAAATAGAAAAAAATTAGCCGGGCGCAGTGGCGGGCGCCTGTAGTCCCAGCTACTCGGGAGGCTGAGGCAGGAGAATGGCGTGAACCCGGGAGGTGGAGCTTGCAGTGAGCCGAGATTGCGCCACTGCACTCCAGCCTGGGCGACAGTCTCAAAAAAAAAAAAAAAAAAAAAGAATAGTCCTAGTTTTATCAGTAGACTCCTTATCCAGGAGAAATTTGATTTAAAATCATTCCTATATAAATCTTTCATTAGGGAAACTGGATTTAATCAATTTTTCCAAAGAAAGTGCATTCTTCTATTTGATTTAATCTTAAAATAGTTGTTTGATGTAACTTTAATACATAGTCATTACCTCTAAGATAGATTTTATATTCAGAAAGAAGAAAAAAATTAGGAAAGAACAATGAAAAGTCAAAGAATAATGATGACCATCTTCATGTCTCATGAAACCTTTAGAATAAAATAAATTAAGAATATAAGACATAGAACATTCATGGGGATTTCAAGCTTTGCTCAGAACTTTGTTCTTAATTACTTTGCCAATTTTTTTCTTTATCATTTCTATTGCAATGTCCTCTTTAGAGGACATATTCCAAATTCCCTCTCTTTACTCACACCCTCTTTTCCAAATTATCTCACATATCTTCTGAAATGTTATATTTTTTTAGGGGACCAAAGTTTGACTTAAAAGTTAATCACCATTAGATTCCACACACAATTCTATAGGAAGGTCATTGCCAAAGACTCAGATCACTGTACACACAGTTTATCAGCAGGTATGTCTTAACCTTGACTTAACTAATGCTCACAAAAGTCTTATCTCTGAAACAGTTTGAGTAGGAAAATCAGTAACAACAATGCTGGATGAAATAGCCTGAATACTAAATGCTGGTTTATGTGAAATGAAATTCTTCAATTTTTCTTTTCTTTTCTTTTCTTTTTTTTTGAGACGGAGTCTCGCTCTGTCGCCCAGGCTGGGGTGCAGTGGCCAGATCTCAGCTCACTGCAAGCTCCGCCTCCCGGGTTCGCGCCATTCTCCTGCCTCAGCCTCCCGAGTAGCTGGGACTACAGGCGCCCGCCACCTCGCCCGGCTAGTTTTTTGTACTTTTTAGTGGAGACGGGGTTTCACCGTGTTAGCCAGGATGGTCTCGATCTCCTGACCTCGTGATCTGCCCGTCTCGGCCTCCCAAAGTGCTGGGATTACAGGCTTGAGCCACCGCGCCCGGCCGAAATTCTTTAATTTTTCTAAATCTCTGAGAATCACATCATTCTATGATTTAACCCCTAAAATTCTACGAACTTATGAGTCTAGGATTTTATATGGAAGTAACTATGTAACTATGTTTACAAACCACTGTTTCACGTTCCAAATTGTTTTAGACGCTCAATGGCTTATTTTTTTAAAATCATTAATTAGGTAATTAGTGGACTAATTTAAGAAATAAATAATTCCTCAAACCAAACAGGCTAGACAATTGCAGTCACAGTAATCAAGTACCTAAATTAAAATCAAATATAATTAAATATATTACAGAGAAAGTAATATGTTGCTAGGCTAGCATTTTTAGTTTATTTATTTATTTTTATTTTTTTGAGATGGAGTCTTGCTCTGTCCCCCAGGCTGGAATGCATTGGCACCATATCAGCTCGCTGCAACCTCTGCCTCCCGCGTTCAAGAGATTATCCTGCCTCAGCCTCCTGAGTAGCTGGGATTACAGGCACATGCCACCACCATGCCCAGCTAATTTTTGTATTTTTAGTAGAGATGGAGATTCACCGTGTTGGCCAGGCTGGTCTTGAACTCCCAATCTCCAGTGATTTGCTCGCCCCAGCCTCCCAAAATGCTAGCATTACAAGCGTGAGCCACTGTGCTTGGCCTGCATAATTAGTTTATATTTAAATACAAGTGAAGTAAGGCTACTTAATATATTATTTTGTTTAACATTGCAAAGTAGATTTATTATAATGTATGATGTTATTTTATCAATATTTATTTTTTCTTCTTTTTGTTTGGGCAAAGGAGATCAATGTTTTTTGGTTTTGACTAAATTTTTAAAAGTAAACATATCAGAAGATAGGCAAACTTTTGATATAAGGATTATCTGGAGGTGATAACATATACAGATCTTTTCTTTTTTTTTTTTTTTTGAGACAGAGTCTTGCTTTGTCACCCAGGCTGGAGTGCGGTGGCGCGATCTCGGCTCACTGCAAACTCCACCTCCCGGGTTCATGCCATTCTCCTGCCTCAGCCTCCCAAGTAGCTGGGACTACAGGCGCGCACCACCACGCCCGGCTAATTTTTTGTATTTTTAGTAGAGACAGGGTTTCACCGTGTTAGCCAGGATGGTCTCGATCTCCTGACCTTGTGATCCGCCCGCCTCGGCCTCCCAAAGTGCTGGGATTACAGGCATGAGCCACCGCGCCCGGCCCCAGATCTTTTCATTTATTACACAAATATCTACTGGCTACCTCTTGAGATTAATTTAGATAACAGCTAAATTGAAAAGCATGTGAAATCTAAGTAAAGAGATATCGGGATGTTCTAAAATCCTTAGATATTCGCCAAGCTTGGAAACTATTCAGAAGCCCCGAATCTAAAGGGATTTAATCCTGAAGTTTTTATCTACCCCAAAATAAATCCAAGTTTTAGTCAAGATATACTACCAGATTGGGAATGTAACCAATCTGTTATTAGATTATTGTATTTCTTTAAAAGTTACTCCATTTAACTTTTTTTTTTTTTGAGACAGGGTCTCGCTGTGTCACCCAGGCTGGAGTGCACTGGCGCAATCTCGGCTCACTGCAACCTCTACCTCCCAGGTTCATGCCGTTCTCCTGCCTCAGCCTCCTGAGTAGCTGGGACTACAAGAGCCCGCCACCACACCCGGCTAATTTTTTTGTATTTTTAGTAGAGACGGGGTTTCACCGTGTTGGCCAGGATGGTCTCCATCTCCTGACCTCCTGATCCACCCGCCTTGGCCTCCCAAAGTGCTGGGATTACAGGCGTGAGCCACCACACCCGGCCCTCCATTTTACATTTTGATTTATTTATAAGGCAAAAATGGTTTGGTGGGAAATGTCGGTACTGGTAGTTTAATAAAAAAATTTTTTTTTTTTTTAACGTAACAGAATTATTGTTGGTTGTAGCCCTCATTGCTCTCTGAGGATAAATTCTTGTAGCTGGAGAGCCTTCAGTTTACTGGGTGCAGTGATAAAATAAGAAAATTGGGCTGGATGACTGAATTGATCTGCTTAATAGTGCAGGGCTGAAGGGCAGGTGACAAGTTTCCCTTGGAGAAAGTCCTGGAGGAATGAGTGCAGTGAGGCTATGCTGGTGAGTGTCCCAGAAAAGGTGACTCCTGGTGCCTGGGGACCTGGGAGAAGATAGAAAGTAAGAAATACTCGATAGGCCTGGAGGTGAAAGTTTGCATAGTGTGACATGTAACCCCTTGTGATGCCATCATCAGCCTTCAGTAAATCTTTAAGGATATTGAACTGATTGGATTTCTTGGGGAAGTCAATGAATAGGCAGAGTTTATGTCAAGGTTGGCTCCAGGTAGAAATATTCAGCTTAACATAGATAAAAAGGACAGCAGACACGTCAGTAACATAACAAAAATAGGCACTAAAAACTGCCAGAATTATTTGTTCAATGCTTTGCCATTTGATTGTGCCTGGGCTTGTGAATCCTAGCAGGCCTATGCAACCTTTCCGAACACAGCAGGCTGCCTGCCTGGAGTATCAACCAAGGTTCACTACAGACACGTTCAGAAATGAAAATATTCCCAAAGCAGACCTCTATGGGTTATTTTATTTATTTGTTTGTTTATTTTTTTGAGATGGAGTCTTGCTCTGTTGCCCAGACCGGAGTGCAGTGGCACGACCTCAACTCACTGGAACCTCTGCCTCCTGGGTTCAAGCAATTCTCCTGCTTCAGCCTCCTGAGTAGCTGGGATCACAGACACTCACCCCACGCCCGACTAATTATTTATATTTTTAGTAGAGACGAGGTTTCACCATGTTGACCAGGCTGGTCTCGAACTCCTGACCTCAAGTGATCAGCCCACCTTGGCCTCCCAAAGTGCTGGGATTCCAGGTGTGAGCCAATGTGCCCAGCTCTCTATGGGTTATTTATTAAAGAAATAACATGAACATAATCCTTAGTAGAAGTTTAGGTCTTAACATCAAAATTTGGAGTGCAGTGGTGCAATCATAGCTCACTGTAACCTTGAACTCCTAGGCTCAAGGGATCCTCTGGCCTTAGTTCCTGAGGAGCTGAGACTACAGAAGTGTGCCACCATGCCTGGTTAATTTTTTTTTTTTTTTTTTTTTGAGATGGAGTTTTGCTGTTTCGCCTAGGCTGGAGTGAAGTGGCTCAATCTCTGCTCACTGCAACCTCTGCTCCCTGGGTTCAAGCAATTCTCCTGCCTCAGCCTGTGGAGTAGCTGGGACTACAGGTGCATGCTACCACACCTGGCTAATTTTTGTATTTTTAGTAGAAATGGGGTTTCCCCATGTTGGCCAGGCTGGTCTTGAACTCCTGGCCTCCAGTGATCTGCCCACCTCAGCCTCCCAAAGTGCTAGGGTTACAGGTGTGAGCCATCGCACCTGGCCGCTTGGTTAATTAAAAAAAAAAAATTTGGAGAGATGAGTCTCATCACGTTGACCAGGCTGGTCTTGAACTGGCCTGGCCTCAAGTGATTCTCCCTTCTCAGCCTCCCAAAGTACTGAGATTACAGGTGTGAGCCACTGTGCCTGGCCACTGTCACATTTTTAAAAGAAACAATGTTTTTCTACATACAATGTTTGTGTTACATTTTATTATTAAATATCCTAGGATTATTCAGACTGTTCTTTTCTTAAATCAATTAACAAATCTATTATATCGTGTATCTAATACTTAATACTAGTGGGAGAATACTGTCTTCAAGCTCTTCAATCCTTAATGTCAGTAATTTTCCACTGTAAGTCTGTACTCACTGGGCATACTTGAATGAAGTCCCTATATGCTTTAACAGGAAGTAAAAATCACAAGAAATTTCTGACTCTAGCAGTATTCATTCATTTGCATATTGCTAAGTGATTTGCATTCTAGTTAAGTTAAGGATGTCATAAATGCATCTCTCATTTACATCACCAAGAGGGGGAAATTAGAGGATGACAGGAATGTATGCAAAAGCACTTTGTAAAGTACCAACAAAATGTAGTCCTCTAGTATCAAGATCAGACAGAAGTTAACAAAGTAGTCTCAGGAATAACCATGAAGCAAAGGAAAATTATTTGCTTATAAAACCAGAATTGTAGGCTGGGCGCGGTGGCTCACGCCTGTAATCCTAGCACCTTGGGAGGCTGAGGCAGGTGGATCACCTGAGGTCAGGAGTTTGAGACCAGCCTGACCAACATGTTGAAATGCTGTCTCTAACAAAAATACAAAAATTAGCTGGGCATGGTGGCGCATGCCTATAATCCCAGCTACTCCGGAGGCTGAGGCAGGAGAATCACTTGAACCCAGGAGGCGGAGGTTGCCGCAAGCCAAGACTGAGCCACTGCACTCCAGCCTGGCCGACAGAGCAAGACTCCATCTCAAAAAACAATAAACAAAAAACCAGAATTATAAATAATCAGGTACAGCTATATGCCATATATTGTACCTTAAAAATTTGTTTTCTTATATATATAAGGGTGAAAACATAGTTTAAAAGATTCAATTCATGCTTTAATGTAGTTTGTGTTTTTTTCAGACCCTTTTTATTGGGTCTTTTTCATTTTCCAAGCAGCTATTATTTTCTTATTAATTTCTAATTTTACTGCATTATGACCAGAGAATGTGCTCTATATGTAACCAATTTTGTGTTATCTATTGAGATTTCCTTTGTGGGAAATATTGAAATTGTTGAATTTTTCTCAAACTAGATATATACTTACTTGTCTATTTTTCCTGCCTGGGAATCAGTGTATTTCTTCACATTTTAGACTCTTGTATTTCATTACAGAAAATTATCATCCCATTTTCTACTCTCTCCAGTGTTTCCCTGAGACATATTAGACATATGTTGGACCTTCTCATTTTACCTTCCTTATCTCTGAACCACTTTTTAATCTCTTCTCTTTCTTTCCATACTTCATTATGGGCAAATTCCTCATATATATCTTCCAGTTTGCTAATTTTTTTCTTTAGATGTGTCTAACATGCTATTTAACATATCCATTAACATTTCCAGGACCATAATTTTCATTTCTAGACAGTCTATGTCTTTTCAAATTTGCCTACTCTTTAATTTCATAGTGTCTTATTGTTTCATTATGTTTTCACTTCCTTTAAAAATCTCTTTACTCATTTTAAGCATATTACTTTAGAGTGTTTTGTATTTTGTTTTTGTGCTAATTCTGGTTTTTGCCTCCGATGACTTTTTTTTTTTTTTTTGAGACAGAGTCTCGCTTTGTCACCCAGGCTGGAGCACAGTAGTGCGATCTCAGCTCACTGTAAGCTCCGCCTCCCAGGTTCACACCATTCTCCTGCCTCAGCCTCCCGAGTACCTGGGACTACAGGCGCCCGCCACCACGCCCGGCTAATTTTTTGTATTTTTAGTAGAGACGGCATTTCGCCGTGTTAGCCAGGATGGTCTCGATCTCCTGACCTCGTGATCCGCCCACCTCAGCCTCCCAAAGTGCTGGGATTACAGGCATGAGCCACTGCGCCTGGCCCTGATGACTTTCTTTTAATGGTAGTTTCATTCCCTGTATACTTTATAACATTTTTTGTGGTGGTTGTTTTGTATTCATCTTCAGAGCTTTGATTTGTTTCTCAGGGAGAGGTTTCTGTTATGGACTGAACTGTGTACCTCTCCACAACCCTGTTTATATGTTGAAGCCTGTGCTGGTTAAGTTTATATGTCAACTTGACTGGGCCATGGAATGCCCAGATAGTTGGTTAAACATCATTTCTGGTATGTCCCTGAGGGTGTTTCCAAAAGAGATTAGCATTTGAATTGTGAACTGAGTAAAGTAGACGGCCTTCCCCAAGGTAGACACCATCCAGTTCACTGAGGAACTCAATAGGAAAACCATGAAGGAAGGTTAAATTCTCTCTCTGCTTGATTGCTTAAGCTGGGATATCAACTTCCTGTCCTTGACTCTCCTGGTTCTCAAGCTTTCAGACTTCAACTGGAACCTTTACCATTGGTTCTGTGGCTCTCAGGCCCTTAAACAACACAATAGGCCTTCCTGGGGTTCCAGCTTACAGAAGGCGTATCATGGGACCTCTCAGTCAGCATAATCCCATGAGCCAATGCCTTACAATAAATCACTTTCCACATATATGTATACATATGAAAATAAATCTCATTATTTATACATATATATTCTGTTGGTTCCGTTTCTTTGGAGAACACAAAAGTACAGAACCCTAACACTTAATGTAACCAGATTTGGAGATAGGGCCCTTAAAGAGGTAATTATGGTTAAATGAGGTCATAAGAGCGGGGCTGGGGCCAGGCGCGGTGGCTCACGCCTGTAATCCCACCACTCTGGGAGGCCGAGGCGGGTGGATCACCTGAGGCCAGGAGTCAGAGACCAGCTTGACCAGCATGAATAAACCCCATCTCTACTAAAAATACAAAGTTAGCTGGGAGTGGTGGCACATGCCTGTAAGCCCAGCTACTCTGGAGGCTGAGGCAGGAGAATTTCTTGAACCCAGGAGGTGGAGGTTGCAATGAGCCAAGATCATGCCCTTGCGCTCTAGCCTGGGAAACAAGAGCAAAACTCCATCTCAAAAAAAAAAACAAAAAAAAGTGGGGCCTTAATATAGCATGACTGGTATAGCATGACTGGTACCCTTATGAAAAGGGAAAGAGAGGCCGGGGTGCGGTGGCTCACACCTTACACCTGTAATCCCAGCACTTTGGGAGGCTGAGACAGGCGGATCACGAGGTCAGGAGTTTGAGAACAGCCTGGCCAATATGGTGAAACCTCGTCTCTACTAAAAATACAAAAATTAGCTGGGCATGGTGGCACGTGCCTATAGTCCCAGCTACTCAGGAAACTGAGGCAGAAGAATCGCTTGAACCCAGGAGGCAGAGGTTGCAGTGAGCCGAGACTGCAGCACTGCACTCCAGCCTAGGCAACAGAGCAAGACTCTGTCTCACAAAAAAAAAAAAAAAAAAAAAAAAAGAAAGAAAGAAAAGAGAAGAGAAGAGAAAGAAAGAGACACGAGAGATGTGTCTGCTCTGGAAAAGGCCATGTGAAGAAGACACAATGAGGTGCCCTCTGTAAGTCAAGAAATGAGTCCTCAGGCGAAATCTAACCTGCTGATACCTTGATCTTGGCTTCTCCAACTTCCAAAATTACGAGAAAATAAGCAAAATAAAATTTTATTGTTTAATCCATCCAGTCTATGGTATTTTGTTATGGCAGCCCTAGCCAATTAATACAGCTTCTGACCTCTATGTTTTGAAAGTGACTTCACAGAGTACTTTCGTATTTGCTTCTATCAGATCCAAAGGTTTCAAAGTCTTTGGACCTATTTTTATGTTAATTTATTTGCTTAGTGTCCTATTCCAAGACAATGGATTTAGGATTAGGTTTCCAAGCAAATATTATAAATTCAGACCTCTCAATATGTGGCCCAGTCTGGTATCAGCTTCAGACAATGTCTGAGTTTGTTGTTTTGTTTTATCCATCACTTTCATGACCTGGTAGAAGGAAGGGAGGCTTTTCATGTCGTGTGTAGCTGCTGTGTTTGCTTTCTAATTGTGTGCACTAGAAGGAGTAGATATTTTCCTAACACGCTAGAAGTAAATTTGCCTTTGTAGAGCAAGGCCAAAGAAATTACATGAGTTAGTACCTAATAAATTTGTCACAACCTTTTTTTAAAAAAAGGTTATGTTGTGGGTAGAAGAATACATTAATTTTAGAATAAATAACTTTCAGTAATGTCATGAAACCATCATCAGAGATTTTTTTTTCCAGATTTAAGGACATCAGTGTGATATATGCAGTGGTTCATGGTTTCAGAGACAATAGATGTATTTTATATATATGTATATACATGCATATATATAAAATATGCATGTATATATATGTATTTTATATATATGTATATACATGCATATATAATACACACATATCATTACAAGTTATATATGTATGCATATATACATACACATACACACATACATAATTGTAAGTTGAAAAGCACGAAAAAAATCTTCATCTTCGTGGCTGTATTATAATTGCAAAGTCACTGATACCTTCATGGGCCTTTAATGCACCTGCTGTCCATATACCTGTCATTTGCTTTCCTATCATCTATTCAGGCAAGTCTGTGTTTATGCTGTTCCTGCACACTTAACCAGAGAAGTAATAAATGATAGTCACAATAACTCAAAATGCACAGTATTTAACATGCAGTCAAGTTTCTGAAACCTATTTTTTCCTATTTAAAGCTCTCCTGACTCAAATACGTTCTTAATTATTCAAAGTAATTCAATGTTCTCCCTCTTATTCAGCTATCTGATGTTTGATTAAGATAAATGCATTCAAGAGCCCACAACACCAGACTTCACGCTGGGAGGTGTCAGATGATCTTACCAGTATGTAACCACCAATAAATAGCATGTCCTGGGCACAGGCTGTATGGCTGAGATGTGCATGCTGTGTGTTCCTTGCAGTGTTCTCTTAACAAACTTAGTCTGTGGGAGGAGGAAGGAGAAGCATACTGCTCTCTCTTACTAAGGCATCGTGAATTTCAGTGGTGATGTCTATCATATAGACAGAATAGTCCCATGTTTCCTGTAGCCATCTAATAACTGTGACCGTAAGGAAGGAAGGAAGGGGTTGAAGGATACCACTAATAAAGCTCTGATGGAAACCAGGGACTTCCTGCCTTTCCAGACTGCTCCATTTTGGCTTCAGTCTTACTGGTGTTTCTAGTTGTCCTTAAAGGAGGCCTTGAAACTTTAAATTTGCTTGTTCCCTCCATTTCCCTTCCAGAACAAGTGGTTCATATTTTGTTATATTGATGCCATTCAATTTCCTAAAATAATGAACCTAGCATGGGTGAACTTGATTTTGATAAAAGAAACTCATCAGTGTCTCAGGAGGTGTCACACAGCACACAGAGGTGGCATTTGGCTGTGAGGTTGGAGAGTCTGCCCTTCCAGGCATGCCGCCTATGGTCATGAGTTTTTACTCATCTCAGACTTACACAAAACAACTTACTCTGTGTGGGTGCAGATTTTTTTGTTTTTGTTTTTGTTTTTTAGATGGAGTCTTGCTCCGTCACCCAGGCTGGAGTGCAGTGGCGTAATGTCTGCTCACTGCAACTTCCACCTCCCTGGTTCAAGCGATTCTCCTGCCTCTGCCTCCCAAGTAGCTGGGATTACAGGCGTGTGCCACCACGCCTGGCTAATTTTTTGTATTTTGTTAGTAGAGACCGGGTTTCACCATGCTGGCGAGGCTGGTCTCGAACTTCTGACCTCGTGATCCGCCTGCCTTGGCCTCCCAAAGTGCTGGGATTACAGGCGTGAGCCACCAAGCCTGGCCAAGTTCTTTTTAAAATAGTTGTCTGGGCCAGGCACAGTGGCTTACAGCTGTAATCTCAGCACTTTGGGAGGCTGAGGTGGATAGATCACCTGAGGTCAGGAGCTCGAAACCAGCCTGGCCAACATGGTCAAACTCTGTCTCTGCTAAATATACAAAAATTAGCCAGGTGTGGTGGCGGGTGCCTGTGATCCCAGCTACTTGGGAGGTCAAGGCAGGAGAATCACTTGAACCTGGGAGGCAAAGGTTGCAGTGAGCCGAGATTGCACTACTGTACTCCAGCCTGGGCAACAGAGTGAGCCCCGTCTCAATATATAAATAAATAAATAAATAAATAAATAAATAAATAAATAAATAATAAAATAAAATAAAACAGTTGTCTGAAGCCTGGCTTCTCAAACAGTGGCCATGAATCAGCAGCATGGGAATCTCCTGGGGGCTTCTCCAGTACAGCATCTCAGGCCCCAACCCAGAGCCTCTGAATCTGAATCTGCAGTGCATCGAGATCCCAGTGATGCACTGATGCACAGGCACATTCAGGTCCGAGAAGTACTGGTGTCGAGTATTGTGCTCTTGACCTAACATAGAGTTACCTCTTTTGACTCAGTAATAATATCTGAGAACAAGAACAAACTCACCTAACATGGCATCTTGTTTTTCTATATGAACAACATCAACTCACCTAACATGGCATCCTGGTATTCTATGAGCAATTAGGAATCACAGTAGGATCTCTTCTTCCTTGTATAAGAACACCTAATATTCAAGTCTATAAATGATACAGAAAAATTGTTTCCATTTTGATTTGGTATGAATGCAGTCTTGCTCACAACTGCTAAATTAGAAGCAAAGAACCATTTCCTTTCAGGTTAATGGGTTTCCCCTCATCAAGCTGTCTTTCTTTCATGTAATCTAGACTTGCCTCCACTTATTTATTTTTTTATAACTGTTCATCTTTTTAATAGGATTATTCATCCTTCCAATATTAACAGCAATTAAACTCACCTCACGGTGCGTCATGCCAAGTCAATCCGCGACTCTCAGAATAGGATGATCTTGGTCTTGTCTCAGTAACAAACTTTGACAACCAAAACAAAGCAGCAGGCAAAATACATGAAGAGAATTAACAATAAAGGATCACAGATGACAAGAACTTCTCGAACATCATGGTTGCCTCTGCCTGTTCTACCCACATGGGAACAATGGTGTTCACCCTGCTAGCACTATTGAAACTATGACACACCGTCTTACATTATATTTTTCAGAAAAGTTTTAAAAGAAGACTCCCTAAAAGCCTTCAAAACATTAGCATTCTCTTTCCAAATCTAATCTATTTAATTTTATTGGAAAACATTTACATAGCTCATCAGCAGACTTCCTAGTATTGAGTAATATTTAGCATGCTGTAATCATGGGAAAGAGAGATTTAGATTAAATGCTGCTTTTTATTACTATTCAATCATCATAAGTTGTTCCACTTTTTATCTTTTTAGTCAACAGATTTCAAAGGTGGGAAAATATCTTCATTTGCAGACATACCTGTATTTATCTCCTATTATATTTTCCATTAGTGTCTACATGAGATTTATTCCTGGTGATTTCCAACAAAGTAAATGTGAATCTCCTAACACCAGATGCTAATCATAAAGACAAATGCATCCTATCACTTAGAGATGTTATGAGAATAAATTAGATAATATTTACAGGGGAATTTGACCTCACTAGAGATCATATATACATAAAATGTTTTTGAAACAGCATTTAAATAACAAAAACTTCCGTTCAATTGTAGCCAGATTGACTTGACAGTACCAAATTATGTCCTGCGTAAAGAAAAGGGTCCCACTAATATTGATTCCACTGGTTGTGGTAAATGCCAAACACTGACAAGGAATTCCAGGTCTGGGCTGAAACCCTGGTCATCGGTTTGGATGTATACAAAATGAGCTCTTTGTCTTTCTCTAGACACCTAAAATAATTATCAAAATTATTTTTTAACCTCTTTCTACATTTGATAACATGTAAGAACTGTGAGTAGGGAAGACTCACCGCACGAAACTAGTTGATGTGAGGCCGGGTGCAGTGGCTCACGCCTGTAATCCCAGCACTCTGGGAGGCCAAGGCGGGTGGATCACATGAGGCCAGGAGTTTGAGACCAGCTTGGTCAACGCGATGAAACCCTGTCTCTACTAAAAATACAAAAACTAGCCAGGCATGGCAGCACACACCTGTAATCCCAGTCTCTTGGGAGGCTGAGGTACTAGAATTGCTTGAACCTGGGAGGCAGATGTTGCAGTGAGCCAAGACTGCACCACTGTGTTACAGCCTGAGTAACACAGAGAGACCTTGGCTCAAAAAAAAAAAAAAAAAAAAAAAGAAAAAAAGAAAAAAGAAAAGAAAAAGAGAAAGCAGATGATGTAAAGAGATTTTTAAAACATACATAAAACGTATACACCTGGACAAACTGTTTTCATGTTTATATCATCTAGAACCAAAATGAAGCTTTTGGTGAGACAGTAGGCAGAAAGGGAATCACAGTCATTACAGACTGAGGGCAAAGTTGTCCTCACAGATGTGGGAAGGTCATCAATTAGATTCTTAGTATTGTTTGTGGGGCACTGAAAAGTTCTCATTTCCACATATTTTTCAAACATCCTTCCACACTGTCCCAGAGTCTACTACTTTAAATTCCTCTGAGTTAAACAAAGTAGTTGCATATTCAAGAAGAAAGGCAGGCCGGGCATGGTGGCTCAGGCCTGTAATCCTAGCATTTTGGGAGGCCAAGGCAGGTGGATCACCCGAGGTCAGGAGTTCGAGACCAGCCTGGCCAACATGGTGAAACTCTGTCGGTACTAAAAATACAAAAATTAGCTAGGCATGTTGGTGGGTGCCTGTCATCCCAGATACTCGGGAGGCTAAGACAAGAGAATCGCTTGAACCTGGGAGGCAGAGGCTGCAGTGAGCAGTGAGCCAAGATCTCACCGCTGCACTCCATCCTGGGCGAGAGAGTGAGATTCCATCTAACACACACACACACACACACACACACACACACACACACGAAGAAAGGCAAGAGTAAAAATTGTAGGATGATGAAGATGTTCAACAAGGTAATGAACCAGCACTTAACTGCATACCTACTATGCGTCATTCACCATTCTATGTGCTTTACCAGAACTATCTTGTTTAATTCCCACCCCAACTCTATGAAATAGGTCCTATTATTATCCCAATGTTATAGATGTGGGAACAGGCAGAGAAAGGTTAAGAAGCCTGCCCAAGATTATGCACGGCAGGGCTGGGTTGTCTGACTCTACAGTCCACGCTCCTGCCTCCTTCCATACAAGTGCAGTAGTTAGCACCAGCCAACGTATTACTGTGAAAAAACAAACAATACTTTTCAATGTTTAATAGAAGGAAAACTCTGAACATTGAAAATGTTTAGATTGTGCTTGAACAATTGTTGCATTTTTTTTTTTTTTTTAGAAAAGCCAAGATTATAATATTAGGGCAGCCTCCACCTTTCTATTTTTAACAGTGCTGGGCTCATGAACAGCAAACATTCATAGTACAATCACAATGCGGTGAAATTGTTCACCAAGAACAGAGCACTAGATAATATGCCAAAAGGACAGCTCTCTTGTGGAGCCAACAGACATTTGGGTGGAAACGAGAAAGGCAACATGGACATGAGTTTAGAGATGGAAATATCAGAAGAGCTTAGATAATATATCGTGAGTAACTGACATCTCTATCATTAACTTTTGCAGTAAGAGGCTACTATGCATTTTTGAACGCAGAATGGCATCTCAATACACACAATGTAAAAAAGGCCTTTCAAATTTTCTTCTAATGCCAGAAACATGTGCTGTACATGTTTTTTTGTCTTGTTTTATCTTGTAAAACATATGGAGTTTTGGAAAAAGATGAACTGATACCCCAGTTTCCCCACCCCTAAGAGAACACTGTCATATGATTAAGTATAAACCTTTCCATAGCAACAGACGTTATATATCAGACATGAACCCTATGTATTTCCTTGAAGAAAGCTTTAAGGTTATAACAGACAAATTCAAAATAAAGTCTACGATCCCATCACCCTGAACCCTGCTTCCCCAATGAGCTCAAGAAAGGATACACTGACAAATGACTTACCATGGCTTCCTAGAGCTCATTTCTTTGCCTTCCTTTTTCTTTAAATGGCACTTCAACCTTAACAGTTACAAAAGTTTCAAGAGAGAGGACTGGTGCCACCTGAAAAAGAAAGGCCAAACATCCAATACAATTATGGTTTGCAGAAGTTCAGCATTGGGCTTACTGAATAGTATTGAGGCATAGTGGTTTTTCTACTCTGAGACTAAAGGCCTTCATTCTTGCCACCCGTCACTGTTTTATTTTGTGTATTTCCACTCTGTGAACATTATATGAACACTGGTTACCCACTTAGCTATAAATCCAAAATAGGTATTTCATAGAGGGGAAAAGGTAGCTTTGGGGACAATATCTTGCGATGTTTTCATAAATACATATCAGGAACATGATAGCAGGCCACTGGAAGTAGTGGTTAACACAGGGGCAAAACCAGGCTCATACATATAGTGGCATATGCAAACTAGAATTAGATTCCCAAAACACTTGCCTGCTACAGAGTGTTTGCCTCCCTTTGCTTACGCCAATTAGGCAGGAGGCACTGCCTAGGACTGGAGAGCGAGTCTGCCTGGTGAGTCTATTACAACTCACTATTGTCTGTGTGGGGAGAAGGGTGAGCTGCTCTGTGCGGCTAACATTGTGCTTTGTTTTTAACATGCAGAACTAGGCTTGCAGACGCTATTGATTATGCTTAGGAGAGAGGAAGTTAATGATATGTTGTGAGTGTGTGTACTGTGTTTCATCCCTATTCAGGTTTTCAATAGCATCCTCTTCCAAATTTTCTACTCCAAAGGTTGCATGTTGAAAAGGGAAACAGATGGTCCAGTTTTATATTTCTTTTCCTTTCGAATTTCTTATGCAGCTCAGGGACCTTGGCCTTCTGGGATCTCAAATACTATTTCAGCCCATTATACGTATATCAGTTTTGAAACTAAGATGGTAGGTAAGAATGATTCAAAATCTACAAGGCCGCAGCCTTAGCTGGCTCTTAGTGTGCCGTGCGCTGTTCGTTTTAATTGAAAATATTCTAAAAGCAAGATTGATGTGTTTTCTATCCCTCTAAAATAGGAACAGGTTCTGGGCTCATAATTGAGCACTCATAAGCCCCCTTTCCTTATTAACATGCCCTCTCTAATTTGTGCCTCTGTTTGCACAATATAAATGGCCTTTAACAGCCCTTCATTCATACAATGGTCTCAGTAACCCAAAGAAAATTAGTAGCAGGCAAAAGCCTATTTTAACTGACACAGAGACAAAAATGCTAATTACCTTAAAATATTCTCAAGTGTATATCTTTGGCATCCTTCCAGATAAGGCTCAAAAGTTTTTTTTTTTTTTCTTTCCTGTTATTTACTAGTAATAGGGGAAGTTGTTTTTGTTTTACATTCAGGCTTATACATAAGTAAGTTTATACGTATAATTCGAAATCTTTTCTTTTGGGTCAAAAGTACTGGTGATAGGTGAGCTGTTTGGTTTGCTTTCTACTTAGTCTTCGATATACTTGAGAGAGTTGCCCGTTTTGATCATTCATGTGACTGCTGTTTTTGTTAAGGTACGCAGGGATATTTGGATAAAAAGTAGAGTGCCTAAAATGCTGAATTTACTTTATTTAAACATATTAACTACCATATGTTTTAGAGTTTCCTTAGAATTTTTAAAAATATTTCTCTGATAATTAAATCTGTTTGTCCCAGTTTACACTCTGATATACTCCTTCTTCTCAAAACTGTTTATTTATTTATTTATTTACACTGGGTTTTGCTGTGTCACCAGGCTGGAGTGCAGTGGCATGAACATGACTCACTGCAGCCTCCACTTCCTGGCCTCAAGTGATCCTCCTGCCTCAGCCTCCCCTGTAGCTGGGAACACTATGGGAGGCATCCGCCACCATGCATGGCTAATTTTTGTATTTTTTGTAGAGGTAGGGTCTTTCTTTGTTGCCCAGGCTGGTCTCAAACTTCTGGGCTCAAGTGATCCTCCTGCCTCAGCCTTCCAAAGTGCTGAAGCTTCAAAAATGATTTTAAAACTAAAGACTCTGATGTACACAATAAGTAATAAAGAAACAAAATTCAAGGCAAGTTATTAAATTATGATACCAGATACACTGACACTATTTACATAAAGACAATGAGCTTTTTATTATTTCTGTCCCAAATATTTATTGAAGATTTATTAATTTAGGGGGCGTTTTGTTACACTTGCTATAGAAGAGAATGAATAAGGTAGAAGTGCTCTTCTTCTTAAGGGAGTTTAAAAATCAAGGTTGGGGAAAGAAAAAATATGTACACTGAAAGTTAAATAATGGTACAGAAGTTTAATAACAGTGGAAGGTAACAGAATAAAAGAAGTCACAGGACAGCGTAAGGTGAAGTGGCAATTAATGGGAAAAAACAGATAGTGTCTGTCGTCCAGGTTGGAGGGCAGTGGTATGATCCCAACTCACTGCAGCTTTGACCTTCGGGACCCAAGCAATCTTCCAGCCTCAGCCTTAGCTGGAATTACCAGTGTGTGCCACCATGCCCGGCTAATGTTTACATTTTTTGTAGAGATGGCATCTCACTATGATGCCCAGGCTGGTCTCAAACTCCTGGACTCCAGTGATCCTCCTGCCTCAGGCTGCCAAAGTGCTGGGATTGCAGGCATGAGCCACCACACCCAGCCTGACACAGTTTTTATAATGGTCAAAAGACTTGAGTAGATATTTCAACAGAAAAGATAAACGAGTGTCTAATAACCACATAAGAAGATGCTCAACTCATTAGTCATGAGGGAGATGCAAATCAAAACCACAGCGAGATACCATGACACACCCACTAGGACAGCTATCATCAAAAAGCCCAACGATACCAGGTATTGGTGAGGATGTGGAGAAGCTGGAACTTGTGTACATTGCTGGTGGGAATGTAAAATGATATAGCTACTTGGGATAACAGACTGGCAGTTTCCCTCCCTCCTTCCTTCCTTTTGAGACAGGCTGTTGCCCAGGCTGGAGTGTAGTGGGGCCATCATAGCTCACTGAATCCTTGAGCTCCTGGATTCAAGTGATTTTCCTGTTTCAGCCTCCCATGTAGCTGGGACCCCAGGAGCATGCCACCATGCCTGGCTAATTTTATTCTTTTGCAGAGACAGGGTCAAATTACATTGCCCAGCCCAGTCTCGAACTGCTGGCCTCAAGTGATCCTCCTGCCTCAGCCTCCCAAAGCACTGGGATTACAGGCATGAGCTACTGTGTCTGGCTACATTGGTGGTTTCTTAAAAAGTTAAACATCAATTTGCTATAAACCCAGCAATTAACTGCTAAGAATCTATCCAAGGGAAATAAAACATATGTTCAAACAAAGATATGTATGTAAATGTTCACAGCAGCATTATTCATTATAGCCCCAAACTCAAAATAACCCAAGTGTCCATCAGCTGGTGAGTGGACAAACAAAGTGTAATATAGTCCTACAATGGAATACTATTCAGCAATAAAAAGAAACCAAGATTAGTACATGTTTCAATATAGATGGATCTTCAGAAAATATATTAAACGAAAGACACCAAACGCAAAAGGCTATATTTATATGACCCTATTCATATGCAATGTCCAGGAAAGGCAAATCTATAGAGGCAGAAAACACATCAGGAATTTCTTGGAGTTCAGAGTGAGCGCAGAGATTAACTGCAAATGGGCATGAGAAAATTTTTAGGGTCTTAAAAATGTCCTGAAATAGAATCTAAAATGAATTCTACCATAGCTGCACATCCATATACATTTACCAAAAATCCTTGAGTTGTATCCTTACAATGAATGAATTTTATGTTATGCAAATTATACTTCAATAAAGCTGCTGAAGAAAAAACGAACATCACGTGTTCTCATAGGAGAGGACTGATGTGGTCATCTGAACTTTTCATGTTTATTTCAATGCTGAAATGTAATTCAAACATGTCTTTGTATCAATAGATGTGAATAGTTTTTTCACAGTTTGCAATGTCTTTTACAATTTTCAAGTTTATTCGATCCCGGCACTAATTCTGTGAGGTAGGTTGAGCAAGTATTACATAACATATAATAAGCACTTTTCTTTTTCCTTTTACCTATGTTCTTAGGAAACTTCAAATACTGTATAGATCATATAATTTGAAAATAAAGGCCATCTTAGATAATACAATCTGAATAAATTGGATAGAAAATATTATCATTGCCCTAAGTACCCCAGATGCTTTTACAAAGACAAGTATCCTCCACTTGCCAAACGACATTGAAGGCTGGGGACGCTCCTAGCTGGAGCCTCTTTACAAGACATTGTGGGTAGGCTTGGCCCGGGGACCACACCCACAGATCCACCCACTTGTCCATCTTCCTCATTTAAGCCTGTGGTGGTTTCTCACTCTAAAGCATTTGCATTTACAAACATCAAAATGCACGCAATATAATTGTATATACAATTAGTAGCACAATGACTACAATTACAGGAGCTAATATTCCCTGGCAGAAGCAAAGCTGCCAAAAACCAAAATGGAGATTAGTATATTAATTTGGTTTATAGCAGATTCTTCTCTAGTATTTCTCTTGAAAGCCCCAAAAGAACTTAAACAATTCCAATTTAGCTTGAATCAGAGAATGACATGTTTAAAGAAATGCAGCATTAAGCATCCAATTTGAAAATGTATGTTGGCATACACATAAATAATCTTACAGTAGATAAAAGTCACATGAACCTCTCTTATTTTAACTGTACATCCATAACAGGCTGGAATCATAGAACTTGCTATTCAGCCTAAGATTTAATGCTTTGGATTTATGAGAAAGTCTGTTTCTGAATGTGTCTCTTCCACAATTTGTGCTTGAGTTTCATGAAAAAAGTATTTGCCAAAGGTGGAAAATATCAAACTCAACTAAACCAAAGTTTCAGCCTTCCTATCTCAGCCTCACATTTGCTAATTTGTGTGCTTGCTTATTAACCTCTGCTTTACAAGGAAAGCGTGAATATGTTGTGTGCCTCATCACTCTCTGGTTCTCTGCATGACCTGCTATACCTTTGCTCCTGAAATCTTTTTGGTAGGTGACCTGTGCTGTGCAAGGACACAGTCCAATCGGACACAATCTGTTCTCTTGACCAGCTAAACAAATGTAGGAAGATCCAGCTGATTTCAACCAATAGCTACTTTTGATATTTTCAAGTTGTAACAATTTTATATTAATGTATACATTGCAATACACGGAGTGTGGGATAAGCACGTGCCTTGGGGAGCAGGATCATTGTGTGCTGGTCTGGTATGCATCACTGTGAGCTTGTGAAGTCCCTCAGCCTCCTCAGATGAAAAAAATCAGGTTTTTGGATGAAATCATCTCTAGAGTTCCAATCATAATTCGACAGTTATTGAGATGCTACTGTTATTCTATAAAATAGAAATATATATCTAGGCCGGGCGCGGTGGCTCAAGCCTGTAATCCCAGCACTTTGGGAGGCCGAGGCGGGTGGATCACGAGGTCAGGAGATCGAGACTATCCTGGCTAACATGGTGAAACCCCGTCTCTACTAAAAAATACAAAAAACTAGCCGGGCGTGGTGGCGGGCGCCTGTAGTCTCAGCTACTTGGGAGGCTGAGGCGGGAGAATGGCGTGAACCCGGGAGGCGGAGCTTGCAGTGAGCCGAGATCACGCCACTGCACTCCAGCCTGGGAGACACAGCGAGACTCCGTCTCAAAAAAAAAAAAAAAAAAAAAAAAAAGAAATATATATCTAAATAGTGTCCTCCAGGTCACACGTATTTTGGCCCTTGCATGCCCTTTGACCTTTTTTGTACTGCAACGTTTTTTTAAAAATGGAATTTGAAACTTATAGACAAAGAATCCATTATCTGTGTATTGCACTGTCCTAAAATGCCACGAAAGTAACAACGATAGAGATAAGAACTGGATATTAATTAAATGGTATTTCACAAACACACATCCATGCATACATGCATGCAGTTGCAAGGAAAAGATGCGTCATCTCAAACAGCACCTTTCATTTATTTTCTTTTAAATAAGCCTTACTACACCGGCTTTCAAGTTCCTACAGGTCTGGTGTTCCTCTAAGGGGCACTTGTGGCCCTTCAGAGGGTGTGGATCACCAACGCCCCTCCACTGCTCCCTCAACAGCTCTGTTCACATTTGTTTTACTTACTTGACTTCTACTTAATATTTTGTTTGCAAAAGAGTCCGTGGATAAATGCAGTCTGAAAACCACGGCACAACATAGTGTAAAAGATTTTGCTTAAATGTTGTACTTTAAAGAAGTGTTTCCTTACACCTACCATTTAAATATGTCATCTTACAAGTGTTACAGCAAAGACCAAAGGCTAGGGTCCAGGCATAGTGGCTTACGCCTGTAATCTCAGCACTTTGGGAGGCTGAGGCAGGCAGGTCACCCGAGGGAGGAGTTCAAGACCAGCCTGACATGGCGAAATCCTTCTCTACTAAAAATACAAAAATTATCTGGGCATGGTGGTGCATGCTTATAATCCCAGCTACTCAGGAGGCTGTGGCAGGAGAATCACTTGAACCCCGGAGGTGGAGGCTGCAGTGAGCCAAGATCATACCACTGTACTCCAGCCTGGGCAACAGAGCAAGACCCCATCTCAAAAACAAAACAAAACACCAAAGGCTAGAACATAATTTTCTATTTAAACTCTTTTCCAATACTATAAATGGAATGTGATATTTAATTTTACAGAGCCCCTGTACAAATTATCAAATATTTTAATAACTATACAAATATTAACATGTGATACACAAGACCTCCTAGATTGCAGCATAATCCTAACTCTGGATTGATAGGGCGCTAAATGGGAAAATTCCTGTTTAGACAGTTGTAAGATAAGGGAAATGTTTAATGAAACAAGTTTGATGGTCTTGTTATCATAAAACTGATAGATACTTGGCATAATTTAATTTTTGCCAAAGAATTCTGAGAAAAGAAACAATCGGTAGCTTAAATTAATTCCCCCATCAGTTCAATTCATCTATCTCTTATTCTGTGAATGGCCCCTTAGTCTGCTGGTTATAACAAATTATTTTCTGCACCATTATTTAAGTAATTAAGAGTTGTTCGGTGGCCCACACCTGTAATCCCAGCACTTTGGGAGGCCGGGGTGGGTGAATCACCTGAGGTCAGGAGTTTGAGACCAGCCTGAACAACATGGTGAAACCCCGTCTCTACTGAAAATACAAAAATTAGCCAGGCATGGTGGCGGGTGCCTGTAATCCCAGCTACTAGGGAGGCTGAGGCAGGAGAGTCGCTTGAACCCAGGATGCGGAGGTTGCAGAGAGCCGAGATCATGCCATTGCACTCCAGCCTGGGCAACAAGAGCAAAACTCTGTCTCAAAAAAAAAAAAGTTTTATTTTACTTTATTTATTTATTTTAAGAGACAAGGTCTCACTCTGTTGCCTAGTCTGGAGTGCAGTGGTGTAATCATAGCTTACTGCAGTCTCAAACTCCTGGGTTCAATTAATTCTCCCACCTCAACCTCCTGAGTAGCTGGGATGACAGGCACCTGACATCATGCCTGGCTAATTTTTTTATTTTTATTGTAGAGACAGAGTCTTACTATATGGCCCAGGCTGGTCTCTAACTCCTGGTCTCAAGTGATTCTTCTGCCTCAGCCTCCTGAAGTGCTGGGATTACAGGTGTGAGCCACCATGCCTGATTGGTTTTTAATTTGTTTTTAAGGACATATGTCTAGTTTATTTGTAAGGGTTTAAGTAAAGGCTATTTCACTTGGGGTATCATTGATTTTCTAAATTAACTCAGCATAACAAAAGAGTGAAAACAAAATAAAATATTTGGGTCATTTCCCCTATGACTTTGAATCTATTTACCACCCAGATAGGTTCACTATGTTACTGAGAGACTTAGTAAAATAAAGAACAAATTATTCCAGCCAAAGGATTTTCTTATCTCAGTTCCCTAAAAGTCTGCACTCTTCCCATAATAACAGACAGATTTGATTCCTCAGAAAAATGCTGTGGAGGACACTGAGATAAAGTACTATAAGCACGACCATTCTCTTGAGTAAAGTGGAAAGGGATCCTTCACTCTAAGCAGGACGTTGATGACGTGGTTTGGCGATGTCCCCACCGAAATCTCACCCTTTTTGTTTTTTGTTTTTTTTTGAGACAGAGTTTCATTGTTGTTGCCCAGGCTGGAGTGCAATGGCACAATCTTGGCTCACCACAACCTCTGCCTCCCGGGCTCAAGCAATTCTCCTGCCTCAGCCTCCCAAGTAGCTGGGATTACAGGTGTGCACCACCACACTTGGCTAATTTTGTATTTTTAGTAGAGATGGGGTTTCTCCATATTGGTCAGCCTGGTCTCGAACTCCCGACCTCAGATGACCCGCCCTCCTAGGCCCCGCAAAGTGCTGGGATTACAAGCATGAACCACAGGGCCCCTGGCCCTTCTTATTTTCTTCTTTTTGTGAGATGGTCTCTTGCAACAACCTTAAGAGAACTTCCTTTTATTGCTCTACATTCCCGCCTGTGTCTCAGACCCTACATACAAAATCCCAGGGTCTCTGCATTGTCCCTGGGGAGACAGTCAGCACCACCTGGAAAATGACACCAAATGTCACCTCTGCAGCCAGTATTCAAAAGCATGTTAGTTGCTACAGCGGCAGGGGATATGCAGGCAGACATTGTTCAGAGAAAAAAACAATAATTTCCCTCTCTGTTAATATAATTTAAAAAATCTTTAAAATAACTATTTTGCTGGAAATGTAAAAACCTGAAAGCCAGGACAAAACATGATTCCACATAAAGAGAAATAGAAAATAAGAATTAGGCCGGGTGCGGTGGCCTGCACCTGTAATCCCAGCACTTTGGGAGGCCTATGTGGGTGGATCACTTGAGGTCAGGAGGTTGAGACCACCTGGCCAATATGGTGAAACCGCATCTCTACTAAAAATACAAAAATTAGCCGGGCGTGGTGGCAGGCGTCTGTAATCACAGCTACTTGGGAGTCTGAGGCAGGAGAATCGCTTGAACCTGGGAGGCAGAGGTTGCAGTGAGCCAAGATGGTGCCACACACTCCAGCCTGGGTGACAGAGCGAGACTCTGTCTCAGAAAAGAAAAAACAACAACAACAACAAAAAAGTAAGAATTAATTGCTTTTTAAAAGATCAACTTAGGCCGGGCGCGGTGGCTCACGCCTGTAATCCCAGCACTTTGGGAGGCCGAGGCGGGCGGATCACAAGGTCAGGAGATCGAGACGACGGTGAAACCCCGTCTCTACTAAAAATACAAAAAATTAGCCGGGCGCGGTGGCGGGCGCCTGTAGTCCCAGCTACTCAGGAGGCTGAGGCAGGAGAATGGCGTAAACCCAGGAGGCGGAGCTTGCAGTGAGCCGAGATCGCGCCACTGCACTCCAGCCTGGGCGACAGAGCGAGACTCCGTCTCAAAAAACAAAAAAAAACCAAAAAAAAAAAAAAAAAAAAAAAAGATCAACTTAGATTTGTTCAGAATGTTCGTTTGACTCCACAGTATTGTATCACTTTAATCAACATGAAGCATTAGCTTCTCTTCCAGTATCAGCTATCTCAAGAAGATGGGGGTGCAGGGAAGGCGGGGGTGGGGAGGTGTTTCTTTCCAATCCTGCTGCCCAGAATTCGTGTCGACCCATTTCCTCATTCATGTGCTGGCCAGGAACACTCCGCTGGAACACTCTGAGTTCAGCAACTTGCATAACAAAGCCAGGTCGACACCACCTAGCTCTGGTGGCAACCTAGCAGGATTGCTCCTGAGAGACGCTGGCATATGCTACAGAGGAGGAGAAAGTTCCACAAACAACCCCCGGATCTCTCCACCCAGGTCTCTCTCCACCTGGTTTCTTAAGAGCAGATTGCTCAGCCAACCTTAACAATCCCAGAGGAACGCCAGGGCAAGAGGCTGGGTTCCAAGTACCTTTGCCCTAATTTATTGAGGGCTTTAAAAGTAGAAAATAAAACTTTGAACTCAACTCATCTGAAGCTGTATGATTCAGGTGTGCTACTTGCCTTCGGGGGCACCAGAGATCACTGAAGTTAAAGCGACAAAAAAATTCTGTGAGCTGCAGAACAGAAAAGCGTGTCCAGACCCGACCCAGCTGCTTCTCCTAGCGTATTAACTTGGCAGGAGAAGCACGGAAGTCCCCTGCTCTGCCCTTGTCCTTCTCTAATGGATAGGATTTCCCCTGCTTACGGGCCTCTAATCCCCTCTCCTCTCGGGCCTTCCAGAGTGTGGAGAAAAAGTGCTCTGCTTCAAGAAGAGGGTAGAAAGATGAGGGTGAGAACGGTAGGAAAAGGAGGAAATGAAAATGGCTAGTGAGAAATACTTGGAGAGAAAATTACAAGTCAAGGGTGAAGTCAGTTCTCATTTACATTGCATTGAAACTTGAGTTCAAATAGCTAGTCCCGCAATGAGCTCATCAGCACCACTTTATACAAATATCATAGCCCACATGGGCCCTTTTCCTATCTTACTAGGGAGATATTCACAGCAACCCCATTCAGCTCTGTGAGGATCCACTGTGTTAATTTTTGTGGCAGTGTCCATGTGGTGCTTTTGCGTAGTAGGTGTTGAATGTAATTCTGAAACTAAGATTCCACTATAACCAACTGCAAAGCAATGTAGTAATATTTCAGCTTAGGTGATATTTAAGGTGAAAGGTAGCCCTTTTAGTGAGTGGGAAAGCCAGGCCTAAAAAAGGAAGGAGAGATCTTTGGCCTACTCGAAGGGGAGGTGGGCTGCTGTCCCGCACCCTCAAGCGGGAGAAGGTTCCAGGCTTTTCCAGAGTGACCTCTCCCTTCTTCCTAGGGAGGGCTCAGAGCAAGGGTTACCTTTGGATGATTTCTTCTCGCTGAACGCAGCTACTAAGCACTTTGCCCGGAAAGGAAGGGCACCTCTGAGCTATTCCTACCGACGCAGTGTGTGCCTGTGTGTGTCTGTGTGCATGTGTGTGGGCATCTGCATGTGCGTGTGTGTTGCTCCTGACAGGTCCTGAGGGCAGTGCAGAACCACGCAGCGCGCAGCGGGAGGCCTGCAGCCGCTGGGCGTTTTCCCAGGCTGGCCTGCGGCGCGGCAGACCCCCTGGGCCGGTGCTGGGCGGCTGACACATGCACCAGTTTCGCTGGGCCGGCGCCTCCCCGGGGAGCGGGTGCGGGGCGGGAGAGGTGAGTTAAGCAACAGGGCCCGCCCCGCCCCCGTCCCGGGCAGGCTCTGCGCAGAGGAAGCGTCTGGAACGCCGGCACTGGTGTGTGGCTCCCCCAGGGCGTTTGGTGTGTAAACAAAATTGTTGTCAATCAAGTCGCGTCTTAGAGGCTCCGAGGGAGCCTGTGAGTTCCAGGAGGCCCGCGGTGGATCCCCGTATGGACGCAGAGGCTTTTTGCCGGGCGCACACGCACCCCCAACCCCCCACAACGTGGATCTTTACTAATTTCAGCGTTTGAGACCGCTCAGCTTTAGTCTTTAGTTTCTCTCCTCCACCCTCCGTTTTGATGATCTTTACTGCCCTGTAACCCTACGTTTCCCAGTCGCCAGAGCTGCTGAGACCGCATGGCCGTGAGGTGGAATTTCCCAGCTTTTAAAACCGGAGCTTTTACCCCCAAGACTGTGGTAGGTGGGTCACAGAAAGGACGAGAACATCCCCAAACCCTCCAGCCTTTGAGACAGTGTGTGTTTTAAGAGAAGTTAATGACCGGGAGCGATGGCTCACGCTTGTAATCCTAGCACTTTGGAAGGCCGAGGCGGGTGAACTCCTGGCCGAGGTCAGGAGTTCGAGGCCAGCCTGGCCAACATGGGGAAACCATGGCGAAACAACATGGCGAATTTTTAGTCTCTACTAAAGATACAAAAAATTAGCCGGGCGTGGTGGTGGGCACCTGTAATCCCGGCTACTCAGGAGGGTGAGGCAGGAGAATCGCTTGAACCCGGGAGGCGGAGGTTGCAGTGAGCTGAGATCACGCCACTGTGTTCCAGCCTGAGTGACAGAGGGAGATTCCGTCTAAAAAAAAAAAAAAAAAAAAAAAAGAGAGAGGAGAGAAGTTAATACATCAAAGAACAAAAAACAAACAAAAAAACGAGAGTGTGGATCCCTTGGAACACCCACCTGCGATCCTTGCGAAGCGACTGGGTCGCCCCTTATTTCTCCGGAAGAAACAAATATATTTCACTGGGGATGAAATGGTTTCTGTACATAATTTAAATAGTGTTTTGGAGGTCCCAGGCATGCAAAATGCAGCTTGACTTGAAGGTGTAATTCTCCCTAAGGGAAAATATGGAATGCGCCCAGTGTTTTCCTTACCTGCTTTTCAAGCTAGCTTGACTGTGTCACTGACCAAGCTGTTCAACCACGTGCAGATGTGTAATCCAGTCCCCGGCGAGTAGGCCACGCTGTGCTGATGGGCTCTGCCAAGCCTGGAAGCTGGGCTGAGTCACCCAGGGGCTGCTCTGGTCATGGATTTCCCCTTAAATTTAGAATATGTTGGTAGAATAAAATGACTACCACTTTTTACAGATTCAGTGTCTTCACTATCTCCCTCCTCTAGACATATATTTTTTTTAGGAAGGGAAGCGTTTTGTCTTAATTTTTTCCCTCCAGTGGAGACACTTTGGGTTTTAAACACAATTGAGTAATAATGACAATAAAATATTCTCATTAAAAATCATTTCTGTTTCGGAGAAATTAAATGTTCTGGTTTGGAAATCCTGTTTATGCCAAAAATAAAAACGTAAAAATATTTTTTCAAATTATTCCAAAAGTTTATTGTACCTTCAATTAGTTACATTTTTAGAGACACATTTAAATTAAATTTTAATTTTAAAATTTCATTATATGAGTACCACTTTTAAATTATGAAACATTTCAGGCATACAGACAAAAACCTACAGAGAATTTTATAATAGACATATGCAGGCTAAGGTGGGAGGATCACTTGAGCCAGGGAATTTGAAGCTGCTGTGAGCCAGGATTGAGCCACTGCACTCCAGCCTGGGCAACAGAAAGAGACCCTCCCTCAAAAACAACCCAAAACAAACAAACAAAAAAAACGCATATGTAGTCCACTCCCTAGCCCAAGAGATAAGGCCTTACAGATGTAATCGAAGCCCCACCACTGATGTGTCCTCCTTCCTAATCTCATTTTCCTTCTTCAAATTCCAGAGATAAACATTACCTTACATTGGGTGTTTATCGTTCCCATGCATTAAAAGTTTTACTACATATGCACAGGTGTATACACATAAACAGTACACCATAAAGTGTTATTTTGCATTTCAAACAATTTTTATATGAACGGTATCATACTGCACTTACATTTCTACAGATGGCAGTTGTATCGCTCCAGCTATATCACAATATTTTTCTGGTATATACACATTGATAACAGCAGCTCTGCTGCCGAAGCATCCCTTGTCTAGAATGGCCATGCTTCTGTTGATGGATATAAATTGTTTTTTTTTTTTTTTTTTTTTTTGAGACGGAGTCTTGTTCTGTCGCCCAGGCTGGAGCGCAGTGACCAGATCTCGGCTCACTGCAAGCTCCGCCTCCCGGGTTCCCGCCATTCTCCTGCCTCAGCCTCCCAAGTAGCTGGGACTACAGGCGCCCGCCACCTCGCCCGGCTAGTTTTTTGTATTTTTTAGTAGAGACGGGGTTTCACCGTGTTAGCCAGGATGGTCTCGATCTCCTGACCTCGTGATCCGCCCGTCTCGGCCTCCCAAAGTGCTGGGATTACAGGCTTGAGCCACCGTGCCCGGCCTGGATATAAATTGTTTACATCTTTTTTTTTTTTTCCCCCAGACAGGGTCTTGCTCTGTCATCCAGGCTGGAGTGCGGTGGCATGATCTTGACTCATTGCAGCCTCAACCTCCAAGGCTCAAGTTATTCTCCTACCTCAGCCTCCCAAGCAGCTGGGACCACAGGTGTGCACCATTACTCCAGGCTAATTATTTTTTATGTTTCTTAGGCTGGTCTCAAACTCCTGGGCTCAGGCAATCCTGTGGCCTCGGCCTCGGGAGTGTTAGGATTATAGACATGAACCACTGCGCCTGGCCTTGTTTCCACTTTTTCTCTATTATAAACTGTGTTGGTGTGAACCTTCTTGTATGTGTTGCATTGTGCACATGTAAAGACTTTCATCCAGGAGTGGAAATGTGTCAGGATTTTAAGTATACAATCTGCAACTTTGTTAGATACTGTCAAATTGTTCTCCAGAGTCACCAGTTTTACATTTTCACTGTAGAAACACAAGAAAATACAGATTAGATGAGAAAAAAAAGGAAAAGTCACTTCTCATCTCTACATTCAGAGAAACCCACTTCTAACTACTTCAAAATCTTTTTGGTATATAAACTTCCAGGTTTTTCTGTGCTACACACACACACACACACACACACACACAGACACAGAATCCAGTATACCATATATGTCTCTATATATGTAGATATAAATGCAGTGTATCATATATGTATACATATGTATGTCATATGTATACTTTCATATATAATATATACACAGAAACACATGTATATATGTGTGCATCTGTAGCTCTGTGTTATGTATATATTTATAATTATTAATGTTTGGGGATCCTATATTTTAAAATTTAATATAACATTAATGTATAATAATATAGTGAACATTTCATCATGTCACTACATAGTCATTTAAAAATACAATTTTAGGCTGGGCGCAGTGGCTCAAGCCTGTAATCCCAGCACTTTGGGAGGCTGAGACGGGCGGATCACGAGGTCAGGAGATCGAGACCATCCTGGCTAACACGGTGAAACCCCGTCTCTACCAAAAAATACAAAAAACTAGCTGGGCGAGGTGGCGGGCGCCTGTAGTCCCAGCTACTCGGGAGGCTGAGGCAGGAGAATGGCGTGAACCTGGGAGGCGGAGCTTGCAGTGAGCGGAGATCCGGCCACTGCACTCCAGCCTGGGCGACAGAGCGAGACTCCATCTCAAAAAAAACAAAAACAAAAACAAAAACAATTTTAATGGCTGCAAATGAGTTCAATGTAAGAATATTTCTTTGGTTTATTACTATTCACCTATTAAATATCTAGGTAGTAATTTCTCACTCCTATACAAAGTGCTGTGATGAAGTTCAACATGGTTTTAAACCAAAACTTTTTTTTTTTTTTTGAGACAGAGTCTTGCTCTGTTGCCCAGGGTGGAGTGCAGTGGCGCGATCTTGGCTCACTGCAATCTCTGCCTCCCAGGTTCAAGCGATTCTCCTGCCTCAGCCTCCCGAGTAGCTGGGATTACAGGCGCCTGCCGCCACAACCCGCTAATTTTTTTTTTTTTTGAGACAGTTTCACCCTGTCCCCAGGCTGGAGTGCAGTGGTGAAATCTCGGCTCAGTGCAAGCTCCGCCTCCCGGGTTCACTCCATTCTCCTGCCTCAATCTCCCGAGTAGCTGGGACTACAGGCGCCCGCCACTACGCCCGGCTAATTTTTTGTATTTTAGTAGAGACGGAGTTTCACCGTGTTGCCCAAGCTGGTCGCGAACTCCTGAGCTCAGGCAATCTGCCTGCCTCGGCCTCCCAGAATACTGGGATTATAGGCGTGAGCCACCTCGCCCAGCCTATACTTCACTTTTTTGAGTCTCTACTTATATCATCTGCAGAATGGAACTAACAGAAGGAATAACTAACGTTTATTGAAGGCTTGTAAGGAAGCAGCAATTGCCCTTGGAGTACTTCACATGAATTACTTTATTTAATGCCACATCTGTGTCAAGTGTATACCACCATTACTCCTATTCTACAGATGATTAAGCCGAGGTAGACAGAGCTTCAATCAATTACCCAGATTACAATCAATAACTGGCAGAGCCATGATTCAAACTTGCAGACTCTGCCCTCAGAGCCTGCTGCTCCCTTTTAAAGACAGTTTATCACATTTGCTTTCTTTGTTTCTCTCTTTCTCCTTGTCTCTCTCCACATTCCACGTTGGTTTTTTGTTTTGTTTTGTTTTTTGTTTTTGCTGAACCATTTAAAAATTGCAGACATCTTGACTTTCACTCCTAAATACTTCAGAATTGTCACACAATAAAAGGAACACTAATATCACCTAACCCTAACATACAGTCCTGTGTGTGTGTGTGTGTGTGTGTGTGTGTGTGTGTACATATGTCTCCCAGAAATAGAATACTGGGATAAAGGGTGTGTGCACCACCTTCACTAGGTAATACACATTGCTTTCCAACGTGCTTTACCCATTTAGACACCTCCCCCCATACCGATTTGTATGAGAGTTTCTGTAGTTTTACATCCTCATCAACACTTGGTATTGTCAGACTACAAATTTTTGCTAATCTGATGGGGTGTGAAATGGTGTCTCATTGTGGCTTTAATTTGCACTTTCCTGATTATGAGGTTGAACTTATGAGACTATTCTCTTTTCCCTCTTATGTGAAATGCTTGTTCATTTCTTTTACCCATTAAAAAAATGGTTTGTTTGTCTTGAAGGCTTTTCTTTTTAAGATGGAAACTGGCATGACGAATTCTTACTGTAACCTCTGGTTACTCAATGGCTTGGCATCACAAATAAATAAATGGTCCATGGAGAATGAAGCTGAAAATAGAGGAATGCTGTCCTAAAAGTGATTACTTGGAAATTTGGATTTCAAAGGTGGAAATGAAGCATACAGCTTCATGCTGAATAGCAAAATATACCAATACTTACAAAATTTCACAAGATAAGTAACAGAAATAGCAGCAGTGCTATATTTAAGTAAGAGAGATGAGTTGAATTCCGTGCCCTATTTCCCACCTGTCCTATTTCCAGGCATTAAAATCTAAGTCATGAGGATGGTTGTAAGGATGAACTCCAAGTGCATCTTCTGCCTTTGTACCTGTCCTTTAGACAGTGAGGGGACTTCAGTCATTAGAGCTGAAGGCGCTCCATTTTCACGTGCACTAAGCACTGAAAATCAATAGTAGGACCTTTTAATAATGCTCCAAAGGCTTGAAAAGAGCCTGTTAAGAGAGGCTTAAGCCAAAATAAAGGAACTTCAGAGTGAGGTGTTCCTGTATTTGTTGTTATTTTCCTTTGACTTAAAGAGAACTATTTGTAGCCCTGTACCCCTGTGGCTATAATAGAATTCAGCCAAGGCTGTTAATCCAGATTTTTCAGATAGTACAGAAGATAAGATATATCGCTTATTCATGTGGCGGTGTAAGGAAATTTGAAAGAAATAAAGTATGATGAATCGCTTTTCAGCATATAAATGTTAAGATTTGTACTTGAAAATACAAATCACTTTACAGTGATTTATAGCATTTACTGTTGCTTATCTAAGTGACTATGGAAAATAGAACTGTTCTTACAGATGGGGTAAAATGCACTGTTTGCCACACTGTCTCTCATTAGCTGTAAGTCTTTGATGCTGTTTCTACCATTTCAAATATAAGATCTGGAAATTGAAGAAGTTATTGTGCTTCATTTTCTATTGGGTCTATCCAGGTAATAAACTCCCTTTAAAAATGACTTTACACTGTATCCTGATTGATATGAGTATATAGTTTCATTAAAATTAACAGAATTGTATATTTAAAGTATGTACATTTTATAATATGTAAATTATACCTCAATAAGAAAAGAGTATTGGGGGAAAAAATGCCATTTCAGAATCTCCCTCTTGCTGGAATGGTTGAGGTCATATAGTCTGGTAGTCCTCAAAGTACTCATGGTACCATTCTGTAGTGTGAAGAGTCTTACAGGACTGACTCAAGATATATCTGGTGGTCTTGATGTCTGGGTAAAAAACCTTTGTCATTACTTTGAAAAAAGACAGAAGAGCGGAATCTACATTTTTAGCTGCCATAAACTTAATAAAAACCAGTAGCAAAATTTCCCACTGATAATTGATTTGAAAGAGAAGTAATTCAATCCTTCTTTCTCTTGACTCTGGCCAAGGTAAGGGAGAGCTAATACCTGAAGAAAAATTGTGGGAGAGGAAATGTAGCAGAAAGCTATCAAATTTATTCAAATTCTCTTTGCATCCAACTCTTTGCCTTAGTGAGAAATGACAGAGAACAAGTAGGTAAAAGTAGCAATGTGTAGGTAAAAGTAGGTGAGTGATTTAGTTTTACTTTTGAGCTCTTCCTCTTCTTCCTCCCCTTCCTCCTCCCTCCTCCTTTTCCTCCTCCTCCTCCTCTTCAGAATACTGGCAAATGGCAGTGGGTGGAGGAACCTCTTTGGCTTGAGGCTTTTAGAATTGGCTCACGCCTTTGATCCCAGCACTTGGGAGGCTGAGGTAGGAGGATCGTTGAGCCCAAGAGGTTGAAACCAGCCTGGGCAGCATAGTGAGATGCCTGTCTCTACAAAACATTTTTTAAAAAATTACTGAGGTGTGGTGGCATGCATCTACAGTCCCAGCTACTCAGGAGGCCAAGGATGGAGGATTTTTTGAGCCCAGGAGGTCTGTGCTGCAACAAGCCATGATCGTACTACTGCAGTCTAGCCTCAGAGACAGACAGACACCCTGTCTCAAAAAAAGAAAAGGAAAAAAAAAAAGAATTGGAAGCATCCTGAGGTTGCTTTTACTTGTTCAACACCTTTTGCAGTTTTTTACCCCCAAATTTTCAGATCACTAAGTTTGAGAACCAGTGATCTAGTAGTGTACCCTTTTGCCTTCAGAAAGAGGTCTTTATTAAATTAGTCAAATTATTCTTATTTGTAAATATTTCAAGGATACAAGACTCTTCTAAAATATATACACTAAACTCTGTCAAATATTAAAATATCCTAGAGTCACATAGTCACCCTTCACTCTAATATAAATCTTTTTTTTTTTTTTTTGACAGAGTCTTGGTCTGGCATCCAGGCTGGAGTGCATTGGCGTGATCTCGGCTCAGTATAGCCTCCGCCTCCCAGGTTCAAGCAATTCTCTGTCTCAACCTCTTGAGTAGCTGGGATTACAGGTGCCCGCCACCACGCCCAGCTAATTTTCTGTATTTTTAGTAGAGATGGGGTTTCACTGTGTTGGTCAGGCTGGTCTTGAACTCCTGACCTCGTGATCCACCCACCTCGGCCTCCCAAAGTGCTGGGGTTACAGGCGTGAGCCACCGTGCCCGGGCTAATATTAATCTCTTTTTTGCAAATTAAATCCATTTTCTTTTCCAGTTAGGAGGTCAAAGCCAATACCGGTAACTGAAGACAAACGGTTTTTAAATCATCCTTTGTAGGTCTTACTTTGTACTTACTCATGCCTTATCTGTTTTTCCGTGCTTTTTAATTTGTGAGAGGGCAGTTTTCTTGAGTTGCCTGTTTGTGTACAATTATTTGTGTTGGACTGAATGGCTCATCATTGATCTTCCTTCCTTCCTCCTCTTCCTCTTCCTCCTCCTTCTTCTCTTTCTTCCTTTTTTTGGTTTCTCATTATAAAAAAAATGTGAAGGTACTCTGAAACCCCTTTATACCTGTCTTCAATCTTCCTTCCCCGCAGGAAGGAGCCACTATCTTTCCCATCCATGTTTTCATATTTTTCTTTTTCTTTCCTTTTTTTTTTTTTTTTTTTTTTTTTGGATACAGTGTCTTGCTCTGTTGCTCAGGCTGGAGTGTGGTGGCACAATTTTGGCTCAGTGCAACCTCCTGGGCTCAAGCGGTTCTCCCATTTCAGCCTCCCAAGTAGCTAGGATCACAGGCATGCTCCACCACACTCAGCTAATTTTGTTTATTTTTTGTAGAGATGAGATGTCACTATGTTGGCCAGGCTGGTCTCAAACTCCTGGACTCAAGTGATCCTCCTGCCTCAGCCTCCCTCAGTACTGGAATTACAGGCATGAGCCACTGTGCCTGGCCTGTTTTTATATTTTTCTTCATATATCTGTCCATGAACAATATTTTGTATTGATTTTTTAAAAAAATATGTATGCATTTATATAACTTATTATGCATCAGTCAACATATTTTTTAGGCTGTTAATTCAGATTTATTTGGAATTGATTTAGATTTTGTATTTCTGGGTGTTTTCCCATTCCTCTCATTTCTGCCTTTCATTGAATTGTCGATATCTCATTGTTATATTCTTTTATTTTCCTTCTTTTCCCCTCTTTTGGCTAAGAAATTATACATTATAATTCTATTCCTTTAATATTTAGTTTCTAAAATTCTTGAAGAATGTGAAGTTAGTTAATATCTCTCTTCTCCTCCAGACTAATATAGGAAGCTTAGGAATTTTTCATTCAGATTTTCCTCTGCAGTCTTCCATGTTGTTGCTGGCTGGTACTCAGCATTATCTTATTTTTAAGGTCGTCTCAAGCTGTTTATCAGTATTTCTTATTGTTCTTTGACAATATATATACAAATTTCTTTATTTACCCTTGGATTTTGTCCTCGACTTCTTCTGTCTGGATTCTGTGGTTTTCCTTACTGAAGTAAACCCTTTAGTAGGTCATTTATTTTATTTTATTATTATTTTTGAAGTGGAGTCTCACTCTGTCGCCCAGGCTAGAGTGCAGTGCCATGATCTCTGCTCTCTGCTCACTGCAACCTCTGCCTCCTGGGTTCAAGTGATTCTCCTGCCTCAGCCTCCTGAGTAGCTAGTATTACAGGTGAGCGCCACCATGTGCAGCTAATTTTTGTATTTATAGTAGAGACGGGGTTCCGCCATGTTGGCCAGGCTGGTCTCAAATGCCTGACCTCAGTTGATCTGCCCACCTGGGCCTCCCAATGTGCTGGGATTACAATCGTGAGCCACCGAGCCCAGCCTAGTAGCTCTTTGACAAAGGGTTATTGGGTGGCTAACTCCCAAGATTGTTGATTTAAAATGTACTTGTTTCATTCTCAGTCCTGAATGAAAATTTAACTGGGTATGGAATGAGCATGATCTAAGATGAGAATTATCTTCCGTTAGCACCATGGGATCCAAAGATGCCATTCATTTCCTACAAACGTCTTTTGAGACTGATGACAAATTTGATGATGGTTTAATTGGATGTTTTTTTGCTTTTTGCTTTTAGGAGATTTGCTTTTGTCCTTTGTTAAGATTTTTCTTCTTATCATTGACATTCTGAAGTTTCATCATAGTGTAACAAATTGTGACATTTTAATTTTTGATTTTTATACCTTAGGGCCTTTGTACGCTTCTGAAATCTGAAGACTTGTTTATGTTTTTCTTTAGTTCTGAAAAACTCTCAGCTGTATTACGTAATGTACATAATTGTATGGGTTAGACTTTTATACAACTGGCAGCACAGTAGGTTTGTTTACACCAGCATCACTGCACAAACACACACACACACACACGAGTAGTGCATTGGGCTGCAATGTTATGACAGCTATGACTTCACTAGGCAATAGGAATATTTCAGCTCCTTTATAATCTTATGGGACCACCATCATATATGCAGCTCATGGTTAACTGGAACGTCATTACTTGGCTCATGACCCTATGTAAACTGTAATTTGAATTCTACAAAACTGGGATTAAGCTACATTGTCCTCTTGGCCAGTTCACTACAGAGCAGAATCTGGTATAAGATAATTCATGTTTAGACCTAATCTAGAGAGATTACGTTAACTAAAAGAACAAAGTAGATTCAAAATTTTGGGATGGTACCTATGAGGTAATGTTTGTGCATTTTTTCTGCATTCTGAAAAATTTCCTAAAATCTATCTACTGATTTATGGAGTCTTTCCTCACTTTTCTCTTATCTATTCATTACCCTGTTCATTAAGGTTTTCTTTTTCTTTTCTCTTCTTCTTTTTTTTTTTTTTTTTTAAGAAGGAGTCTCGCTCTGTCACCCAGGCTGGAGTTTGGTGGCGCAATCTCTGCCTCCTGGGTTCAAGCAATTCTCGTGCCTCAGCCTCCTGAGTGGCTGGGATTACAGGCGTGCATCACTATGCTGGACTAGTCTTTGGATTTTTTTTTTGGTAGAGACAAAGTTTCACCATGTTGGCCAGGCTTGTCTCGAACTTCTGAGCTCAAGTGATCCGCCCACCTCAGTCTCCCAGAGTGCTGGGATTACAAGCATGAGCCACTGCCCCTGGCCCTGTTCATTGAGTTTTTAATTTCAATGACCATATTTTTCATTTATAGAGACTCGATTTTTTTTCAAAGTTGTTTCCTCTGTTTTTATATTATTGTTGCCTTTCGTTATAGTTTATATGCCTTTGTGTATACCTTTAGTCACGTTAGAGTTAGTTCATAGTCTCTTTTAGAGTGTGCTTGCTTTTATTTGCAGCTCTCTGAGGGCTGATTCTTCCATTTGCTATGTCTGTTGACTCCACCTCATGGTAATTTATTTCTTCATGGGCCTTGTAATTTTTGACTGTGAACTGCCCTTTATTATTTTTTTCTTTCCTAGGGGATGTGAAAGTGTTCTTGCGGAATGAGTGTACATTTTTACTGTAGGAGCTCTAGAAGTTTCTCACTTGACTTTTTTTGTTTTTTGTTTTTTTTGAGATGGTCTCCCTCTGTTGCCCAGGCTGGAGTGCAGTGGCCTAATCTCAGCTTACTGCAACCTCTGCCTCCTGGGTTAAAGCAATTCTCCCACCTCAGCCTCCCCAGTAGCTGGGATTACAGGTGCCACCACCACGCCCGACTAATATTTGTATTTTTACTAGAGACAGGGTTTCACCATATTGGCCAGGCTGGTTTTGAACTCCTGACCTTATGATCCACTTGCCTCCCAAAGTGCTAGGATTACAGGCGTGAGCCAGCGTGCCTGGCCAAGTATTTGTTTATAGCAATGCAAGAACAGCCTAATATACCTCCCATCTCCACAGCAGCCCTCATCCGGACTTATTTCAGTTGTGATTTCCTCTGGTTCATCCATCAGTGGGATTCTGTCTGCCTTTGTGTCTTTCATACATTTTTCAAATTTTCTAATTGGTTGTTGGCACCCTTTTGTGTTTAAGCACTCTCATGGAAGTATTCTTTTTTGCCTATCATCATTTTAATGGGATTTTGGGGAGTAGGCTGAATAAATGTTTATATGCAATTTGCAACCTCGAACCAGAAGCTCCCTATATGTGGTCATGCATCCTATTTGCTCAGCACTGTGCGTGGAACTAAGAAAGATACTAGAGAATACAGCACAAGACACACTGCTTAGTATCAGTGGTGTGCCACAGCCAGCTTGCACCAACTCACAAGAGCTAATTGTTAAAGTCTCAGAAGCTTTGCGATGATTGACTTTACTTTGATATCTTGAAATTGGCTGTGGGAGGAGTGTTTATACCACTGAAATCAGCAAACACATCACCCTCCCCTCCTGGAGGGCTGGCTGTTAGACATTCATCAGCACACCACTGATCTTTACTCTTGAGCAAGTGGCAGCATAGTCATAGTGTTAAGACAACATATACTGGGCAGGTGCGGTGGCTCACGCCTGTAATCCCAGGACTTGGGGCTGAGGCTGGCAGATCACTTGAGGTCAGGAGTTTGAGACCAGCCTGGCCAACATGGTGAAACCATGTCTCTAGTAAAAATACAAAAATTAGCCTGGCATGGTGGTACATGCCTGTAATTCCAGCTACACGGGAGGCTGAGGCAGGAGAATCATGAACCCAGGAGGCAGGGGTTGCAGTGAGCCAAGATGGTGCCACTGCGCTCTAGCCTGGGTGACACAGCAAAGCTGTGTCTCAAAAAACAAAACAAAACAAAAAACATATACTGAAGAAAAACTAAAAGTGCAAGTAAGCTAGCCCTTGCATGCCAAGCAGAAGAGAACAGATGCCCCAACGGCTAAAACATTCAGGAGTTGGGGAAGCTTGGCAAGGTGGGAGCTGTGCAAATAGAGCACTTTTGCCCTTAGCAAGATAGAGGATGGGCTCTGAAGCCAGAATTGGAATTCCAGCTCTTTCACTTGCTGCTGAGTAATCTGGGAAAATGACTAAATCCCTCTAGTAAGCATAACGACAGCCAATGTTTATTGAATCTTTATTATGGGCAGGCACTGTTCTAGGTGCTTTACATAAATTAACTTAATCTCATCATTTGCAAAATGTTGCTTACCTCACAGGTCTATTCTGAGTACTAAGTGAGATAATTCACGTAAAGAGCATGCATAGCAAAACCTCCATAAAGTTAGTTTTTTTAGTGGCAATTTTCTTGTAGAAGGTAAAGCAATTTCAACATTAGAGTTTTCCTACTGGACTTTGAAAGATGGGTGACATTTGACACGGTGAAGGGACTAGCAGAGGATATTTCAGACAAAGGAGAGGTAGGTACCAAAGCACAGAGGGAAAGACAGAGAGGAATGTGGGGAGCTGGTTCTGATGCCAGCCCCGTGGAGGAGGAGGTAAAACGATTGAATGAATAAAGGGGGCCAGATTGTGGAATGTTCTGTGGGATTTATTTATTTATTTAAAAACAGAGTAAGAGGGTCTTACTCTGTTGTCCAGGCTGGAAGGCTGGAGTGCAGTGGTGTGATCATAATTCACTGCAGCCTTGAACTCCTGGGATCAAACCATTCTCCCTCCTCAGCCCGCTGGGACTACAGGCGTGCGCTACCACGCCCAGCTGATTTTTTTTTTTTTTTGTAGAAATGGAGTCTTGCTATGTTGCCAGGTTGGTGTTGAACACTTGGACTCAAGGGATGCTCCCACCTTGGCCTGCCAAAGTGCTGGGATTACAGTTGTGAGTCATCGCATGGGGCTTTGTTGTGTGTTCTAAACAGAAAACTTTACATTTTATGTGCCCCAAATAGGAAGCCATTGTAAGTCTTCGAAAAAAGAAATGGTGAAAGCAGGATTTTAGGGATAGGATTCTGGCAGGCTGGTGCTTGTGCAAAATGAATTGGAGAGGGTCAGGGGACAGAGACAGAGGCACGAGGCAGTAACAGTTTGAGGTGGCAGATGTTGCTCAGGCTAGAGTGCAGTGGCACAATCTCAGCTCACTGCAACCTCCACCTCCCGAGTTCAAGCAATTCTCCTGCCTCAGCCTCCCCAGTATCTGGGATTACAGGCACCTCTCACCACGTCTGGCTAATTATTTGCATTTTTAGTAGAGATGGGTTTTCACCATGTTGGCCAGGCTGGTCTTGAAATCCTGACCTCAAGTCATCTGCCCACCTCGTCCTCACAAAGTGCTGGGATTACAGGCATGAGCCACCGTGCCTGGCCTCTGGTGCTTTCTTTTTATTGAACAGATGTGAATAAACTTGTTGAGGGTTTGTTTAGTTTTATAGCTGGATATCATGGCATCTGTGTCAGTATTTAATCCTATTTTCCTAACTATCTGCAAAATGGTGTTAAATAATTGTTTTATAATGACTTGGGGCTATAATTTCCTTTTAACTTCTGGAGAAGATAAAGGAAGGGGACCAGGGCTCCTGTGTCCACACAGGCTCAGGCTCATGGTAGTGAGCCCCATCGGGAGGACTTGTGTGTAAGAGGGTGATCTTCCTGCGGGGATACCATGCACTGAGCATGCAGACCTCTCACTCATTGGTGTCCTTGACAAAGCTTGCAGGGACTTGGGAGGGCTGTGTGTGGCTCTGTATCAGTGGACTTCTGCCTCATCATTGTGGCAAAAACCAGCTGTGGCAAAGGCCATTGATGACCTTCATGTTGCTAAATCCAATATAGGCTGTTTGCTCCTTATCTTTCTTGAGGTTTGAGCAGTCTTGACACTGTTAAGACTGTTATTTGCTCTGTTTCTTGAAAAATACTCTTGTCTTTAGGGGCTTCTGAGACATCATATTCTCCTGATTCTCTTCTCTCCCTTCTGGCTAGCCCCTCTTAATATAAATAAGTTTATTACCCAGATGTTAAATTTTGGAGCTTCTCAACATTAGTCATGAAATCTCTCCCCTTCACTTTTATACCCAGACAAACTCACCACCACCTATAGCTACCATTACACATCAGTGATTCCTAAATTTTTAGTCTAAGCCAGTCTTGGAGTTCTAGATTTGTAGCCACCTTCCTGCTCAGCATCAGCTGGCTGTATCAAAGCTATCTCAGATTCCACATGTTCTAAGCTAACTTCACGATCTTTTCCCTCAAATATTGTCCTCCTTTAATTTTAACCATTTCATCATAAGTCACCATCATCCTTGATACCTCCATTTCTCCATCTTCCCTGCCACCCACAAAAGATCCATATATATCACCAAGCCCTAAAAACTCTACCTCCTAAACAGCTTTTGGATATATCTACAGCTTTCTATCTCTATGTTCACCATTGTCCAATTTACCATTATCCTCTATCTGTAAATATAATAACTGCCTAACTGGTTTTCCAGAATCTACTATAGTTTCCTTTCAGTTTACTTTCTGAATAGCGGTTACTCATCTTTTTAAAACACAAATTTCATTATTGTCGTGGACTGAATACTTGTTTTCCCCCAAAATTCTTTTGTTAAAAGCTTAATACCCAGTGTGATGGTATTTGGAGGTAGGGCCTTTGAGAGGTCATTAGGTCATGAGGGTGAAGCCTGCATGAATGGGATTAGTGCCCTTACAAGAAAAGACAGGTGACTTCCACTCTCTCTGCTCTTCACCATGTGAGGACACAAGGAGAAGATAGCCATCTGCAAACCAAGAAGCAGATCCTTACCAGACACGGGATCTGCTGGCACTCTGATCTTGGACTTTCCAGCCTCCAGAACTGTGAGAAACAAATTTCTCTTGTTTATAAGACACCTAGTCTATGCTATTTTGTTATAGCAGCACAAATGGACCAAAACAGTCACGTTCCCTTAGGCCTTGTAAAACTCTTTTTATTTGTCAGAATAAGTGAGGTAACACTATGGTAACAAACAACCTCAGAAATCTTATTAGTTTTCAACAAGAACAGTTTATTGCTTATTCATGGTATGTCTGTGGCCCTGCTCCATGGAAACTTTGGAATTCAGGCTGAGGAAGTGGCCTCTATGTAGAACATTGCCAGTCAAGGTAGAGGGAAAAGAGAAAGGGCAACCCACATGCAGGGTCTTAAAGCTTCTGCCCGGAAGGGATACTTATCATTGCTGCCTACATTTCATTGGCTAAAGCAGGTCACATCTTCTGAGTTTGACAGGGAAGGGATGCATGATCCTCCCATAGGGAGGTGCACTGGAGGAAGTGAGACCAGAGTATTTGTTGACCAGTAATACAATTTGTCACAGCTGTCAGTGACTTCCTATTGTTTTGAGGATAAAACCCAAAACTCTAACAGGCCTTTAGGGCTCCCAAAAATGTTATTTCTGCTGGACTCTCTAACTTTACCTCACACCTTTCTATCCCTCATTTTCTTTCTTTTTTTTTTTTTTTTTTTTGAGACGGAGTCTCGCTCTGTTGCCCGGGCTGGAGTGCAGTGGCCGGATCTTAGCTCACTGCAAGCTCCGCCTCCCGGGTTTACGCCATTCTCCTGTCTCAGCCTCCCGAGTACCTGGGACTACAGGCGCCGCCACCTCGTCTGGCTAGTTTTTTGTATTTTTAGTAGAGACAGGGTTTCACCGTGTTAGCCAGGATGGTCTCGATCTCCTGACCTCGTGATCCGCCCGTCTCGGCCTCCCAAAGTGCTGGGATTACAGGCTTGAGCCACCGCGCCCGGCCTCTATCCCTCATTTTCTGTACCCTAATCATGCCATTCTCTCTTGCTTTGAGCACGCCATGCACCCTCTCTTTTCAGCATCCATGAACATGCTGTCTCCTCTATCTGTTTTTTTGTCTGTCCTCCCTTCTTCCCTTTATTCTGCTATTTCTTCAAGTCTCAACTCAATCATCTCTTTATTAGAAAAATCTTTCCTGGATTCTCAGAGGCAGGTTCCTTTGTCTTACGCTTGCATAGAATAGTGGTCTTTTCCTTCTGAGTCCTTATCTGAGCTTTGAATGATCAATCCACTAGTGTGATTATGTAATAAATGTTTTCCCTGTCTCTGAGCTCCATGAGAACAGGAACCATGTCTGATTTTGCTCATCATCATGTAGACAGCATGCAGCACAATGCTTTAAATGTAGTGGATCTTCAGCAAAAGTTGATTGAATGAATGAAAGAGAAGAATGTTGAAATGCCTAAAAGAACCTTTGGAAGAATCGAGGCCCTTTGACCTAGAGAAGAGAATATGCATGTGGAACAGTGAAAAAGCTATGCATTTATGAAGGGCTTTCTTGGAAAATTGGGGGTAGATTTTTTTAAATTCCTTCAGAGATCATATTTAGAACCAAAGTTTAGAAGTTGGAGATAATGGATCAAATTTTTGTTGACTATAAGAATAGACTTTTCTGACAATGTGACATCAATATTAGAAATGTTACGTTCACAAATCTAATATTGATAGAAATATTCTATATCACATGTATTTGTTGAGGCAAAGACTAAATGACCAGATGTAGACAATGTCAATGGACATTCTAGGTGGCAGCAGTAGTGAAGGAAGGCATGATACTTGATCTCTTCGAACATCAAAGGGGTATAATTCTATTACAAAAAATAGAGATAGTAAAACAAGGAGACAAGGAAACACAAGGCATCAAATATGAGGCACTATAACTGTGTCTATAGAGTGGCCGAGCCCCTAGGCACCGTACTGATGATGCTCCTCTCTTGGCTGGTGATTTTAAAACTTGTTACAGGCCGGGCGCGGTGGCTCAAGCCTGTAATCCCAGCACTTTGGGAGGCCGAGACGGGCGGATCACGAGTTCAGGAGATCGAGACCATCCTGGCTAACATGGTGAAACCCCGTCTCTACTAAAATACAAAAAAAAAAATTAGCCGGGCAAGGTGGCGGGCGCCTGTACTCCCAGCTACTCGGGAGGCTGAGGCAGGAGAATGGTGTGAACCCGGGAGGCGGGGCTTGCAGTGAGCTGAGATCCGGCCACTGCACTCCAGCCTGGGCAACAGAGCTAGACTCCGTTTCAAAAAAAAAAAAAAAAAAAAAAAAACTTGTTACAAAAAGAATCATTAGATAGGTTATCTCCTAATCTATGCCTTCATCTATTAATATAATTGTGAAAATTGAATATAGATATATCTCTTTTAGAGGGTTATGGGAGTAGGCAAAATAGTTTATAAACATGAACAGCCTCAGAAACTAAGACCTCCAACACTATAGCATGTTATGTTAAACAGTGCCGTGCTTAAGTAGTGGTCAACATTTACATACACTACATGAAAACATATATATTAGAGTCACTGTCTAATGCCACAGCATACATATATATTTCTTGAAAAAACTTTCCCTTTTTACACTTTTATAAAAATAACATGGATGATTTCCTTTACATGGTAAAAATCTAAAAATAATATGGATGAAGTTATTATATAATATCATAATATATTCAATAGTTATAATCAACATTGCAATAAGTATAAGACTGTTTTTCATGCTACCAGTTCAGAAGGAGAGTCACACTACATTGGAATAGCTAAAGGAGTTTTCTTCAAGGAGGGATGCTCCGATGAGTCCCTAGACAATGGGGTAGATTTTAATAGATGGATAGAAGGGAAGAAATGCTGTGAATAGGGCTATCTCATGTTCTAGATATTTTGGGATGGTTTTGATTTCAAACATAATCCAGGTTATGCAAGTATGGTCCTAATTGTTAGAGTGGGTGCCTCTCTTCCGAGTTTGAAACATGGTCAGTATGAACATGAACAGGTGCATGGAAGTGGGAAGAAGATGGCCAAGCAATGAATCATGTGGAGTAATGAGTATGTGCCTTCTCCCACCCCCCCAGTCTCCCGCCATCCCTCCCTATTATATTGTCCTTTCTTCCAACAATAAACCAATGTAACATCCTCCTGTCCCAGAGGTAGGAACATTTACAACTGCTGGAAATGTGATAGAATTAGAAATGTGCAACCAGTCTATGCAATCAGCTGCACAGATTGTGAAACAACAGCCGTGGTTCTATTTGTTCCAAGACAGAATAAAAACTGCAAATCTTTTGTAAGACAGGAACTGAAGCCTAAGAGAAACCCCAGCAGCATTCCCTGTGCTGTGGTACCATTTGGCTTTTGTAATCTCCTCCCTCCTTCTCCCTCCCTGAGTCCCATTTTTTTCAGCCAGTGTCTGCCCAGGGACACAGGGCACAGGTTTTGGAGGGGAGAGCAGTTTGGTGGGATTTTGCACACAAACACTGTGGGTGGGTGTCTTGTTTTTCTTTTTCTTTCTCCTTGGTGGTTTTTTTTTTTTTTTTTCCCGAGACATGGTCTCTCACTGTTGCCCAGTCTGGAGTGCAGTGGTGTGGTCATAGTGCACTATAGCCTCCATCTCCTGGGATCAAGCAATCCTCCCGCCTCAGCCTCCCAAGTAGCTGGGACTACAGGTATGTGCTACCATAGCTGGCTAATTTTTAAAAATTACTTTTAGATCAGGCACAGTGTCTCATGCCTGTAATCTCAGCACTTTGGGAGGCCGAGCTGGGCAGATCACCTGAGGTCAGGAGTTCGAGACCAGCATGGTGACCAGCATGGTGCTGACCAACATGGTGAAACCACCTCTATACTAAAAATACAAAATAAGCCGGGCGTGGTGATGCATGCCTGTAATCCCAGTTACTTGGGAGACTGAGGCAGGAGAATCACTTGAAACCGGGAGGTGGAGGTTGCAGTGAGCTGAGATCGTGTCATTGCACTCCAGCCTGGGCAATAAGAGTGAAACAATGTCTCAAAAAAAAAAAAAATTACTTTTAGTAGAGTATTTGCTATGTTCACCAGAAGCCTGGTCTCCAACTTTTGGTTTCACATGTTCCTCCTGCCTCAGCCTCCCAAAGTGCTGGGATTACAGGTGTGAGCCACGTTGCCTAGTGGTCTCGTTTTTCTTTGCTGTTACAGTAGCAAGGGCATAGAAATACCATAGAAAAAGGGAGGGTGGGACTCCCATAAAGCAAGAGAAACTAAAAGCAAATAGGGATTTCAATTTTTTGTTTCTCCAGATGATGAATAAGATGCTTATGAACAAAGAAAAAGGTGCCTATAAAATACATAATAAATATTATGTATTTAATAATATTAGCCTATTCCGATCATTCAGAGGAAGGACATGCTTAGAATGAGAAGGTTATTTTTTAACTTTTCTTGGGTATCAGGTCCAAATTTCATAGTAATATCTGAAAAAATATATGTACTTTTTTTAACAGGAATGTTTATGTGGAGATACCTAAATGTTTGAATAGTAACACAAGAGTTCATTGTGTTCATGTTGCTTTTTGGTTGTTGTTGATTCCTACTTAAATTCGCATCATTCTACTATTTTGACCTAAGCAGTCTTGCTTCGATTAAGAAAATTCAGTGTCTGTCATCTACATGGTAAAATCGCAGCAAGAGATTGGAACTCTAGAGACTGGAACTGTAGCCACGACAGAGGGTGCCGACTCCTGTGGTTCCCATCACACCACAGGATACCATGTGTGGAACTTTATCCACAAACATGCATCTCCCTCCCAGTGTTAGTATGTTTCATCTCCCTCAGGCCTCCCTTTTAGAATTTCCTGGATTCCCAAAGTCCTCCTACGTCTGCAATATTATCACTACATGTATATCAAATTAAAATAAAGATCTGTGTAAAAGATAAAAGTAACTTTTCCCTCTCTCTCTTCTGTTGCTGCTGTTTGTTTTCATTTGATTCAGCTGTCAACTTCAGTCAGGCGCAGCCCTGAACACGTGGTCATAGAATTCATTAGCAGTTAGAAAGGGGCTCTGCTCAGCCCTGAACACACTCATGCGAACAGCTTTTGGAAAAATGTTTAATAAACATCTTGTAGCATTGGTCTGTGCTCTTACAAAGACCAACCTGTAGGAAACTAATACATATAGCTAATATCTTAATAGATAAATACACTTATTAGGCATATTTAATTTTATGTTTGACTTAGTAACCCCCAAAATGATGTTTAAGTTGGTAAGAAGGTCAGACTCACCAAAGCAGAAGGGAAATGAGAGGCCTTTGGTCCCAGTAGTACTGGCTTGGGGTGAGTAATTTTGCATTCGCTTTTGGATGAATTGTAGAAGTTAGTGGTTCTCCCAGTCACCTCTCTAATTTGATCATAAAGTCAAATGATGTGAAGAAAGTGTTATAGAGATTGTACTAGTTCAAACAGTGAACACAGTCAATATAACTGGTGGAAATGATAGTTTAGTGTAAACTCATGTGGCAAAGCTTGGCCTAAACATTGGTTGTTTCTATTTAGAAACATCAGATACAACAGTCTAGACAATACATTTTTATTTATTTATTTATTTTATTACTCACTTTTTTACTATCTTTTTTTTTCCACTTAGTTAATCAAATTATATATTCAAAAACATTTTTTGAGTGCCTATATTGTGCCAGACAGGATTTACGGTTACTCAATCTTCTCATTTTCCTTCTTTCTATCTTTTTTTTTTTTTTTTTTTGAGACAGGCTGGAGTGCCACAATAACATGATCTGGGCTCACTGCAACCTCCGTCTCCCAGGTTCAAGCGATTCTCCTGCCTCAGCCTCCGTAGTAGCTGGATTTACAGGCATGTGCCCCCACACCTGGCTAATTTCTTTGTATTTTTAGTAGAGGCAGCATTTCACCATATTGGCTAGGCTGGTCTCACTCCTGACCTCAAGTGATCTGCTCGCCCAAAGTGTTGGGATTACAGGCGTGAGCCACTGTGCCCAACCAATCTTCTTATTTTCTAATTCATCTATTTTTCATTCTCTTCTTCCTCCTCCTCTTCCTTTTTCGTCTTTCTTTAAAACCTCAAGTTTTCCTACTTAGATTTGTCTTGATTTTTAAGGTTTTCTTTCATCTCTTGGATGTGGAATTTTCCCATAAAAATCTATTGTTTCCTTGTTCCATTGCTTTTGGAAAGGAGTATCCTTCAACTGGAAAAGTGAAAAATATCCACCAATTTTAAATGTTAAAAATAACTGTGCAAATATATAACTATGTTTTATCTTCAATTATTATGAAATTATTAACTCGGTCATTGATTTGTTTATTTGGCATGAGACCATGCTGTTCAGGGAATTTCTGCCCATTTCAAAAACCATCTTTCTTGCATTTCTTACTTAATGGGACTAAGCAACTTAGCTAAGACTTAAATAATTTTAGTAAATATGAAATTCTACAAGAAAGCATGGCCAACAGAAAGCCTTCATTCACTGTGTTTATGTTGGTACTAATCTTCACGTCATGCTGTTAACTCAACATGAAGCTATGCTTTTTAAAACAATTCAAGTTCAAGGGCATCCCATTTATAACCAGTCATGTTCCAGGCCTATTTGCAATAACAATCCAAACTGGCATATAAGTTAAAGCTCACCCTAGGCAGCTTAAATTTACATGATAAGCCTAGGACTTGCTCATCTTGTGGCATCGGGAAGCACAACCTCGTGATCAAGTACAATTCACATCTCACAATTCTAGCAATCGATGTACATGGATACACCATTATATTATTATTAAATCCAATTGCTTTGCAATTAACCCAATATGACACCCATACAAATGATTCCAATAAAGAGCTTCACGTTTCACAGGGAACAATCAATACAGTGAAATCACAGCTACTGACAATGCCAGCAATTTGGCTTGTTACTATAGTGCTACATTTTTCTCAGGTTGACACTACTATTCCCGCTTCTGAATTACAGCTACCATAACTTTCAACCATTGGCAATGCCCACACCTCACAAAAGCAGAATATTCAAACATGCTTGGCCATTCCTAACCTATGTTAACTGAGTCATGAAAAGTTATACCCAGCCTAAGACGTGCTAAATCATAATTTAAAAAATTTTCTTTCTTTCCTCCCAAAATGAAATTTGGACTTCTTTTTTCTCTAGGAAAAGCTCCTTAATGATGGAAAATAAAATTATGAGACTTATCGATAGATTAAATAAGTTCTTAGGGAAAAATGATTCTTGCCCTTCTCCTTGCACAAAACCCTTACAAGGAGATGCCTGAAAGCAAAACCAATCACAACAGTATCTTTCCCAGTTACTATTATTGTTATTCTGTAGCTTTATCATCTTTCTTTTAATTAAGTGAAAGCACTTTACAGTTGTAACCTGATCAAAACCAACCTTTTAAAAACATTACAACCTTCATTTTATGTCACCCTTTTTTGGCAGATTTTACCAGTGTATGTGTTTGTCAGACAACGTGGCTTTCAGCAGCATTTCCCTTCAGCCATCTCTACCGAGTTGCGTGCTGACATTCAATAGATATTTATTGACAGACTATTTGAGTGCTACTTTGTTAAGACCCCATAACTCCTTATTTCAAGTTGACTGAACTTGACCTTATGGAGCATTTAGGACAAGCACTGACCAAAAATGTCTCTTTTCTGTATCTCTTTCTATATTGTTTCCAAACAGAGACCAGCTGAGTCAGATATGTTTCTGTGAGGCCATTTCCATCTACTAAATGGGGAGAATAGAACATTAAGTATGCAATAAAATGCCTCTTTTTTTTTTTTTTTAACATACAGTGTGGATGATTGAAAATAATGACTTATTTAATACTCTAATAGAGTCTTGGTGAATCATACTGTATACATAACGGTGATGAAAATGTTCAGGTTTGAAATTTCTCCCTTGCCAGAGAGGAAACCATGGGGGTGAGTCATGGTTTTAGTGATGACTGGCCTGGAGAAGTGAAACTGGAAAGCTACAGGTTAAAAAAGGAGTGAGGAGTGATTCCTTAACAGGAATGCCATGGTCATAAACTCCAAGAAGGCAAGAGACAGTTCCTTATGCTGCTCACACCTAGGCAGGACCCTGCAGAAGAAGAGCTCCTGGCGGTTCACCTGCAGGAGAGAAATCCCGAAAGCCCAGGAAATGAAACACAACATCTAAAGTCACCTATGGACTGGGAAAAGAAACAGGACTTCTTGCTGGGGGACGAGAACTGACTGCCTATAAAGGGGAACACAACTGAATGCAGTCACTCAAGTGAACGAAATTCATTTAAGAGCAATTGGATTAGAGATGGAGATTTACATGGATGACTTTAAAGAAGAGAAGCGTGCGAAAGACAGGAAGATGCACATCAGTCATTTGCTACAAAACTGTAAACAGCATTGTCAAGTGGGAAAATGGGCCACTAAATTGTAATTAAACTATGACGATAATGATGTAAAATGTGTGCTACGGGCAAAGACTGACTGGGATTACATAGAAATTAACCTAGTTACTGTGCTCATGGTGATGTATTGATGTTATGTACTTTCCATTGTTAAATTGTGTGGTGTGAACGTCAGGGTGGGGGTGGGGAAAGACTATATATAGAGAGTTTAGTGATAAGACCGTGGCACAAGAACCAGGAAGCCATCTTTAAGTTTCACACGGCCACGCCAGCTGTGATTGTAACCTCTTTGAGTCTCAGTGTCCATATATAGAAAGTGAGAATAAGAACACCTGCCCTGCACTAATAGGGTAGTGAAAGCACTTGGTAAATCTGAAAGTATTGTAGGAGATTGTGTGAGGAATGAAGGTCAGGGTGCTATCTAGATGAGAGACTTAAGAAGTCCAGACCTCAGAAAGTTACACTGACTCTCTTTTCTTAGCAGTCACTGCAGAAGCTGGAGAACATGTGTTATCTCATTTAATTTTACAATAAAACTAATTACAAACACTTATTGGGCATCTACTAATTGTCTCACTAACCAGGTTTTCCAATACTTTTTATAGAACAATCTTCTTTTCCTCCATTGATCTGAAATGCTCCTTTTATTACACACCTGAGTTTATATTTGAACTCTGCTCTTTTACTGCCCAGCATTCTGTTTTAATTATTGTAGACAGATGACATTTTTTAATCTGGTAGGTTAACTTTTTATAGTTGTTGTTTTTAGAAATAGGATCCAGGGCAGAGAGGGAGCTATTAAGGAAGATAACCAAGCTCAGATTCAAGGGAGTAACTAACCAGCCCAAGGGCACATTGCAGTGTAGCAGATTCTTAGAAGACATTCTGGAATCACAGGAAACTTACTTCAAATCCTGGTGTATGATTTATCATCTGCATGACCCAATGTATATCAGTTAATTTCTTTAACCTCTTTCCTCATCTGCAAATTGAAGACAATACCAACTACCTTGAAGTGTCCTGATGTGGATTAAAGTACAAAATGGATGTCAGCTTCTCTAGGACTATGCCTGGCACCCAGCTGTCACATCCTTCCCTTCTTTTGAAAGCGTTCCTACTGGTAGGGATATGGCTTCCCTTTCTTAGGTTTTCTTACGTCTGCAAAAAAGGAAGAAGAACAAAGAATGCTCTTAGCATTCTGCAAGCTTGTTTCAGTGAACGTAGATAGATACATGGTAGCTGTCTAGGGGATTTCAGCTGTACCTGTGTATTCCCTCCTCCATGAACATGGCAGAGCAGAAGATACTGCATGCCATAGAATTTATGAAGGGCACTGTCATTATCCAGCCATGAACATGGGATGTCAAACCAGGTAGGAGTGCTTGGCGGTACATTCCCCTTCAGGGGAAGTGAAAGGGGAAATTGCCCTGGGCTGTGAGAACTGGCTGGGGAACAGGTGCAGAGTGATGGGGCCTCTCTTCTCTGCCAAGTTTGGACTTTAAGTGAGTTTGGGGGCAGAACTCACACTGATGTCCTCCCTTTTTGTAGTTTCTTAGAGATTATTAAGTAATATGTAAAAATATTTGATGATTAGAGTGAAGACATGTCACATTGGGCCTCAGAGCAACCTTCCACCTCCAGGAGTGGCCAGGATGACTACGAAGGGACACCTCTGTCATCTTTTCTCCCTAAGTGATGGATGAATAGAGTCTGATCATGATTAATTTTAATAGAGACCTGATGTGCTGTGAGAGAATCTTGGCCATTCAAATGAAATAGAACCGATAGCCAGCCAGGACAGAAATAATCTCAGTTCTATCTCACCATTGGCTTTAGAACATATTAAGTCTAGTTTAGAAGTATTTATGGAGGGCTTCTGTGCCTAGTACTATAGAAAGGGATACAAAAGAAGGACCTTGTCTGACATTCTCTGTCTGAAATGGACAGACAAGAAATATAATAAAATAATAATGTACTATCTGTGAGGCCCTGACATATGGTATACACTGAGTTATATGCTCAGTGTGCATTAGCCCTAATTCATTAATTCTTTCCACAAATGTTTCTGGAGTGCCTAGTATGTGCCAGGGATTCTAGCTGCTCGGAGAACCAGAGGGCAGAAGGCAGAGCAAGTCCCTGCCTCTGGGGAACATTCTAGTACTTATAAGCAAATGAGTATACACAATCTTTTCAGGTAATGATCAATGCTATAAAGAGCCGGGCACGGTGGTTCACGCCTGTAACCCCTGTACTTTGGGAGGACGAGGCAGGTGGATCATAAGGTCAGGAGATCGAGACCATCCTGGCCAACATGGTGAAACCCGGTCTCTACTAAAAAAAAAAAAAAAAAAAAAAAAAATTAGCCAGGCATGGTGGTGAGTGCCTGTAATCCCAGCTATTGGGAGGTTAAGATATGAGAATAGCTTGAACCTGGGAGGTGGAGGTTGCAGTGAGCCAAGCTTGCACCACTGCACTCCAGCCTGGTGACAGAGCGAGACTCCCTCTCAAAAAAAAAAAAAAAAAAAAAAAAGAAAAAAGAAAAACAAGTAGGGTACAGGGATAGGGGGCATTGGGGCCCAGCTGGGGGATATTTTAGACAGGCCGACGGGGTGACCTGGAAGAATGAAATGAGCCCCAGAGGACAAGGGTCCAGGCAGAGAGAACAGCAAGTGTAGAGGCGCTGTGGGAATTCCTGAGGCCAGGGCAGCTGGAATGGGGTGAGGCAAGAGGAGGGGCAGAAGAAGAAACAGGAGAGACAGTAAGTGACTCTGCCATGTCAGGTCTTGCAGGAAATGACAATCATTGCAGGTTTCATTCTGAGGCCAACGGGCAGCTCTTGGAACATTTGGAAGCAGGAGAAGGTTACCTGGAAACAGACCTTGAGCTGGCGATGCACAGGCAGAAGCCCTGTTCTCCCATCACCGGAAGAACAAGAGAGAAGCAGGGCTGGGAAGAGGGAGAATGTGGGGTATCTTGACACAGATCCCAACGGATCCTGCCAAAGCTGTTGGTTTGGGAGGACCCTTCAGAGTTTCCTCCAGTTGAGGCAAGAGGGCTGGACCTTATAAACTGGCATTAACCAGTTGCTGTCTCCCAAGAGGGGTCATAGACTTGGCTAAGCAGCTTCCTGTGGGAGCGGATGCCTGGAGAGCAACGCAGCTGTAGGCTGCCAGCAGTCAACACCCCCAGCAGCTCGGGCAGTGGCACCTGAGTCCTGAAGGGTGGCTCTCCACAGAATCCGCTACAGATCTGTTGACGTTTTCATTCTTATAAAAATCCTCTAAGTTAGGTGTTTTTATTCCCGTTAGACAGGAGGAAACTGAGGCTCAGGGAGTTTAGGCACCCTGTTCAAGGTCATACCTAGGAGATGTTGGATTTGAGACTAGATCTCTCCAAATGCAAAGACCATATCCTTTAAAGGATTGTGATAAAATATACATAAGTAAAATTTACCCTCTTAACCATATTTCAGTATAAAGTTGGTAGCATTAAGTACATTCACATTGTTGTACAACCACCCCACTATCCTTGTCCAGCATATATATATATATATATATATTTTTTTTTTTTTTTTAAGATATGTAGTCTTGCTGTGTTGTCCAGGCTACTCTCGAACTGCTGGGATCAAGTCATCCTCCCGCCTCAGCCTCCTGAGTAGTGAGGATTACTGGAGTGTACCATCACACGCAACTAATTTTTATTTTTTGTGTAGACAGGGTCTCACTATGTTGTCCAGACTAGTCTCAGACTCTTGGGCTCAAGCAATCCTCCTGCCTCAGTCTCTTGAGTAGGTGGGACTACAGATGCATGCTACCTCACTTGGTTTCATCTCCAAAACTTTTTCATCTTGCATAACTGAAACTCAGAATCCGTAAAATAATAACTTCTCATTCTCCCCCCATCTCCCTAGTTCCTGGTAACTAGCATTCTACTGTCTGTCTTTATGAGTTTGACTATTCTAGATACTTCATATAAGTGACATCTCACAGTATTTGTCCTGTGGCTGGCTTATTTCACTTAGTATGTTGCCTTCAAGGCTCTTCCATATTGTAGCATGTATGCGAATTTCATTCACCCCTTTATGAATGTAATCCCAGCCTGTACGCCTGTAATCCCAGCACTCTGGGAGACTGAGGTGGGCAGATCGCCTGAGCTCAGGGGTATTCATTTAGGTTGTTTAGATCAGTTGTGTAACACTAGTCATTGCAATGATAACTCAGTTCAGAAAACACTCAGAGCCTATGATTTTATGGCTGAATCATATTCCATTGTATGGATATTCCACCATTTATCTGTTTATTCACCTGCAGATGGGCATATGGGTTGTTTCCCCCATTTGGCTGTTGTGAATAATGTTGCTATCAACATGGGTGTACAAATATCTCTTCATGACCCTGCTTTCAATTATTTGTGGTATATATACCCACAAGTGGGATTGCTGGATACTATGGTAGTGCTACTTTCAGTTTTTTGAGGAATCATCATAGTGCTTTCCCTGGTGGCTGCACCATTTCCACTTCCACCAGTATTGCACCAGGGTTCTGGTTTCCACATTTGTGCCAACACTTATTTCTTCTCTCTCTCTCTCTCTCTTTGATAATAGCCATCCTAATGGGTGTGAAGTAGTATCTCACCGTGGTTTTGAGACCATGTACTTTTCACGCCACCATGCACCTCTCTGAAGGGAATCAAAGATTTCAAGCTTGCATCCAATCCCACCATTCCACTTGTGGGTGAAAATGGTGACAACGCTTAGTCAAGAGAAAAGCTCGCTGGGCGAGGTGGCTCACGCCTGTAATCCCAGCACTATAGGAGACTGAGGTGGGCAGATTGCCTGAGCTCAGGGGTTCAAGACCACCCTAGGCAACATGGTGAAACACCGTCTCTACTAAAATACAAAAAATTAGCTGGGCGTCGTGGCGGGCGCCTGTAGTCCCAGCTACTCGGAAGGCTGAGGCAGGAGAATCACTTGAGCCCCGGAGGTGGAGGTTGCAGTGAGCCAAGATCGCGCCATCGCACTCCAGCTTGGGCTACAGAGTGAGACTCTGTCTCAAAATAAATAAATAAATAAATAAATAAATAAATAAAAATAAAGACAAAAGCTCAGTTAATCTCCCTGGATTAACAGTGAACTACAGAAGACTACATTCTAAATATCCCCCGAGGCACTCAGACAACTAAAGAACAACACAAAATTTGTCACTGAATGCTGAATTAGTCTTTTAAGTTTTTGCTCAAGAACTTTAAATAGTTTAGAAAACAATGCTCTTCTCTGCATATTTTAAAATTGATACCTATAATTTTATCATACATTTGAATAGTTATAAACATGTGAATTCCAGCGTATTGTAAATGTTGACATTTTAAAAGAAAACTGTGACATCACTCTTTTAAATGCATCTCAATGGAATTCAGATCCCATCAGTTTGTTACCCACCATCATCCATTTAAGAAATACACACGCAAGCTCATCTTCAGCAAGCAAAAATTGTATTCCGTTTTCTCTTTGAAATTTCATTTCCATTCTACTTCCCCTTCAGAATTTCATGCTAATGTAATATAATGATAGAAAGTGTTTTACTGAATATCTCGTTGTACTTTTATCTATCAAACATATGTATACAAACTAAAATTTATACACTTTAAAATTCTTGTGACCATAGGCTCTCAGTGTTTTCTGAATTGAGTTATTGCAATGACTAGTGTTACACAACTGATCTAAACAACCTAAATGAATACCGAATTTTCATAAATGCTAACATGAAAAGTAAAGTTTTATTGGTAGTTTTGTTTTGTTTTCTTTTTTTTTTTTTTGGAGACAGTCTTGCTCTTGTTATCCAGGCTGGAGTGCAATGGCGCGATCTCGGCTCACTGCAACCTCCGCCTCCTGGGTTCAAGTGGTTCTCCTGTCTCAGCCTCCCAACTTGCTACTCATTGCTAGATTGCTAGGATGACAGTGTGTGGCATTAGTTCTATTTCTATTTCTATTTCTATTTCTATTTCTATTTCTCATTTCTTAGAGATGAGAACTCCTTGTTCTTATAAATAAGGAGAGGGGAATGGAAAAAGTTTTGTTGTAAAAATGTCTTTCAGCTCTTGTCTTTTGGGGCAAATAAGTCAAAAATTATCTTTCCATTTCTGTCTTTTGGGGCAAATAATCTTTTCTGACTTATTTGCCCCAAATCACATGGTAATGTATGATCAAAGATGATTTTCTAATGATCTGTCAGCTGACAACTCTACCAGATCCTCCTTCAGTTTTGTTGAAATCAAAATATTGGAAACCGTGTGGTTTGCAAAGGCTTTGTTATCCAGTCTGTGAAGGACTGAAGTGTGTTCCTACACACACATATATTGATGCCCTAACCCCTAGTACCTCAGAATGGGCCCCGTATTTGAAAATAGGGTTATCGTAGGTATAATTGGTTAAGACGAGGTGATTAGGGTAGACCCTAATCCACTATGACTGGTGTTCTTATAAAAAGAGGAAATTTGAACATAGGGATAGACACCTCTAGAGGGAAGATGATGTGCAGAGACACAGGAGGAAGACCACCATCTCCAAGCCAAGGAGACAGGCCTGGCACAGCTCCTTTCTCAGGGCCCTCAGAGGGAACCAACTCTGCCAACAGCTTGATTTTGGACTTCTGGCCTCAGAACTGCGAGACCATAAGTTTCTGTGGTTTAAGCGCTGCCACATATGGTCCTTTGTTAAGGCAAACTTAGAGCCACTCACTCCCTTACACCTACACCAATATTTTCCATTTTTCTTTTATTTGGTGTCCAGGAGGGTTTTTAAAGCCCAGAGCAAGGCATGCCAGGAAGATTGGAAAAGTGGGAGAGGGACGCTTCTCTTTTATAAAAAAGTGGAATAGGAGCCATTGTGAAAGGGGCATGGGTGTGTAATAAAAAGCAGATACTGAATTTGAAGGTCTGCATGTTGCCTTCCTTCAAAATATCCTCGTCTGTGGGCCCCTTTGGAAAGTCTCAGGCCCAGAGGACTAGGTGTGCCTTGTTTGAAGACAGCTGTGCTGAGCCGTAAAATACCCACTGAAATTCAGGGGCATGGAAAAGCCTTTGTCTGTGGAGGTGTCAATGACATTTTCGTGGAGGCTATAACATCTAACTGGCCTTGTGTGTAGAATTTTGATTTGTGGCAGAGAGAAGGAAGGACATTCCAGCCAGGGTGGAAGCAACTTGGAAATGGACTTTTGACTAAAGTAGGAGTTGGTAGGGTAGGACCAGTCTTCAGGGGTCCATCAACGATGGGCCTAGGAGCTTGTACTTAGGCACTAGAAAGCATTTCATGAGCACTGGCACGATGAGAGTGGTGCTTAAGAAGATGAGTCGGGCTGCAATGTGGAGGATGGATGGGTGTGTGCAGAGCTGGGGCAGGAGCAATCCAGGGGTGTGGCTCTCATGCGTGGATCGGTGGAACGGAGCTAGAACAGGGGAGGTAGCTGTGTGTTGGTTGTGACAGAAACGGAAGTCGAATGCCCAGGTCACAGTCAAATTATGTGCCCACTGCTTAATGATCTTCATTTGAGAGGGGCTGCCAAGTCCCTGAACTAACTCCCTGTCTTTCCTCTGCTTTTCTGCTGCCTTCTGTGGTGGTGGAGGGCTTGAAAGTCTAGAAAGACTGACGATTTCCAGCGCGTCAAGTAGAGGCACAGTGGGGCAAAACTTCTCTGTTATGTGACTGATCCTTTCATTGTCAGGATGAAATGAGTCAATGCGTGTGAAGACACTTAGTTAACTAGAAAGTGCCCTGAAATGTACAGCTATGGCTCCTCATTACTCACTGTTGCATGCTACTCTTTTTTTTTTTTTTTTTTTTTGGCGGAGTCTCGCGCTGTGGCCCAGGCTGGAGTGCAGTGGCCGGATCTCAGCTCACTGCAAGCTCCGCCTCCCGGGTTCACGCCATTCTCCTGCCTCAGCCTCCCGAGTAGCTGGGACTACAGGCGCCCGCTACCTCGCCCGGCTAGATTTTTGTATTTTTTAGTAGAGACGGGGTTTCACTGTGTTAGCCAGGATGGTCTTGATCTCCTGACCTCGTGATCCGCCCGTCTCGGCCTCCCAAAGTGCTGGGATTACAGGCTTGAGCCACCGCGCCCGGCCTATCATGCTACTCTTTCTCAGAGGTAGTGAAGAGGTTTTCTGAGTGCCTCACTTCACATGAGCCTTGAGTAACTGAAATCCAGGTAATAGAGACTTCATTGTGCATTGCCTGAGAATTTCCTTGGGCTTATATCCCTCTCCAAATTGGGAAGGTGTGACCATACCCCTGCTGAGCCCTGCTGGGGAGAAGAGCCATGCATTGCACTCCTGGATTCTCTGAGGTGTTTGGCCTCATGCCCAAACACCCTCAGAGGACTGTTCATTTGCTGTCAGAATCGCAAGCCTTCCTGATTAGGTAGTAATGGATACAAAGCTTTCCTATGCCCTGAAAACCAGATTTTTTTTTTTTTTTAAATGGCCACATGCTCTCCACTCCACAAGCAGGGGAGTCCACAGAGCATCAGAACAACCTGACACACAAGTCTCATTCACACACACACACACACACACACACACACACACACACACATTCAATACCACTTGCATTTTTATGATCCAGAGAGGATAAGAAAACTGGTTTATTCTAGAAGAAACTGATGATCACCATCCTTATAGCCATCTCTCTAAATCTCATTCATGCTCTCTGTGTGACCCTGAGGGTCACTGGAACCTTCTGGTGCTCTTAGTTCTCCAGAGGACTCCCTCGGCCATCGTGGTAGAGAGCTTTCCTACTGGCCGTGTGGCTGCTGACGCTGCTAGGACATGAACATTTGGAATTTCTTCCAAGGATGAAAAGGACATGGTAAATAATGTCTCAATGAGTTTTCTTACCTACATTGCCTCTGCCATCTCTTATTCAGAGGTAATATCTCCATTCATATGACTGCCATAAGGCAAATCCAATGGTAGGAAGACAAGGTAGAAGCATCAGATGATCCTCTCGGCATTGACACCTGCTCCCATTTAAGAGATGGGGAGAGAAGCCAGTGTGTGAAATGATAACAGTTTCTGTCATTCCACGTATGCTTAGCAGGTGCCAGGATGTGCCAAGCACTTTGGACATGGAACTCATTTTTCCCTCCAACCCTATGGAGTAGGAATGCTAACACCTAGATTTTACAGGGGAAGAGATGGCAAACTGGAGCAGGTAAGTCACTTTTTCAAGGTCATGGAACTAGTAAGTAGCTGTGTCAGTCAGGATGACTTAAACCGGGCTTTGATAACAAAGAGCTCCCAAATATTAGTGGCTTACAATATCAAAGATTTATTTCTCCCTCCTGCTAAATGTCTACCAAGGTCTCTGGAGGCTTCTTCCTCAATCTGAGACCTCGGCAGACACTACCGGGACACTGCTGGTTGTCATGCAAGTGGAAAAGGAGAAGACGGCAAAGTGCTCAATGTCCACACTACTTCTGTTTATTTTATTGGCCAGAGGCTGTCACATGGTACCTGTAACTTCAGAGGGCCGAGGAAGTACACTTTTATTATCTGAAAGGGAGAGGAGGAATTTTTGCAGACAGCTCTAATGACCACCACAGTGGTAGAGGAAGGATCCGAGAGGAAAGGCATTTTCTGAAGTCTATGCTCTTCACTCCTATGAGAGCTTCCACCCATGGAGCCCTGAGCACCTCGTGGGGTCCAAGCACTAAGAGTTTTACAGATATCGTTTCTGGTCTTCACAACCACTTGTTAGGTAGATGCTAATATTCCCTTCATTTCGAGATCAGGTTACTGAGGCCCAGACAGGTCTTGAAGTAGCTTGACCGAGATGGTACAGGGAGTAACAAATAGCACGTGTGCAGGCCTCTGATTAGTGTGACTCGGGAGGCTCTCTTCTTTTCTTTGCCTTGAGGATTTCCAGTGCCACAGACATCATTTCAGTTTCACAACAGAAAACTTACAAACATTTTCACAAGATTAAAACTTTGCTTAATCTTGTGTTCATTTATTTATTGTTTTATTAATTGCTCATTGTAAAAATTCAGGTAATACTTACAGGCATGAAGGAGAAAGTGAAAAATCACTAACAATCAAAACATCAAGAGAGAGCCGCTGCTAACATTTAAGTATGCCCCTCCAGATCTGATCATCTGTAACTTGTTTCTTCACATAACAATCGATTGTGAACATCCTTCCAAGAAATACACTGCAGTTTTAATGACTGCATAATATTCTGTTGAGTGACTGTGCTACAGTTTATTTAAAATTCCTTGATGATCCACATTTATCTTGTTTTCAATCTCTCCCTATTGTCTTGTTAATTCTGAATTCCAGCTCTTTCTTAACAGTGATGTCTAAAATCTCCTGTGTCTCTTATGCTTTCACTGATGAGAAACATTATTATGGTCAAAGATCTTTAATGAAAACACTAGTTCCTCTTTGTTACCTCTTTTCTTTCTCCCTCTTACATAAAGACCCCCCACAAATGGTACTAAATGTTTTGTTCTGGGAGTTTCAGGCCAGGGATTTTCCTTGACATTTCTTTTTTGTTTCATGTAATTTTTCTGAAATTCCCCTATAAACTGTCCTGTTCTTCTTTTTACTTTTGTTTTTGTATATCCACATTCCTTATTTTATTATATATTTGCACGGCCATATTCCGGAACCACTGAACAGCATGTTTTGTGCTTTTCCTGGCTGTTACCTGTGTTGCAAGGTATTCAGTGGCTTCCTGACTTCCTTTGCTATGCCCCCTGAGTAACCTCCTATGCAGATTTACCACTTGCCTACTCATTGTATGTTCCCTGCTTTGCTCATGCTGTTCCCTCAACCTGGAGTGGCCTTTATTGTCATCTGCAGACCAACTAGAGTTGGTGTTCAGAATCCAGCTCAAATGCCTGGCCTTTCACAAAGCACCGTCTGACCCTTTAACTGTTCTTTCCTCTATGCTTGGTAGTATTTTACTATTACCTCCAATATATGCTCATTTAGGAGGCATCTATTGGGCACCTATGGTGTGCCCTGGAGGGCTGGGGCAGATACAAACACCGATTAGCCTTGGTATCCACCCTCTAGGAGCCCAGGGAAATAGGAAGACAGAACTGGAACCCAGTGTAGTTCGGGCTGAAATGGAGGTCAGCAGAGACGCCAAGGGAATGACACGGCCACTCCAGCTCTCTCCGGCTTTTCTTTAAGGCATCTTTTCCCTTAGTAAAAGTCAAGATCCTGAGGGAGAAGTAATCCTTTTTAATTCACCTTTTCGGGACTTTGTGGCAGCGCTTAACGCGCCTTATGCTAATGGCACACGTCGGGGGGCTCCCGGGAGAGGACGGGTGGGCGGATCCCAGGCGCAGGTCCAGTCCCATTACCCACATTTCCCGGAGCCCAGTCTACTTTTCACATCTTTCATTCCCCCTGAAATAGATGCTCATTAGCCTCCAGATTTAGAATAGGCGCAATGACTATTTCACGAAAGCCTGGAAAATATGACTTTTCCAGAAATGGCTTAAGTCGGTCATAGATCTTCAGGCTCCTGGCAACTGCGGGACGGGTGTGTGCCCTAATTGCATCCATTTCCTCCTAGGCCTGATTGGGAAACTTGCACCGGCATCGCAAGCCCCGCTCTGCGGCCTCCAGGAGCGAGTGAGGGACGCGGGAGAGGGGCTTTTCTTCGGGGCGCGCGTCCCCCAGCCGCCGGCTTCTCCAGCTCCTCGCCGGGCCGCGCTGCCGCCCAAACTCCGCGGCGCCGCCCGCTCCGCGCCCGGCTCCGGCCCAGGTTTTGCTGCCCGCCCGCCGCCGCGCTCGCCGAGCCGGAGGCTGGCGCCGCGGAGGCCGCCGCGGCCGGGGCGTGGGGGCCGCACCGCGCACGCGCGCCCGCGGCGTCTGAAGCTCCCTGCGCCCCGACTCCGCGCGGCCGGAATCCTCTTGCCGCCGCCCCGCCCGGAGCCGCCCGGGACCCGGACCCCGCGCGCCCCGCGCCGGGCGGGGACTATTTTCTCTGCCCGTGTCCTCTCCTCTCCCCACGCCGGGGAGGAACATTCCTGGCTCTCCCCGCCCGGCTGCGTCTGTTCCCGCTCCTCCCCCGCCGCGTGTTTTCCGCCCCAGTAAAGATCGTGCCACACAAATAAGCCTCGAATGCCCTTTGCCGAGCGGGCGGGAGGGCAGCGAGCGCAGAGCCCGAGCGGGCCATTTTCAGGGCGCGTCTCCGGAGCCGCTAAAAGTCTTGTTTTCTCCCAAAAGTGGAAGGTGGGAGGGGGAGCGGGCGTGGGGCCGCTTCCAACTGCTACACACGCTCGAATAGTTGTCAGTAAAATCAAACTGACGTCAGCCCCGGGGAAAAAGATAGGTCTCTTTTGTTCTCATGTTCTCCCCCCGCCCCTTGTGATCAAAGGCAAAAAACATTTTTTTGGAGGTGGGGGGAAGACAAAAAGGGGGAAAAAATTGCAATGCAGAGAGATAGCTTCCATTAGAGCGCCTGCCCGGGCGATGGGAATGTTTAATGAATGCATCAAGCCTTTTGATCACCCTCGCTCGGTTGGGTTCAGTAGTGCCGGAAGGTTAGTTGCATCTCCTGTGGCTGATCTGAAATTCGATCAGCAGAGGGGGCAAAGAAAAGAAAGGCATTTTAATGGGAATCAATAGAGGATCATAGGTCTTGGAAGGAAATACGTGTTGATTAAAAATGCCACAAGATTAAAAAATGTCCACGACTTTTTTAAAAAGAGAAAAAGGAAAAAACAGGAGAGAAAGGAGAGAGAGAGAGAGGAGAGAGGAGAGGGGGAGGAGGAGGGGAAAAAAACCCTTAGCAATCTATTTTCTCTGTGTGTTGCTGCCAGAGAGGCAGTCAGCAGACCAACAGTTTGTGTAATGCTTCAAGCTACAGCGGGCAAATTTAAAGCTGTATGCTCAGAACAACATAATAAATACTTATTGAAAATGCATTTCTATTTCTAAGCGGGGTTCACTCATGCATTATACAAAGCACCTAGGGCTGCAGTAGCGAGACGCAAGGGGACAAATAAGGTGTACTGTGGCTCAAGTTCTTTAAACTCTCCAGCTTTTAAGTTGACAGCAAGAACATAGACACTTAAAAAAATGTGTAAAAAACTAAACTAATAGCTTGAAAGATACCACGGACTTAAATTGTCTGAAACTTAAAGTTGTAATTTTAAAAAAATTTGATAACTGAGGTTGAGGAGAAGGGTAGCAAGGGGAGTTAGTGGTAGATAGCATATTGATTGGGTTACAGAGTGGAAAATTATTGCCCTGTAGGTAGAGAAAGTGATCAACAGTGTGATAAAAACGGTGGAGGGTTTTATGACTATCCATCTACTACAGTGGGAAAGGGAAAAAGGTTTTTAAACCCATTCTTTGACAGAAAAACACAAATATACACCCTGTTGCATAGCCTTTTAGAAAGAAATCAATTTACATTTTTACATTTTTGCATGTTAAAGAAAGTTTCTACATTATTGTGGCGGTGGAGCCTTCCTTTCAATAGCCTTTTAGGGGCTCCTCCAGAGCTCCTGCATTCTAGTCCTATCCTTTACTCATCTTCCTTATTTTTACCTTTTCTTTCAATCTCTTTGAAGGACATAAAAAGTGTCAAAGAGGTTTCTCAGGGCAATTTCCATTGGGTGTTCCTAATATTTAATTTCAGTAGTTCGGATAAAGGAGGATCTGTTATAATAGAGGTTTCCTTGTTGAGCCACGAATTATCTTACCTCAATGTTTTTGGTCTCTACTAGATTATAAAATCCTTGAAGGCAGAGGACATATCTCCTCTATCATTTATATTTCCAACAATGCCCCTTAGAACAAAACCTTGCACCTGGGAAATAGTAGAGAGAGCTCATTGAACACTTCGGGTTAATAGCGGCAGATGGCCCATTGGATTTCAGAGAGGAAAAGTCATTGCTGGGTAACCTCAGAGAAGTGACTCAGCTTCTCTGAGCTTCAGGTTCCTCTTCTGTAACGTTTGAATGTTTATATCTACCTAACAGGACTCACTTTTGTGAATGAAATGTTTGTAAAGCACACTGTGTAGTGTGTAATATCTGCACATATATACACATATATATCTAAATATATATACATATATAACGTATCTAAATATATATATAACTTTTATGTTCTATTTATCATATATCTATTTATTTATTTTATTAATTTATTTTTTGAGATGGAGTCTCATTCTGTCGCCCAGGCTGGAGTGCAGAGGTGTGATCTCCGCTCACTGCAAGATCTGCCTCCCCCTCACACCATTCTCCTGCCTCAGCCTCCTGAGTAGCTGGGATTACAGGCGACCACCACCACGCCCGGCTAATTTTTTGTGTTTTCAGTAGAGACGGGGTTTCACCGTGTTAGCCAGGCTTGTCTGAAACTCCTGACCTCACGTGATCCACCCGCCTTGGCCTCCCAAAGTGCTGGGATTACAGGTGTGAGCCACCGTGCCCAGCCATTATCTATCTATCTATCTATCTATCTATCTATCTATCTATCTACCTACCTACCTACCTACCTACCTATCTTGTTCCTTCTTCTAAGATTTCTCCCACCCAGAAGCCCTGACTCCTTTATTCACACTCTTGTGTAGTCCCCTCCTTGAATCAGGACTGTAGCTGGATTGATGCTTTATGACATTCAAGGCTAGATTGTAAGAATCTTGCTGCTTCTACTTGGGACTCTTGGAATGCTCACTCTTGGGACATTCCCTACCAGGACCCAGCTGCAATCTTCAGGAATCAGGGATCTCGTGTAGGTGAGATCAAGTGGGCAGGTTGATAGTGTGCAATGAACTCCCAGCCAACAGATAACATCAACTGCCAGCCAAGTGAATAGGCCATTTTGGATGGCCAGGCCTGTGGAAACTTCTGGTGACTCCAGCCCCAGCTGTTGTCTGACTGCAATTGTGTGAAAGACTCCAAGCAAGAACTGCCCAGCTGTGCTTAGTCAGCCCGTAGAACCATAAGAGATAATATATAAAGCGTGCAAATAAAAAAACAATTTTACAGTAGGTACTAAATCTGCATGTTGAATAAACGGAAGTGAAATAAACTAGCTGCTGGGCAATCTCATCCTTACCCCTTCCCTCCTGCCCCTGTTATTCTTTGTCATCCCCAGTGGCATGCCAGACCTTATTCCTGAGGCTGTTAAACTAGCTGTGACTACATTAAAATGGAATTTGGTAAGCCTTTTCCTCAGGAGGCTTGGAGTCCAACTGGGCAAGAAGAAACTTTTCTCAAAAGGGGAAGCCATTCTTGCACTGCTAGGTCCTGGCATAGGATAATGATTGTTAAACTATCTATTGTTAAATGAAAACATTATTTATTTTCTGTAACATGCCGATTGGAGGGAGGAAAAGTTATCTAGGGTTTGAGCTGGCCTTTGCTTATAGGGTTTTTTTTTTTTTTTTTTTTTTTTTTCAGTTTCTTTCTGATGTAGTTCTACCTTTCCTGGGATTTTCAAAATCTTAGAATTCAGAAGAACAAATTTCTACTGGTTTAGAAGCCACCAAAATGAGAAGATATAGTATCTTACTTTATTAATTTTGATATTTATGCACTAGCTAATTACTTGGAAGATCCATCTTCTTGTTCGTAATACAGTCAGTGCGATTTGGCCCTTGATCAAGTGTAAACACTGATTTTCATGTGGAAGGGCTCGAGCTTGGGCTGCATCTGCCGTGCACTTCATTTGCTAGGGCTACGGTGGTCACCAGAGATTTTTCTTTCATCACAGGTGATTCTACACAAGAATGATTCGAGGAAAAGGGAGGTGTGGGCAGGAAACCAATTGGGGTTCACAAATAAACAAAGTGCAACTCATTTTTTTTTAATTTTTGAAAGAAGTTCTAGAAATTACTGACTTGTTTTAAAAATTGAATAAATAAGCTGGGCACGGTGGCTCATGCCTGTAATCCCAACACTTTGGGAGGCCAAGGTGGGTGGTTTGCTTGAGTCCAGGAGTTTGAGACCAGCCTGGCCAACATGGTGAAACCCTGTCTTTAATAAAAATACAAAAAAATTAGCTGGGCATGGTGGCACATGCCTATAATCCCAGCTACTTTGGTGGCTGAGGCACAAGAATTGCTTGAACCCAGGAGGCAGAGGTTGCAGTGAGCCGAGATAGTGCCATTGCACTCCGGCCTAGGCAACAGAGTGAAACTTCATCTAAAAAAAAAAAAAAATTATACCTGTAAAGAAAAAAACCTCAAATCTCAACAATAAGAATTTAAAGGCAGAGATGGACATGGAGAAGAGAAAGGTGGGTGCTGTGAGTGTGGAGAGAAGAGGGATAAGTGGCTTGGTGGATCCCAGGTTGAGTCTGTGTCACCTGGGTATTTACTTGAATTAGGGGTGTAGAGATTCTGGGAATATCTTGAGTTGCATGTTTTTGTGTTTTTTCTTACTTTTACAGTAAAATGTTTACATAGGTAAAACACAAAGCCTTTTTTGATTTTGTCAATATGGCTATACATACACGTAATAAGCCCAGTAAAAAATATTTTTCATGAGCAAATGGGTCAGCTACTCTACATAACTCTTCATAGGACTTTCAAAGATTACATTCTGAATGCAATATTTACAACAACCTTCCAGAACAGAAATTGCATTCCGGAATGCACCAGTTGAGAAGTCTAATATCTTCTGATGAGCTACTGGCTAAAGTTGCATTCCAGCCTCTTGCTGCTATGTCTTGGTTTGTATCATCTCCATGGTGGCTTTTAATACTTCATTCCAATTGGATTGATTGGGTCCCCAGATCCATCTTTGGCTTTGAGCCTATCTCCTGCAATTGACCCGTCTTCAAGAAGCTTGATCCATGTGTTCCATTCATGTAATTCTTCATTCATTCCTTCAACAAACATGGATTATCTGTCTACTATGGGCCAAACACTGTACTAGGGGCCATGGATACATTGAGGAACAAGTCACCATTGTAGCCTTCCAACAGCTTCCAGGCTTGTGGGAAAGACCCACAGGTAGTCAGGGGAACACTGGTAGGGAAACTGGAGTGATTTTGAACACTAAGGAAGCCATCAGAGAAGGGAAAAGTGGGAAGCGTTCTCAGAGAGTCCGCGTTGAGACCTAGATAAATGAATCATCCAGGTGAAGGCCAGGGCATGGGGAAACATAGTAAGAAGAGATATTGGAATTGCAAGTATTTGAGATGTTGTATGGAGGTTCCTGATTTTGCCCTGGGATCTGTAAAGACAACTAGGTGTAGTGATGCTTAAGCTAGTCCTGATTTAAAAAAAATAATAATGTAAGCAGAGTGATTAATTCAAGACTTAGTCACGTTTTAAGCTATGAGCTTTTTTGCAGGCTAAATGTGCCTTGCTTGCACTTATGTCTGTCAGCAATGCTTCTCCTGAATCTGATTGACCCTCTGAAGCCAAGTTTCATCTGTATTAGCGGTGGTAGTAACTGCCATTTTGGAAAAGGGATTTTTTTCTTCTACTTTTATGGTTGCATCTCAGTGCCATTGTTGATGTTGACTTTTTTTTTTTTTTTTTGAGATGGAGTCTCGCTCTGTCCCCCAGGCTGGAGTGCAGTGGCCGGATCTCAGCTCACTGCAAGCTCCGCCTCCCAGGTTTACGCCATTCTCCTGCCTCAGGCTCCCAAGTAGCTGGGACTACAGGCACCCGTCACCTCGCCCGGCTAGCTTTTTGTATTTTTCAGTAGAGACGGAGTTTCACCGGGTTAGGCAGGATGGTCTCGATCTCCTGACCTTGTGATCCGCCCGTCTCGGCCTCCCAAAGTGCTGAGATTACAGGCTTGAGCCACCGCGCCTGGCCTTGATGTTGATTTTGTTCTATAATCTTAGTTGCTTCCTTTTGTACCTACAAACATTCCAAGATGTTAGTATTTATTTCTAGTTGCAATATTTTAATTTAATCTTATTTTATTTTTATTGTGGTGAAATATACACAACATAAAATTTACCATTTTAATCATTTTAAAGAGTATAGTTCCGGGACATTAAGTACATTTGCATTGTTATGCAAGCAATAGTCACCATCCATCTCCAGTAATTCCCCATTTCCCCTTCCCCCATCACCTGGCAACCAGAATTCTACGTTTTGTCTCTATTAATTTGACTACTCTGGGTACCTCATGTAATCATTTTACATTTTAAACTTTTTGGCAGAATGGCTGTCAGACTTGAAATGTTATTGGAGAAAGATTGTACAGGATGAATTACTGAAAATTTTAATGGATTTAAGTGTTCTCCACAAAGTTTTAAAATTTTCTGTGACTGTGTAATTTATTCTGAAGCTGGCTATAGCAGCGTGCCTTAAGTCAACGTTGATGGGAAAGGTCAAAACTTTTTGCCTGATAAAGACTATTAAACAATTAAGATGACATAATAGCACTACATGTATAAATTATGTCATGAGATTCTATCTGATTTGATTGGATCTTTCTCCCATATGTAAAATTAAACGTCCTCCAACTGAAACAGTCTTATTCAACATTCCTCAGTACAACTTTGTTAGTAGCTCCCTTAATGCATGAAAGAAGATGGTAAACATTGTCATGTATTTTTATAATCATTCATTTTACACATTTCTGAAGATAGTAAAAATAATATTTTGTTTCAGTTACAGATATCTGAGAAACAACACTTTATACTCCAATGTATAAAAATTTCTTAACAGTAAAAGTGACTGAGAAATAAAGACAGAAAACTATAGCTCACATTGTCTCAAACCTTTGTAAAAAATATTTCATAGTAAGATTACAGCCATACTCAGATTATAAATAATTTTATTGCCGAGTTATCCATGTGAAAATTTAATTAATATAAATTATACATTGCAGTAAAAATGATCTCTATAATGGCCAAATTTTGGCTTTTACAGTCTTTTGCTTTCAATATGATGTCATCTTTGCCAGAATGATCTGAAAAAGGCCTTCACTCTTAGAACTAATTTCTTTATAGGATGTCTAGTTCTCAGATTGTAGTAAAGATAGAGGAACCTCATTAATTCTCACTTTGCTAATCCATAAACTCTGTAATTTCCACAAAAATTCCTCAGCAATATCATTTACTTTACAGGAAACATTTTATAGCCAGGAGCTCTAGACAAATCTCAAATCACTAAGAATACATTACTTTTGCCAAATATACTACAGGCCATTCACTAGCTATCATAAAATATTATGTATGACTCAACTACATTTATCTAAGTAAACTAGTAAAGCAAATATCACAATTCCAAATTCAGATGTGAAAAAATCATGTGCACATATTCACATATTTCCTTACATTATGTGCGTGTATGTGTGTGTGTGATTGTTATAATGATAGCCCCTAATAATTTGTGAATTACACTTCCCTGTATTCATGTCTCTTTGTTACTCCTTCGAACAAAAGGAGAATTACGTTTTTTCTATTCTTTGACTGCAGGCTACTCTTGTGACTTGATCTGACCGATGGAATCTGCCAGAAGTGACATTGGATGTCTTCTGAGGCCAGGCTTATAGAGACTAGGGAGCTTCTGCTTTTGGTCTCTTGTTACCCTAAGATTCCCATGCTGTGAACAATTATGCTCACGAAGAAAGACCTTCTGCAGAGAAAGGCCCAGGTGAGTTCAGTCCTAGTCAACTACCAGCTGACTATACCCAGGCAAGACCAGAAAAGAATTCCTCAGCCAACCTATAGAATCATGACAAATAATAAATTGTGGTTATTTAAAACCATGAAGTTTTAGAGTGTTTTGTATGAGGATGTCCGATTGTTCCAGCACCATTTTTGGAAAAGGCTATTTTTCCTCCATTGTGTTGCCTTTGCTTTTTAATTATCAGAGAAACTGATAATAGAAATTGTTATCTGACACTAGATGCAAGTGTAGCAAAATCCTAAAACCTGTGACAATGATTTGGTGACTGGCAGGTAGAGGTTGTAATAGAAGCAAAAAGTTTGTTAGCAGATGCTGGAAGGACAATGAGGAAATGGCTATTGTTAAGACTTCAGAAAAATTTAAGGAGGTGCCTAACGGACTCTCTCACCAGACAAAGAATCTTAAGGGCATTGTTTCATAGCAACTTGACATGTTCAAAGTAGAGGTACGTCTTGAAAATAATTATAGACATACCTTTTGGGCTTGGAGAGAAACTCTATAAAATTAATAGGAAACCCACAAAGTTTTTTGAGAGTATCATATTTATGAGAGCACCGTCAGCTTGGACTGAAAGGGAAAGAGGGAATTCAAAATTAAAAAGAGGCTTCTGGACTCCCAACTTTCCACGGGCAGAAAGAAGACGAAGAAAGCTTCTTAGCTGCAAACGTGGGCCATTGTTGGAGATAAATGAAAGGTGTCTCAGAAGGTAAAGCCACAAGGCTAGGGCAGAACCAAGAGCTGGGAAGAATAAGAATGGAGAGAAACAATCTTAGGGACCAGAATTGGCCCCCAGTAAAGGAACATCTGGCCCCCAGTAAACTCCATCTTTTTTTTTTGAGATGGAGTCTCACTCTGTCACCCAGGCTAGAATGCAGTGCATGATATCAGCTCACTACAACCTCTGCCTCCTGGGTTCAAGTGATTCTCCTGCCTCAGCCTCCTGAGTAGCTGGGATTACAGGGTCCTGCCAGCAAGCCCAGCTAAATTTTGTATTTTTAGTAGAAACGGGGTTTCACCATGTTGGTCAGGCTGGTCTCAAACTCCTGATCTCGTGATCTGCCCACCTCGGTCTCCCAAAGTGCCGGGATTACAGGTGTGAGCCACCGCGCCCAGCCTAGGAACATTCTTTATTCCCAGAAAAGAAGGCCTGAAACATGTGCCCAGCTGGGTTTCAAGAGTTGTTATGGGCCAGTGACAGTTCCATGCCTCCTGTCCCCCCCCTTTTTTTTTTTTTTGAGACGGAGTCTCGCTCTGTCGCCCAGGCTGGAGTGCAGTGGCCAAATCTCAGCTCATTGCAAGCTCCGCCTCCCGGGTTCACGCCATTCTCCTGCCTCAGCCTCCGGAGTAGCTGGGACTACAGGCGCCCGCCACCTCGCCCGGCTAGTTTTTTGTATTTTTAGTAGAGACAGGGTTTCACCGTGTTAGCCAGGATGGTCTCGATCTCCTGACCTCGTGATCCACCCGTCTCGGCCTCCCAAAGTGCTGGGATTACAGGCTTGAGCCACTGCGCCCGGCCCCATTCCCTTGTTTTTGAGTGGAAGTATCAATTGCAGTTATCTTATCCCCGTCTTTCCATTGTATATTGGTGTCTGTGGGGTGGATAATTGTTTTTAGTTCACAGAGCTCTAGATTAAGAGTTGCTACACCAAAGAGTCATTCTTTAGTAGCCTCATCTGTATTGTTACTTGATGATCTGCATGAGGTCATGGGCTCTGAGCCTGATGCTGGGATTGGATGAGACTTTGGGAATTTGCATGTGAAGGAGACGTGAATCAATGGGGCTGAAGGGAAGCTGTGGCACAATAATATTTAAAATAATGGCCCCCATGTTCTTTTTGTGTTCATGCCTTTTGGCAATGTGACTTTGCTGCTCCTCTCATCAAGAGGTGGCATCTAGTTCCTCACTCCTTCAATATGGCTGGGTGAATGGACTGGCTCTGACCAGTGGAACGTAATAGTAGCACACTGTCCAGCTTCTGAGGCTAGAGCCTAAAAGGCTTGGAGCCTCTGCTTTTCTGGCTTGGACTTTGGAGGTCACCATGCTGTGAAAAACCTCAACATGAAAGACTGTGTGGAGAGAGAGGCGCGGCTATTTCAGCCGACTTAGCAGAGCACAGAACCCAGCTGGTCCACCAGCAGAATATGGTTGGATAAGTCAGCCCAGTGGGAGCAATGGAACTTCCTGGCCAACCCCCAGAATCACAAGTAATAATAATCTGTTGTTATTTTAAGCTGCTAGATTTTGGGTGTGACTTGTTATACAGCAGTGGATACTTGGTACGAATTACAATTTGAACTGGTTGTTGTGAATAAAGATTTCCTGAATTATTTTATTTGTTAACTTTTAATTTAATTTAATTTTTTTGAGATGGGATCTTGCTCTGTTGACCAGGCTGGAGTGCAGTGGCGTGATCTCGGCTCACTGCAACCTTGGCCTCCTGGGTTCAAGCAATTATTGTGTTTCAGCCTCCTGAGTAGCTGGGATCACAGGTGCCCGCCACCATGCCCAGGTAAGTTTTGTATTTTTAGTAGAGACAGGGTTTCACCATGTTGGCCAGGCTGGTCTCGAACTCCTGAGCTCAGGCAATCCGCCTGCCTCGGCCTCCCAAAGTGCTGGGATTATAGGTGTGAGCCACCGCGCCTGGCCTCCTTAATTATTTTTGCCTGCTTGTAGTAATATAGCTCCTTTATGTGTGGCTTGGTTGATAGTGTGATGTCCTTGGCTGCTGAAAGTTAAGTTAAAGCTGGAAAACCTAAAAAGAAAGGGTCGAGGAAACGTAAAGTGTTACAGGGTCCAAATTCAGTTGCTGGGGGGCTGTGACTGTAATTTCGGAGACCTGCTGTCATTGCCAAATTAAGCAACAATTTTAGAGTTGACTCCATCTGAGATAAAATCCTAGCTCTGGTACTTATTAACTTTTTTAACAAATTGGTAAATTTTATATTTTAGGGCAGTTTTAGGTTCACAGAAAAATTGAGCTTAAAATACAGAGTTTCCATATACCCCGTCCCCATACACACATACCTTCCCCACTATTGACATCTCCCAACACAGCGGTACATTTGTCACACTTTGTGAACCTACACTGATGTGTTAATATCACCCAAAGTCCATATTTTACATTAGGCTTCACTCTTGGTGTTGTACATCCTGCGGGTTTTGATGTGTGTATAATGACATGCATCCACCATTGTAGTGTTATACAGAAGAGTTTCACTGCTCTAGAATTCCTGTATGTTCTCCTTATTCATCTCTCCCTTCTTCCTAATACCTGGAAACCATTTGTCTTTTTACTCTATTGTTTTTCCTTTCCAGAATATTATGTAGTTGGAATCACACAACTTGTGGCCTTTCAGATTGACTTCTTTCACTTGTAAAATGCATTCAAGGCTGGGCGTGGTGGCTCACACCTGTAATCCCAGCACTTTGGGTGGCCGAGGCGGGCAGATCACGAGGTTAAGAGATTGAGACCCTCCTGGCCAACCTGGTGAGACCCCATCTCTACTAAAATACAAAAAATTAGCCAGGCATGGTGGTGAGCGCCTGTAGTCCCAGCTACTCGGGAGGCTGAGGCAGGGGAATTGCTTGAACCTGGGAGGCAGAGATAGCAGTGAGCTGAGATCATGCCACTGCACTCCAGCCTGGGGACACAGCGAGACTCCGTCTCAAAAAAAGAAAAAGCATTCAGGCTTCCTCCATATATTTGCTTGGCTTGATAGCTCTTTGTTGTTGTTGTTGTTGTTGCTAAATAATATTCCATTGTCTGAATGCACCACAGTTTGTTTATCTATTTATCTACTGAAGGACATCTTGGTTTCTTCCAAGTTTTGGCAATTATGAATAAAGCTGCTATAAACATTCATGTGCAGGTTTTTGTGAGGGCATAAGTTTTCACTTAATTCGAGTAAATACTAAAGATTGCTAGATCATATGATAAGAGTATATTTAGTTTTGTGTGAACTGCCAAACTGTCTTCCAAAGTGGCTGTTTTGCATTTCCACGAGCCAGGAAGGAGAGTTCCCCTTGCTCCACATCGTCACCAGCATTTGGTGTTGTCAATGTTTTGGATTTTGGCCTTTTTTTTTTTTTTTGAGATGGAGTCTCATTTTGTCACCCAGGCTGGAGTGCAGTGGCGTGATCTCGGCTCACTGCAAGCTCTGCCTCCCACGTTCATGCCATTCTCCTGCCTCAGTCTCCCGAGTAGCTGGGACTATAGGTGCCCGCCACCACGCCTAGCTAATTTTTTGTATTTTTTAGTAGAGACAGGATTTCACTCTATTAGCCAGGATGGTCTCGATCTCCTGACCTCGTGATCCGCCTGCCTCGGCCTCCCAGAGTGCTGGGATTACGGTGAGCCCCCATATCCGGAATTTGGCCATTTTAATAGGTATATAGTGGTATGTCATTTTTATTTTAACTTGCAATACCCTAATGACATGTGATGTTGAACATATTTTCATATGCTTATTTGTCATCTGTATATCTTCTCTGGTGAGTTATCTGTTCAGGCTTTTCACCCATTTTTTAATCAGGTTCTTTTTTATTGTTTAATTTTAAAAGTTCTTTGTGTATTTTGAATAACAGTCCTTCATCAGATGTGTCTTTTGCAGGCCAGGTGTGGTGGCTCACACCTGTAACCCTAGCACTTCAGGAGGCCAAGGTGGGCGGATTGCCTGAGTTCAAAAGTTGAAGACCAGCCTGGGCAACATGGTGAAACCCTGTTTCTGCCAAAATACAAAAAATTAGCTGGGCGTGGTGGCATGTGCCTGTAGTCCCAGCTACTTGGGAGACTGAGGCATGAGGATTGCTTGAACCTGGGAGGCAGAGGTTGCAGTGAGATGAGATTGCACCACTGCACTCCAGCCTGGTTGACACAGCGAGACTCTGTCTCAAAAAAAAAAAAGATTTGTCTTTTGCAAATATTTTCACCCAGTGTATGGCTTGTCTTTTTATTCTCTTGACATTGTCCTTCCCAGAGAAGGAGTTTTACATATTTAAAATTGATATATCATAGTTGTGTACATTTTGGGGTACATGTGATATTTTGATACATATATACAGTGTCAGGGCAATTAGGCAATTGGGATATCCATCACCTCAAACACGTAACTCTTCTCTGTGTTGGGAACATTACAATTCTTCTCTTCTCACTATTTTCAAATATATAATAAATGATTGTTAACTGTAATTTTCCTAGTATACTATCAAATACTAGAACTTATTCTTTCTATCTAACTATATTTTTGTACTCATTAACCAACTTCCCTTCATTCCTCCCATCCCATTACCCTTCCCATCCTCTGGTAACCACCATTCTACTCTCTACCTCTGTGAGATCCTCTTTTTTGGCTCCCACATTTGAGTGAGAACATGTGATATTGGTCTTTCTGTACCTGGCTTACTTCACTTAACACAATGACTTCCATTCCATCTATGTTGTTGCAAAAGACAGGACTTCATTCTTTTTTTATGGCTGAATAATATTCCAATGTGTATATGTACCACATTTTCTTTATCCTTTCATCTGTTGATTGACACTTAGGTTGATTCCATATCTTGGCTATTGTGAATAGTGCTGCAAGAAACATGCAAGTGCAGATATCGCTTTGATTTATTGACTTCCTTTCTTTCGGATGCATACCTAGCAGTGGGCTTGCTGGGTTATATGGTAGCACTATTTTTAGTGTTTTGAGAAACCTCCATATTGTTCTCCATAGTGGCTGCACTTGACATTCCCACCTACAGTGCATGATGGTTACCCTTTCTGCACATCCTCACTGCCATGTTATGCCTTCTTGATAAAAGACATTTTAACAGGCAAGATGATATCTCCTGGTACTTTTGGTTTGCATTTCTGTAATGGTTAGTGATGCTGAGCATTTTCTCATATACCCAGTGGCCATATCTATGTCTTCTTTTGAGAAATGCCTATTCAAATCTTCTGCCCATGTTTTAATTGGATTATTATTCTATTTTTCCTATTGATTTGTGTGAGCCCCTTATGTATTCTGGTTATTAATTCCTTGTCAGATGGGTAGTGTGCAAATATTTCCTCCCATTTGGTGGGCTGTCGCTTCGCTTTGTTGATTGTTTCCTTTGGTGTGTGGAAGCTTTTTAGCTTGGTGTGCTCCCATTTATTTATTTTTGCTTTGGTTGCCTGTGCTTTTGAGTTCTTACTCAAGAAATCTTTATCCAAACCAACATCCTGGAGTGTTTCCCCAGTGTTTTCTTCTAGTAGTTTCATAGTTTTAGGTTTTGGAGTTAAGTCTTTAATCCATTTTGGTTTGATTTTTTTTTATGGTGAGAGATAGATAGGGATCTAGTTTCACTCTTCTTCCTATGGATATCCAGTTTTCCCAGGACCATTTATTAAAGAAACTGCCACTTCCTTAGTGTATGTTTATGGCACTTTGGCTGAAAATAAGTTGGCTGTAAGTGCATGGATTACTTTCTGGGTTCTCTATTCTGTTCCATTGGTCTATGTGTCTGTTTTTATTGTGGTACCATGTGGTTTTGGTTACTGTAGCTTTGTAGTATAATTTTAAGTCAGGCAGTGTGATAGCTCTACCTTTGTTCTTTTTGCTTTAGATTGCTTTGACTATTTGGGGTCTTTTGTGGTTTCATATGAATTTTAGGATTGTTTTTATATTTCTGTAAAGAATGTCATTGGTATTTTGGTAGGTAATTTGAATCTGTAGATTGCTTTGGGTAGTATGGACATTTTAACACTGTTGATTCTTGCAATCCATAAACATGTCATATCTTTCCATTTTTTGGTGTCTTCCTCAATTTCTTTCATCAGCGTTTTACAGTTTTCATTGATGAGAACTTTCACTTCTTGAGTTAAGTTTATTTCTAGGTATGAAGACTTTCACTTCTTCAGTTAAGTTTATTTTTAGATATTTTATTTTATTTGTAGCTATTGAAAATAGAATTACTTTCTTAGTTTCTTTTTCAGACTGTTTGCTATCGGCATATAGAAATGCTACTGATTCTTGTATGTTGATTTTGTATCCTGCAACTTTACTGATTTTGTTTATTGGTGCTAATAGTTTTGGGTGGATGGAGTCTTTAGGTTCTTCTAAATATAAGATCACATCATCTGCAAACAAAGATAACTTGACTTCTTCCTTTCCAGTTTGGATTCCCTTTATATCCTTTTCTTGTCTAATTGCTCTGGCTAAGACTTCTAGTGCTATATTGAGTAAAATTGGTGAAAGGGGGCACCCTTGTCCTGTTCCAGATTTTAGAGTAAAGGCTTTCAGTTTTTCCTCATTTGGTATGATAACAACTGTGGGTTTGTCATATATGGCTTTTATTGTGTTGGAGTATGTTCTCTCTATACCCAGTTTGTTGAGAGATTTTATCATGGAAGGATGTTGAATTTTATTGAATGCCTTTTCAGCATCTATCTAAATGGTCATGTGGTTTTTGTCATTCATTCTATTGGTATGATTGATTTGCATATGTTGAACCATCCATGCATCCCTGGGATAAATCCCAATTGATCATGATGAATGATCTTTTTAATGTGTTGAATTTAGTTTGCTAGTATTTTGTTGAAGATTTTTGTTGACTTTTTAATATTCACCTTTATCCAGCAACCTCACTATAATCACTTTTTAGTTCTAGAAGGGTTTTTTTGGTCTTAAAAATTTTTTCTAAACAATCATGTAATCTGTGAATGAATACAGTTTTATTTCTTCCTTCCCAATCTGCATACCTTTTATTTCCTTTTATTGTCTTATTGCATTAGCTAGGGCTTCCAGTACAGTGTTAAAAATCATTGGTGAGAGGGGACATCCTTGCCTGTTCATGATCTTAGTGGGAAAGTTCTGAGTTTCTCATCATTAAGTATGATGTTAGCTGTAGGTTTTTGGTAGATGTTCTTTATCATTTTGAGGAGCTTCTCTCTATTCCTGGTTTCCTGAGAGTTTTAATCATAAATGGGTATTGGATTTTGTCAAATGCTTTTCCTGCATCTATTGATATGATTATGTGATTTTTCTTCTTTAGCTTGTTTATGTGATGGATGACATTAACAGATTTTTGAATAGTAAACTGGTCTTGCATACCTGGGATAAATTCCCCTTGGTTGTGCATAATTCTTTTTGTATATTGTTGGATTTGATTTGCTAATATTTCATTGAGGATTTTTGCTTCTGTGCTCTTGAGAGGTGTTGGTCTGTAGATTTCTTTTCTTGTAATGTCTTTGTCTGATTTTGGTATTGGGGTAATACTGACCTCATAGAATGAGTTAGGAGGTATTCTCTCTGTTTCCTCCTTCTGGAAGAGAGTATATCTATATTATAAATTATATAGGTATAATTTCTAATTTAACTATTCGGTAGAATTCACCAGTGAACCCATCTGGGTTTGATGGTTTCACTCTTACACGGTGCTTTATACAAGGAAATGTTAAATTATTGATTCAATTTCTTTAATAAGTATAGGTCTATACAGATTGTCTATTTATTCTTTTTTTCAATATAAGTGTGTTCCATTTAATATTTTACATACACTTATACAAAAAAGTATTTTATTTCTTTTTAACTTTTTTTTATTATTATACTTTAAGTTCTAGGGTACATGTGCACAACGTGCAGGCTTGTTACATATGTATACATGTGCCATGTTGGTGTGCTGCACCCGTTAACTCATCATTTCCATTAGGTATATCTCCTAATGCTATCCCTCCCCCCTCCCCCCACTTCACAACAGGCCCCGGTGTGTGATGTTGCCCACCCTGTGTCCAAGTGTTCTCATTGTTCAATTCCCACCTATGAGTGAGAACATGCGGTGTTTGGTTTTCTGTCCTTGCGATAGTTTGCTGAGAATGATGGTTTCCAGCTTCATCCATGTCCCTACAAAGGGCATGAACTCATCCTTTATATGGCTGCATAGTACTCCATGGTGTATATGTGCTACATTTTCTTAATCCAGTCTATCATTGATGGACATTTGGGTTGGTTCCAAGTCTTTGCTATGTGAATAGTGCCACAGTAAACATACATCTGCATGTGTCTGTATAGCAGCATGATTTATAATCCTTTGGGTATATGCCCAGTAATGGGATGGCTGGGTCAAATGGTATTTCTTGTTCTGGATCCTTGAGGAATCACCACACTGTCTTCCACAATGGTTGAACTAGTTTACAATCCCACCAACAGTGTAAAAGCATTCCTATTTCTCCACATCCTCTCCAGCACCTGTTGTTTCCTGACTTTTTAATGATCGCCATTCTAACTGGTGTGAGATGGTATCTCCCTGACGTTTTGGTTTGTGTTTCTCTGATGACCAATGATGATGAGTATTTTTTCATGTGTCTGTTGGCTGCATAAATGTCTTCTTTTGAGAAGTGTCTGTTCATATCCTTCATCCACTTTTTGATGGGATTGTTTGATTTTTTTCTTGTAAATTTGTTTGAGTTCTTTGTAGATTCTGGATATTAGCCCTTTGTCAGATGGGTAGATTGCAAAAATTTTCTCCCATTCTGTAGGTTGCCTGTTCCCTCTGATAGTAGTTTCTTTTGCTGTGCAGAAGCTCTTTAGTTTAATTAGATCCCATTTGTCTATTTTGGCTTTTGTTGCCATTGCTTTTGGTGTTTTAGTCATGAAGTCCTTGCCCATGCCTATGTCCTGAATGGCATTGCCTAGGTTTTCTTCTAGGGTTTTTATGGTTTTAGGTCTAACATTTAAGTCTTTAATACATCTTGAATTAATTTTTGTATAAGATGTAAGGAAGGGATCCAGTTACAGCTTTCTACGCATGGCTAGCAAGTTTTCCCAGCACCATTGATTAAATAGGGAATCCTTTCCCCATATCTTGTTTTTGTCAGGTTTGTCAAAGATCAGATGATTGTAGATGCATGGTGTTATTTCTGAGGCTCTGTTCTATTCCATTGGTGTATATCTCTGTTTTGGTACCAGTACCAAGCTGTTTTGGTTACTGTAGCTTTGTAGTATAGTTTGAAGTCAGGCAATGTGATGCCTCCAGCTTTGTTCTTTTTGCTTAGGATTGTCTTGGCAATGCGGGCTCTTTTTTGGTTCCATATGAACTTCAAAATATTTTTTTCCAATTCTGTGAAGAAAGTAATTGGTAGCTTGATGGGGATGGCATTAAATCTAGAGATTACCTTGGGCAGTATGGCCATTTTCACAATATTGATTCTTCCTATCCATGCGCATGGAATGTTCTTCCATTTGTTTGTGTCCTCTTTTATTTCGTTGAGCAGTGGTTTGTAGTTCTCCTTGAAGAGGTCCCTCACATCCCTTGTAAGTTGGATTCCTAGGTATTTTATTCTCTTTGAAGCAATTGTGAATGGGAGTTCACTCATGATTTGGCTCTCTGTTTGTCTGTTATTGGTGTATAGAAATGTTTGTGATTTTTGCATATTGATTTTGTATCCTGAGACTGCTGAAGTTGCTTATCAGCTTAAGGAGATTTTGGGCTGAGATGATGGGGTTTTCTAAATATACAATCATGTCATCTGCAAACAGGGACAATTTGACTTCCTCTTTTCCTAATTGAATACCCTTTATTTCTCTCTCTTGCCTGATTGCCCTGGGCAGAACTTCCAACAGTATGTTGAATAGGAGTGGTGAGAAAGGGCATCCCTGTCTTGTGCCAGTTTTCAAAGGGAATGCTTCCAGTTTTTGCCCATTCAGTATGATATTGGCTGTGGGTTTGTCATAAATAGTTCTTATTATTTTCAGATATGTTCCACCAATACCTAGTTTATTGAGAGTTTTTAGCATGAAGGGCTGTTGAATTTTGTCCAAGGCCTTTTCTGCATCTATTGAGATAATCATGTGGTTTTTGTCTTTGGTTCTGTTTATATGTTGGATTATGTTTATTGATTTGCGTATGTTGAACCAGCCTTGCATCCCAGGAATGAAGCCGACTTGATCATGGTGGATAAGCTTTTTGATGTGCTGCTGAATTCAGTTTGCCAATATTTTGTTGAGGATTTTCACATCGATGTTCATCAGGGAAATTGGTTTAAAATTCTCTTTTTTTGTTGTGTCTCTGCCAGGCTTTAGTATCAGGATGATGCTGGCCTCATAAAATGAGTTAGGGAGGATTCCATCTTTTTCTATTGATTGGAATAGTTTCAGAAGGAATGGTACCAGCTCCTCTTTGTACCTCTGGTAGAATTTGGCTGTGAATCCGTCTGGTCCTGGACTTTTTTAAGTCAGTAGGCTATTAATTGTTGCCTCAATTTCAGAGCCTGTTATTGGTCTATTCAGAGATTCAGCTTCTTCCTGGTTTAGTCTTGGGATGGTATATGTGTTCAGGAATTTGTCCATTTCTTCTAGATTTTCTAGTTTATTTGCATAGAGGTGTTTATAGTATTCTCTGATGGTAGTTTGTATTTCTGTGGGATTGGTGGTGATATCCCCTTTATCATTTTTTATTTATTTATGTTTTTGAGACGGAGTCTTGCTCTGTTGCCCAGGCTGGAGTGCAGTGGCGCAATATCGGCTCACTACAAGCTCCGTCTCCCGGGTTCAGGCCGTTCTTCTGCCTCAGCTTCCCGAGTAGCTGGGAATACAGACTCCCGCCACCATGCCTGGCTAATATTTTTGTATTTTTAGTATAGACGGGGTTTCACTGTGTTAGCCAGGATGGTCTCAATCTCCCGACCTTGTGATCCACCCACCTTGGCCTCCCAAAGTGGTGGGATTACAGGTGTGAGCCACCGCGCCCGGCTGCCTTTATCATTTTTTATTGTGTCCATTTGATTCTTCTCTCTTCTTCTTAGTCTTGCTAGCGGTCTATCCGTTTTGTTGATCTTTTCAAAAAAACAGCTTCTGGATTCATTGATCATTTGAAGGGGTTTTTTGTGTCTCTATCTCCTTCAGTTCTGCTCTGATCTTAGCTATTTCTTGCCTTCTGCTAGCTTTTGAATTTCTTTGCTTTTGCTTCTTTAGTTCTTTTAATTGTGATGTTAGGGTGTTGATTTTAGATCTTTCCTTCTTTCTCTTGTGGACATTTAGTGCTATAAATTTCCCTCTAAACACTGCTTTAAATGTGTCACAGAGATTCTGGTATGTTGTGTCTCTGTTCTCATTGGTTTCAAAGAACATCTTTACTTTTGCCTTCATTTTGTTATTTACCCAGTAAACATTCAGGAGCAGTTTGTTCAGTTTCCATGTAGTTGTGTGATTTTGAGTGAATTTCTCAATCCTGAGTTCTAATTTGATTGCATTGTGGTCTGAGTGACAGTTTGTTGTGACTTCTCTTCTTTTACATTTGCTGAGGAGTGCTTTACTTCCAACTATGTGGTCAATTTTGGAATAAGTGTGATGTGGTGCTGAGAAGAATGTATATTCTGCTGATTTGGGGTGGAGAGTTCTGTAGATGTCTATTAGGTCTGCTTGGTGCAGAGCTGAGTTCAAGTCCTGGATATCCTCGTTAACTTTCTGTCTCGTTGATCGGTCTAATATTGACAGTGGGGTGTTAAAGTCTCCCACTATTGTTATGTGGGAGTCTAAGTCTCTTTGTAGGTCTCTAAGGACTTGCTTTATGAATCTGGGTGCTCCTGTACTGGGTGCCTATATATTTAGGATAATTAGCTCTTCTTGTTGCATTGATCCCTTTACCATTATGTAATGGCCTCCTTTGTCTCTTTTGATCTTTGTTGGCTTAAAGTCTGTTTTATCAGAGACTAGGATTGCAACCCCTGTGTTTTTTTTGCTTTCCATTTGCTTGGTAGATCTTCTTCTATCCCTTTATTTTGAACCTATGTGTGTCTTTGCACGTGAGATGGGTCTCCTGAATATAGCACACTGATGGGTCTTGACTATTTATCCAATTTGCCAGTCTGTGTCTTTTAATTGGAGCATTTAGCCCATTCACATTTAAGGTTAATATTGTTATGTGTGAATTTAATCCTGTCATTATTATGTTACCTGCTTATTTTGCCCATTAGTTGATGCAGTTTCTTCCTAGTATCGATGGTCTTTACAATTTGGCATGTTATTGCAGTGGCTGGTACTAGTTGTTCCTTTCCATGTTCAGTGCTTCCTTCAGGAGCTCTTGTAAGGCAGGCCTGGTGGTGACAAAATCTCTCCGCATTTGTTTGTCTGTAAAGGATTTTATTTCTCCTTCACTTATGAAGCTTAGTTTGGCTGGATATGAAATTCTAGGTTGAAAATTCTTTTCTTTAAGAATGTTGAATATTGGCCACCACTCTCTTCTGGCTTGTAGAGCTCCTGCTGGGAGATCTGCTGTTAGTATGATGGGCTTCCTTTTGTGAGTAACCCGACCTTTCTCTCTGGCTTCCCTTAACATTTTTTCCTCATTTCAACCTCGGTGAATCTGACAGTTATGTGTCTTGGGGTTGCTCTTCTCAAGGAGTATCTTGGTGGTTTTCTCTGTATTTCCAGAATTTGAATGTTGGCCTGCCTTGCTAGGTTGGGGTAGTTCTCCTGGATAATATCCTGAAGAGAGTTTTCCAACTTGGTTCCATTCTCCCCATCACTTTCAGGTAAACCAACCAAACATAGATTTGGTCTTTTCACATAGTCCCATAGTTCTTGGAGGCATTGTTAGTTTCTTTTTACTCTTTTTTCTCTAAACGTCTCTTCTCACTTTATTTCATTCATTTGATCTTCAATCACTGATACCCTTTCTTCCACTTGATTGAATCAGCTACTGAAGCTTGTGCATGCGTCACGTAGTTCTTGTGCCATGGTTTTTGGCTCCATCAGGTCATTTAAGGTCTTCTCTACACTGTTTATTCTAGTTAGCCATTTTTCTAATGTTTTTTTCAAGGTTTTTAGCTTCCTTGTGATAGTTTTGAGCATCCTCCTTTAGCTTGGAGAAGTTTCTTATTACTGACTTTCTGAAGCCTACTTCTGTCAACTCATCAAAGTCATTCTCTGTCCAGCTTTGTTCTGTTGCTGACTAGGAGCTGCGGTCCTTTGGAGGAGAAGAGGTGCTCTGGTTTTTAGAGTTTTCAGCTTTTCCACTCTGTTTTCTCCACATCTTTGTGGTTTTATCTACCTTTGGTCTTTGATGTTGGTGACCTACAGATGGGGTTTTGGTGTGGATGTCCTTTTTGTTGATGTTGATGCTATTCCTTTCTGTTAGTTAGTTTTCCATTAAACAGTAAGGTCCCTCAGCGGCAGATCTGTTGGAGTTTGCTGGAGGTCTACTCCAGACCTTGTTTTCCTGGGTATCACTAGCAGAGACTGCAGAACAGCAAATATTGCAGAATAGCAAGTATTGCTGCCTGATCCTTCCTCTGGAAGCTTTTTCCCAGAGGGGCACCTGCCTCTATGAGGTGTCACTCGGCCCCTACTGGGAGGTGTATCCCAGGCAGTCTACATGGGGTCAGGGACCCACTTGAGGAGGCAGTCTGTCTGTTCTCAGATCTCAAACACCATGCTGGGAGAACCACTGCTCTCTTCAGCGCTGTCAGACAGGGATGTTTAAGTCTGAAGAAGTTTCTGCTGCCTTTTGTTCAGCTATGCCCTGCCCCCAGAGATGGGGTCTACAGAGGCAGTAGGCCTTATTGAGCTGTGGTGGGCTCCCCTCCATTCTAGCTTCCCGGCTGCTTTGTTTACCTACTCAAGCCTCAGCAAAGGCGGACGCCCCTCCCCCTTCCAGGCTGCTGAATTGCAGGTTGATCTCAGACTGCTGCCCTAGCAATGAGCAAGGCTCCATGGGCATGAGACTCACTGAGCCAGGTGCAGGATATAATCTCATGGTGGGCCGTTTGTAAGACCATTGGAAAAGTGCAGTATTTGGGCAGAAGTACCCTGTTTTTCCAGGTACAGTCTGTCACAGCTTCCCTTGGCTAGGAATGGAAAATCTCCTGACCCCTTGCCCTTTCTGGGTGAAGTGACGCCCCGCCCTGCTTCAGCTCGCCCTCCGTGGGCTGTACCCACTGTCCAACCAGTCCCAATAAAATGAACCAGGTACCTCAGTTGGAAATGCAGAAATCACCCATCTTCTGTGTTGATCATGCTGGGAGCTGCAGACTGGAGCTGTTCCCATTTGGCCATCTTGGAATGGTTCTGGGTCATGTGTTTTGATCCTCTTGGAATATCTATCTTTTTTTTTTTTTTTTTTTTTTTTTGAGACAGGGTCTAGCTCTCTCGCCTAGGCTGGAGTGCAGTGGTATGAACTTGGCTCACTGCAGCCTTGACCTCCCAGACTCAAGTGATCCTCCCACCTCAGCCTCCAGAGAAGTTGGGACTACAGGTGTGTACTACCATGCTTGGCTAGTTTTTGTATTTTTTTGTAGAGATTGGGTTTTTGCCATGTTGCCCAGGATGATCTTGAATTCCTGGGCTTAAGAGATCTACTTGGCTTGGCCTCCCAATATGCTGGGATTACAGGTGTGAGCCACCACACCTAGCCCTTTGTTTATCTTTTGAGTGGTGTATGTAGATCATTGACATTTCAAGTAATTATTGATATAGTAGAATTGATGTCTGCCATATTTGTTATTGTTTTTATTGGTTGCTCTTGTTCTTTGTTCCTATTTTTGTCTTCCATACTTTTTTTTTTTGCCTTTTGTAGTTTGTTTTTTAAACTTCTATTTTAATTTTTTAAAGAATTTAATGCATTTTAAAACTTGTAGGAATAGCACAGAAGACAGACAATATTAGAAACATGTACTGTCATGTAGGATAATTCAGAATAGTGAATGAATGGGGTCTACTGTATGATAAAAATGCTAGAAACACCATTTGGTTGCTGTCCATAGAAGCTGAATGTTTTAAAAACTCCAAATGCTGGCATTGTCCAGAAAAATATAACAGGTTTGTTTATAATTATTATAAAGTTGAACTCCTGAAACTTGTTCACTGAAACATTTTGACTTGCATTAATACCTTATGTCTCTGCATTTATATTAAAAATTCACACACAAAAATGGAAAAACTGCCAATATTTGATTTAAGTCCTGTATTTTTCCACTCACAATCATATTCTTAGGTTCCTTTTGACCCCATGTAAAAAAAAAACTTAACATTCAGAACTATCAATAACAGGTGGTAAAGAGAATTTTTTTTTTTTTTTTTTGAGAATGAGATGTTTCCCATCCTAGTGATCTTAACCACGTTTTCCACATATGGGGCATATTAGCGGGATGTCTTTTGGCACAATTGTTACACATTTGGCATGGATAGCACACAAGTTAGTGTCTTCAGAAAGGCATCGCTTGACTCCTGCAAAGCACCAATAGCTGCGGTCTGGAAGCGCAGATCTGTTTTAAAGTCCTGAGCAATTTCTCACGCCAGATGCTGAGAGGGAAGTTTGTGAAACAGGAATTCTTCCACTTCAGATGACGTCTGATTTCCCGGAGTGCCACAGTACCGAGCCTGGGACGATGAGTTTCCTCCACCCCTCCGGTAGAGGGCGCACTCTGCGAGTCTTTTGGAGCCGGTGGCTTCCTGGGCTCTTTACACCGGTGGCCTTGCGGGCAGTCGGCTTTGTGGAAGCCCAGGTGTGGAGACCTCCTGGCTCTAGCCCCCTCTCCTTCATTGCACAGAGGTAGAGGAGGCGCTGGTGTTAGCGAGGGTGGGCGAGAAAGGCTCCTTTTGCAGTTTTAACTAAACATTTTATATGATTCCATTTTCTTTCCTTTTTCAGCATATCAATTATACTTTTTAAAAAAAATTGGGTTGCCTGAGAGCTCACAATGTACATTTACAATTAATCTAAATTCAGTTTCAAATAACACTATACTGCATCAAGAGTAATGCAAATATCTTTAAATTATTTATTTATTTATTTATTTATTTATTTATTTATTTATTTATTTTCGAGACCGGGTCTTGCTGTGTTACCCAGGCTGGAGTGCAGTGGAGTGATCTCGGCTCACTGCAGTCTCCACCTCCCAGGTTCAAACGATTCTCCTGCCTCAGTCTCCTGAGTAGTGGGGACTACAGGCGTCCACCACCATGCATGGCTAATTTTTTCCTGTATTTTTAGTAGAGATGGGGTTTCACCATGTTGGCTAGGCTGGTCTCAAACTCCTGACCTCAGGTGATCTGCCTGCCTCGGCCTCCCTAAGTGTTGGGATTACAGGTGTGAGCCACTGCATCTGGCCACAAATATCTTATCACAAAACACAGTCCTAATTCCACTTTTGTGTCCGTTGTAGCATTGCTGTCATTCATTTCACTTATACGTAAGCATACAGAAACACACACACATATGCATATACAAGCATGCATACACATACACACAAAAGCATACAGAAATAAATATATTGTTATTATTTTAAACAAGTCATTATCTTTTAGATCAATTAAGAATGAGGAAAATGTTTTTTTTATTGTGCCTTTACTTATTCCTTCTCTGATGCTCTTCCTTTCTTTTTGCAGATCTGACTTTCTGACCTATATGTTTTTTTTTTTTTTTCTCTCTGAAGAACTTCTTTTAAAATTTATTGAAAAGCAGTGCTACTGGCAACAATTTCCCTCAATTTTTGTTTGAGTCTTTATTTCTACTTCACTTTTGAAGGATAATTTTACAGGGCAGGATTTTAGGTTGGTGTTATTTTTTTTTTCCTCTTAACACTAAATATTTTACTCCAGTCTCTTCTTGCTTGCATGTTTCTGAGAAGTCTGATGTAATTCTTTGTTCCTCTATAGGTAAGGTTTTTTTTTTTTTTTTATTTAACTTCTGGCATCTTTCAAGGTTTTTTCCTTTTGATTTTTCTGAAGTTTGAATATGATGTGCTCAGTAGAGTTTTGGTTTTTTTTTTTTTTTTGAGACGGAGGCTTGCACTGTCACTGTCACCTAGGCTGGAGAGCAGTGGCGCAATCTCAGCTCACTGCAAGCTCCACCACCCTGGTTCGTGCCATTCTCCTGCCTCAGCTTCCTGAGTAGCTGGGACTACAGGTGCCCGCCACCATACCCAACTAATTTTTTTGTATTTTTAGTGGAGACAGGGTTTCACTGTGTTAGCCGGGATGGTCTCGATCTCCTGACCTCGTGATCCGCCTGCCTTGGCCTCCCAAAGTGCTGGGATTACAGGCGTGAGTCACCACACCTGGCCTACTCAGGTATAGTTTTTTTCCTTTTTGCATTTATTCTGCTTTATGTTCTCTGGCTTCCTGGATCTGTGGTTTAGTGTCTGACATTAATTTGAGGGAAATTCATAGTCATTGTTGCTTCAAATATTGCCTCTGTTTTCTTTTTTCTCTTTCTGGGATTCAGTTTTTCAGTCTTTTTTTCTCTTTGTGTTTCAGTTTGGAAGTTTCTGTTATCATATCCCACAGCTCAGAGATTTTTTCCCTCGGCCATGTCCAGTCTTCTTGTGAGCACGTCAAAGGCATTCTTCATCTCTGTTATAGTGTTTTTGATCTTTAGTATTTCTTTTTGATTCCTTTGTGGAATTTCCATCTCTATGTCTATACTATCCAGTGTTCTTACATGTTATCTACTTTCTTCATTAAAGCCCTTCGCATATTAACTCATATGAAGGAGTAGGAGTTAGGATTTTCCCTTGCCCCACGTGGAAGGCTACAGCAGGCTGGGATTGGTTATTTCCCTTCTGTTAGGTTCTGAAACACACCCAGCAGGTGAGACTTGGGTACATCAGTTTCTCTTGAGGGCAGGTCTTGTTAGAAGAACAGAATGCTCTGTTTTATCTCAAAATGGTTCCTTTTCTCCTCCTCCTGCTGGAAGCTCCAGAGGATTTTCTTTCTGTAACATTCACTGCGCAGCTGCTAGAGCTCCTAAAGGTAAACTTACAGAAGTGTGGGGTCTCCCTGTGACTGGGTCATCCTGGAATTTTTAACTCTCAGACCTGTACACACTGAGCCTCCAACAATTTATCAATTACAGTCCAGGGTTTTCTACCCTGGTACTGGTTCCCATAGAGGTTTCTGCTCTGGTAATTTGTGATTCTCTGTATCTGCCTGCCTGCCTCTCTAATTCTGGGGTAGCAGCGTGCCCTTGACCTCATTTCTCTGAGGGCTATAAGAGGAGTCATTGACTTCGCAGTTTGTAAATCTCCTGGCGTAGATGCTTGATAGATGGTAGCTGCGGTGGGGGGACTCTCTGAAGCTCAGCGTTTCATTTGGGCAGTGGTGTGGGGTTGGAACTTGTCCATGCTCTCTACTCAATGCCCTTATCACTAGGATGCTCAGCGATTTCCTGGTACCCTTGCTGTTTCCTGGGTTATTGGGGGCGAAGGAGGTACGTCCCTCCTACAGCAACAGTGGCTTCCCAAGCTCCTCTTTGTAGCATCAATTTTTGTCAAACCAGAGGCATGAGTTGACCATCCCACCGAGGGCAGGAAGGCGTGAGCTCCCTCCCCTTGGACCAAAGGCTTCAGGTTATCCATGACTCTAAAGAGCAGAGCCACAAAGAGTGACAAGGCAGTGGCAGCAAACCACGGAACAATTTATGGAGCATGGAAAAGACTCTGCAGCTTCCCATTGGTATTTAAGCCACATTCTGAGGCTCAGAGAACAATCACTGTCAGGCACATTATCTTTGAATACAAAGGACAACAAAGTGTAATACAGTCTGCAGTTCAGCCCAACATTCTTGTCGGTAACATTTCCAATTTTTTTATTTATCTCACTACTTGACAATATTATGATTTCTTCCTACAGGGGATGAAACTATAGGCCCCTGCCTATTTCCCTGCTTGGCTATTCTTTGAGGTTCTATTATAAGCCTCTGGCAGGCTGCCGCAGACATATAAACCTTTTTTTTCAAGGCTACACACGTGGTACTCAGTTTCCATTCATCTTTTGTCCACTCTGGTCAGGGATGGTGCTGACGACAGACCCCAAGATCTCAGTAATCTTGGGAATTAGGTTGAGGTTTCAGAACTCGTGATTGCAGAGTCAAATAATGCAGCCTTGGCAAAGCCGTCCCTGCCAAATGCCCCTTTTATCTGAATTAAAAAACATGGTGCCAGATTCCAAGCTGTGTACTCATTCCAAAAAGTCTATGTTTTCTGGCATAATTTAACTTTTAGGTCAACAGGGTTTAAAATATAGCTTTGTCTTTTTCCATTAACACCTAATAAGACCCTATGTAGTTTTAGAAAAGCACTGTGAATATTACAGTATTTTGTATTTGGAAACAAAACAAAACAAAACAAAATCTATTTCCTCTTAAAAAAAAACTGAGGAGAAAGTAAGCAAGCGGACTTAGTGTTCATAGTAATATTACATGTTTTTAAGTTAAGGTATCTTTCAAGATAAAAATGCATTTTAAATATTACTGTTTTGTATTTAGCTGTGGTATGTAGTTTATTCTGCAACTTTAATGACCCTTAAAGGAGTGTGTGATTTTATGCTTATCTTAGAGGGCATGGGTTAATAAAGGTTGAAAAGACTGTTGTAGGTTTCAGTTTTATTACGAATTCCTTGCTCATTTAAAGTGATAGTTACCATCTACGTCTTTTCTGGGACAGACACCAAGGTGCAGGCAGGTTCATTACAGAAAAACCCAGTAGGTTGAAAAAACTCTTTGTTCTGTAAATTGATTGGGCCAAATTTCTGGATTTGAAGGGAATTGGAAGGGAGCTCCGGTGCTGTGGAGGGACCAGCAGAGACAGGGGCATGAGGTGTGGCGATGCTTCAAGCTGCCCCCACATTCGCCTTGCACTGCAGGTCAGTGTCTGAAGGAGTCACCGAGTGGGTGGGGGTGGCCCTGGCTGGTGCCGCAGCCTGTGGTGCTCCTAAGTGGCAGTGACAGCTCATTCAGCAGCAGTGTGACCTTCGGGGGAATGCCTGCCACTCACCCACTTGGGAGAATCCCAGACTTTCAGGCCACAGGCTCCTTGCCTATAAAATGAGGGATATGGATTAGAAGATTTGCAAGGTCCCTCTCCAGTCTAAAATGCTATGATTCTATGAAATTAAGCCCATTTGATCTAAGATTGGAACCAAAAACCTTCTGATGGAGAAATGGATTGTAATGCAGATAAGATAAAATGCTCCTTTTAGCGTTATTTTTGCCTTTCGCCATCTCAACGGTGTTTTTTTTTCCCCCTCAGTGCCTATTATCTGCTCTGTGCTGAGAAGCTTCAGAAAAGTATAAGCCATATTCCTTCCCGTAGGATGCTTAAAATTTCTTGGAGGAAGTCACTAAAACATGAAATAGTAACATGGAGCCACAGATAATTCTTTTTTTTTTTTTTTTTTGAGACAGGGTCTCATTCTGTTGCCCAGGCTGGAGTGCAATGTTTTGATCGCTGCTTACTGCAGCCTCCACTTCCCATGCTCAAGCTATCATCCTGCCTCAGCCTCCACCTCCCGAGTAGCTGGAATTACAGGCTCACATCACTACACCCAGCTAAGTTTTTTTTTTTTTTTTTGTGTGTGTGTGTGTGTGTGTATATATATATATTTTTTTTCTTTTTCTTTTTTTTTTCTTTTTGAGACACAGTCTTGCTCTGTTACCCAGGCTGGAGTGCAGTGGCTCGATCTCCACTTACTGCAACCTCTGCCTCTGGGGTTCAAGTGATTCTCCCACCTCAGCCTCTTGAGTAGCTGGGATTACAGGTGTGCACCACCATGCATAGCTAAGTTTTTTTTTTTTTTTTTTTTTGTAGTTTTTGGTAGAGACAGGGTTTCACCATGTTGGCCCAGGCTGGTCTCGAACTCCTGACCTCAAGTGATCCACCCACCTTGGTCTCCCAGTGTTCTGGGATTACAGGTGTGAGCCACCACGCCCGGTCTAATTTTTGTATTTTTTGTAGCAATGGGGTCTAGTCATGTTGCCCAGGCTGGTCTCAAACTCCTGAGCTCAAGCAATCCACCTGCCTTGGCCTCCCAAAGTGCTGGGATTGCAGGCGTGAGCTGCTGCACCCGGCCAGCCACATAAAATTCTGGGTGGAAGGGAATTGTAGAGCAGAACTGAGAGGAACAGGTTCAAGTTTTTGCTCCGATACCATCTTGTCAGTGGGGCTGAGCCCCACCACCTCTTTATTATTGCAGTTTACACCTTGGTGCTTCTCCCAGCTCTGATCATCAGCCTTAGCCTACTCTCCTTTGTTTTTTCTTTGCTTTTGTTTACTAATATATCCCAAGTGCTCAGGACAGTGCCTCAATAAATTAGGCACTGAAATAAACATTTGTTGAATGAATGAATGGATGGATGAGGGAAAATAGGGAGAGAAAGCAGAAACAAAGAGGTGGGATTTAGGTGGGACTCGAAGGCTGGGCACATTCACCTTTGCAGAGAGGGTACAAGGCCACCTATAAATGATAGGGCTCTTTACACTGTTAGATTGACAGGTTTCTGTTTTGAGCACTGTTTGGTGAGATTAAACTCCTCGAAAAATCCTGAAAACCCCCGATCCTGTGTTCTCCATGGACACATTAAGCCCCCGCAGAGGCCATTGTGATTGGAAGTGAACTTTTTTTTTTTTTTGAGACCACTTGCTCTGTCGCCCAGGCTGGAGTGCAGTGGCGGGTCTCCGCTCACTGCAAGCTCCGCCTCCCGGGTTCACGCCATTCTCCTGCCTCAGCCTCCTGAGTACTGGGACTATAGGCGCCCACCACCATGCCCGGCTAATTTTTTGTATTTTTAGTGGAGATGGGGTTTCACCGTGTTAGCCAGGATGGTCTCGATCTCCTGACCTCGTGATCTGCCCGCCTCGGCCTCCCAAAGTGCTGGGATTACAGGTGTGAGCCACTGCGCCCGGCTGTAAGTGAACTTTTTTACTTTGGACAGTAAGATATCACTGGGTGGGACCCCATCCTGTGGCTCTCTTGCACTCCAGGCAAACCATTGTTAGAAATACGTCTCCGTGCTCACTCAAACAGCAACAGCGGCTCCTGGGCATGTCCTGGGCACCTTGCAGAGCAGAGTGAGGTGAGCACTAAGGGACCTGAGGATCTTCCAATCTGGTGGTTCCCCAATGTCGGCTGCACATTAGGATTCCCTAGGGAGCTTTAAAAAAAATACTGGGGCTTTGGCCTCCACCTCCTCCCCCAGATTCCCACTTAATTGGTCTGGGAAGGAGGGGCCCATGCACCATAGTTAGTTTACAAGTTCCCCAGGTGATTCTAATATGCAGCCAGGGTTGGAGCCACCAACTACTTCTACCTCTCTCATTTTATTAATGAGGGAGCCCAGGCCCAGAGAAATCAAGAGGCTTGTTTAAAGGTGTCAGGCTGTTATTACCTTCAGGTGGCCATCAGAGTAGCTGCACAGAATGTCTTTGGACTGACAATTTTCAGTTTGCCAGATTCTATGGCGAATTACATGAATCTAGGCTCGATAATTAAGTCATAGACACAGAGCACGTATTAGAGACATGCAAGGTATCTATCTGGCTGATCAGAAGACAGGCGATAAAGGCTCAGACGTGTGTGCCATGAAGACCCCCGTGTCACCGGTGCCAATAATAAGTGACTCAGAGGCCTCATGGACCACAGATAAAGGCGTTGGAAATAATCAACACTGCAGGTCACCAAAGGGAATTGTCCTGGCTTGGCTGTTTCCTGGAGGGCTTTGTTTGCAGAGCCCATGGTCTTTACCGGCTGTGCTCTGGGTGCCCTAGTACTGTGAGGGTGTGGCTGCTCCTTCCTCTCAGAGAGAGGCCTTTCTGTGTCTGATCTTGCAGTCATCGCAGAAGAAAAGCCAAGGCTGGCTTTTCCACAGGGTGCTCAAACTCATACCAGGAAAAAGGAATGAACAAAACAACTTTTGCTACCAATGCACTGTTCTCGGAAAGACATATTATGGAGGAACGAGCTCTCTCTGCCACTTAGGACAACTCGGTCTCCCCATAGAGCCCTTATATCCAGTCAGTGATGGTTACAAAAATACTCCCAGCGAGGTGAAAAATTAAAGGAAAAAGTCTCTTGAGAGTCCAGGGCTTCAGGAGGAAAGACCCACTTCCAGTGCTTTTTCTTTCTGGAGCTAATGGTCACCAAGGAGTGGCTCTGGCTTAAAGCCAGGCACAGGTGGGGCTGAGCACCTTTGTTTTTGCTTTTAGTGTTCTCTGCTTTTGCAGCTCCTGGGCTCGGTGGCTGTTCTGTGAGAAGGAACCAGTGGTAGTCCCTGCTGAAGGCAGCTGCCCTAAAAGAGAAAACTGTGGTCAGTGGTCTGCACTGTCAATACTTCAGGCCGCAGTGAGAATATTGAGCTGTGGAAAAGATATGTAAGAGGTTGTTTCTTGGGTAGGGGGAATTCGTTCAAGAGACATTGATCAAGTTCTTACCTGAGAGTCTGCTAAGCTTGGGGAGAGAGCTGTGGTTGTTTTCGATGTAACCAGAATCAAAAGCAATGAGCTGGACAGGAGAGGATAAATGCATTTCTCTCTCCTTTTCTGCTTGTGGAAATAATTATTGGGGAAAGAAAGCCCTGTCTAGGAATTTGATCTGGTCCAAAGAACGTATAAACTATAATTCTGGAGTTGTGTTCTTTGTGAAATTAAGAGGGAAGATGAGGGAAAGGTGATTGGTGTCTCCAAAGGACAGTTCTCGCATATAGCATCCCTGTTCTCATGGAGCTGATAGCCTCATGGGGAAGACGTACAATACACAAATAACCACACACACACACACACACACACACACACACACACACACTTCTGTATGTGTGCTGATAACGTCAAGGAAGAAAAATGAATCGGGGAAGGGTTGGAGGATATTTTAGAGAGGGTGGTGGGGGAAGGCCTTTGAAGATGTGAATTTGAGCGAAGACTAAAGGAAGTGAGAATTTGGTTACATGGAGTACGGGCATGCTAGCCAGAAGGCAGAGCTGTCATAAAGACCTTCAAGGATGAAGGACTGGCATCTAGCATTGAGAAAACACCACGAGCAAGGGCAAGAGTGCAATGGTCAGTGGTCACCTCTGACTGAGATAAAAGAGGAGTCCAAGAAGGCGGTGGTACCTAGACTAAACCTTGCAGGATTTGTAGGATTTCAACGGGCTGGATTCTGAGCCACCTAAGGGAAGAACGACGCCCTGATGTTCACAAGACCTTACACAAGGGAGATGTTCAATAATATTTATGGAACAAGGGAACAGGTGGGGAGGAGGACAGTATGAAAGATAAAGGGAATGCTGCAAATAAAGATATAGAAGTGGAAACTGTGGGTTAGATTCTGGGAATGGTGGAGTTTGGTTGGAATATCCGTTATATAAAGGATGCAAAAATGGGTCATGAAAAATGTCGGTTGATGAACTGATAACGGCAAAAATACTAAAATCTGAAGCTTGGACTGTGTTGTGCAGGCAAGGAGTCATGGTGGTTTTTGAATAATAGAACTACACACACCAAAATAGAACCTATGCTAAGAATAGGCTGGCTGGGGGATGATTGGGGGACAGAATGGAAGTGGAAGCCTGCTATGGTTCCTCCAGAGAGAACCGGAGTTTCAAGATTTGAGCTAGGGCTGGGTTTCCAGCAATAGAAAGGTAGGTAAGAAATGGTACAAACAAATGGCTAATATTCTGTGACTGTTTAGATGTGGGAAGAGAAGAGAGGCGGAGTCAAGGATGTCTGATGTTTCACATCTGATTGGGAAGATGGCGGCCTCACTGATAGGAAAACAGAAGTAAAATGATATGGGATGGTTTAGAGATGGCGATAGTGCACCCAGGGGTTTGATGTTTAGCTAATGGAAAAGCAGGGATGATGCTCAGAGAAAAAGTTAGGATTGAAGAGGGAAGTTTGGAATTTCTACTTAGAGGAGATACAAGTATTTAGGAAATGGAAAAAGAAAAGGCACCAGAACAGAAACACAGAGATTCTCACATTTAGGGCCTAGAAAGAAGAAGAGGAAGCCACAAACGAGAGTCAGAGGAGCAGCGGAAGAGGCAGAAGAACCAGGGATGCCAGGGTCAGAAGTTTAAAGAGAGGGCCGTCAGTGGTGCCAAGCATTTTCACCCACAGGCAAGTATTTTGGCAACCAGGAGTCATGGCCGACTTTCAGGAGACACATCAGTTAACCATTAGCGATGTAACTGGGACCTTTGTCAAGGGGGGCCAGCCTAACCTCATTGAAGAGGCTCTGAGGCTTTCTAATGACTCAAATCTAGAAATTGGTTGAGGGGTCACAATTCTGTTGGGATGATTCATGTTAGAATTCTATTCATCAGACCCAGCAGGTGGTATGTCTATTTCAGTTCTAGAGACACCAAAGATTTCCATGCGTCAAACCATTGTGATCACCCCCGTAGCTGTACTGCCCATTACAGTAACAGTGAAAGCCTTGTGTCTGTGAATAAGGGCGCCTGCCACCCTGGCATTTCTATCCTCGTGAATTTGGCAGTCCAATTCAGTGACTGCAGTTCTCACGGTTGTTCCTGGCCTGCAGAGAAGAGCCACCCTAAACTCAGTTTTATCTCCTGGTAGATATGTAAATTTATATCAGCCTTGGATTCTCCTGGAAGGTACAGTTAGGAATGGGTGAACAGGTTTTTTTTTTTTTTTTTTTTAAGACAGAGTCTCACTCTGTCGTGCCGGCTGGAGTGCAGTGGTATAATCTCGGCTCACTGCAACCTCCACCTCCTGGGTTCAAGTGATTCTCCAGTCTCAGCCTCCTGAGTAGCTGGGACTATAGGTGTGCACCACCATGCCCAGCTAATTTTTGTATTTTTAGTAGAGACAGGGTTTCACCATGTTGGCCAGGCTGGTCTTGAACTCCTGACCTCAAGGGATTTGCCTGCCTCGGACTCCCAAAGTGCTGGGATTACAGGCGTGAGCCACCATACCCATCCTGAACAGGTCTTAAGCAGTAAGTCCACTCTACAATTCTGATTTTCTAAGCCTCAGGATCTTGTCTTTTGAAGTTTGCTGAGGAAGTGCCAGCCTTTCAACGTTAGTCAGTAAAGGCCACTTTTGTTCCTGTTCAGGAAGTGACCTGTACAGACATTTAGAGCCACTCTCAACTGCTCACATTAACACACTGAATCCAGGGTCTTTTCTCAGTGTACATGTGTCAACAAATTTGGCTTAATCTGGACTATTCCTTCCAGCTGGATCCAACACCATGGGATTCATTCCCAAACGTGTCTTCCAGGATACTATGGATAAAGTTCGCTGTGTTTTGGTCCTTCTGGTGCGTACAGTGCCTCCCCATGGGTTACACTTTGTGCCCTCGCTCCTGAGGCCTGCCAGGACTTGAGCCTGGTCGGAGGTCCAGAAGCAATGGGAAACAGTTGGGTAGGGTCTGGGAGAATCGGTCCCCTGCAAGGCAGCGACCTCAGTGGAGACCATGACAAGTTTCTCAGGCACAGGAAGACCTCAGAAAAAGGAAGCTTGGTTGAGGAAGAAGCGCTACTTCCACTGACAAAAGAGGCTTGGCAGAAATGACTCTCACATTTTCAGGGGCCCAGTCCATGCCCTGGTTTTAACGTATAAGATTTTTGAAAGGTTGTGAATTCAATGTGCTTTGTCATTCAGCAGTCCTTAGGATCAGATTTAGGATTGTTTTTCAGAGATTTTGGCTACAGAAGACAAGAAATCCTTCAGGGAAGTCCTAGAAGCTTCATGTTGTCCTTTCCCCAGACTTTGAACTGAGAATTAGAAGCCCCAATCTCTTCATTTTCTTTTGCTAAGTTCTGCACTAGTCTTAAAAGCAACCAACTCCATTAGACTCTTTATTTTCACCAAAAGCATTATAGCAGCAACTACTTGGTCACCTAAAGCCTTGTCTTTCAGACGCTTGATTACAAATGACAATTTAGTGAATATTTTGCCGTTGCGTGTCACAGGCTACCAGTGTTCCTTGGCTATTGTCACAGGGCTGTTAGTGCCTCTACATCTAATCAGATCAGTGAACCAATTCTAGATACACCAGTTCCAAGTCTAAGAACTCATCTTTAAAGTTCTGTTCCCCAGAAACCACTGCCAGCCCCAACACGTGCATCAGAGAAGCAGAACCACTGTGAGTGATGTGCATTTGGGATCATCTCTTATGGCAATTGGGCTGTATGCAATCATGGAAGCTGATGAAGACATGTTGGAAGGCTGTAGCCTCTGTGTTCGGTAGCCGGGGGCCTATTCTAAGTCAGCAGGACCAGAAATTGGGAAGAAAAGCAAGACATGAATGAAGCACAGGAAATTGAGGATGAACTGGAAACTGTGAAGACAAACTAAACCCACAAGGACAAACGGTCAGTTGTCTGTCTCTTACCACCTGCAACCTGGATGACATGAGTGACCTGAAGAAGCCAGCGTCCTTTGCTGTGAAGCTGTGCAGTGCTTGACTCAGGACACAGAGAAGCTGGAGGAGGAGGTCCAGAGGGAGGAGGATGCCCCAGGCCAGCATCCGTGCCAGCAGATTGCACTAGTGTGGGACCTCTGAGTGGCAGCCTGCGGCTTTGAATCTGCCTTACAGATCTCGCATCTATTCCTCCGGTGGCCAGTCCTAAGCCAGAACCACACAGGTTAGGAAATTCTCAGACTTGCAGTTTAACCTAGCTATGTTGTCACATTATAAAAATGTATTTTTTCTGGCTGTTTCTAAAAGTTTGCATAGTTAGGATGTGGAGGTGGGAATCAAATCAGCTGGGTGCAAACCCCAGCTCTGGTCCTGCTGGCTGGGCAAAGCTGGGTGAGTTTTTACCCTGAGTCTCTGCCTCTTCCTCTCTAAGTGGGGGAGCAACCACATGTAGGCCAAAACACTCCTGAGCCGTGAATGAGGAGATCCCGGTAAACACCGGGTGAGGTGCCTGGGATGCAGCCAGGGCCCCAGCTTTCTATCAGTCATCGTGGTCAGATTATTTGGGGATGGTCAAGAGCAATTTGGAAAATAGTGGAATGTGGATCTGGTTTTAAAATGCAACAATTTCAGCTGGGCACAGTCGCTCACGCCTGTAATCCCAGCACTTTGGGAGGCCAAGGCAGGTGGATCACCTCAGGTCAGGAGTTCAAGACCAGCCTGGCCAACCTGGTGAAACCCAGTCTCTACTGAAAATACAAAAAATAGCCGGGAGTGGTGGCGGGCGCTTATAATCCCAGCAACTCGGGAGGCTGAGGCAGGAGAATTGCTTGAACCTGAGGTGGAGGTTGCAGTGAGCTGAGATCACACCATTGCACCCCAGCCTGGGCAACAGGGCAGGACTCTGTCTCAAAACAAAATAAAAACAAAAAAAAGCACAAAATGCACCCATTTGAGGTCTAGTCAAGAAGCTTCCTGGTGGATTCCGTATCTTTTATCTGGCTTTCCAATACCCAGAATTATTCTGGACCAGACTCTTTAACACCGGTTCTCGGTGCCCCGCTGTCTTGTCTGGCCTTGGTGTCTGACCCGCTGTTTTCCAGCACGTGCTAGGAGCGCCCCTCTCCTCCTCCCAGGCCCTGGCTCCTCTGGTTACTTCCTCGGGCTCCTCTGGTTACTTCCTCGGGCTCCTGTCTGCTCAGACTGTTGTTCACTCTTCAGATTTTCCAAAACATGGCAGCCCTGCGTCTTGGGCCCTTGACGGGGAAATCAGGAACCTGAGCAGGTGACCTCGGTGAAGCCTCCCGAACTGGGAGAACGTGGTGCCCTGTGGAGGGCGACAGCAGCGGCTGCCTCCCATCTCTGCTGCAGCCTACGGGGGCCTTTCACGGAGAGTCAGCCTGTCCAACAGGGGAGCAGGAGGGGCACGGGGAGGAGGAGAGCGGAGAGAAGAAGGGGGAGCATTCCTCTTAGCCTCCTTGTTTCCCTTAGTCAGGACTGGGTTCCCGGGCTTGGAAGAAGGGAGCGGCGGGTAGCCGTGGCGATTTCTGGCCGCTCACATGTGCGGAACCGCATGGATAGTCACACCACAACTCACCTGTGTGATGGAGGGAAGAGTATTTTATTAGTTTGGAATTAATGGCTTGTCTCAGTGATGGAGCCTTTTTTTTTTTTTTTTTCTTGTGGAGGACAGGAAGGCGGTGAGGAATATTTTATGCACAGTAAGGCTGTCTATCCTCTGTGTCGAATTGAAGAAGAAAAATGGAGAAACTCAGCCTTGTAAGAGTTCCCTTCTCCCAGAGGCCGGGAACATCCATGTGTGTAGTGCTTTTGATTAGATCTGCTGTTTTGCCCATGGCTGTTATCCATAAAAACACTCTTCTCATACACATCATTCAAGCCTCTATACACGATACAGTTGCTCCTTTCTTTCTTTCTTTCCCCCATCAAAGCTAAACAGGGTGGTGTTTTTCCTTAGTAAAACCCCTCATCTTTTTGGCTCTATGCCTGGCTCTTCCCAAGGTGCTGGGAAAGAAAGGAAAAATTCAGAATCATTTCCTTTTGTTCTCGACTGATTCATGGGTGGAAGGAGGAAGGGGTGGTTTTCCGTGTGAAACATAGAACGATGTTGAAGCAATTTTCACAAAGGGTATTCGCGAATCTGGATCCTGTGGCACTGCCCCATCGGTTGCAGGTTCTTTTTTTGTTTCTTCTCCGTTTTCTTTTTTTGCTTGTCTCTGAATGTGCAGCACCCAGCACAGTGCTTGGCACAGAGCAGGTTTCTGGTGAGTGTCGACCACAGAATGTTGATGGTACACTCGATCCTGTGTAGCACACAGGGGCTATTGCGTGGAGCGAAGTGCTTATTGATGCACGTGTAAATTAAACACAACATTTGTGGCCACACTTTTCTAATTCCAAAGCTTTATTCATGGAGTGCTGTGGCATAAATCAGTCTCAACTTTGCCCAACCCCAAACGAGAGTTATGCAGGAGCAAGAAAATCAAACCAGTGCTTTCTTAATTATAGTAGTGGTTTGAAAGCAGTTATTGACCTGTAGAGTCTCATTATTTGTCTTTCTGTCCATCCATATATCCATGTGACTAACACAGCCAAGAGGTCAGATAGGAATACAGCCAGAAATATGGTGCCTCTAATGTAACTGATAAGAATCTGAATTGGTGTGAATCTCTGTGGTGGGGTCTACTTCCAGCACCCGATAAAAGCAAACCAGCAGCCCTGGGAGGGAAGCCCTTCTGCACGATGGTTCTGCTAACGTCATCATTTGAAAAAAAGTATATGCTTTTATGAGTATGGTTTGTGAAACCGAGAAAATAAAAGACAAAAAAAAATGGCTGAAAAAGAAAATAGTACCATTGTGCACGTTTCTTAAAAGGAAAAGTCATTCTGTTCTCCCAGCCAGTGCAGACTTGCTGCCTTAAAGGAGAAACCCGTTAAAAGAACATATTTGTGTGTGGAACAAGGTCATGCACTTATTGGTTTTCTGCTGCACTGCATAAATATACCAGACAAGGAGATCAGTTTGCTTTTACTACAGCCTTGTACTGTTCACAAAGGCTGCAGCACATATATATTTTCTAATGCCGGCAGTGCCAAAATACAGAGGAACCCAGAGTCAGGGGTTTCAAAATTAGAGGAGAAGAGCCAAGTGTTTGTGGAAAGAAATAAATATATTACCTGGAAAAACCCACTCTAGTCTTTTTATCGTTCCTTTTTTTTAAACAGGGATCTCGCTATGTTGTCTAAGGGTTGGCCTCAAACTCTTGGGCTCCGGTGGTCCTCCCACCTCACCTCTTGAATAGCTGGGACTACAGGTGTGTGCCTGGCTTCCAGCACCACATTCTGAGCAGTCGGTGGCAGTGGTAGGAAGCGAGTGGGGTAGCCTGGGTCCTCCAGGTCTCTGTGAGGCTGTTTCACAGACAAATGACTTCTATGTTTCTCAGATTCTCCTTTCTCTCCTGCACCAATTTGTCCAGCCATTGCAGTTTGGCTAACGTTGCTCATCTCCATTGTGCTGCTCTCATATTCCTATTACTAATATGGTAACACTTCATTCATCCAGCCTCATCCGGGGTTAGTGTTCCACATAACTACATTTTCCAGCCCGCTGACGTCACTTCTTTGGGAGTCAAACTTTAGTTTGTTTTCATCATTCTGAATAGCGATTTTCCTAAAATGTTTTAAACTCTTGCCTTCTCGAATGGCTTCCACACACATGATGTAGCCTTATCTCAGGGATTAGGGGGCATCTTTACATTTAGTGGTTTTGCTGTGCTGTAAAGCAGGACTGTCCCTCCAGGCCATAGCGTTACCTAGGACTGCTTGGCTATGCCGAATGGCTCAGATCATTCACTGCTCATTCTGAGTGAGGGCAAGTTACTTTCCCTTTTTTAGAATCAACTTCTTTACCTGTAAAAGAGAGGCAGTAGTGCCTACCTCATTGGGCAGATGGGTGAATTAAATGAAATTACACTTATTAGGGTGCATGGCCATGGCAACTGTTCAATATGAGTGAGTCATTCTTATTTAAAGTGAGGAATTCCATCAGTCATCACCACCACAATAGTAGCGCAATAATGATGACATTGGCATATATGCATGGAACACTTTAAAGACATATATGGATATGTTCTCCAGAGTAGTTTAATACAGTTTTACTCACTACCTGGGACGGCCCTCCTGGCTGATCAGGAAAGCCTGGGAGTGGGTCAGCCTCTGTCTCTTCCTTTCTCTTCCAGAATGGTGCCCCAAACACTCATCCATGGTCTTCTGCCAGTTTGAGCTGAGGTTCCCCAGGAAAGTTTCCTTCCTCTTTTTGACCTAACTTGTATCTGATCCACTTTTGTGCTTAGCATCCCTTCAGCCCCATGTGCTCCGTTTGTTCTGTGTCAATTTCTGTTTGTAGATAGGTTGGTTTGGTAGGTGTTCTTGGATGTGAAGTGGACTGTGGACCTGTGGGCTTCGTTAAGTCAAGGCATCCAAATGCCCATCCCAGCCAGCATCCTTGTGGGCATGTTGTCTGGGATGCATAGAATGGAAAAGATGACAGATTTGTAATCAGCCCTGATGGGAGGGGAGGGCAGATTCTGACACACACAGAGGGCCCAATGAGAGTGGAAGTGGGCAGCGCTGTGGCTCCAGGAGACAAGCTGTCTCCATCAACCTGGGAAGACTGTCCCAGGACCAGGCAATTGGTGGCACCAAGGCTGAGTGAGTGGATGGGGCTTGTGGGGGGTGCACTTCCACTGTGTGGGGAGTGCCGCTTATCTCGGGGCTCCTGGAGGCTGCCTTTGGGCTCTGTGCAGCCCTGGGCTTCTCTGCCCCCACCTCCTTTGCCCTTACTCAGGAGATTCCTGCCTCCTTTTGCTCAGGCCCACTCCTCCCTCCTGAGCTGTTTACTTGAACTGGCTACTGAGCTTGATACATAATTGATGGTGAAAGCTGACTCTATCCAGAAGTGAGCTCAGTTTCTTAACTTCCAACTAGAATCTAGACTTAGTCATCCCTGGAGACTCTTTACATTCCATTCACTCCACCAACAGCACAACTAACTGTGTTTCCAGCATCCTCTCCGGGGTGCTCCCATTCACTTTCTCCTTCTTTGGGGAGCCATGTCCTTTTTTCTTCTGCAGAGCAGAGGTGCTGTCATCCAGGAGCCCAGGGTGTGAGTTCTCCTGCAGAGTTCTGCTCCTGGCTTTCAGAGATGTGGCCCTCCTGGGTGGTGTCACTACTGCTTTGAAACAGGAGAAGAACTACAAGAACAACAGTTTCAACTCACACTGAGAAAAGATGGTATTTCTTTCACATACCATCTTACATAATCAATGTGTTTCTGAAAAGTATATTATTGAAATGATATGAGTAAAATCATGTTTAGGGAGAGCTAGGCCAGTTGTTCACAAATTTGTTTAGATGATAGTATAACTAGAAGGTTTGATGTTCTTTCCAGTATAAACCCATGATACAGAGACACGTTCAGTAACATCACGTGAGTTAGGGACAACTTTTCCAGCAGAACGTATGACTACACCATAAGAGTGCAATAAAGAATCACAAGCATGAAATCCCCCCAAAAATCAGGCTATCAAATGTGACATGATTGGTTCTTGTTCTTTAATAATTGCTTAGTACATGTTTGTTTGCTCCTTTATCAACCCTTCCTTAAGAGCAGATAAGTGGTACCAGTACGAAATGTTTAAGAAAAATATACGGGAGACAAATTTAAACGGTTAAAACTACATTCCGTAGTCTGTTTTTCTGTGCATTGGAAATTCTGCCTTTTTTTCAGTTTTAGTTTTCAAACACTTTTGTTCAGCTTATGGGCAGTGTTTGGCACTTTGTTTTGAAAGTTTTTACTCTAAGAGAACCCAGCCTTGGTTTTCTCTCTGTAAAATGGGGATAGTAGTCAAACATACCACAAACGATTATTGTGAGGATGAAATGACAGAATGTATGAAAATCATTTATGAAAAGTGTTTGGCTGAAAACAAGGGCTCAGTAGATGGTAGATGTTGTTCATAGCCTAGACTGTAATTCTTAATACTTTAACTAAGACATTTAAAAATTATACAACCATTTTGGTGATAACATGTACCAACTACCAACTTATACTACTTATGGCACAATGCACATTGTAAATATGGGTAATAGTAGCTGCGTGTATAAGCGTTCAGGCCATGGTAAGGTGGCCCTTGGAGAAATAATTCGATTGGGACATTCTGTATTGTTCCACAGTGGCTAGCTAGATGAAAGCAGGTTTATAAGAGCAGGATTCTTGGAGTGCCTGTGGTGACTGGCACTGTGGTGTTTGGTTGAACTACCACAGTGGACAACCATACTGGTGAAGAACTGCAGTAGGATTGTTCTTGTGACCTTTGATTCTATAAATGCAAAGTTTCAGTGAGAAGGAGCAGCAAAGGGAGAGGAGAATTAAACATTTTGGGTAATGAGCTGGTAGCTTATGGTGGCAGACGTTGATAATTTCCTTCCTTCCCTCCTTCTCTCCCTCCCTTCATTCGGTCCTCCCTCTCTTTTCTTCTTTCCACCATCTCTCTGCACTGCCCTTCCTTTAAAAAATAAGACACAATTTTTATAGGAAAGGATACACTTTCTCCCCTTCAAATCTTCCCTACGTACTTTTCTTAGGTATATTTGTTGCTCTAGTCTTATAAATGGGTCATGCATTTACTGGCTTTTTAAAAAGGAAATTTGTCCTTGATTCTAAATCTTCCGTTCATCTTCAAGAACAGGCTAAATGCTTGCCACAGCTACCACCTCTTCTTCCTTGATGTGATTTTTACGTTCACTTCCCCTCAAAAACCACCTCATTTTCTGCCACTTCCCATAAGGCAGTCAGGCTGCTAACTATATTTTGATACTACTTACCAACCACCAGATAGAAGCCCTGACAGTGATTACTGAAAATAGCAGCTAGGAATGGACGAGCATTTTCTTTCACCTTTCAGGCTCTTTACACCAGTTGTCTCCAAACTTCTCTTGATTCTGTGCCTCTATTAAAAAGAATACTGTAAATTCCAATGCAGAATTTCCCAATCAAATTGTTTCTCTGAGGGCCATCTTACCATGGCCTGAACGCTTATACACACTTTTGATTCTGTGCCTCTTTTACAAAGAGTACTGTAAATACACAATGTATACAAATGTGTGTTTTAGATATAGTACATATATAAGTGTACTCGTGCATAGCTGTATTATGCATATCATGAAACATACATAAAAATATAAGTAAATGGGATGAGACACGTGAGATAGATAATATGTTAAACATTCATTTATTTTATCTTATTTTAATGGTTGTGATGGTTAATTGTATGTGTCAACTTGACTGGGACACAGGGTGCCCAGATATCTGGTTAAACATTATTCTGAGTGTGTCTGTGGGGGTGCTTTTAGATGAGATTATGCCTGAATGGGTAGACTGAGTAAAGCAGATGGTGCTCCCCAGTGTGGGGGGCCTCGTGCAATCCTTTGGAGGCCTGAATAGAGCAAAAGGCAGAGAAAGGGAGAAGGCACACTCTGAGCCTGACTGTTGGGCTGGAACATTGGTCTTCTCCTGCCCTGAGACTGGGTCTTATACCATGGGTGCTCCTGGATCTTAGGCCTTCAGATATGGTCTGAATTATATCACTAGGATTCCCATGTCTTCAGCCTGCAGATGGTAGACCACGGGACTTCTCAGCTGCCATAAGTGCACGAGCCAATTCCTTACAATGTCAGTATCTCTGTCTTTCTCTTTCTTTCTCCACACACACACACACACACACACACACACACACGAGGACCCAGACTAATACCATGGTATGAATAATGTTTGCTCTTGTTAAATATCTCAAAATCCCCAAACACCAGATACCTTTGGGGTAAATTTCAGTGACCTTTGAGGATCCTCATATGCACCTGAACCTGATATATATGATGAGATTCTAGACTTTGAATGGAGGCTGTGATGAGATGAAACTTTTGGGACACTTGAGAGGGAGCGAGTGTATTTTGCACGTAGGAAAGACATGAATTATTAGGGGTCCGAGGGTGTACTGTGGTAGCCAACCTTCAAGGTGGCCCTCAGTGGTCCTCACCTCCTAGTATACTCCCTTCCCATACTACATCTGGGTTGGTTTGTGTGACCAACAGAGTATGGTGAGAGTGAGGAGTGATGGTGCTGACTTCTTATTTTATTTTATTTTTGAGAAGGAGTCTTTCTCTGTTGCCCAGTCTGGAGTGCAGTGGGGCGATCTCAGCTCACTGCAACCTCTGCCTCCGAGGTGTAAACAATCCTCCTGCCTTAGTTTCCTTAGTAGCTGGGACTACAGGCATGCACCACCACGCCTGGCTAATTTTTGTATTTTTAGTATACATGGGGTTTCACCATGTTGGCCAGGCTGGTCTTGAACTCCTGACCTCATGTGATCCACTTGCCGTGGCCTCCCAAAGTGCTGGGATTACAGGCATTAGCCGCTGCGCCTGGCCTGATGGTGCTGACTTCTAAGGCTAGGAGTTTGCTGCTTTTGCTTTGCTCTCTTGCAACACTCAGTCTGGGGGAAGCCAGCTGCCATGTTGTGAGGAGACTCAAGCAGCCTGATAGGGAGGCTCACATGGTGAGGATTTCAGACCTCTTCCCAAAAGGCAGCACCAACTTGTCAGCCAAACGAGTGAATCTTGGAAGTGGTTCCTTTAGTCCCAGCAAAGCCTTCAGATGACTGTAGCCCTGGCCAACATCTTCACCTCAATCTCATGTGAGAGTCTAAGCCAGAATCACTCAGAGAAGTTGCACCCAAATTTTGACCAATAGAAACTGTGCGAGATACTAAATCCTTATTATTGTTTTAAGTCACTAAGTTTTTCAGTGATTTGTTTTACAGCAATAGTAACGAATATAGATTTGAATATTTTTGTGGACTGCTTTTCAGATGTAATTAATTTTTCCATTGTTTTTTGTCTTTTATGTGACTAACAAATGTCACACTAGGACTTGGAGAAGTGTTGGTTCTGTCATGTTTGTGTCATTCATCTGTGCTTGTATTATTGGTATTGTCTTCAGTCCGAGGTTTCTTTGTGGAAATCTTTTAAGCTACTTGTCTGTATTTTGGATGTTACATACAAACCGTAACGTACTTTGAGGCACTGAAAGTGATGAAAGACTGAGGACCACTGGCTGCGCTTGGATGGCTCTTTTCCCTCCAATTCTTTCTGTACCATGTGATCTCATGCTGTGACATCAGATTGAGTGAGGCCACCAAAGTCAACCTGCATATTAAATATTAATAGATCAGTGTCTTTCTGACTTTTTTTTGGTGGGGGGGGGAAAATCATAAAAGTACTCACATTTCTCCCCCACCACATCCCAAGGCTCATCTTTGTTTTGTTTTGTTTTATTTTGTTTTGAGACGGATTCTGCTCTGTTGCGCAGGCTGGAGTGCAATGCCCTGATCTTGGCTCACTGCAACCTCTGCCTCCCGGGTTCGAGCAATTCTCCTGCCTCAGCCTCCCAAGTAGCTAGGACTTCAGGTGTTTGCCACCATGCCGGCTACTTTTTTGTATTTTTAGTAGAGATGGGGTTTCACCACACTGGCCAGGTTGATCTCGAACTCCTGACCTCAGGTGATCTGCCAGCCTCAGCCTCCCAAAGTACTGGGATTACAGGTGTGAGCCACTGCGCCCAGCTCAAACTATTTACTATATGCCACTTTACAGAAGGTCACCGCTGTTGTTTTAGAAAATAAATGGAGCTTGAGGGTGCTCAGCATCAACTCACTTGTTCCTTCACGCAGGGGCAGGCAATATGCAGTACAAAGTCACCCAGGGAATTCTGGGAGAACACGGTTCTGTGTCTGCCTTGGGAGTATAATTCTGGCCTGGTGCTTTGATTCTCCCAGACCGTATCCTAGAACCCAGTTACAACTTGAACTTTAAGGGAACCAAGAGCAATATGGCAATGCAAGTAACTGGGCGGATCTGAACCAGGGCATCTTACATACTACGGCTGATGGAAAACATCCTTCTCCTTTCTTTCTACTATGTGTATCCTAAACCGTAATTCAAAGGCTTTTGCTCCTTTCTCTTCTCAGAGCCCTTGTCCTCAAGTCTTCTTCCCTTTGGATTGCTCTTCTCAAAGATCTTGGCTTGATTGATACCTTCTCATTCAAGCTTAGCTTAAATGCCAACTCTATAGAGAGACCTTTTCTGGACACTTAGTCTAAGGTGGCCCCAATGACAGCCCCATTACTCTCTATCTTATGTTCTGTATTATTTTTTCCTTATACTTATCAATATCTGAAATTATTTTATTTATGCCTATTTATTATCTTCTAGATAACAAACTACTAGAATGCAAGAACCAGAAGGAGAAAGACCTTGTCTGTCTTGTTCGTAACTGTATTTCCAGGGCTTAAAAATAGTGCCTAATCTGAAGTTTGAATATTTGAGAATGAACAAGAGGAATGCCTGATAGTATTTTGTGTCTGGCTATAGAATGGGTGTTGCATCATGGGTTATAAATCATACAATTGGCTGGGAAAAGATCTGGGCCTGAATAAAACGTGTTGCTTTTATTTTCCATGCTCTGGATTCGTTAGCAGTATCAATTAGACCAGTGTTTAACCCATGCAATGATGTTCTTTTTGAAAATTGTAATGATGGTCTATTTGCTTATTCCTGTAATTCCTATTTAGTTTGTCTTTTATTCTTTAATGCCAGCTCTTCCTTCTCCCTCTCCCAACCTCCTTACTTTTCTGTTCATTTATTATGGTTTATAGACAATCTTTTGTATCTTAGGTAGGAATGTTTGCTTTCTCTCCCTCGGTGAACACGTTTTTCCATTTGCTCCCTCTGCCGATTATTCTACAGTGACTCATTTCCCTGTGTGGCTTGTCATCTTTGCGCATGAGCTCATCTTCGGTGGGGATTGATTTTCTGGGGTGACATAAGATCCTGACTGTGCTCTTGTCTAGATTTTCCTGTTTTCCATTTGCTCTTCTGTGGGGCCCAAAGGTTTCACTGGTTCTGTACCAGTTTTCTCTTTAATTTTTAAATTAAAGTTTACCATCTTAACAATTTTTTTTTTTAAAGAAACAGGGTCTTGCTCTGTCACCCAGGCTGGAGTGCAGTGGCACGATCATAGCTTATTGCTGCTTCAAAGTCTCTGGGCTCCAGCTATCCTCCCGCCTTGGCCTCCCAAAGTGCTGGGATTGCAAGTATGAGCCACTGCACCTCGCTCAACTTAACAATTTTTAAGTGTACAGTAATGTTCAGTAGCATTAAGTATATTCATGGCATTATGCAATCAATTTGCAAAACTTTTTCATCTTAGAAAACTGAAACTTTATACCGTTTAAACAGTGACTACCTGTTTTCCCCTCTCCCCGGCCCCTATCCACCACCATTTTGCCTGTGTCTCTATGAGCTTTAACTACTCCAGGTATCTCATACAAGTGGAATCACACAGTAATTGTCGTTTTGTATCTGGCTTATTTCAGTTAGCATAATGTCCTTAAAGTTCATCCATGTGATGGCATGTGACAGAATCTTCCTCCTTTTTGAGGCTGAATAATATTTCTTTTGTATATACCACATTTTGTCGATCAGTTCACCCACTAATGGACACCTGAGTACTTGTGTCTACCACCTTTTGGCTATTGTGAATAATGCTGCTATGAACATGGGTGTTCAAACATTTATTTGAGACCCTGCTTTCAATTGTTTCGGATATGTTTGCAGAAGTGGGATTGCTGGATCAGTGCCTGTCTTAATTTCTCGGTTGGGGTTCTCTCCTCATGTAGGTAATACAGATGGGAACACTACACATGTGTGTAGCAGGCACTGGCTCCAACTTCCTATGGGTGAGGCTTCCTACCCATTGCGCTAAGCTGATGATAAGCTCCCTTGCTGATTCTCTAAACCAAGGTGCCGACTTTCTGAGCTCAGTGTCAACATCTAGGCACAGCTTCATGGCTTCCAGTTTAAACAGGAGTTTCATTTCAGCTTTCCATCTTGCACGGGCCCAAGGCCTCATCTCCTTTTGCTGTAGAGGTGTTAAAACTTGAGTCCCACGCCTGTTAGGCTGTATCTGTTTCCAACGCCCCTGTCATCTGTTTGGCTTCGGCTCACACTCACCTCTTTTTCTTTGAGCTGTTCTTTTTTCCTGACATCAGGGAATTTTCTTTCGTTGCTTTTGAGTATGCATTAAAAAATAGTTTATCCAGCATTTTCAGCGTTTGGGGTGTGTGTGTGCGTGTGTGTGTGTTTGTGTGTGTGTGTGTTTGTGTGTGTGTACTTTCAGTTCTGTTCGAACTGTGGTGCCAATATTTATTCGTTCATTCCATATTTTCTGGCCATTTATAGTCTACACAGTGATAAGCCTAAGATGACTAAATAGTAATCTTCTGAACTCCTGTAACTTGGGAAGATGTTAAATCATAATATACTAACAGGCAACAATATAGATGTTGCTGGGCAATTGAGGCAGTGGAATCCATTTTTAGCGTGGATCCCAAACAGAAAGGTTGTCTTCCTACCAAAGCTGCACGATGAGCCCCTCCTCAGGCCATGCGCTTGTGAAGCCAGGTTCAGAGTACAGAGACCTGTGGGGCCGGAGCTCTGAGCACTGAGGTTGCAGAGAAGACCTGGAGTCACACACACCAGAAGAAAGGGGAGTCTTCCTGTGTCAATCAGCAAGAACAGGCAGGCATTTTTGCAACATGCATTATAAGATAGCCTACGTTGCAGAGACATGGCCTTATTAATTAATATTTAATATACATGTAACAAGCACATCAGCAAAGATCAAGAATTTTCTGCAGATAAGAAAAAGGCCAGTGAGACCTCGCTGGGGTTTTGTCTGCACTCATTGGTTTCAGGGTTGCCAGCTTCTTCCTTTCCAAGTCCAGGGTATATGAGACAGAAAGAAAATCCAGGGAACTCAACACTCTTCATTGTTTGCGTCCCAAGGCCCCTATTCAGTCTACCTCCTTCCGTCCACCTTTCAGAGTCTTCTTCTGTTTGATTTATATATATATATGATGTCTAGGGTTTTTAGTTGCAATTAGTGGGAGAAATAGGAGAAATACACCCTATCTTCTTGGCGGATGATTTTTAAAAACAAAATAAACTTGTTGTGTTATTTTACTCCAATCATTACATTACTATATGCTTGTTAACATCTTCATAATATAGAAATGATGAAATTGAGAGTAATCATTGGGCTGGGTGAGATTGTGAAGTAGGTGAAAGAAAAAACACAGTTCAGGCAAGAATATGGGATCAGCAAAGCTGCTTTTTATTTCACTGCAACTTTAGACACTTTGTGTTCACATTTTTTTTCTGCAACAAAAATTTTCTTTTCTTTTCTCTTTTTTGAGACAGAGCCTTACTCTATCACCCAGTCCAGAGTACAGTGGTGCAATCTCGACTCACTGCAACTTCTGCCTCCCGGGTTCAAGTGATTCTCATGCCTCAGCCTCCTGAGTGGCTAGAATTACAGGGACCTGCCACCACGCCAGGCTAATTTTTGTATTTTTAGTAGAGAGACGGTTTCGCCATGTTAGCCAGGCTGATCTCAAACTCCTGGTCTCAAGTGATGCACCCACCTTGGCCTCCCAAAGTGCTGGGATTACAGGCAAAATTTTCAGTTTTATAAAGAAAGATGAATAGAGATGAACTTTCTTTTAAGAAAACCTGTTAAGCGTGAACCCAGGAGGCGGAGCTTGCAGTGAGCTGAGATCGCGCCACTGCACTTTAGCCTGGGCGACAGAGCAAGACTCTGTCTCAAAAAAAAAAAAAAAAAAAAAAAAAAGAAAACCTGTTACATGTAGATTTGAATTTACAAAGTGAATAGGTAAGGATGTGATTCTGAGTTTTACTCTGAGTCACCCCAAATTTTTCAGGAACTCATGTGTTATATAAAGTCAACTCGAATAATTTTACTTCGTTATCACTCTGGGATTCTTGGCATGAATAGAATTCACGTCAATAAGTTCAGTAAACCCCTGTTTTGAAAGTGCTTTGCTATCACAGATTATATTACAGTAGGGTCAAATCATTTTCCACGTATAATCCCTGATATACGACTTGAATAAAACAACGTAGGAGGCTAATATTATTCTTGTATTCTGACACCAGTGTCACAATAGGGTTCTACTGAATTATTAGTAAAAAACATGTTCGGTGAGATTTCTTGCCCTGGATGTAAACTTCAGCCAGGCATTGATGCTTTTCCCATTAGCATCATTATGCTGAATGTTACTGTAATGGTATTCTACTGTAACACAACATTGGGGTCTAACTGAGTTTTTCCTAAAACAGGCCTATTCGCAAGGTGGGCCCAGCCATCTCACACCATTCTTTTCATGCCTCTGTTTCGGCAGACATTTCCCCATCTTCATTCATCTTCCTGCAAGAAACAAGTCCAACTCACACCATGAATTGTAATGTTAACTATACTGTAAAGTGGTTTATTTAAAAGCCAGAATCTATGTTGTTTGATAGCCAAACTTACAGTGGGGGAAGGGCAGACAGCCCAGTCATCAAAGGATAAAAATCTATACTAATCTTAAAAGCAAAACACAGTGCAGTATTCCTTGTCTGTTTTTCTACAAAAGAAGACCATTGTATTTCTGTTCCTGGCCATGTCAGCAGTGATGGCCCCCCGACAACCGCCCCCACCAGTTTTTTTTCAAGCATTGATTGTTGACTTCCCCTGACACTCCATCACAACCCATTAGTACTGAAAACTGACAAGCCCAGCTGCAGCAGCAAAATGGCAAGTTTGAAAGAAAATATCGAAAGCACGGGCAAAGCCCAGCTCTTAGGGACCCGCATGAGACCCAAATGCAGTGACTCCTCCCTGCCTCCACCGCACCTTTGCGAAGGTCAGCAGAATCAGCAGATTTTCTTTAACCCACACTCCAAGGTCTTGAGGAAATTATAAAGGAGTATTGCTTTATTTTTACTTTCATTTTCAAAGGAACTGGGTTGAGGAATATGAAAACAGAGTTGGCTACAGTGCTTTTGCTGAGAATGCTAATACACATTATGTCTCTTTTCAGACTCAAGCGTTGCAGGCGTTAGTGGCGCAGCAGTCCTGGGCTTCTGAAGGCCACGCTTTAAACCCTGGCAGCTTCTTAAGTTATGAGTCGTTTTCTTCTTTTTATTCAGCAGAGTTATATGGTGCCTGTGTTCTGAGAGTTATAGTAATAGCAATCGCGAACATTCCTTGTGAATGTACAGTTGATTGCCCAGGGGAAAAAAGTGACAACTCCAGATTTCCAATAGACCTTGTATTTGCAGAGATATGAGTTCAAGCAAGGCCAGCCAACTTGTCAAAATCTTAAGAGCCAAGACACAAGGTGAATCTAACTTTAGCTAAAGGGCTGGATGTAAGTTTTGTGCAGTCAAAACCCTGGAGACGGGGTAACTAAAAAACTGGTGATCATCATCCATTTAGGTAAAAAATCTAACTGCAAATGGTCATTGAATCAAGAACAGATAAGAATAAAGAGCCAAATAAAAAACCAGCATTAAGCAGGAGTTCCTGTATTTTTACCCCCTGTGAGCAGAGAGGATGCAGTGCACAAGCGTGGGCTAATGGCAGTGATGGTCTGCCTCATGGCAATGATGGTCTGCCTCAGGAGCGGGCACTTGGAAGCCATTGTTTAGCACTGCTCTTGCCTGGGGACGGCAAGATGGCCTTAGGGGGATATAAGAGCGGGTCTCTTAAGTTTATGGCCACCTCTACCATCAAGCCTGTGTGTGCTTGGGCGTTACCCACTTCCTCCTTCGCCTCTGCTTGTGTTTGGTGTCTTACCAAACTGCTGATGTGTTTCTTGCCTGCCCACATCCCCTAGGAGAGGTCTGGGAAGTCTGGAGTATGGGCTGCCTCTGAAGTCCTGTAGCTTAGACAGACTTGCTTGCCTGCTGCTCAGACAGCTGGCGAACCCATAAACTCTCCCTGGTTTCCCAGCAGCCCTCCGTGTTCTCTCCCTTTGGTAAAGATGACTGCTGTGGCAGAGGAGGGGCCCACAGAGAAATTCCAGTGTTCTTAGGCTTCAGGGCCTCCCCCTGGACCTTGCTCCATCTGCCAGGGTGCAGGCGGGGCCCCAGTCAGAGAGAGCTCCTCAGTGACAACCATGCAACCTGCAGACATGCAGAGACACATTATAGAATGGCTTGCCTGGCGCGTGTTCCAGCACCCATCCTGGGTCAGCACTTAAACCTGGAAGTTGTGACTTCAGCTCTGCCTCTGGTTCTGAACCAACCCTTTTCTTCATCTGCAGGAGCCTCTGAGAGGACCTGGCCCCACACTGTCCTCGGTGCTTCTAAAATGACAGCCTTGTGCTTCTCTGTCCTGTCCCCAGCATCTGCAGGACTCAGCCCCTCTGACACTGCCCAAGCGCCTACTTGACTCCCTCAGATCACCTGTTCTCCCCTGACCAGAGCAACCCTTTGAGTTTCGGCTGGGTCTGGATCTTTGGCAAATTTGACAGCTCCAACAGCTTCCTGGTTTTGGTTCATCTCTGGACTCTTGGCCCTGTGTGCCAAGTCTTCGTTTGGCCATCCTGGGACTTGGTTTCATTCTCCAAGCCCAGCCCCGTGTCCATCTGTAGATGGCCAGTTCAGACCTTCCTTGTTCTAGCCCATTTGGGCCACTCTTGCATCCAAAAGCATTCTTTTGCATTATCTGGTTGCACCACACCTGACATTGTCCTGAAGTGCCTGAGTGTCTGGTTCTTCTCCTCTATATGGGGGAAATAGGAGGGGTAGGTCTCCTCCATGGCTGCTGGGTGAGAGGGCAGGGGGCAAACGCCAGAACCGTGAGCAGGGGAGAGCCTAGAGATTGCACTAGAAAGGGGGATTTAACATGGGCCACAAAGGCAAGCAGACCCTACTGTGCATCGGGAACTGAGGCGCTTTCCCCAGAGAATGCTCAGAGAACCACCTGGGATGAAGATGGGTGTGAGATTCGCCCAGGAAAGAATTTGTGCCTGGGAGGTGGTCCAGATGGAATCCAGAGAGGGTGCTAGAACTCTGGTGGTTGTTTTCCGTGCTTCTGGCCATTATTTAAGCGAGGCAGGGCCATTTAAAGCTGTTATGATATGAAACATATTGGCTTATCATCAACAAAGATTTATTAAGTACCTCTGGCTACAAGCCTGAGCCCTTACAAGGCGAGAGAGCTGAGGTTAGAGTGAGTGTTCTGGAGTGGAAGTCGGAGGTGTGGTAGTAGCTATGCACATAGATCACGAATTTTCAAGGCCCTCTGCTGAAAAATCCCGTGTTCTGATTTCAAAAAAGGAGGTCACAGTAATGAAACAATATGGATGGATGCAACGATTGCACCCTTACCGCATGTTAGGCAGTGAGTCTCTCTCTCTCAAAGAGGAAAAAAGAAAAAAATATATATATTCTAAGAATATATATAGGAATATGTACACTATAAATATATATATTATATATAAATATAAATATATATTTATTATTTATATATAAATATATAAAAATATTATTTGTATATATTTATATATGTATATATAATTATATATTATTTATATATTTTATATATAATCTATATTTATATATAAATATATATTATATATTGTATATAAAATATATTTATATATAAATATATATTATATATTGTATATAAAATATATTTATATGTATATACACATATATACACACATATATACACACTATATATATTTATAGTGTATATATTCCTAGCACTATGTATACTATATATTTATATATTATTTATACTATATATTTATATCTTCTTAGGAATATTATATATCTGTATATTCCTATATATAGGAATATATGTATATGTTCTTAGTGCTGACAAAATCTTTTGAAGCTTGCATTATTATTAATGCCATCTTATATTAATTGATGAGGCAACTAAGATCACAAGATTTAACTTTCATACATTTCACACCTAGGCCCTCCGAAGACCCCATCATGGTTCCTTTCTATTTAAGAAGTACTTAAACTAAGTTTTATTAACAAAAGTTCCAGTTACAAATGATTAAAATCGGCTTGAGGGAGACAGACACCCAGGTCCTCCACTTAGCCGGATCTGAGATACACAAGACTGTCTGGAGGGATACTTTGTAACTTGACCAGAAGATGTGAGGAACAATTTCAAGAAACATTTATTTAGGCTTTTACATGAAAAAAAAAAAAAGTGAAAGAATAACTCCAGTTTCCTTGGGCCGATTCTTTTGTGAAATACTTTGGTAATGATCAAGAGATGGATTTAAAATTCTGGTTGAAATATCAGATCAAATTTTCATCTTCACTATTTGGTGTTATTTTTCTAGGTCTCCACTGAGGGAAAAAAAGAAGTATGTTAAGAAATTGGCCCAATAATTTAAACATTTATGTATTCCAGTGTGTCCAAAAGCAGAAAGGAATAGAGGAGGAACTAAGAAGATTTAAACAATTATACTGTTTTAAATAATAAACCAAGAAAATCTGGTAAAGGATTTTTCCTAACTCTGAGTTAATGTAAATTCCACCGAAATTTGGCAAACAGGAAGCAGATCTGTGATCAGCGGACTTGGGTGGGAGGTTCACACAGCAGGATTTCTGCGCTTCCCTGGGGAGTATCCGAGCCTTCTGAAACTGTGATCATGATAGTTCTTTGGATGCTAAGTGCTCCTCCAGGTGCGTTATTTAGTAGACCCGGGTGCGAGCACTGAGACACCTGGTAAACAAAGTTTTGGAGAAACAGGGTATCTTGAAATTTAGAAACGCTAGAATGCCTCAGAGATGCACTGCTACCACCATGAAGAAATTTGTCATCTGAGAAGCCAGTGCCACATTCAGACACACAGGCGATGACGCCTAATTGTTTGTGATAAGTGTGGGACCAAATACAGAAACGTGAACAGCCCTGGTCTGAGCACGCAGGACATTGTTCCCTGTCTGTCCCCCGCAGCATACCTCAAACCTGACAAGTCACCCTAGTAAGACACATCCTAGCCCAGGAACGCGGATCCCGGTTGTGGGGGCTGCGCTCGGCCCCCACCTGGAGCCCCGCGCGCAAGGCCGGTGGATCTGCGAGGCTGCAGGCCCTTAGACTGGGCCAGGTGATCCTCGTTAGGCAGTGAAACGCTTCCTAATGCAAAACACGACTCAGCTGCAGGCGTTGCGCTAAAGCTCCGTTTTCACGGCAGCCTTGGCTCCCAACTCCAGGGGCCCCTGGGCGCAGACCCTGCTCTCCCGCTCCCCGCCGGCCGAGCCCTGTCTCCCGCGAGCGTCACTGTGCTCAGCCTCCTGGTCATCGCACACCACTGTTCATAGGTAAGAGCAACGACTCTCCAGCGCCTACCATATGCTGGACGTTTTGCGCTGAGTTGCTTCATGCAAGGGTATTACCTCCTGAAAGCTAAACTGTTAGGTGGCTGCTATTAGTAACCCGTTATCCATGGAGATGTTCGGTCCCTCGCACAAGGACGCACTAGGGGAACGGTTGAGCCAGGATCCGAACCGGGTCTGCAACGCCCTTGCACCCGGCCATGACCTCTAGGCTCCTCCCAAACCCAAGGCCTTTCTCGCGCCGCTCCGCAGAGGAGAGCCCCATCTCTTCATAGCCACTCTTAAAATCTACCTACAACTGAACTAATCTTTCCCCTAATAATCTCCCTGAATACTTATTTCAGTTTCCATAGACATGATGTAAAGCCATTGCATTATCGTTGAACGTACGAAGGGGTGAGTCTTAAGTCAATCACATAGCATTTGTCTTTAGTTCATTCTAAGATGAGTCTTAGATTTGATTTGTGGTTTATGAGACAAAATGGTAAAATTTTCTTTTCTTTTTTTTGTAAGACGGAGTCTCACTCTGTTGCCAAGGCTGGAGTACAGTGGAGCTATCTCGGCTTATTGCAACCTCCGCCTTCCGGGTTTAAGCAATTCTTGTGCCTCAGCCACCCCAGTAGCTGGGACTACAGGTGCCACCACCACTCCGGTTACTTTTTTGTATTTTAGTAGAGACTGGGTTTCACCAGGTTGTGCAGGCTGGTCTCGAACTCCTGAGCTCAGGCAATCCAGTGCCTCAGTCTTCCAAAGTGATAGGATTACAGGCATGAGCTACCGCTCCTGGCCAAAATGGTAACACTTTTAAATGCAATTTTTAATGGATTTCAAAGCAAGTTTGTAGATGACTGGAGATCATGGAAATACATAATTATATTGAAGTGCACAGATTAAAAATCATTTATACCTGTGGTTAATTATATATCAATTATTTGCATGTGTGTTGTATATATACAGTCATGTGTTGATTAACAATGGAGATACAGTTTGAGAAACGTGTTGTTAAACGATTTAAAGATATGCGAACATCATAGAGTGTACTTACTAAATCTAGACGGTACCACCTGCTACACACCTAGGCTATATGGTAGAGCCTATTGTTCCTAGGCTACAAACTGGTACTGCCTGTTACTGTTCTGAATACTGTAGGCAATTGTAACACCATGGTAAGTATTTGTGTATCTACACGCATGGGAACATAGAAAAGGTGCAGAGAAAATACAGTATAAAACATAAAAATGGTGCACCTGTATAGGGCACTTACCATGAATGGAGCTTACAGGATTAGGAGTTGCCCTGGGTGTCAGTGAGTCAGTGATAAGGGCATATGAAGGCATAGGACATGATTGCATGTGACCGTAGACTTTATAAACACTGTACATTTAGGCTACACTAAGTTAATTTAAATTTTTTTTCCTCAACAATAAATTAACCGTGGCTCACTGTAACTTTCTTTATAAAATTAAAAATTTAAAAACCTTTGAACTCATTTGTAATAACACAGCTGAAAACACAAACACATGGTATAGCTGCACAAAAATATTTCTTTATATCCTTTTCTATAAGCCTTTTTTGTTTTTAAATTTATTTTTTACTTTCAAAACTTTTTTTTCTAAAAACGAAGACATAAATATACTCATTAGCTTAGACCTACAGAGGGTCAGGATCATCTATATTACTGTCTTCTACCCCCACATCTTGTCCCACTGGAAGGTCTTTAGGGACAGTAACACACATGGAGCTGTTATCTCCTATGGCCATAATGCCTTCTTCTGGATACCTTCTAGGGGACCTGCCTGAGGCTGTTTACAGTTAAGTTATTATTTTTTTAAATAAGCAGAAGGAATATACTCTAATGATTAAAGTATAGTATAGTAAATGCATACACTAGTAACATATTTATTATTAAGTATTATGTACTATATATAATTGTATGTGCTAGACTTGTACAGGGCTGGCAGCATAGTGCGTTGGTTTATACCAGTATCACCATAAACAGGTGAGTAATGCATTGCCCTGTGACTTTATGGCAGGTATGACATCAGTAGGTGATAGGAATTTTTCAGCTCCATCATAATCTTATGGGACCATCTTTGTATATGTGGTCTGCCATTGACCCATATGTTGTTGTTGACTATATATACATACACACACACATATATATACATACACAACACACATGTGAGTTTGTCACTTGTGTTCATATACATGTCTTCTCTACATTCCCACACCTTTGGCTGTAAATTACCTAAAGACTGAGTTCAGTTAGAATTTGAAACCAAAGTAAAATGAAGATGACATTTCAACCTGAAAAATAGAGATGTCTATTATAAAACAGATATAAACATGGACAATTTTGAGGCTGGTTTATATACTTACTCTGCATCAAGAGGTATTTTGGTTTAATTTGTGGAATAGCTGTTTCTGCAAAGTTGTAAATATAATGTTATTTAAAATGCACTGGATGGAAAGACAAATGGTTAATTAACATAAAAATGTTCAAACTTATGACTATGAAAGAAATTAAAAGAACACAGACTTGTTTATCAAATTGGCAAGTTTGAAACATTATTAAACTCAGAATTTGAGAGGATAAACATTTGTTGGGAGCAATGCTTTGGCAATATGTATCTATATGTTTAAATGTTCATACCCTTTGTCTTGGTAAGCCTACTCCTAGGACTTTATCCTAAGGAAATAATGAAATATTTATAATGCAACATTATGTATGGTGGGTACAAATTAAAAGCGATAACATATCCATAATAGGGGTCAGGAAATTATGATAGATTGATATTACATATATATGAAAATGTTTGTGTTAAACAAGAAAGATATAAACCGGTATATAAGTATGCCACAATTTTATAAAACAGTATGTTTGTAGATATGTATAGAAAAAGACTAGAAAGCAATGTAGCTTAGTGTTAATAGTGGTGGCAGGTTAGTGTTGATTTTTACTTTTACATTTCTTTGTGCTTCTAAATTTTTGCAAGAGTAGGCCTATTTGTAAAAAGCCCAAATATAACAATTAAAAAATGCGTTGGGATGGCTTTCAGGCAAGGTGTCAAAATGAGTAGATGTGGAAACTTCTGTTCCATACATACACAAATTAGGGACAACTTAGAAACAAAAGTTAGAACTGCATAGCTGTGCTTAAGGAAAAGTGGGAAGTCTAGGACTAGAGTCCCACAGCAGTGAGTGTTGGCTGAGGCTGGAGGTCCACAGGAGGTGGGGAGAAGGTAGCCAGTTTGGTATCTAGGATTTCAAAGTGGGAGTGGAACAGAGTGGGTGAGTGGAATCACCTCAGGCTGCCGTCATGAAGCCAATGCTGGGATTGTGGTTCTATGCAGGTGGTTGGAAGTCGAGGAAACTCCAGCTAACCCACTTGGGCTTTCAGCAGATTTATATATTTACTATGCATAGTAAGTAAACCAGCTGCTTACCAGCTGTGGCGGAGGGTAGAAGCAGAGGCACCTGTGTGACCAGGAGGTGGACCAAGTCCTGTCCTCGCTTAAGGTTGGGAACCATAAAGACCCAGGAGGGTGAGGCTATACTTCTGAGCTTCTGATGTTGAGGCATCCCAGCCTAGGGAGGGGAAAAACCTCCTGTACCAGTGTGGAATGATTTGAGCAGCAAGTGATTGTGGCCTAAATCATACAGACATTAATGATTTTTCTTAATAAAAAGAGAATGGAGGTAGGCTGCCTTAGGGTGGTCTAGCAGCTCAACAGTGCCATGTAGGATCCATGTTCCCTCTAACATTCTCTTTTCTGCTTAGTTTGCTGTTTGTTGCCTTAGGTCATAAGATGGCTGCTGCAGCTCCAGGTATCATGTGTGATTCCTGTCTTCTCAGACACTGCCCAACAGAATCTCATCATATATTGTTAGGATGAACTTGGTCACCTAAGAGGCTGGGAAATTGAACATCTGGCAAAGGGAAACAAATGGTTACAACTGTCTTAGAGCAGGTGTGTCTTGGAGCACCTGTTGGTTGGACACATTGACACTCGAGATAAAACTGGGTTTTATAGTGAAGAAGTGGGGAATGCCTGTTAGGTAGGCAACTCCCATGCAGTATGAACTCTCAAACAAAACTGGAAGAATTCATACCTGGAAAACTACAAATAATAGAAGAATCTGAAACTTACATTAAAGCAAATACATTTACAATCTTCAATATGATGAGCAACAACTATAAAATATAAATTAGGTAATTATATCAAGAATAGATGAATATAAATAAAAACCAATTAGAAATCTTGCAAATGAAAAATAGAGGCCTCAAAAAAGCAACCCTTGTAAATGAAATTCTGAACTGAATATATGGCTGAAGCAATTGAGAGAGAAGCCAGAATTTCGCATATCACCTGGAATGCAGCATTGAGGATAAAGGTGAATTAAGAGGGACCATGAATGAAAGGTAAGTTGAGAAATTGCAAGTTGTTACAACAGGTATTTCTAAAAAACCATAGCAAGAATAGGAGAGAAGCAATATTTGAAAAGGTAATGGCTAAGACTTTTCTAGAATTAAAGGTAGACATAACCCTGGCATTAAAAAGGCATTTTGTTTGTCAAATAGAGCAAAACACCTCACACCTAGATACATGCTAGTAAAACTGCAGAATGACAAGAAAAAAGAAATAAATTAAAAGGCACCAGAGAGAAATATAGATTGCTTACAAAGGAACAGCAATCAGACTGATAGCAACATCAGATGCCAGGTGATGATGGAATAATATCTTAAAAGTGTTGAAGGGATGATAGGGCGTGGTGGCTCATGCCTGTAATCCCAGCACTCTGGGAGGCCAAGGTAGGTGGATCACCTGAGGTCAGGAGTTTGAGACCAGCCTGGCGAACGTGGCAAAACCCTGTCTCTATTAAAAATACAAAAAGTAGCTAAGTATGTTGGCACAGGCCTGTAATCCCACCTACTAGGGAGGCTGAGGCAGAAGAAGCTCTTGAACCAGGGAGACGGAGGTTGCAGTGAGCCGAGGTTGTGCCACTGCACTCAAGCCTGGGTGACAGAGTGAGACGCCATCTCAAAAAAAAAAAAAAAAAAAAAAAAAAAAAAAAAAGAGAAAAAAAAAGTGCTGAAGGGAAACAACTACAAAGTTAGATTCTGCATCTGGCTCAATCATCTTTTCAGAGCAGGTAAAAAGTAGAAAAAGAAAACGACAAAAATAATACGAAAACACCCAATGTGGATCACAGCCTTAGACAGAAAAGCTAAAGCCATGAAACTAGAAGAAAACATAGGAGAAAAGCTTTGTGACCTTGGGAAATATAAAGATTCCTCAGCTAGAACACACATAAGCATAAAACATAACCCTCAAAACTGATAATTGAACTTTATCAAAATTAAAAACTTTTGCTTTCCAAAAGATACCATTAAGAAAATTAAAAGCTTCAGCCAGTTATAGCAGCTCACACCTGTAGTTCTATCTACTCAGGAGGCTGAGGAGAGAGGTTTGCTGCAGCCTAGGAGTTTGAGATTACACTGAGCTATCATTGCATCACTGCACTCTAGCCTAGGTGACAGAGTGAGACCCTATTAAAAAAATGCTACAGAGTGAAGTGAAATATTTGCTACACATATATCTGACAAAGAGTTTGTATGCAGAGCACATGGAACTCTTAAATTTCATATTAGAAAGCAAACAACTGAAAATAGACAAAATATTTGAATACAAAAGAAAAATGACTGGATAAAAAATATATGAAAAGATGTCTAATGTCCTCAGCCATCAAGGAAATGCAAGAATAAAATCACAATGACAAACCATTATTTACCCACTAGAATTCTATAAAAGACTGACAAAACCAAGTGTTGGTAATGTTGCAGGACAAGGGGAATTCTCATAACCTGTTGTTAGGAATATAAAATTGTACAGCAGGGTTGGAAATCTGTTTGGAAGTTTCTTAAAAAGCTAAATATATAGCTACCATATGATCATTCCACTCCTAAGTATTCACCTAAAAGGAATGAAAATGTATGTCTACAGTAATACTTACATAAAAAAATTCATAGAAGCTTTAGTAATAATAGCTAATACCTGGAATAACTCCAAATATCTATCACCTGATAAATAATACATTGTATATCCAATATGTAGAATATTGCTCAGCAGCAAAAAGGAACAAACTACTGAAATATACAGCAACAATGGAGAAATCTTTAAATCATGCTGAATTACAGATACACGGTCATGCTGAAGCCAGATACGAATGAGTGCATACTGTATTATTTCATTTCTGTAAGCCGTGGAGAATTCTGTAGTGACGGAAGGCAGATCTATGGTTTCCCAGGGCTGGGGTAGGGGCAATGGTGGGCTGCAAGTGGGTACCCAGAATCTTCTGGGGCGATAGAAATGTTTTGTATCTCTATTGTGGTGAGTGTTTTAGGAGTATTTGTATCTAATGAGACTCATTTAAATGGTTTCAGTTCATCATACATAAATTATTCCTAAATAGATATGATAAGGAAAAATGGATATAAGAAAGGAGACATTTTTAGATATACAAAGATAAAGACAATTTAAATTTTATTAACTGGTAAAATATTTAGGAGGAAAGAAAAAATGAACTTCAAAGGGAGGGTATGTGGTAAAAAATGTAACGCTTTGATTTAGAAAAATGCTTTGAGGGTCTCAATTCTGGGTAAATCCTCTGTAACACAACTGACTAGCAAAACTCAACCATTTTAACTTAAAATTTTGTTTTTAATTTAAAAAATGTCAAATGCACATAAAAATAGTGATATAAAGAACTCCTGTATATCTAGAAAAATCCATATTTTCATATATTGAGCTTGTTTGAAATAGGAAATACTATATGTGTTAATCATTATATAGAACTCTGTGTTAAAAGTGTTTTCTTTATTTTCTCTCAATGTATGTCAGATAAAAATTATTTTGCTTATTTACAATATTTAAGAAACATGAAAAATAATTAGGATATTAAGAATTTGAAATGGCATTACCCTCAAGACCTCAAATCATATTCAAATATCTTATAATTTGCAAAAACTTCCCTATTGCATGTACTTTTCAAATAAAGATTTTTTGATATTGATTTTATTTTTCAAATACATATTACACAGCTTAAACACTTACATAGATTAATTCAAATTCTGTGTTCACTGAGCAACTACCTTTTTCTAGGCACTCAATGCAATAGGCCTAGGACATAAGAAATTTGAATAAGACTTGGTCTTAGCCCTAAAGGAGCTGATACTGCTCCAAAAACTCTGCTCCACTACTGCAGATTTCCTGCCATACTGATAGATGGGAGAATATCATTCCTAGCTTTGTGTGTCTGCTTTGGGATGTAATGAAGACATGCACATACTAGCTTGGATCACTCCTCTTTTCTCAAGGTGGACCCTGAAACCCCAATTTCCTAAAACCTTCTTTGTTTTTACAAAGGTGGAGGGAACAGCAAACAGTGTGCAGTCATTCCTGGCACACACACTGTCTAATTCCTGAAAATTTATGAGTAAATGTGCAACACTTCGTGGGTGACCAATGGTTGTCCTTACAGCAATTTGTAGTGAAATAATGTCATAAATCACAGGGGACTGACCAGCCCCTAAAACAAAAATACCTTTGGCTTTAGACTACAAATGTCTCACGTGCTAAGATGTGTCTGTCCTGCTTATTCCAAGCACAGAATATTAGAACTATAAGAAAACCAAGAGAGAAAAAATGTTTTATCACCTCCAGTCTGCTATATTCCCTATAAATTGGTAATAAACACATCTAAGTTACTTCATTACAATGTGATAGATTGTAACAGCAACTGTGAAAGTCCATTATATAAATCATTTAAATAGAGATTCAGACAATTTGAAAAATTCCCATTAATTACCACAAAGTCAGTAACAATGACACCGCGAGGTTCAGTTTACCCTGCTCTTGTGAATACAGACACTTTAAAATGAAGATTATGACCCAACAGAGTGGAGTAGCTCATTAGTCATGTAAAATCTTTTTATTTTTAAATTTTGATGGGATGAAAATTGTTGAACTAATAGATGATAATTGATCTTTTAGAACGAAGAGGCTGAAGTATCTTTAGTGGAACATATTGCCTAAATCACATTGAGGTTTTTTATGGTCTGTCCATATTTTCAGAAACACGCAGGGTTCATCATATAACGAACAGCTTTGTTGTGCTGAGCCCTGTACAAGAGGGAAATATTTAGTTGCTTGCCTGGAAGGTGAGGGGAGATCTCTGCCTTTTTCCAGTTTGTGGACTATCTTAGAAACCAGAATGATGCATAGTACAGCTCTACCACTGGTTAGGGATTTACAAGTAATCTTTCTCTAGCACAGCCAGTTTGTTTTCTGCTTCTAAGAGCCAGCATGTCCCTCACATCTTCTGTGCCAAAGATCCCATGCTGTCACTCATCACAGACTGTGAGACTGATTACTTCCCTCTCAGCTCTCCACCCTCCTCCCGGCTCTGGATGATACTCTTCAATGACTGCGAAGGATGCCTCTCTTCTCTACTAAAATCTGAGTATCTTGAGGGCAAGGATCATCTCTTACTCACAGATATCCATGCTTGGTTCTAGATTCAGCAATCTGCACAGCGTGGTGCTGAATTCATAGTCATTAAACACACACAGGACAAATAGCGGTTGGGTACTGAAATCTGAGTGAATCAGATAGGATCTGGGCGTCCTGTCTTGCTTATCACACTCCACCTTCCTGCTCAGAGTCCAGCCCAGGTACCTGGGTTTATGCTGGTGCCCTAGGCTGGCCTCCCTCTTTGCCACCTCCAAGCCACCTGTTTAGCAATCTCCCCCACTCTTCTCCTCTCTCCCACCTTTCTGTACTGATCAGGGGCCCCAGGTGCGTGCCACCATGGCCGGGGCCTTACTATGTTGCCCAAACTGGTCTTGAACTCCTGGGCTCAAGCGATCCTTATACAGAACTTATAACTGGCCCAGCCCTGTTCTGTGTACTTCACATAAATCAGTTCATTGAATCTTTGCAACCTTACGGCATAGATATTACCGGCTTTTTATAGATGGAAATACTGAAGATCGGAGTGGCTAATGCCTTGTCCAAAGTCACACACCATCAGTAAGTGGCAAAGCTGGGACAGAAACCCAGTCCGGCTCCAGGTCTGTGCGTTGATTCGCTCCTGCCATGGGCAAGGAGGGTACAGATGCTAAACTCTGAAAGCACAACCAAAGTTGAGATTCGCCGGAAATTTGCTGAGTGTCAGGGAGGGCGCTAAGTATTTTACATACATTTATTACTTTTTCTGCATTTCAAATTTCTCATTTTGCAAAATTTAAGACCCACAAAAGTTGCAATAGTAGTATAAAATATTCCCGTATGTTCTTCACAGACTCACCAAATGCTAATATTTTACCACACTTCTCTTTCGCTCTCCATAAGTGTGTATATACGCTGTGTGTGTGTCATATACACATATATATTTTTGAAACATTTGAGAATAAGTTGCAGACACGATGCTCCTTTACCTCTAAATACTTCAGTGTGTATTTCCTAAAACAAAGTTATCTTTTTCCATGACCAGCACAATAACCCAAATCAGAAAACTAACATTGATACAAGAGTATTTGCTATGCTAAAGATTTTAGAGTTTTCCAGTTGCCCCACTAATGTCTCTTTTTGACCCATGATTGAATCCAAGATCACACCTTTTATCTAGTTTTCATGCATCTTTAGTCTCTTAATTTGCAGAAGTTCCTTGTTCTTTTTTTTATGTTTTTTTTTTTTTGTTTTTTTTTTTTTTTGAGACAGAGTCTTGCTCTGTTGCCCAGGCTACAGTGCAGCGGTGTGATCTTGGCTCACTGCAACCTTCAACTTTTGGGTTCAAGTGATTCTCATGCCTTAGTCTCCCGAGTAGCTGGGACTACAGGTGTGAGCTACCATGACCAGCTAGTTTTTGTATTTTAGTAGAGACTGGGTTTTGCCATGTTGCCCAGGCTGGTCTCAAACTCCTGGCCTCAAGTGATCCACCTGCGTTGGCCTCCCAAAGTGTGGGATTACAGGCTTGAGCTGCAGCACCTGGCCTGTTCCTGTTTCTCATTCTTTGTCTTTCATGACTTTATCAGTTTTCTATTGCTGCTGTAACAATTTACCATAAAATTAGTGTATTTAACGACAAAAGTTTGTTACCTTACAGTTGTGTAGGTCGGTCTAACATGGTCTCCCTGGGCTTAAAAAAAAAAAAAAAAAAGGTGTGGGGAGGGCAGCATTCCCTTCTGGAGGCTGTAGGGGGTGGGGAGTCTGTTTCCTTGCCTTTTCCAGCTTCTAGATGTCACCTGCCTTCCTTGATGTGTGGCCCCTTTCTCCATCTGCAGAGCTATCAATGGCTAGTTGAGTTCCTCTTGTGTCGTTATGTCTGTCTGACCTCTGACCATCGCTGTGAAAGCCAGGGTTCCCCCTTTAAGGCCTCACGTGATTAGATTGGGTCTGCCTAGCTCATCCAGGATAATCAGTACAGATAGATTAGGTCTGCCTAGCTCATCCAGGATAATCAGTACATCTATAAGGACGCTTTTGCCATGCTTGCTAACCTATTCTCAAGTTCCAGGTACTATTGGGGTAATTATTCTCTCTGCTGCTGTAACTTTGACATTTTTGAAGAAGACAGGCCAGCTAAGTTGTGAACTCTTTCTCGATTAGAGTTTATCTTGTGTTTCCACATGCTTCGATTCAGGGATGCTGTTATGGGTCGGCTGTGTCCCCACCCAAAACTCCTCTTGAATTGTAGCTCCCCCACTGTCCACGTGTTGTGGGAGGGACCCAGTGGGAGGTAATTTAATCATGGGGGCGGGTCTTTCCCGTGCTGTTCTCGTAACAGTGAATAAGTCTTATGAGATCTGATGATTACATAAGGGGGACTTTTCTTGCATAAGCTCTCTTCCCTTGTCTGCCACCATGTGAGACATGCCTTTCACCTTCCACCATGATTGTGAGGCCTCCCTAGCCATGTGGAACTGTGAGTACATTAAACCTTTTTCTTTTGTAAATTGCCCAGTCTTGCGTATGTCTTTATCAGCAGTGTGAAAATGGACTAATCCAGACGCAATGTTGGCAGGTGGTTCTGCTGCTGTGTTCTCAATCCTGTGTGTCAGGAGGAGTGTGCTACGCCTCTGTCCATTATCGTGGGTGTCATTAACTTTGATCCCTTGACTAGGATGGTGTGTGGCCATTTCCTTCTCTGTAAAGTTAATATTTTCCACTTTGTAATTAATTGGTATCTCTTGAAGAAATTCTTTGAGACTATGTAAATATCTGCTTCCCAGCCTACTTTCTATCCTACCTTCACCCACTAGTTTTAGCATTTGCTGATGATTCTTTGCTTGAAACAATTATTACTGTGGTGGTTGCCAGATTGCTATATTTTCTCATTCAATCTACAACCACGAGATGGGTAGTATTATTGTCCTAATATCACATATGGGGAAATAGGCTTACGTAAATTAAATAACTTTTCCAAGTTCCTATGGCTAATAAGTATGGTGGGACCACAATGTGGAAGTTTCAGGGCATGTTTTGCTTGAACTTCCTGTCCAGAAAGGTGGTTGGTAAGACGCATTGTAGCTGTTCTTAGAAAAAATAAATTAGAAAGTACAATGGACTTTAGGCAATGTGATTCTGCATCAAGTTTGATCCATTTATTTTTTTGGAAAAATAACCTTCACGATGACGAATTCTCAGAATAGAACAGTGGAAATGAAGCGATGGTCAAAACTGTCAACTCTGAGGAGGGTCTTTCTCAAGAAGAGGCAAGTGGCATTTCAGCTGAGCCCCTGTTTAGGGGTCGTTCCATCATTGACCTCAGGGTGCACAGTCAGGGTTAGCTCAGAAGGGAGCTATGCTAGAAAACAGCTCGTCTGCTGCTTTTGGTAACAGAACCCCCCTGGAAGGGCTCCAGCATGGGTTTGTGTGAGATCAGGTTTCACACTCCAGTGAGCGAACTCCTGAAAGTCCCAGTTAATTTGTATTAAGCACCCAGCTTTCTTTTCCCACTGATCTCCCTTGAGTCCTCTCAACCAATCACAGACGTGGCATGCAAACAAGCCACTTGGAGGGGTTTCTATGACCAATAATCCCAGGCCCAAGCAAGCTGGGTTCTGGCCAGCTCTGTACAGAGGCACCTCCAAAACTTATCGGTGGAGGAGCTACGAGAGGAACTGAGACTGTCATCGCCGGGGTCCCTGCAGGACTGCGCTGAGTGCCCTCCAGACCCTTTTAAGGAAAATAAATTTTACCTCTGCTGCTTCTGGTTCTGTTCTCCAGACTGAGCTTAATGAGTAACTCATCGCCACAAAATGGGATAATTAGAAGCAGGTGATCTGGGATAGTGCCTGGCCTGTGGGTTTTCCGTTTCTCACTTGAGACTGGAACTTAGGAGCCAGGATTCTTTCCCCACAAATTCTGTGCAGTGAGGTAAGCCCTCCTACTAGGTTTTCACTTTCCCACCAGAAAATAGTATTTTATTTCCTAGCATCTGAAATGTAGCCGTGCATTAGGACTAATATGTTTGTGATGTTCTCTGAGCAGCCCAGAGCAAGGGGCTACTGTACAAACCCAGCAGCACTCTGTCTGCAGAACAGATGGCCATGGTAGTAAAAAGGTAACAGGCTGAAGACACCCTGACTTTGTCATGTTAGATCATGTGCGCTGGTAAATCCTAGGTCTCTATACTAACGCTCTAAGAGAAAATGGACTAAATGGCTTCTGAACTTTGTTAAAATAAACACAACAAAATACAAAGGTGCTTGATTCTAGCTGCCTTTCTACAAGTGGCTTCCTAAGATGAAGTAGCTATTCCTAGAGTCACAAAAAACCCAAGGCTCACACACAGAGTGTCATACAAGCAATGGAGGAGTGACATTTCAAGGCGGCGTTCAAGAATAGTTGGAGTGCCTTGGACCCAGTGAATTTAAAGTTCTGAAGAAGACTTGATCCTTCCATTTTCTAGGGAAGGTGATGGCATTGCTTTTCTTGGCAATGTATTCTATGATAGTGCGGGTTCTTCTTGGGCAGGGCTCCTACCTTTGTATCATCCTTGCCTGGTTTAGTCCCTGACACACGGTAAGTGTTTAATAAATGCTAGTTGAATGAATATCAAAGTGATTACAATTCCCCCAGTAAGTCTGTTCTTCTCATTTATCAACCTTAATATCTCTTCTTGCAAATGGCATCCTTATTTCTTTCTTGGAAATTGAGTAGAACGATTCACATTACTCAGTGTAGAGGGTAGGTCCATTACAGCTTCTCTGCCCACAGCTTTTCCTGCTGTAAACGTCCGTGCACCATTAGAATCCGCCACTCCTCCTGGCCTTGGGTGATAAGGCCGGGTGCGTTCCTGACTCTGCCCTGTCTGGGAACTTAAGTCTTGCATGGCTTGGCTCTTTGCCAGTCATTTGGAATTAGGAAATGAGAGAGAGTGCTCCCGGAATGCAGGCCATGTAGACTTCGGTCTGGGGCCCTGGCAGACTAATCCTGCACCTAGGAAGCTGGTCTGCAGGACGGAGAGTGGGGCAGTGAGCAGCGGAAGATGGATGGAATGTTGTGTAGCCCTGAGAGGCAGAGAGAGGCACTTGGTTCCCTAGGGCATCAGGAATGCCACCTGCACATGGTTTGTTGGATTCAGGGAGATGTTTCTTGTCCTTACCTTAAATTCCTCTCCTTTCTGCTTGAGCTTACCTCCGTGAAGAGCATTCTTCCCACATCCCATTATCTTGTTCTAAAGTGTAAACAAATTCTTCTCTTAACCTCTTAAAAAAGTCTGTATGAGCGCCTGGCCACTGGTTTGCATGGAAGGAGTCTCTTTCCAAAACTTTCAAGTTTCCTGTGTCGCTTTGCCGTAGCCTCTCCTGTATTCTCGTCCTTCACTTCTGAGTGGATATCCTAAACAGAATGTGATGCTGCTTCTTTAAAAAAGTTTTTTGTTTTTCAGAGACAGGTTCTTGCTCTGTCACCCAGGCCGGAGTGCAGTGGCGTGAAACGTGATGCTTCTAATAAAAGTCTGACAAATGCTGTTGAGAGTGAGGAGAGTACGTCAAAATCCTGACGCACTTACGTCTTGGTTATATGACCCACAGCCAGGATTAAAAAAAAAAACTGGATTCTCAAATTAGAAAATATACTTCATTTTCAAATACATGAAAACCATTTAAAAATAATTTTCTCTGTCTATCATCTATCATCTAATTATCTAGTAACTATCCATCTATCTGTCATCTATGTATATATGTAATCTATCTATCAAATGTCTATCATCTATCCATCCAACCTCTTGGTAACTGTGCTGTTATCCATCCTTCTGCATCCTTCTATATGAATCTCCTACATCCTTTTTTTTTTTTTTTTTTTGAGATGGAGTCTCTACCCAGGCTGGAGTGCAGTGGTGCAATCTTGGCTCACTGCAACCTCCACCTCCTGGGCTCAGGGGATTCTCCTGCCTCAGCCTTCTGAGTAGCTGGGATTACAGGTGCCTGCCACTACGCTTGGCTGATTTTTATAGTTTTAGTAGAGCTGGGGATTTCACCATGTTGGCCAGGCTGATCTAGAACACCTGACCTCAGGTGATCCACCCATGTCAGCCTCCCAAAGTGCTAGGATTATAGGCTTGAGCCACCATCCCTGGCCCTTTCTATTTTTATTCTGCTTAATCTACCAAACATTCAGAGAGGCGTGCTAGAATCTCCCACAATGTTTTTCAGTTAGTCTATTTTTCCTTATAATTCTAACAACTTAATCTATTCTGAGGTTGTTTAATTAAATTACTATAGTTTAAGATGGGAAGATTTTCCCCACGAGCTTTCCCTTTATCACTGTGTAGTGAACATCTTTTCCCTGGTTAAGCTTTTCATGTTAATGTTGTGTTGCCTTATATTATATAACAATACCAGCCTACATTTGGTATGTATTTATTTGACATGTTTTTTTCTTTTCTTTTTATTATTTATTTATTTATTTTGAGACAGAGTCTCACTCTGTCGCCTAGGCTGGAGTGCAGTGACGCGATCTTGGCTCACTGCAGCCTCCGCCTCCTGGGTTCCAGTGATTCTCCTGCCTCAGACTCCCAAGTAGCTGCGATTACAGTGCCTGCCACCATACCCGGCTACTTTTTGTATTTTCAGTAGAGAGGGGATTTCACCATGTTGGCCAGTCTGGTCTCAAACTCCTGACCTCAAGTGATTCACCTGCTTTGGCCTCCCAAAGTGCTGGGATTACAGGCATGAGCCACTGTGCCTGGCTGGCATGTTTTTTCCTCTATTTCTTTATTTATAGCGTTTCTTTACTAGTATGTTTTAAACATATCTCTTATAGAAACACATAGCCAGATTTTGATTTTTAAAAAGTGACTGAAGAATCTTTCTTCTACCTGGTAGATAGATAAAATTTATATGATTACAGATAAATTTTTCCTTTTCACTTATTCTACATTTTCTTTGCTTTAACTTCGCTATTATCCACTTTATTGGTTAATTTAGTTTTCACTCTTTTTTTTCCTCCTTGCACCTCAATTTCATTGGAAGCTATGCATACTATTCCTATTTTTTTTTTTGTTTGCTGATTATCCTAAAAGTGTAACATTATACTTCATATTCATGTCAAGGTAAGTGTTATTTACTTACTTCCTAATAACGTAATAATTAACTAACATCTTAGAATATTTTAATTTCAACCACCCTTCTCATTTAATATGGTTTGGCTGTGTGTCCCCACCCAAATCTCATCTCAAACTGTAATTCCCAGAAGTCAAGGGAGGGACCTGGTGGATCATGGAGATGGTTTCCCGCATGCTGTTCTCATGAGTTAATTCTCATGAGAGTTGATGGTTTTGGCAGTTTCCCCTGCACTCTCTCTCTCCTGCCACCATGTTAGACATGCCTTGCTTCTCCTTCACCTTCTGTCATGATTATAAGTTTCCTGAGACCTCCCCAGCCATGTGGAAATGTGAGATGATTAAACCTATTTTGTTTATAAATTACCCAGTCTCAGTTAGTATCCTTATAGCAGTGTGAGAATGGGCTAATACAGAAGATTGGTACCAGCAGAGTGGGATATTGTTGTAAAGATAACCTGGAAATGTTTAGCAATTTTGGAACTGGATAACAGGCAGAGGTTGGAATAGTTTGGAGGGCTCAGAAGAAGACAGGAAGATGTGGGAAGTTTGGAACTTCCTAGAGACTTGTTGAATGGCTTTGACCAAAATGCTCATAGTGATAATGACAATGAAGTCCAGACTGAAGTAGTCTTAAATGAAGGTGAAGAACTTATTGGGAACTGGATTAAAGTCACTCATGCTATGCTTTAGCAAAGAGACTAGTGGCATTTTGCCTCTACCCTAGAGATCTGGGGAACTTTGAACTTGAGAGAGATAATTTAGGGTATCTGGCAGAAGAAATTTCTAAGTGATAAAGCATCCAAAAGGTGACCTGGCTTATTCTGAAAATGTTCAGTTATAATATATAAATGTTCAGCATTCACAAAGAGATGGTTTGAAATTAGAACTTATGTTTAAAAGGGAAGCAGAGCAAAAAGGTTTGGAAAATTTTTAGCCTGACCATGTAGAAGAAAATAAAATTCCATTTTCTGGGGAGGAATTCAAGCCAGCTGCAGAAATTTTCATAACTAATGAGGAGTTGAATGTTAATAGCCATGACATTGGGGAAAATGTCTTCAGGGCATGTCACAGAACTTCAGGGCAGCCCCTCCCATCACAGGCCTGGAGCCCTAGGAGGGAAAAATGGCTTCCTGGGCCTGGCCCAGGGCCCCACTGCTCTGTGCAGCTTTGAGACTTGGTGCCCTGTGTCCCAGCCACCCCAGCTCCAGCCCAGGCTAAACGGGCCAAGGCACATCTCAGGCTATTGCTTCAGAGGGTGCAAGCCCCAAGCCTTTGTGGCCTCTATGTGATGTTGGGCCTGTGGGTGCACAGAAGACAAGAGTTGAGGTTTGGGAACCTCTGCCTAGATTTCAGAGGATGTGTGGATTCTCCTGGATGTCCAGACAGAAGTCTGCTGCAGGGTCAGAGCCCTCATGGAGAACCTCTCCTAGCGCAGTGTGGAAGGGAAATGTGGGATTGGAGTCCTCACACACAGTCCACATGAGGGCACCACCTAGTGGAACGATGAGAAGAGGGTCACGGTTCTCCAGACCCCAGAAAAGTAGATTCACCGATAGCTTGCACCTTGCACCTGGAAAAGCCGCAGGCACTCAGTGTCAGCCCCTAAAAGCAGCTGCAGGGACTGTACCCTACACAGTCATAAGGGTGGGGCTGCCCAAGGCTGTGGAGCCTACCCCTACACTGGTGTGCCCTGGATGTGAGACATGGAGTCAAAGAAGATTTTGGAGCTTTAAGATTTAATGATTGCCTGGCTGGGTTTTGGACTTGCATGGTGCCTGTGATCCCTTTGTTTTGGCCAATGTCTCCCAGTTGGAATGGGAGCATGTACCCAATGCCTGTACCCCCATTATATCTTGGAAAACAGTGATTTTATAGGTTCATAGGTGGAAGGGAGTTGCCTTGTCTCAGATGAGACTTTGGACTTTGACTTTTGGGTTAATACTGAAATAAGACTTTGGGAGACTGTTGGGAAGGCATGATTGGTTTTGAAATGTGAAAAGGACATGAGATTTGGGAGGGGCCAGAGGTGGAATGATATGGTTTGGCTCTGTGTCTCCCCCCAAATCTCATCTTGAATTGTAATCCTCAGGGGTTGAGGGAGGGACCAAGTGGGAGGTGAGTGAATCATGGGGGCAGCTTCCCCCATGCTGTTCTCATGATAGTGAGTGAGTTCTCAGAAGATCCAATGGTTTTAAATATGTTTGGCAATTTCCCCTGCACTCTCTTTCTCCTGCCGCCATGAACGACATGCCTTACTTCCCCTTCCCCTTCTGCCATGATTGTAAGTTTCCTGAGGCCTCCCCAGCCATGTGGAACTGTGAGTCAATTAAACCTCTTGTTTATAAATCACCCAGTCTCAGGTAGTATCTTTATATAGCAGTGTGAGAACAGACTAATACACCATTTAAAAAAATTTATACCAAGTATTTTAGTTTCACATGTTTTCACCCCATGTGTTATTATTAGCATTGCTTTATACTAGCCAAATCTTCTTTACAAATATTCACATATTTACTGATTTCTTTGCTCAACTTTCTTTCACCTCAGTCTTTTCCTCTATGTTTAATTTTTCTTCTTGCTGAAATATTTTGTCATTTTTTTCAAGTGAAGTCTTAGTTTGTTTGAAAGTCTGTATTTGTCCTCATTCTTTAATTCTAGTTTAGCTGGGTTTAGAATTCTAAGATGACTATTTTTTTCCTTTTAATATTTTGAAAATACTTTCCATTGTTTGTTGGGTTGTATTATCATAGTTGAAAAGTCTGTCGTCAATCTGACTTTTGGTATTCTGTGAGTAATCTATGCTTTTTTAAATGCTTCATATAAAATTTTTCTCTTTGTCTTTAGTATTTTACAGTTTTTCTCTAAATGTGTTAAGTGAGATTTATTTTTATTTACTATGTTTGGTGTTTGAAGTGATTCCAGAATTATATGATTCTTATCTTTCTTTAGTTCTGAAAATATTGCATCTTCCTCTTTCTATATTTTCTCTCTGGATATTCCTTTAGAAAATTCTTGGATCTTCTCATTTTATCCTCAGTGTTTCTCAAATTACAACATTTTCCATTTCTTTATTTCTCTGTTATTCATTCTGGGAAATTTTCACAGAAATATCATCTGATTCACCAATTCCTTCACTCACCTCTGTCTTACTTGCTGTCTAATTAACCTATCTATTTAGTTTTAAAAGATAGTGACTACATTTGTCATTTCTAGATATTCTGTTTGGATAGATTTAAAATGTCTTTTTAAAAATAGTTTCTTGGTTTTATGTCTTTGTTTCCTCTTTTATGTCTTTTAAAAATACATTCATTCATAGAGTATCTAATTGCTCTATTATCCTAAGTCCTTAGGGGTTTAATTGCATTGTTTTTGGTGCTTGTTGATCCTTTTCTCTCATAGTAGATTTTTTTCCTCATGTATCTTTACATCTTAGGTCATGAGCATTTCTTTGGTGGGGTTTATCTTTGTGAATTTTTTTTTTTTTTGAGATGGAGTCTAGCTCTGTTGCCCAGGCTGGAGTGCAGTGGCCGAATCTCAGCTCACTGCAAGCTCTGCCTCCCGGGTTTACACCATTCTCCTGCCTCAGCCTCCCGAGTAGCTGGGACTACAGGTGCCCGCCACCTCGCCCAGTTAGTTTTTTGTATTTTTTAGTAGAGACGGGTTTTCACTGTGTTAACCAGGATGGTCTCAATCTCCTGACCTCGTGATCTGCCCGTCTTGGCCTCCCAAAGTGCTGGGATTACAGGCTTGAGCCACCGCGCCCGGCCCTTTGTGAATTTTTCTGGGGAATGAGTGTGTGATGCAATCCCCACCCTCCAACCCCCTGAGTAGTTTTTGAGTTTGCTTCTGCGAGATACCTTAAGAATATAAGCATACTGGAAATATTTTTATCTATTTTTCTGGGCATGGATGTTTCTGGACCATATAAGCCTATAAATTCAAACCAAAGATTTGAGTGAGGGTAAGTTCATTGTTGCAAATTCTAAGAGGCTGTCTATTTCCAGCCAAAGTTCAGTTAATAATTAAAGAGTTTCCTTGATGTTTCTCTGGGCCATTGAATGGATTTTTTAAAATCATCTTTTTATTGAGAATATAACCATGTGAGGGCCCTGTCTTCATCTGGGGGTCTCAGTTCTAACTCCTAGTCTTGTTGGGGGCTAAGGTCTTATTGTCTGTGCTCGTGAGACATTAAAACCTAAGCCTCTTGGTTTGGTTGGAGCTACTGCTGCTCCAACAAGGACAGCCTTAACTTTCTAGTTTCTAATTTCCAGTTCATTTTTAGCCATTGGGAGATTCCTTTACTTTATTATAAGTTTCACTATGAATTTCACAGGATATTTCCTATACAGTTGTCCCTTGGTGTCTGCAGGGGATTGGTTCCAGGATCTTTTGCAGATACCAAAATCTTCTGGATGCTCAAGTCCCTTATATAAAATGTTGGTGCTAGTATTTGCATATAACCTACACATATTCTCTCATATACTTTAAGTCATCTCTAGGTTATTCATAATGCCTAATACAATAAAAAGCTATGCAAATAGTTGTTATACCATATTGTTTTTAATTTGTATTTTAAAAACTCTTGTATTATTATTTTTGTTTTATTTTTATTTTTTACATATTCTCATCCACAGTTGATTTAATCCCTAAATAGGGAACTCACAGGTATGGAGCACTTACTGCACTTTATTCACATTTTTAAGGTATACTTTTAGTGGGAAGATTTTCAGGTTATTTATTCCATCTAATAGAACTAGAATGATCATGATTGTTTCTTACATGTCAGTACTGAACTCCTGCCTTCTAGTGTCAGGTAGGTTGGAGAGAAATAATTTGGTAAATAAGTGCAAAATCACCATATTGGCAGTAAACTCTCTACAAATTATTGCATTATTAGAAGTGAAATTTCCTAAATGAGTCTTTTATGTTTGACTTTAGAATGTGCTGTAGTATCATTGGCATTGTGTCTGTGGGAGTAATAACATGGAGTTGTCATGATAAAATAATGACTTCAATAGAACACAGTCAAGACATGTAGCCAGTATATAACTTGAAATTTGTGTGTGTGTGTGTATACATACTATTATATATAATGTATAACAATATAGGCCGGGCGCGGTGGCTCAAGCCTGTAATCCCAGTACTTTGGGAGGCTGAGATGGGTGGATCATGAGGTCAGGAGATCGAGACCATCCTGGCTAACACGGTGAAACCCCGTCTCTACTAAAAATACAAAAAAAAACAACACTAGCCGGGCGAGGTGGCGGGCGCCTGTAGTCCTAGCTACTCGGGAGGCTGAGGCAGGAGAATGGCGTGAACCCGGGAGGCGGAGCTTGCAGTGAGCTGAGATCTGGCCACTGCACTTCAGCCTGGGCGACAGAGCGAGACTCCGTCTCAAAAAAAAAAAAAAAAAAACAAACAACAACAAAAAAAACAATATATATAATATATACTTGATATGTAAGCCAAATATAATATATGGCTTGCATATGTTAAACCTAAATATAATTTGTATAATATATGTAACATAAATTTCAATTATATAACTTGAAATTTGTATATATTTATATCATATGTGATATATATTTAGTATGTATATAATATATAATTAAATGTTGTACATTATTGACTTAAAAGTTGTTTGAGATATTATATAATTTTCCTGTGATATTTTCCCAATGTGTGTTCTTTTTTATTTATTTATTTAATTATTTTTTATTATACTTTAAGTTCTAGGGTACATGCGCATGATGTGCAGGTTCGTTACATATGTATACATGTGCCATGTTGGTGTGCTGCACCCATTAACCCATCACTTACATTAGGTATATCTCCTAATGCTATCCCTTCCCACTTCCTGCACTGCACGACAGGCCCGGTGTGTGAGGTTCCCCTTGCTGTGTCCAAGTGTTCTCATTGCTCAATTCCCACCTATGAGAGAGAGTATGTGGTGTTTGGTTTTCTGTTCTTGCGATAGTATGCTGAGAATGATGGTTTCCGGCTGCATCCATGTCCCTACAAAGGACATGAACTCATCCTTTTTTATGGCTGCATAGTATTCCATGGTGTATATGTGCCACATTTTCTTTTCTTTTTTTCTTTTCTTTTCTTTTTGTTTTTTAAATTGAGATGGAGTCTCGTTCTGTCGTCCAGGCTGGAGTGCAGTGGCGTGATCTCGGCTCACTGCAAGCTCCTCCTCACGGGTTCACACCATTCTCCTGCCTCAGCCTCCTGAGTAGCTGGGACTACAGGTGCCCACCACCACGCCCGGCTAATTTTTTGTATTTTTAGTAGAGACGGGGTTTCACCGTGTTAGCCAGGATGGTCTCGATCTCCTGACCTCGTGATCCGCCTGCCTCGGCCTCCCAAAGTGCTGGGATTACAGGCTGTGCCACATTTTCTTAATCCAATCTGTCACTGGTGGACATTTGGGTTGGTTCCAAGTCTTTGCTATTGTGAATAGTGCCGCAATAAACATATGTGTGCATCTGTCTTTATAGCAGCATGATTTATAATCCTTTGGGTATATACCCAGTAATGGGATGGCTGGGTCAAATGGTATTTCTAGTTCTAGATCCTTGAGGAATCGCCACACTGTCTTCCATAATGGTTTAACTAGTTTACAGTCCCATCAACAGTGTAAAAGTGTTGCTATTTCTCCACATCCTCTCCAGCACCTGTTGTTTCCTGACTTTTTAATGATCGCCATTCTAACTGGTGTGAGATGGTATCTTATTGTGGTTTTGATTTGCATTTCTTTGATGACAAGTGGTGATGAGCATTTTTTCATGTGTCTGTTGGCTGCATAAATGTCTTCTTTTGAGAAGTGTCTGTTCATATTCGCCCACTTTTTGATGGGGCTGTTTGTTTTTCTCTTGTAAATTTGTTTGAGTTCTTTGTAGGTTCTGGATATTAGCCCTTTGTCAGATGAATAGATTGCAAAAATTTTCTCCCATTCTGTATGTTGCCTGTTCACTGTGATGGTAGTTTCTTTTGCTGTGCAGAAGTTCTTTACTTTAATTAGATCTCATTTGTCAATGTTGGCTTTTGTTGCCATTGCTTTTGGTGTTTAGACATGAAGTCCTTGCCCATGCCTACGTCCTGAATGGCATTACCTAGGTTTTCTTCTAGGGTTTTTATGGTTTTAGGTCTAACGTTTAAGTCTCTAATCCATCTTGAATTAATTTTCATATAAGGTGTAAGGAGGGGATCCAGTTTCAGCTTCCTACATATGGCTAGCCAGTTTTCCCAGCACCATTTATTAAATAGGGAATCCTTTCCCTATTTCTTGTTTTTGTCAGGTTTGTCAAAGATCAGATGGTTGTAGATGTGTGGTGTTATTTCTGAGGGCTCTGTTCTGTTCCATCGGTCTATATCTCTGTTTTGGTACCAGTACCAATCTGTTTTGGTTGCTGTAGCCTTGTAGTATAGTTTGAAGTCAGGTAGCATGATGCCTCCAACTTTGTTCTTTTTGCTTAGGATTGTCTTGGAGATGCGGGCTCTTTTTTGGTTCCATATGAATTTTTAAGTAGTTTTTTCCAATTCTGTGAAGAAAGTCATTGTTAGCTTAATGGGGATGGCATTGAATATATAAATTACTTTGGGCAGAATGGCCATTTTCAAGATACTGATTCTTCCTATTTATGTGCATGGAATGTTCTTCCATTTGTTTGTGTCCTCTTTTATTTCATTGAACAGTGGTTTGTAGTTCTCCTTGAAGAGGTCCTTCTCCCAATGTATGTTCTTTAGTACACTGGTGTATTAGTCTATTCTCTCACTGCTAATAAAGATGTACCCAAGACTGGGTAATTTACAGAAGAAAGAGGTTTAATAGACTCACAGTTCCACATGGCTGGGGAGAACTCACAATCATGATGGAAGAAAAGGAGGACCAAAGTGATATCTTACATGGCAGCAGGCAAGAGAGCGTGTGCAGGGGAACTCCTTTTTATAAAACCATCAGAACTCGTGTGACTTATTCACTACCACTAAACAATATGGGGTTAATTGCCCCCATGATTCAATTATCTTATCTGGCCCCACTCTTGACATGGGGATTATTGGGTGGTGACACAACCAAACCATATCAACTGGTTTCCCAAAATATTTTACAAAAAGTGTTCCGTTAGCAAATAATGTTGGAAAATCTTGCTTCTTTTCATACTTCTTGACGAATTTTAAAAATGCCTGTATATGACACTAGGAACCTTGAGGTAAAGAAATCAGTTTGAATTTTGTTAACTCAGTGTGTTCAAAACTTATTTGACCAAAGAAATATTCTTTATTATTTTATTTTATTTTTTTTATTTTTTTTATTTTATTTTTTTTTTTTTTTGAGACGGAGTCTCGCTCTGTCGCCCAGCCCAGGCTGGAGTGCAGTGGCGCGATCTCGGCTCACTGCAAGCTCCGCCTCCCGGGTTCACGCCATTCTCCTGCCTCAGCCTCCCGAGTAGCTGGGACTACAGGCGCCCACAACCGCGCCCGGCTAATTTTTTGTATTTTTAGTAGAGACGGGGTTTCACCGTGGTCTCGATCTCCTGACCTTGTGATCCGCCCGCCTCAGCCTCCCAAAGTGCTGGGATTACAGGCATGAGCCACCGCGCCCGGCCCCTTTATTATTTTAAGTAACACTTGTTAGTATTCCATTCTGTAAAACACAACTTGGGAAGTGCTGTGCTTTTGAGCATGTTTTTGTCAAGATAATCTTTAAATTCTTAGTTAATTTACACACAAGAAGTATTCCATGTAATCTTCTACTACCAGAATCTTATTTATTTAAAATAAAATTAAACTGATATATAAAATTAAATAACAATGTCCTACAAGATGCAATCATTTTGTTATCTATAAAAGTACTTAAGTTTATTAAACATGATTTTTAATCGAAAACTGTAAGGTAACATATGGATAAGAAAACATTTCAAGTATGAATTCTGTTTTTCAATATTAATAATAATATTTCCAATTTAGTCAAATCATATTTGGGACATATTTATATTGAATATTATATTACTCCAGGTAATGGAGAGATTAACATAAAGTGGGTTCTCATACTTCCATTAATAAAATAAGAGCCACAGAAGTTCTCAGTGGCAAAAACCTTGTTATAGTGTTTGTTTTTTTATATAGCCCAATAGCCTGAGCTCTCAGGGTGGTATGATAGAGGAATTCTGCATATTTATTTTATTATTTTAATTTTTAATTAAAATTATTTGTTTATTTCTTTTTTCCAAGACTCTGTCACTCAGGCTGGAGTGCAGTAGCACAATCACGGCTCACTGCAGCCTCAACCACCCTGGGCTCAAGTGATCTTCCCCTCTCAGCCTCCAGAGTAGCTGAGACTATAGTTGGTTAATTTTTGTATTTTTTGTAGAGGTGGGGCCTCACGATGTCACCCAGGCTGGTCTCAAACTCCTGGGCTCAAGTAATCTGTCCACCACAGCCTCCCAAAGCACTGAGATTACAGGTTGGAGCCACCCCACTCGGCCTGCATATTTATTTTTAACATTTATCAATCACTCAATCAATCATCTATCTATCTATCTATCTATCTATCTATCTATCTATCTATCTATCTATCTATCATCTGTCAATCATTTATCTATGTATCTACCTGTCTGTCTATCTATCTATCACATATGACAGCATGTTAAACACAATCCTTCTGGGCAATGACTTTCAGCTGAAAGTCACAAAGCCCCAAAGCCTGAGAACAAGCATTAGTTGTCACGTGTAACCTCATTCTGAAGTGAGGTGCTAGATCACCCAGGGAGGCCTTGCAAAGGGGAGTGTGGAAATGTAGTTGCCGCCAGCACCAGCCCAGTGCTCACCTGCGTGAGGTCCTGTAAGAGAAGTGGAAAATTCATCAGGAGGCGTCCGGGTTTGGCCGGAGAAGCGTAACTGTTGAGGGTGATGGGCGACATTACAGGGTCAGACAGGAGGCGTCCGGGTTTGGCCGGAGAAGCGTAACCACTGTGGGTGATGGGCGGTGTCACAGGGTCAGATGTGATGCAGCCGTAGGAGCCCAGGCACCCACGTGGGCTGCTCCTCTGCACCTGCTGCTGAGCTGGAGCTAGCTGAGGACCCGGCAGCCGAGCAGTGAGAAGGGACATTGCAGGTGAATGAGAGCGGGGAGAAAATGAAACCTGTGAGATGAGCTGGGACGCACAAGGACAATTGAAACCTGTGAGGATCAGCCCCTGACTCTGACTGGCATCAACTCAGTGCTGTGGGGGCCTGCAGGGCTGCAGGCCTGGGGGCTGCACCCAGTTGGTGCAGGACCCAGAGAGGCTGAGCAGATATGATAGGAGCTGGAGAGGGTGGACGTGTGGATGTGGCAAAGAGGAGAGACAGCAGATAAGCCAGCAGCCAGTCTGCCTTCAGGACATCAAAGCCACGGCTGCAGTTCCATGCCCATCTTCCAGATCTTGTGCAAAATGTCTCCGTGGCCACACTAGCCTAGAACCATACATGGAAGAGAATTCTGGAGAATATAGTACAAACCCACCCCAGAGGCCAGAGGCTGATGGTGACGGTGTCTGTCGAGAGAATATCAGTGTGCTGGGTCCACTCCCCACACCTGCCATGGGGAACATCTACAAGTTATGTTGGGAGATGATTCTGGAGAATTATTCAGAGGGCTTGACACATGTTCCCTGAAGTCTGGGGACGTAGGAACTGAATGTATGCCAAGAGGTCATCGAGGTGTGAGGTGTGGCTGCCTCTGCCAGGTGTCACCACAGCAGGGCTGCCTGGAATGAACTATATGACCAGCATCTATCAGCGAAAAATGAGAGCGTCCCCAGAGGGCTGGGTATGGACCCTGCAGAAGAGGGCTGGTGCTGAGCTGACATTCAATACGTTTGTGGAATGAATGAAAAGTTTTTCATTTCGGTTTTACGTAAAACATAATTTATCAATTGCTTTCTGATATCCAATGTTCTCTTCTTCCTTCATAGCAGCACCCTCATTTGACATGGAGTACTGAGGCTCAGTAAAAGGCTGGATTGTTTGGTTTCCCTTGTGGTAAGATATGAGGAGGTGACTAGGCTGACTGAGATATGGAAACGAGGTGCTGAGTGGTGGTTTCCAGGAGGCCCTATAATGACAGCCACTCAGCTGGGAGAGGCCCTCTGTAGCCTTTCCAAGTGGACATGTTCGGTGAGGTCTGGCAGCTACTGTGGACTGTGAGGTGACACCGGGGTGAAAGGAGCAGGCTCAAATAGAAAAGCAGAAAGACAGTAGTCACTGGTGCCTCTGTGGCATGGCGTGAAGCAATGTGACCAGCACCATCCCAGATCATTTTCATAACGCTTACCCAACACAGTATTTGGGAGAGAAAAACCTGGCACGGGCTGCTGGTATTGAAGGATGGAAGTGTTGGATTCTCCTTGAAAACAAATATTTTTTGAGAGGAGGGATCCAGATAAAAAGCCATGTGAATGGGGCTTAGGTGAGCGAGGAATGAGGCAAAAGGCTCAGAAGATAAGTTCTGGAATGGACTCTGTTTCTCCAGGAAGTTGAAGAGGATAGTTATAAGAAAACCCTGGAAAATGCAGGCTATAAACTGTCACATCTAGTCTAGGCCTTGGCCCGTGGCTTTTCCCATTAACAACTCATGTGGACAGGGACGTGGTGTTCTTAGCTCTGTTTCAGGCAGAACATGAAGTAAGTACCAGGAGATGATATCATGAATTGTGCTTACATTCACAAAAATACAAAACTCTGACATAAAAACAAAACGATAAAACAGCAGTCTGTGTCTCAGCCTTTGAGGGGTAAAGGATGGTTGGAGTTACAGCTTTCCCTGGGGTCTTCATGTCTTGAGTCTCGCAGTGCATCGTCCTCTGCATCTGTGTCTTAGTCCCGGTTATGTGGTTGTGGCAAATCTCAATCTCAATCTCTCTCTCTCTCTCTCTCCCCCTCCCCTCTCTCTGTGTGTGTGGGCGGGCGGGGGGCGGGGAGAGAAAGAGACACACACATGGAGACAGAGAGAGACAGAGATAGAGAAACAGAGACAGAGATATAAAGAGACAGATGGAGTGAGATGACAGAGGAGGATAAAAAGAGACAGGAACAGAAAGAGATAGAGAAACAGAAAAACAGAGAGACACAGACGGACACAGAGACACAGAGACAGCGAGGGACAGAGAGAGACAGAGAGGGACAGAGAGAGACAGAGAGTAAGTTCTGGAATGGATTCTGTTTCTCCAGGAAGCTGAAGAGGATGGTTGTAAGAAAACCCTGGAAAATGCAGGGTATAAACAGAGAGAGAGAGAGGGACAAAGAGACAGAGAGAGACAGACACAGAGAGGGATGGAGAGAGACAGGGACAGAGAGGGACACAGAGGGATAGAGAGAGGCGACTCTGTGCGGGTCTGTTGCTTCTCCTCTCTCATGTTTTCCCTTTCACCCTTCCTGGCTCTTCATGTCCTTCTAGTTTCTTCTTCCCCTGAGTTTGATCCCTGATCCAGCCCCATGAAAGCACTGAGCCACACTGCATTTTCTGTAACGATAGTCTTGATTCTGTTCCCGGTGTGGGCCAGTCGCCCTGGCAGAGCACATGTTCCTCACCTGGTCACCTGATCCTTCAGGGAAGGGGCATTTTTAAGTCAAGAATGGGCTGTTGGCGATTGCCCCGGGTGGGACTTTCGTAGGGTGCTGAGTGGTACCTAATTCAGTGGGCTCCGTGCCAAAGCTAAGATGGAATGCTGTCCTACAACTCCAATCACATCTTCATTTGAAAATGGCCCAAATGGAGCTTCCCATCTGGGTTCTTAAGAGGCTTCCATATGGTTGCCTGTGGCCCTTTTCGGTCAGGTGTGGGTGGTTAGGATCTTTGGTCCTGGCCTGCCCTTTTCTGGGCTTCTCTTTTTCAGGGAGCTCTGAGAGATTTGAGGATGTGTATTAAGCATATGTGTGACTCTTGAGGCCTCGCTGACATATTTCCACAGGTGACACATCTTTCCAGGGCTAAGCCCCACTAGGACAAGAGGGACGGGAAGTGTGGAGAAGTGTGCATAATTCCGGAGCCGAGAGGCTGCGGGGCCCAGCTGTAATAAAGCTGTCTGTTAGGAAGTTATCTTTCATATACAATTGCTTCCCCTAAGCTCTTAAGCACATTAACTGCACCTGTAATTATACACACCTCAGAAAATGCATAAAAGCTGCCTTCTTAGCCAGACTAAATAAAACTGCAGTCTCCTTCATATCCTCTATTGCCTACTATACCTTAACACTAGGGGAAAAAAAAAAAAGGAAAAAGAAATGAAAGCAAAGAGAAGAGGTAATTGCCCATTAGAGAGTTGCTCATAAGTGAACTTTGCCTCTCGTTTACAGCATTAATTTTGCTCTGCGTGAACCGCACTTGACAGGGCTCGGAGGCTGAGAGTTCTCGCTGCTCTTGCCGGCCTGTGAGGCGATTTGCTGCCGATTTGCATTTCAGAGAGTGTATGTGGTGCAACAACAACAACAACAAGGCATTTCACTCGACTCCCAGGAATCGCTGTGTCAGGGTGAAGAGCACGTATGATTTTCTCCGGGAGTCTCTCTTTCTCAGTGACCTACTTTCTTGCACTGGACGATTTTGCACCATTCGGTACTAATGAGCCTAAAACCCCTGCTAAGTTCTTCTTTTATGTCATACTGATCTCCTCCTCCTCCTCCTCTTCATCCTCCTGCGATAGCTCTTTCTCAGGTATTTTGGGGACCAGAGGGAAAAGGCATTCCCTGAATATGGAGTCCTCAGGCATAATCTCATCCCGCTGGGGTTTATCCATCCGGCAGGGCATAGTCACGGATACAAATCTGGTCCAGTAGCCAGACACACTTTTCACATTAGGAAGGGGGATAACGGGCAATGACTTGCCACGGCCTCCTTTCAAAGCTTACTCTAATAGAAACCATTCCTTGTACAGTGTCAGTAGAATTAATTGGCTGCTAATCCACGGGAGATGTTCAGATCGCCTACAGTTTATTTTATGAGTCCTCCAGGATCAATTTCATGTTTGAATGACTATTCCTATCATATATTTACATACACAGTTGTCCTTTGTATTCAGAGATGACTTGGTTGCTTTTTTACTCCCCAGGCATATTCTTTTTGGAAAAGGCAGACGTGTTACCTGAAGCTTTTTTGGAAATTAGCAAATATTTATCCAGCACCTAATCTGCAAATACAGATGGTCCATGACTTACGATGGGGCTATGTCCCGATAAACCTGCCATAAGTTGAAAATATGTTGAAAATGCATTTAATACACCTAGCCTCCTGAATATCACAGGTTAGCCCAGCCTTCCTCAAACACGGTCAGAACACTTACCCAACTGCAGAATTGGACAAGATCATCTCATGGGAAGCCTGTTTCATAATAATATATGAGGTAGATTCTCAGTCTCGTTTTGGGTTTGACGGACTGCAGGGATAAACTCTCCACTTCCTAGATTCGTAGCCCATGCACCTCTCTTGCCTTTGAGAAGGTTCTTTCTTATCATGCTCTGGACCCCCTCTGTTGATCTGAGAAGTGGAGAAAGACAGAACTCTAGGGTGCTGCTGGCGTTAGTTTTGTGAAGAGTGTGAATCCATTACTATCCAGTCATTTAAGAGGGTGTGAGATCACTACTCTCTGAAAAGTGGAAGAGATCAAAAAGGCCAGAGGAGGAGCTGGGGCAGCAGAGGAGGAGGGGGCATTGGGGGGTGAGCACAGGCCGGCAAGCTAGGGGACAGGGGAGGTGTTGGTGGCAGCTGCTATGTGTTGCCAAGACTCCTAGAGGAGAAATAGGGGAATGGGGTTTGGGGGAGGTTTTGCTTCTTGTATGTCTCCCTTTGGGGACTCTTTTAGAGTCATCAGTAAAAATGTGGCTTTGCAAGGATTTTTGGAGTCCGGTTTATGTCTCTTTGTGGTGCATGTGGCAGAGTGCCAGGTTAGCGTTGGAGGGAAGCAAGGCTGCTCGGAGACTCGGCTACTTTAGAGGGCAGAAGCAATTTGATTTCTCCTATTGAGATGTATTGGAGCAGAGAGAATAGGGAAAGAAATAAATCCCTTAAATTTTGAGGCCATGGCAGACATCCTGTTACGCATGACTGTTTCACTTGTTGTTGGGGATGTGAACAGGTTTGTAGGCTCATCATTCATTCATTCATTCAGTCAACTGTAAAACAGACGAAATCCCTGTCCTCATGGAGTTCACATTCTATGTAGAGAATGCCTTCACACTTCGAGTTAAACTTTGCTGTTTATCTGCTTTGACAGATCAGGAAATCGTTCAGATAGGACCCAAACCTCATACCTGTTGTTGACAAAGTTTAGTAAATCAGTGTTGGAACAAACAGAATCTTCTGCAGCAGTTCCAAAATGCGGGTCTGCAGATGAGATGTCTGTCTCTTTAAATCAGTAGCTCACGTTAATAGGCCCCTGAGCTACCTATAAACAGTGCAGAATCCCGGTCCTCCACCTAGTACAGTTTGATTCTGAAGGTTCAGGGTAGGGCCAAAGAATATGTATTTTTAAACTAATTTCCCAAATGATTATTTTGTGAGTTAAGTTTTAATTATACACATAATTCAGAAATTTATATTTGGTAAAGTTGCTCTCCCATCCTGTTCTCAGTCCAGCCCCATTCCCACAGAGTCTGGTCTGTATACATCTAGACCCACTTCTAGGAATGTATATATGTAGATTTATTCTAATATAAAATATATAATATTGTTTCATGAACTTATTTTAAAAATAGAAATGGGAGCATTCTTCACATGTGGTCAGTTTCTCAGCCTCCCCTTTGCCTGAAGCTGGTGTGCAGGTACACGGGTTGGAGGGGCACAGCTTATGCTATCTCGGAGCTGCTAGAAGGGGTGGGGGTCTTAGGAATCAGTGTTTTTGCTTCCTCTGGTGCAACAGCTATGGCCTCAGCTCAGCTGGCAGCAGTTTGCCCCTGCTATTCCCAGTGACATCTGCAGGGGGGTAACATCACTTCGTCCTGGCTGAGCTTGGTCAGAGCCTGTGAAACTCTCTGACTGGCTCAGCTCCCTTGATTCCTGCTGCTCTCAGCTACATCCTCCATCCAGCCTGCAGCCTCCAGCTCCTCCAGCCTTTGCTGTGGGGCCACCTCCTGCTGCTGCCAGGGTTCCTACACCAGACATTCTCTCTCAGTCCAAGGCCTCTTCATGGCCCATTCTGCCAAACTGGCCCTTGACGTCCAACAGGGAAAGTGAAAGAATACAGATAATACCATCCGAAGGGAGTGGCCTATACTCTAAAGTTATTTCCTTGCTGAAAATTTTATTTTGCCTGTGTATCAAAGCTAAGATCTTTCTCTGGCATTCTTTTGGTATCAAATCCTAGCCATCCTGCAGGCCGAGAAATGCCTCAGATGGAGCAGGTTAGGGAAGGCAAGAAGAAAGGTGCATGATTCATTTTCAAAATATTGCTCCTTTTCATCTCATAAACATGGTGTCCTTTTCATCTCATAAATCACTGGTTTGTGTAACTGACAGTCAAAACACTGCCAGAGGGGCTACTACTTCTTGCACCTTTACCCCTAATGATTTTTTTTTTTTTTTTTTAAAGACAGGATTTTGCTCTGTTGCCCAAGCTGGAGTGCAATGGTGCAATCTCAGCTCACTGCAACCTCTGCCTCCCGGGTTCAAGCGATTCTCCTGCCTCAGCCTCCTGAGTAGCTGGGATTACATGCAGCTGCCACCACGCCTGGGTAATTTTTGTATTTTCAGTAGAGACAGGGTTTCACCATGTTGGCCAGGCTGGCCTCAAACTCCTGACCTTGTGATCTACCCACCTTGGCCTCCCAAAGTGCTGGGATTATAGGCGTGAGCTGCCACGCCTGGCCAATGGATGTATTTGAGTGCAGTTTTTGACCAAAGATTAAGAGAGACTCTCCTGTCCCAGCCAGGCCCTAAATTACTTAATCTATTCTTTTTATAGTTCAACAAGGTAATGAATCAATAGCCCAAGAAGGATGTAGTTAAAAATCCTTCATAACAACTCTATTTTAAGAAAATATGGCCCAGTCATGGTGGCTGATATGGTTTGGCTCTGTGTCCCTACCCAAATCTCATCTGGAATTGTAATCCCCATAATCCTCATTAGTCAAGGGCAGGACATGTTAGGAGGTGATTGGATCATGGGGGCAGTTTCCCCCATACTGTTCTTGTGATAGTGAGTGAGTTCCCATGAGATCTGATGGTTTTATAAAGGGCTCTTCCTCCTTCACTCATTTGTGTTCTCTCGCCTGCCACCATGCAAGATATGCCTTTGCTTCTCTCTTGCTTCCTGTCATAATTGTAAGTTTCCTGAGGCCTCCCAAGCCATGTTTAACAGTGAGTCAATTAAATCTCTTTCCTTTATAAACTACCCAGTCTCAGGTATGTCTTTATAGCAGTGTGAGAACGGACTAATTCAGTGGCTCACACCTGTAGTCCCAGCACTTTGGGAGGCTGAGGCAGGCAGATTGCTTGAGCCCCGGAGTTTGAGGCCAGCCTGAGCAATATGGCAAAACCCCATATCTCAAAAAATTAGCTGGGTGTGGTGGCCTGTGCCTATAGTCCCTGCTACCTGGGAGGCTGAGGTGGGAGCATCACCTGAGCTGGGAGGTGGAGGCTGCAGTGAGCCATGATTACACCACTGCACTCCAGCTTGGGTGACAGAGTGGGACCCTATCTTAATAAATAAATAAATAAAAATAAAAAAATGGAGTAATTGTGGGTGATACACTTTAAAGTGACTCCCAATGAGTCACAGTTGTTCATAATCGCCTCTCCTTGAGTATTTGTGGCACCTGTGGTTTGTTTCTGGCCAATAGAATACGGCAAAGGTAACGGGATGCCGCTGCTGTGATGATGTGATGTTGTATGGCAAAGATAAATGGATGTATCATTAAGGTCCCTAATCAGTTGATTTTGAGTTAATCAAAAAGACTGTTCTGGGTGGGTCTGAATTAAAGGTGAAAGCCCTTAAAAGAGGAACTGGGACCCTCCTTGATGTCAGAGACACTCTTTACTTCTGGCCTTGAAGAAGCAAGTGGCTATGAGTCCTACAGCTGCAAGGAAATTAATCCTGGGGAGCTTGAAGGCAAATTTTTCCCCATTAAGCCTGTGATGAAATGCAGCCCAGCTGACACCTTGACTGCAACCTTGTGAGACCCTGAGTGGAGGAACCAGCTAAGCATTGGCATGCTCCTGACACACAGAAACTGTGAGACAATAAACGCCTGGTGTTTAAAGCCACAACATTTGTGGTAATTTGTTAGGCAGCAACAGAAAACTAATATACAGTTGACCCTTGAACAATGTGGGGATTAGGGGTGCTGATCCCCCATGCCGTAAAAAATTTGAATGTAACTTTGACTACCCCAAAACTTACCTACTAATAGCCTACTACTGACCAGGAGCCTTCCCTATAACATGAACAGTTGATGAACACATATCTTGTATGTTATGTGTATTATATACTATATTCTTACAATAAAATAAGCTACAGGAGAGAAAGTGTTAATAAGAAAAAAGGAAGAGAAAATATATTTACTATTCATTAAGTGGAAGGGGATCATCATAAAGATCTTCATCCTCATTTCTTCATGTTGAGTAGGCTGAGGAGGTGGCAGAGGAGGGCTTGGTCCTGCTGTCTTGGGGTGGCAGAGGCGGAAGAGGTGGAGGAGGTGGAAGTGGAGGCAGGACAGGTAGACACATTTGGTGTAACTTTTATTGAAAAATATCCCCATATAAGTGGACCAGCACAGTTCAAACCCATGTTGTTCAAGGGGTCAACTATAGTAATAATCAGTTATCATCCATCCTGGTTTCTCAGCCCTCTATTAATGAGGGGTTTCCATCCCTCCTTCCTTTCACTCCCCTACCCTCACCTTCCCTTCTCTCTTTTTCCCTCTCTTCTCCACCTTTATCCTCCCCTCTCTCTTCCCTCTTTCTCTCTTTCCCTCCCTCCCTTCCTTGACAAATGTGGTCAAGTTCTGTGGCTGTAACCTGGTTACTGCTTCCCTCAGTTGAGATGAACTCATTTAAGATTTATTTATTTTAAAATATACTTTATTTTTTGTAGAACATTTTCAGGTTTACAGGAAAATTGAGCAAAAGTACAGTTCCCATATATCCCCCACATGCACAGTCTTACCTATTATCAATATCTTGCACGAGAGTGACACATTTGTTACAATTCTTACACATCATTGTCATCCAGAGTTCATGGTTTACATTAGGCTTCACTCTTGGTGTTGTACATTCTATAGGTTTTGATGAACGTTTGATGACGTGGATCCACCATTACGGTATCATACAAAGTAGTTCACTGCCCTAAAAATCCTCTGTGCTCTGCCTATTTAACACCCTTCCAAGTCCCAACCCCTAGCAACCACTGATCTTTTTACTGTCTCCATCATTTTGTCTTTTCCAGAAATGTCATACAGTAGAGATCATACAGTATGTAGCCTTTTCAGATTGGCTTCTTCACTTAGTAATACACATTTAGGTTTCCTCCATGTCTTTTCATGGCTTGATTGTGCATTTTTTTTTAGTGCTGAATAATATCTTACCATCTGGATGGACAACAGTTTATTTATCCACTCACCTACTGAAGGACATCTTGGTTGCTTCCAAGTTTTGGCAATTGTGAATAAAGCTGCTATAAATATCTGTTGCAGGTTTTTATGCAAACATTAGGTTTCAATTCATTTGGGTAAATACCAAGGAGCATGATTGCTGGGTCACATGGTAATATTATGTTTATCTTAGTAAGAAACTGCCAAACTGTTTTCCAAAGTAGCTGTACCATTTTGCATTCCCACCAGTAATGAATTAGCGTTCCTGTTGCCCCACATCTTTGACAGTACTTGGTGTGTAAGTATGTAGTGGTGTCTCATTGTTGTTTTAGTTTGCAATTTTCTAATGACATATGGTGTGGAGCATCTATACTTCTTTTTTATATCTGAGACGATGGCCAGTGATGAAATCTGTTGTGATTTTCCTTCTTTCTATGGGGATCTGAGAGGTGGGCTTTCTCCAATCTCAAGCATGTACAAGATCTTAGGACAAGAAAGCATGATGTTAGAAATATACAGGCCATGTTCCCACTTCATTCCTATTCTTTATTGTAATATATACATTTTATCTGGGACATTATGTAGTGTAGAACTTATAATTCCAAATGAAGGAAGGATTATCACATGGTAAATTGACAAACAGTCTCTTAGGATACTCCCGGGGCAAGGTTCCTCAAGGGTGTCCTAGAATAGGGGTGAGCAATAGAAGTGACATCTTATAAAATCGCTTTGTTATAACTTGTATTTTCTAGTGTGCAAGGGGGAAAAGTCAGGAAATTAGGCTGTGTGGTTATTGTCTGCTCAAGCCTTTTCTTGCCAATGTCTTATTGCCCATGCTGGGGAGCAAGGTCAGGTGAAGGAACTGCCCAGTTAATATCAGCAATCAGCTAAGTTTTCCCATTGGGCTACAGAAACACAACCCAGACAACTGGATTGGTTAATCTGGTCTTGGTGTTAAAGGACTATGGCAATAAATTACCTCCATTCTTTTGCAAGTGATATATTATTGCCCTATTTTACAGTTCCAAAATTTAGAAGTTACAAAGTGTCCAGAGCTCTGGCAGTGGTACAATTTAGTAGGCTGTACCATTTCATAGGGTTGCTCCAAAATAACAGTGGCTAAGCTTTGTGAAAAATGGTCCAACTCATGCTGCAAATGATGGTCTTGTTACTGGAGACATGAACAATTGATAATGGCTGGGGCTGGCTTTTCTCAGTTCTTTCTTCAAGCTTGAAAACAGACCATATAATTGTAGGTGGTCATATTTGCAAAAATGTCTGCAGTAAGGACACAACTCACCTGTTTACAATTAGAGCTTGTGGGCGTTAATGTTTTGCATGTTGAAAGTAGACTTTCTGTAAAACCCTTAGCTCGCATAAGGGCTTCAGTGCACATTTTTCTTGTTCATGGACATATTTTTGTTTCAAAGAGCCAGGTAAGTATGGTACATTGAACAAATATGTTTACTGTTGCTTCTTCTGAAAATTGCATTAAAATGATAAAAACGGAATTAAAAAGGCATAGTCCTACAAGGACAAAGAGAGTAGGAGGATATGCTCACTAAAAGTAACAACAATGGGGAGGCTCTAAGTCAGATGGATATTGGTCTCTGATTTTGCAGAAGGGAAAACCTACAGCCTAAGCTGGTCAAGAGGAAACCGAGCCACAGGCTGAACTGAGCCACAGCTTCTAGGAAGCCCAGGAATTGGTGTCATCAGCAACCTCGTGGAGGTGCAGGTGGGAGCATAAACTGGAGGACTGGTTGACAGTCTTCCTAGGAAGCAATAAGAACCCTTCCCAACCCAGTCCCTCCAGCAGAGGGAACACCAGGCTCAGCTGAAGGCAGAGGTCACAGCGATAACAAGTAATCCAGTAAGAGTCTATATATTGAACATGTGCTCCAGTGTTTCTCCTCCTCACCAGCCCAGTAGGTCATCCAATCCAGAAATCCCTCTCTGGAGGCTGCTGGTGCCCCTGCACCATGTTGGCCTGATAATGGCAGACCCAGGCTTTGGGTTGGGTAGACCTGCTCCTGTCTTAGATGTGCTGCTCACATAGCTCCCTAGCTGTGTGATTTAGAACAAGTTACTTAATTTCTCTAACCCTTATCTGAAATTGTGGGAAAGAAGAGCTTTTATCTTAGAGGCTTGTGAGGACTCAGTGAGGTGATGGGTATAAACATTCTAAGAAAAAATCCAACTATTTCTGAAAGCCATCACTTGGCCTCTGAATGACAGTAGAGAAATGTTTGCATTGCTCTCACCAAGAATCTATTCTTTCATCTGACTCTTTAGGATTCAGTCTAATAGATAACATAATAAATAATTAAGAGGACTTTTCTACCCCTCCCCTTAACAGCTGTAGTGGCCATATTTAAAATGTTAGCCACAGTACAAACCTGGTTAGATGATTCCTTTTTAAACCAGTTTCAAATCAGTCTAATGAGATTTTTCTTTTAACTCCTTTCTTTTATCTCAAGGGTGCATCAATTTCACGTCCTGAATACTTTTTCAAAGACATAGCTTTGATTTGAAAACATGGTCATGATCCAGAACACATTTTATGTATTACTTGACTGTAAGATCTTTCCAGAAATCAGTCGCTCACAGACTCTGTGACATCTATTATTGAATGAACATCACTTCTACCTATATCTTGAAGAACGTCAATCTAAATTAAAATATGCCGAGTTTCTTAACAGCATCAACGGGTTTTCTAATTAACCTATGAATACTGTCAATCTGTTAATATAGTTCTCTTGTTCTTTTAGAAATGAGTTATATAACATTTCTTTTATTTACTCTAGCAATTTCAGAACTCAAGTGCTCCTTAGGGTATTCCAAACTTCCTTTCAAAAGTAAAGAAAATATGAGTAACATGAATTATTTCATCATATTGACTGAAGACTTTTTGGCTTCTAGGATTTTTTTCATACCAGTAACTTGAACTTCATGCATGGCCCTTTCTGCAATGCCCCATGTCTGTAAGAGTCTATCTTATAAATTCTTGTGGTGAGGTGGATTCCTGAGGTTTGGTTCAAGGAGCATGTAGGCAGTAGCTTTTATGATCCTTAGTCTGGCTTGCTTAACAAAGTTGCTACAATATGTCTTTTCTCCCCAAGAATGGACCTCAGTGGGGGTGAGGTGGACGGTGGGGTGGCAGGGGGAGGGGATTCGATTAGCCACAATCCCGGCTTTATGGCACATTCTCATTATTGATCCATACACAGCTTTTATTTATTGTAAAATAATGGATATCTGAAGATTCACCATGCAACCCAATTAATAGAACATTGAAAGTGACTTCTGTTTTTCTTTGCCCTTCCCTATACGTTCCTCACGGGGTCTTCTGGGACTAACTCTTTTTTCTTTTCAGTTTTTTATTTCAATCTTTCATCGTGTTCTAAGATTCATTCATTTTGTAGCAAGTAGCTGTAGTGAGTTTTTACTGCTGGGTGTTATTTCACTCTGTGGCTGTAGTAGAATTTATGTATTTGTTTTTCTACCAAAAATGGGTACAAGCTGCATCTTTACCCTGGCCAACTCTTGGCAACACCAGAGGACAAAAAAGTAGGACAAAGCTTGTCATTGGTGCGTTTTGGTATATATTTCTACTCTTCCTTATTCTCTTCTCAGGGAATCATCTGAGCGTTCTGCTTGGCACATAGTCGACAACAATAAATGCTTGTTGAATATTGTAAGTGACATAAAATTTAGGGCAACTCCAGACAAATGAAAGGGGCTGCCCTGAGCACTGAATTGAAGCCTCGTCTTGGCTTAGAGGAAAGAGTGCTGTGATCAGTTATCAATGTCTACATGGATGGGGCCTGGGGAAATGGGTGCTTAGGAGCCACTTATTACCACCCCAGGTTTAATGGATTACCTTTCTCATGGACTTTAAAAACTCAGCTAGAGTCATGGGCATGCATTAAGAAGAAAGGGATAGAACTTCCATTGTGGAATTTCAAGTTTCAGTAAGTCTGGGTAGTCTCTCTGGATACTGGAGATGATCAGTGCAATTCCTGGTGCTCTTAAACCACACTGTAACCTTCTTTTCTCTCCCTCCCTCCAACCTTCTTTTCTCTCCCTCCCTCCCTCCCTCCCTCCCTTCCTTCCTTCCTTCCTCCTTCCTTCCCTCCCTTTCTCTCTCTCCTTCTTTCTTTCTTTTTCTTTCTTTCTCTCTTCTCTCTTCTATCTCTTTCTTTAAGACAGGCAGATCTCATTCTGTTGCCCAGGCCGGAGTGCAGTGGCACAATCATAGCTCACTGAAGCCTTGAGCTCCTGGGCTCTAGTGATCATTCTGCTTCAGCCTCCTGAGTTGTTGGGATTACAGGCATGAGCCAACATGCTCAGCTTCCACGTATTTTAAACGTTGGTCCTGGTATTTTATTCTATGTTAAATATCTAATGTAAAAAAATGCACATTTTCCAGGAAATCATCTGTGGAAAAGGTGTTGTTTTCATCCCTATGGTTAAATGTAGATTTTCTGTTTAAAAGTAAATCTTTCACTTGTGAAGAATGGATATGATGACACTTAAAGTAATGTATTTTTAAGTTGTCTAGTTGTTTAAATGTAGCGATGAAAAATTAACCAGAATATTTCTAGCTATGGCCCCAAAGACCTTTTCCTGAAACTTTTATTTCTTTGTTTTGTTCTCATTCAAGTCTTGATAGCTTTAGTGATACTACCTCCAACTCTAGCCTCACTTTTAAATGGCTTATCATAAACTGTTAGAGCTGGGATAAATATCAAATATCATTTGGTTGAGTGTGTTTCAGATCATCACCTAAGGAGACAGCATAAAAGAACGATTTCTGGGCTCCATCCTTAAACTAATAAATCCGGTTACCTGGGTGGAAACCCGGGAGTGTGCATTTTATACAACCTCCCAGGTGACTGTGATGCTTATTAACATTTGAGAAACACTCATCTGTTATAAATCTTCTATAGTGGAGGAAACTGAAACAAAAGAAGTTAGGGACTTATCAAGGGTTGAACACTAACAAATTCATATGTGGGCAGTCACATGAGGTGAGGTTATAAGACAAAAATGAACGTTTGTTTTTTTATTTATGTGGTGGGATTTTAAAGGTCTTATTCTCAATCCCAAAGCCCCCAGGCTGTAAATGTGCCTAAAACTCCTGTAATCAGGAGTTAGTTGTTTCCTGTTACCCTGCGTATTCTTTTTTTTTTAAATGCAATGACTTGATGTTATTGGGGATCCCTGAAAAATCCTCTGCTATTACTGGGTCAGAATTCTTTTTGGGGTTCTTTTGAGAGCAAAGAAATTTGCCACTATTCTTATTCTAATTACACCAAGATCTATGAATCCATTTTCCAAAGATACTTAGATCTTGCAACATGGGAGAATAGTCACATCAGAATATTTACTTCTTCAAAATCTCTCTTTTTTTGGGAAATTTACTAGTTTGTTGTTTTATGATTTAGTTGAAGTACAGGGAGTCACCTGTCCAATATCATCTCAAATAATTAAAAGCCCTAAACAAAGGGAGAATAAAAAAACCTAGAATCTCCCATCCCTCCCCCCACCTGGATACTTGCTAGGCCAAGTCCATGGAAAATCCTCTGTATCTGTAATCTGAATAATCCAAGTAGGCTGTGTCAGCTGAATAATCCAGGACTATTCAGATATTTGGAAAAAAAATCATATTTCAGTAGTATGGGTTGACTTTTGCTTGAAACTATTGATTACAGAAAAAAGGGAGGTAAAAGTCTTTGGTCAAGGTCTTCTGATGCCTTGATCCTTTACTGTGATTGATATTACATGTATTTACAGAGGCAAAGACCTAGAAGTCAGTCCTAATTTGGGTTAGTTCTAAAATACTCAGAATTAGTATTATATTAATACTATAACATGAATTCATTTTATCTGTGTAACTGAGGCAGGGGAATAAGGATGACTTGGACAGGCTCCCTGGAGCTGAAGAGTCTCCACACTGACCTATGATTGGCCCATTCCAGGACCTTCATTTGCATAAGTTGCCAAACCATATCAGCCTCTGATTGACCACAGGCCAAATCTGCACTCTAGCCAATGACTGGTTCATTCTAGAACCTTCCTTTGCATAAGGTGCCAAACCACATCAGTCTTGGATTGGCCATGGGCCAATTTACCTCAGCCTCTAGTTGGCTGTGAGCCAGTCCTTCATTTACATAGGGTGTAACCAACAAGAAACCTCTAGAGGGTACTTAAGCTTCCAAAGACTTCACTACCAGGGCTCTTGAGCCAATTGCTAGAGCCCGCTCTCATCTTGTGGAGTGTACTTTTGCTTTTGCTCCTTCCCTGCTTTCTGCTCTAATAAATCCACTTCTTCACTGCTCGTTTGTGTGTGTCATTCAATTCTTTGTTCAACACACCAAGAACCTGGACACTTCACGACTGGAACCCTTAATTAGGTAACATAATTAGGAAGGCACTGCTCTGGCTTCCTTAAAATGACCATATCAGCTTGTGAGCCTATCATAGCTTTTAGAAAAATAATATCAATAACATCAATCATAAAGTAAACCTGGGCTGGCCCATGATCCAACTGAATTTACCTGCATTATTTGTCATTATGTTACTATTCTAGTTACCAAAAAAATAACTTTCTTGGTTTCAGCATTCAGGAACAAACTCTAAAATATTCATATAGTTTTTGAATTCCAAAAATATTTCAAATCTAGAAAGGCTTATGCACTTTAATAACTGTTTTTCTTGAAATTGTGTATCTTTTTTCATCTATGTTGTGTTGTATCAGTAGTTTCTTCCCTTTTCATTCATGAATATTATTTTATGAATGTACCACAATTTGACTTATTAATGATTGCTGAACATTTGACTTGTTTCCAGTTTGAGCTACAGTGAACACAGCTGCTATAAACACTTAACTATAGGTGTTTGTGTGGCTATAAGTTTTCATTTCTGTTGGGTAAAAACCTAGGGGAATTGCTGGGCCACATGGTAAATGTATATCTACCTTTTAAGAAACTGCAAAACAGTTCTGCAAATTGATCTTCTCCCAGGCAGTATAATGTATCATTATACACCTGTATATGAGGGTAAATGAGGTACTGATCACCTCAAGCATTTATCCTTTGTGTTACAAACAATCCAACTATGCCATCTTAGTTATTTTAAAATCTACAATTAAAATTATTGACTATAGTTACCCTGTTATGCTATCAAATACTAGATCTTATTCTTTCTAACTACTTTTTTGTATCCATTAACCACCCTCCCTTCCCCTCACCCCCATATTACCCTTCCCCGCCTCTGGTAACCATCCTTCTACTCTATCTTCATGAATTCAACTGTTTTAATTTTTAGCTCCCAGAAATGAGAACACATGAAGTTTGCCTTTCCGTGCCTGTTTTATTTCACTTAACATAATGATCTCCAGTTCCACCATGTTGCAGATGACAGGATCTCATTCTTTTCTATGGCTGAATAGTACTCCATTGTGCACATGTACCACATTTTCTTTATCCACTCATTTGTTGATGGACACTTGAGTTGCTTCCAAATATTGGCTCTTGTGAATAGTGCTGCAATAAACATGGGAGTGCAGATATTACTGATTTCCTTTCTTGTGGGTATGTACCCAGCAGTGGGATTGCTGGATCATATGATAGCTCTACCTTTAGTTTTTTGAGGAACCTCCAAACAGTTCTCCATATAGTGGCTCTAATTTACATTTCCACCAACAATGTAGGAGGGTTCCCTTTTCTCCACATCCTCGCCAACATTTGTTATTGCCTGTCTTCTGGATAAAAGCCATTTTAACAGGGGTGACATCTCATTGTGATTTGAATTTCTCTGATGATCAGTAATGTTGAGCACCTTTTCACATGCCTGTTTGCCATTTGTATGTCTTCTTTTGGGAGATGTCTATTTAGATCTTTTGCCAATTTTTAAATTGGATGATTAGATATTTTCCTGTAGAGCTGTTTCAGCTCCTTGTATATTCTGGTTATTAATCCCTTGTCAGATGGATAATTTGCAGACATTTTCTCCCATTGTGTGGGTTGTCTCTTTACTTTGTTCATTGTTTCCTTTGCTGTGGAGAAGCTTTTTAACTTGATGTGATCCCATTTGGATGACTTTTTTTTTCATAGGAAAATGTGCTCACCTCCAGGGATGAGTTGTTAGCGGTGGTCAGACGTCTCTGAATGCGGTAGCCCTCCGGGAGTTGTAACTTCCTTAACGCTGCCGAGTCCGCTTACAGGTGTTTCTCCCTTCCTGCACCTAGAGCTGCTTGAGAATTGGGGCCGGGTCTTAGTCATCTTAGTAGTCTCAACTCCCAGCAGAGTCTGGGACAGCACAGGTTTCAACATGCATTGTTGAATTGAACAGCAAATCTCTCCAGTGGCCAGGATGGTGTGAGGGGAGCGAAAGCTCAGGTGGGTGTGGCCTACTCCTTTATGTCTCATTTTCTGTGGTAGCGAAGGCACCAATGGTCATGAATTTCATCTAAAAACACAATAAATTGAAGCACAGTGAAGGTTATCAAGGCGGTGGGAAGGTCCTACTAAAGACAGAGTATGAAGACTGTTGAAAACATAAAAATCAAGCATATTATGATTTTAAAAATGAAGAGTTATGAGGGGCTTGTTTGTAATACCATACCTGAATTGCCTCACCCCACACGTGGGCCTGGATATGGGTGGGAGGGGAAGGCAGTGTTGGAACTTTTAGCTGCTGCCTAACTCTCATTTGGGCTGAAATGCTCTGAGCCCCATGAAGCATGCGTGGTGAGAGGTCCTGATTCACGGAGCTCCTTCCCACAACATCAGTGATCCTGCGTCTAAACCATTCCTTGTCTGCTTCTTTTCTGTTTGTTGTTGTGGTTTAGCTGGGGAAAGTAAAATGTCTAATGGAAGAAAGTGGGCGGGTCACTCCTTCTTAACCAAGTCATCCAGCTGCTGGACTCTCCTAGAGATGCTTCCATTTAGCATGGAAAACTCTCTTTTTCATTCCTCCTTCCTCGCCTCCCCCACCTCCACTTTTATCCCCTAGAGCAAATTCAGGGCCTCTCTGAATTGGTACCACCTTACATTAATTGGCACTAATGCAAGTATTCACGGCTGTGCGTGGGATGCTTCTGAGTGCAAAATGGATCTGTCTGTGCCTGGGAACGGTTCTTTCACTTCAGGTGTGTAATTTACTGTTCTGTGAGATGCGTTCCCCGGGCGCCCCTGCTGCACCAAGCAGCACCTCAGCTGCTACTACAGAAGGGCTCAGCAACAGACGTTTGCTTATGGTCATAAATCTTAGCAGACACACCTGTACATGACCACAACATGCAGTTATAGAAACAAAGAGCTTCCCATCAAGCTGAAACTGATCCAGGAGGTGTGGGTGCCTTGGCAGCAAAGGGGGGCCATTACCAGGGGAGCCCAGGTGACCGTGGAGGAGCTCAGGGAGCACCCTAGAGGCGGCTGGGGGTTGGGCACAATGAGCTTTTGAGAGAGGCTGGGATTCAGAATTGCTGTCTGCTCTCATCCACTAATAAGCCCTGTGATTGCAGGCAACTCACCTTAAATTTCTTAGCTATGGATTTCTCAAATAACACTCCTGGAACTTAGATCTGTCATCTTAAAATTTGTTTTCTATTTATCTCACTTGTTTTATATTCCTTTTCTTCTCCTTTCTTGCCCATCTTTTGGATTATTTATGTGTTTAAAAATTATTCCTGGCTGGGTGCAGTGGCTCATGCCTATAATCCTAGCACTTTGGGAGGCCAAGGTGAGAGGATCGCTTGAGCCCAGGAGTTCGAGACCAGCCTGGATAATGCAGCGATACCCATCTCTATTTAAAAAAAAAAATTAGCTGGGTGTGGTGGCACGTACCTGTAGTCCAGCTACTTTGGAGGTTGAGATGGAAAGATTGCTTGAGGCCAGAAGTTTGAGGCTGCCGTGAGCTATGATCATGCAACTGCACTCCAGCCTGGGCAACAGAGAAAACAAAAAACAAAAATATTCCATGTCCCACGTCTATCAGCTATCAATAAAGGAGTGTATTAAGTTATACACTCCTTTACTGGTTATCCAAGGGCCCAGAGATTACAATAGCACTGCCTTATTAGACTCGAATATAAAGTTGCACATCTATTCCTGGACAACGCACACACCCTAAAAAGTCTGACTCTATTTACTTTCAATCCTGCCTTTTGTGCAGGATTTAATTCTAAATATATATAAGACCTCACAAAGTATCAGTCATTATTGACAGCCAGCATTCTTTTAGATTTACCCGCATAGTCATCCTTTCTCTTATTCTTCGTTTCTTTCTGTGTGTGATAGAACAATTGCCCCCACAAAGACGTCTCATTCTAATCTCTGGAAACTGTGAATATGTTAGGCGGAATAAAGGTTCCAGGAGGAACTAAGGCTGCTCATCAGTTTAGAGGGATTATCCTGGGCTGGCCCAATTAATCATCACTAGAAGCCTTAACTGTGGAAGACAGAGGCAGGAGAGGAGAAGGAGAGATGGCAGTGCCAGAAGGCCTCAGCTCAGCATTGCTGGCTTTAAAGATGGCGGACAGGACCTTGATCAAGGGAACACAGGAGACCTCTAGACCCGGTAAAGTCAAGAAACAGACTATCCCCTGGAGTCTCCAGAAGGGAATGCAGCCCTGTGGACACAGATTTTAAGCTCAGTGGGACCCATGTCAGAATTCCCATCTCCAGAGCTGTAAGATAATACACATTGTTTTAAACTATGATGTTTGTGGCCATTTATTACAGCGGCAAGTGGAAACTAATATTCTGTATTGAGGGGTGACAATGTACTAGCAGCCCTCACTCTGGGCGCCTCCTCTGCCTTGGTATTCACTCTGGCGGTGCTTGAGGAGCCCTTCAGCCCACCACTACATGTGGGAGCCCCTTTCTGGGCTGCCGAGGCCGCAGCCGGTTCCCTCTACTTGCGAGGAGGCGTGGAGGGAGAGGCGTGGGCCGGAAGTGGGGCTGTGCGCGGCACTCGCGGGCCAGCGTGAGTTCCGGCGGGCGCGGGCTCGGTGGGTCCCCACACTCGGAGCGACCAGCCCGCGCTGCCAGGCCCGGGTAGTGAGGGGCTTAGCAACCGGGCCAGCAGCTGCGGCGGTTGCTCCAGGTCCCTCAGCACTTCCGGCGCTGGGCTCAAATTCTTGCTGGGCCTCAGCTGCCTCCCCGCGGAGCAGGGCTCAGGACCTGCCCCCGCCATGCCCAAGCCCCCGCTTCTCTGCTTTGGGATCCCGCGCGGCCCAAGCCTCCCGGACGGGCGCTGCCCCCTGCTCTGTGACGCCCAGTCCTATCACCCACCCAAGGGCTGAGGAGTACCGGTGCACGGTGCAGGACTGGCAGGCAACTCCGCCTGCAGCCCAGGTGCGGGATCCACTGGGTGAGGCCAGCTGGGCTCCTGAATCTGGTGGGGACTTGGGGAACTTTTATGTCTAGCTAAGGGATGTAAAGCCACCAATCAGCACTCTGTGTCTAGCTCAGGGTTTGTAAATACACCAATCAGTACTCTGTGTCTAGCTCAATGTTTGTAAATACACCAATTGTTACTCTGTATCTAGCTAACCTAGTGGGGACTTGGAGAACTTTTCTGTCTAGCAAGCACACTGTGTCTAGCTCAAGGATTGTAAATACACCAATTGGTACTCTGTATTTAGGTAACTCTCTGTCTAGCTAACCTAGTGGGGACTTGGAGAACTTTTCCGTCTGGCACTCTGTGTCCAGCTCAAGGATTGTAAATGCACCTATGAACACTCTGTCAAAACGGACCTATGAGCTCTCTGTAAAATAGACCAATCAGCTCTCTGTAAAATGGAGCAGTCAGTGGGATGTGGGTGGGGTCAGATAAGGGAATAAAAGCAGGCTGCCCGAGCCAGAAATGGCAGCTGGCTCAGGTTGCAGGCTGTGGAAGTTTTGTTCTTTGGCTCTTTGCAATAAATCTTGCTGCTGCTAACTGTTTGGGTCCACGCTGCCTTTATGAGCTGTAACACTCACTGGGAAGGTCTGCAGCTTCACTCCTGAAGCCAGCGAAACCACGAACCCACAGGGAAGAAGGAATAAACTCCGGACACACCATCTTTAAGAACTGTAACACTCACAGCAAGGGTCCGCGGCTGCTTTCTTGAAGTCAGCGAGACCAAGAACCCACCAATTCCGAACACAGTTTCTCTGTGTTTTCATGCAGAATCATTTTGCTTCTATCTGAAGAACTTGTTTTAGTCATTTTCTTTATGAAAATGTGGATCTGTGGTAATGAATTTTGTCAGATTCTGTTTGAAAATGCTTTTCTCATGGCTTCGTTTCTTTGGTTTGCAATTTTACTGATTTCTGCTCTTAATTATTTCCTTCCTGTTGCTTATGTTGGGTTGAATTTGCTATTCTCTAGTTTTACAAAATGAAAACTTAGAGCATTGATTGAAAACCTTTCTTCTTCCCTCATAAGCATTTAATGCTACAGACTTCTCTCTAAACAATGCTTTAGTTGCTTGCAACAAATTTTGATATACTGTAATTCTATTTTCATTTAGTTCAAAATATTAAGATTTTGTCTTTGACTCATGCGTAATTTAGAAGTGTATTGTTTATTTCCAAATATTTTGGAGTTTAACAGAAATCTTTGTTACCGATTTCTAGTTTGATTCCATTATGGTCTGAGAATATACTCTGTATGATTCCTATTCTTTTAAATTTGTTAAGGTTTGAATATGGTCTCTCTTAAGGAATGTACACTTGTAAACAATGTGTATTCTGCTTTAGGTCAATTTGATCAATAGTGTTGTTCAGCCCTATATTCTTACTGATTTTCTGTTTACTTGTTCTGTTGATTCCTGTGAGAGGAATATTGAAGTCTCCAACTACAATTGTAGATTGGTCTGTTTCTTCTTTCAGTTTCATGGTGTTTTGCTTCATGTAATTTGAACCTCTGTTGTTAGGTCCATTTAGGGCAGTTTTGTCATCTTGGAGAATGGATTATCATTATATAAAGTTCCTCTTTATCCTTAATAATATTCCTTGTTCTGAAGTCTGCTTTGTTTTGATATTGATACAGCTGCTCCAACTCTCTTTTCATTAGTGTTTGTCTTTTTTTTCCCATTTTCCAAGAACCTATTTTTGTATTTTTGCTTAAAGAAAGTTTGTTGTAGACATCATGTGGACAGGTCTTGCTTTTTTGTCCAGTTTGTCAAATTTGTCTTTTAATTGGTGTGGTTAAACTGTTCACATTTAATGCAATCACTGATATATCTATATTAAAATCTATCTCGTTAGCCATTTTCTGTTTGTTCCATCTGTCTTTGTTTTTAATCCTCCCCTGTTTGCCTTCTCTTATGTGTAGTGACCATTTAAAAACTTTCATTGTTCTCCTTTATTGATATTGTTGTATCTTGCAATTTGTTTTAGTGAGTGCTCTAGGGTTTAAACCCACATCTTTAATAAAGTCTACAGTCAAAGCGTATTATACCACTTCATACGTAGTGTAAAAATATTACAGCAGTACATCCCCAATTCTTCCCTCTGTCCTGAATGCTACGATTGTCATTTATTTTCTGTTTCATATGTGATAAACACACAATACATGCCTATATTTTCTTTACAGAATCAGTTACCTTTTAGAACAATTAAAAATAAGAAACTTTATTGTACCTTTAGTCATTCAATTTCTAGTCTCCTTTATTTCTTTGCATAGGTCCAAGTTTCTGTCTGGTGTTATATTCCTTCTGCCTGAATAATTTCATTGAACACTCTTGTAGAACATATCTGCCAGCCCTTGAATTCCCTTAGTATTTGTTGTCTGAAAAAGGTTTTACTTTTCCTTCATTTTGTTGTGTAGAGAACTCTGGTTGACAGCTTTTTTTCTTTTTTCTTTTCTCACTTGTATGAATTCCGATGTGAAGGCTGTTTAATTCTTACTTTGTTTTCCTATATATAATGTGTCTTATTTCTCTGGCTGCCTTTGAGGTTTTTCTCATTGTCTTTTGTTTTCAGCAGTTTAATATGTGAAGGGTGTATATGTATATATACATGTGTGTGTGTCCTCATTTTTCTTTTTGTTTTCAGTTTGGGTGATTCCTATGAACCAGTATCACTGGTTCACTCCTTAGCTGGGTCAAATCTACTGATGAGTTCATCAAAGACTTTCTTCATCTCTGCTACTTTTTGTTATTGCCGTTGGTGTCATTTTTTAAAATTTCTAGCATTTACTTTTAATTCTTTCTTAGAGTTTCCGTCTCTGGTGAAATTGCCCATCTGATCTTGCCTGTTGTCTACCTTCTCCATTAGAGCTTTTAGTATATTAATCACAGTTATTTAAAATTTTCTATTAGATAGTTCAGATATCTCCATCATAGCTGACTCTGGTTCTGATGAGTGCCTTGCCTCTTTGAGAGTGTTATTATTCTCTTGCCTTTTCACATGCTGCTTCACTTTTTGCTGAAAGCCAGGTATCTCACATATGTAGTAAACTAGGGTCAATCATTCTGTAGGCTGGGATGAGCACACTTTTGGTTCCTGCCGGGCCTTCTGTGCTGGGATGTGAAATAAGCTAGTTAGGGATGAGGTTGGACTGAGGTTTGTTGTTGCTGTGGTTAACTTCAGTGCATTACAAGCCTTAGATTTCTCTAATGACACCTCCTGTTTAGAGAAGGGGCAGATTTGCCAGAGGGTTTTTCCTTCAATGTGTGTTCCATGCTCATTTTAAAGTGGTCGTCGTCGTCTTTTTTTTTTTCAGAGAAGGTCTGTTTATACACTCTTGTCCCTCTTCTCTCCCTGGCCCAGGAGTTCTATACTCTCACCTGTTATTCAGTGCTAGTTAGCCTTGTAGTAGTGGGATAACGAGGGGAATATTCTCTGTTGTTCTGATAGAACCTCAGTCTTAGACAGGCACTATGTCTCCAAGACTCAGAAGTGTTGGCTTTTCAGTGCTGCTGCTCCTCTGCTGAGTGTAGTGCTGGACCCAGCGCATATTTCTTACTCCCTATCTCCTCATAGTGATAGGGTATTTTTTTTCTGGTTCTCTTCCACCAGCTGCGAAGCATTTTCACTGGTGCCCTAAGGAAAATAGTGTTTGTTGCCTTTCCCTGCACAGATTAAGGATTTATTTCAAATGGGTGATACAAGAGAAGGCTGTGGATGGATTTTGCACCCCTCCCATTGTGTTTGCTCTTCTTTTCTCCTGTTTTACACCTCAAGGAACACTTTTGTAGGGCTCTTTTCAATTTTTGTGAGCTCCCAGTGGGGTCCATGGAAAAACAGCCTGAAGAAGGGACAGATTCTCTAATTTCTTTTTTTTTTTCTTTTTTGAGATGGAGTCTCACTCTGTTGCCAAGGCTAGAATGCAGTGGTGCAATCTCGGCTCACTGCAGCCTCTACCTCCCAGGTTCAAGTGATTTTTCCTGCCCCAGTCTCCCAAGTAGCTGGGATTACAGGCATGCTCCACCATACCTGGCTAATTTTTATATTTTTAGTTGAGATGGGGTTTCACCATGTTGGCCAGGCTGGTCTTGAACCCCTGGCCTCAAGTGATCCACCTGCCTTGGCCTCCCAAAGTGCTGGGATTACAGGTCTGAGCCACCAGGCCCGGTCAAGATTCTCCAATTTCTTTGACTCATAGGGGCTTCACACACTTGCCAGTGCATGCACAGCTTTCAGCAATTCACTAACTATGCTCACTGAACTCCTCTTATAAGCATACACTTGTGTCCACCTCTGGGAAACCAGTGCTCATATCTAATCTTTCCCTTAAGGTCTTAGATTTATATCTCCTTAGATTTGGGTCCATTTGATTTCTCTGAAACCTAAGTTCTCTGATAGTGTTTAGAAAGTAATGAACTTTCAGATTGTCCAGCTTTTTCATATTAGTGTGGGAGCAATGCTGTTTTCAGATCTTTATATCCCCAAGCAGCTTGTTTTCCTTTTTATATGGATAGTTTTGCTGGGTATAAAATTCAAATATAATTCTAAAGTTTGGGAGTTACATTATTTTAGCCCTTTTATGTGATTTTGTTGTTCATTGGTTTCCACTATGTTTATTGAAAAGTATGTTGTCAGTCTTACTGTTGCTTCCTTGAATGGTAACGTGCTTTTCTCCCCTTGCTGCTTTAAAAAAATAGGTTTTATTTTTGAAAACAGTTTCAAATTCATAGAAAAATTGAGTCTGAGCATGGTGGCTAACATCTGTAATCCCTGCACTTTTGGATGCTGACGTGGGAGGGTCACTTGAGCCCAGGAGTTCAAGACCAGTCTGGGCAACATGGTGAAACCCTGCCTGTACAAAAAATATAAAAAATTAGCTAGGCATGGTGGCATGTGCCTGTGGTCCCAGCTACTCAGGAGACTGAGGTGGGAGGATTACTTGAGCCCAGGAGGTAGAGGCTGCAGTGAACCATGATCATGCCACTGCACTCCAGCCTGGGCAACAGAACGAGACCTTGTCTCAAAAAAATATTGAGCTGAAAGTACAGAATTTCCATATACCCTTTTCCCCCATCACACACAGTCTCTGTCACTATCAACATCCTACTTTGGAGCAGTACATTTGTTAGAACTGATAAACCTACATTGGTACATCATTGTCACCCAAAGTCCATAGTTCACATTAGGGTTGACTCTTGGTGGTGTATATTCTATAGGTTTTGACAAATAAATGATGCCATGTGTCCACCATTACAGTATATATAAAGAGCTGTTTCATTGCTCTAAAAATCCTCTCTGCTGTGCTTGTTCAGGCCTCCCTCTCTGCTAGCCCCTGGCAATAACTGATCTTTTTACTGTCTCCATCATTTTTCCTTTGCCAGGATGTCAAATAATTGGAATCATACAGTATGTGGTCTTTTCAAATTGGCTTCTTTCAGTCAGTAACATGCATTTAAGATTCCTCCATGTCTTTTCATGGCTTGATAACACATTTCTTTTTGGTGCTGAATAATATTCCGCTATCTGGATGTACCACAATTTATTCATTCACTTACTGAAGGACATTTTGGTTGCTTCCAAGGTTTGGCAATTATGAATAAGCTGCAATAAACATTTGTGTGTAAGTTTTTATGTGGATATAAGTTTTCAATCACTTGGGTAAATATCAAGGGGGATGATTATTGGATCACATGGTAAGAGAATGTTTAATTTTATAAGAAACTGCCAAAGTGCCCTCCAAAGTATTGTGCCATTTTGCATTCCCACCACTCACAAATGAGAGTTTCTGTTACTCTACATCCTTGCCAGCATTTGATGTTGTTCTGCTGCTTTTAAATATGGACTGTTAGGGAAAAGAAGGGAGAATTCCCTGGGTTATCAGGCAATGTCTCTCACTCTCTTTCCTTGAATCAGAAGGAGTCTGTCTCTGAGTGTCTGCCAGGAGTTGGGGGAGGGGTGACATAGGCCCTCCCTTGGCCACCATAGCTGGTGTCACACTTGGTTGTACCACAAATCTACTGCCTCTGAGACCAGTGCAGCACCAGGGCTTGTGCAAAGACTGCAGTCCTTGTGGCCTGACTGCCAGTCATATTTATTCCAAGCCTCAGGGCACGTTACTCAGCTGGTGGTGGAACCAGCTGGGACTCAGTTTCCCCCCACTGGGGTGGAGCATTCCTCTCTGGCCCTGGACTGGTCTGAATGCTCCATTCATAGTCATCAGCACAGTTCTGCCCTGGTTTATGTTTCACTGTGACAGGGCAGCACTGACTTCCAATATGAAGTCCCACACTCATTTCACGCTCGCCACTCCGACCATATAGATTTCCTCTCTGTGCCATGCTTCCTGGGGTTGGTGGAGGGGTGATGTAGGCAATGCAGGACTGTCTTTCTTACCCTCTTCAATGCTTCTTTCCTTGATATTATGTTGAAACCAGGTACTATGATCATTCACCTGATTTTTTAGTTATTCTGAGGGTGCTTTCTTGCCTTGATGGTTGTTCAATTTTGTGTTTCGGCCAGGAGATGATTGCTGGAGGGTTCTATTCAGCCATCTTGCTCCATCTCCTCTACTGGAAGAAGGAAATCTGACAGGATTTCAGTCCACAGGTAAATGATGAAGTATGTGAGTGGCAATAGCACCCTGTGCCTTGCTAAGACCTTCTGAGTGGAAGGGAGTATGCCTGCTACCTCACTTCTGTTTTCTGAAGCTAGCACAAAACATCTCTTGTAACCCACATGAATCCATGCTATTCAGGGAAGAAAATTCTAGCAAAAGTAATACCAGCTTGGCCAAGTTTGCAGGATACAAATTCATCTCTCACCTGATTATCTTATTCTTTTCTTTCTGGGACTCCAGGTACAAATATGACACATTTTCTGACTGTCCCATATATCTTATGCTCTATTTTGTACTTTGCATTCTTTTGGTTTTCTGTCCTTCAGTTTATATATTTTCTTATTAACTACCTTCCATTTGACTAAATCTCTCTTTTATCATGTTGAATCTGCTATTAAACACATTGAGTTCTTAATTGTGATTAATTTTTTCTGTACAAAACTTCCTTTTTATTCCTTTAAAATAATTTATAGTTCTCAACTGAAATTGTCCATATTCTCATTTATTTCTTTGAACATGTTTTTTTTCACATCTGTGTCATAATTCTAATATATCTTTATCTCTTGTGTCTTCTGTTTCTTTTTGTTTCTTTTGCTTTTTGGCACACTCTTGTCTTTTTATTGGTTTGCCTATTTATTTGTTTAAAGATAGTTTTTTGGCTATGTTTTGCAGGCTGGTCTTTACTCCTGGGCATAAGTGATCCTCCTGCCTTAGCCTCCCTAGTAACTGGGACTACCAATGCATGCCACCATGCCTGGCTTTGCCTAGTTACTTTTGATCAAATTATTATTTTGATTATGTTTCAGTTTGTATAAAATTATTGAGATTATTTTATTTTCCTCTCAAGAAAATTTATTTTTGCTTCTGGTGGGTAGTAAATGTAGGAATTGATCACTTTAACCAGATGTTGAGTTGATTCAAGTTCATCTCCAGTATTTTTAGGGGCTTATATATCTCCATATACTCCTATATAGAAAGGCATATATTTTCTCAGGAATAACTTTTGAGGGGTCCCAACTAAAAGCATCGGATGTTTAGTAGGACTCTCTTTCTTGGTGAGTGCTATATTCCAATCTTTGCCTTCTCAGCTCTGTGAGATGCCTGAAATCTTTGCTCAGCTTCTCAGCCTCTCTGCTGTTACTTTTAAATAGAAGTGCCTACAGGGAAAGAGTGATGCCAGTGACTTCCTTTCTTTTGAAGGATCTTGGAATTTCTAGTCTTTTCTGTCTTGGTAGTTCTCTGATACCTTTGAACAGAGGTTTCTCAGATTTTATCCAGGTTACCCTCAAGTGACATTCTTTAAAAATTGATTTTCAAGTTTTGTTTGCTGATATTTAGTTTTAGGGATTCTAGGATTTATAATTCTGAAAGGTGAGCACTTATGAATTTCAAGCTCTTGCAATCTAAGGTGTGAGTGAAAATATGCCCTCAGTGAACTTTCTGTGGTTTGGTATTCATTTTGAAAGGTAGTTAGGAGGGCGTTCAAGATGATATTGGTGGGAATGTAAATTAGTACAGCCACCGTGGAAAACAGTATGGAGATTTCTCAGAAAACTAAAAATAGAACTACCATGCAATCCAGCAATCACACTACTGGGTTTTAATCCAAAGGAAAAGGAACGTGGTATATCAGAGGGACACCTGCACCCACATGTTTATTGCAGCATTATTCACAAAAGCCAAGATACGGAATCTATCTACATAACTAGCAACAGATGAATGGATACAGAAAATGTGTATATAGACACAATAGAATACTATTTGTCCTCAAAAAAGAATAAAAGAATGTCATTTGCAGCAACATGGATGGACTTGGAGGTCATTACATTAAGTGAAGGTCATTATGTTAAGCCAGACACAGAAAACAAATATCACATGTTCTCACTCATATGTGGAGGCTAAAAAAGCTGATCTCATGGGGGTGGTGAGTAGAGTGATAGATTCCAGTGGCTGGGAAGGGTGTGTGGTTGGTGGGAGGATGAAGATAGATTGGTCAATGTGTACGAACATGCAGTTTGATAGAAAGAATACATTCTTAATATTTGATAGCCGAGTAGAGTGACTACAGTTAACAATAATGTATTGCATATTTCAAAGTAGTTAGAAGAGAGGATTTGAAATGTTCCTATTACATAGAAATGATAAATGCTTGAGGCAATAGATATACTAAATACCCTGACTTGATCCTTGTGGGTTCTGTGCATGTAAGAAAATATCACATGTACCCCGTAAATATGTACAAATATTATGTATCAATTAAAAAAAGGTAGTTGTATCATGTTGTGGGATAGGAAATTCATGATTAGCACACACATTTCATAGAGGAAGAAATTGAGGAATGAGCAATTGGAAGCCTGGGGAGCAAGTGACAAAGTTTCAAAAGAGATAATTGAAGAGTGAATAGAATTTGGATAAGTATGCTCCAATCTTAAACTCAGAAAATCTTATACCTTTCAGCTTTCTCATAGTTTTTTTTGTTTGTTTCATAAGTAAGAAAAAAGTTTTAGATCCCCCTCCTCAGTAGTCTCTTGTGTGCTTTGGCTGAGGTTTTGCTGATACTTTGGCTCTCCTGGGTACCATGTCTTTGCATCGTTTAGGTGACTCTTGGATATCACCACATCTGTAGTTCACTGGGGTTGACTTGTATAGACCTATGCACAGAAAAATCAGCATCATTGCAAATATATAGAGGGATTCTTACAAGTGATTTCCATTTTCCCTAGTCACACCTCTTCAGATTCTAATTTTGTTGAATTCTTATTTATTTGACTTCTGTGTTGTGTTTTCTCCATTGTCCCCATGTCCTTGGGAGCCATAACCCTAAAAGATGTGTTCCCCTTCCCAACTCTGCATTCAAATCACATTGGTAACTTGAAAATGACCATAGTGGCAGTACTTACACCATGGAAATTGGGAAATCAAGACTTTTATTTCCCAGGCAGCAAAGTGTTGAACGTTTCCCAGCACACCATGCCCTAATCCCTCCATAGAACAAGGCACTGTCAACACACAGATGGATATAGGTCTGGTGTCGCCAAGTGGAGCAGCATCACTGTTGAGTATCACAAATGGCTTAATAATGAAATATCAGCTGTTCTTGTTCATGAAAATCCCTTGACTGTTCCTGCTTCCAGGGATCATGAATTTGTTTTTTCTCTTTAGGCACTAGCCTCTCATGTGGATGGTTGGGACAGAGCAGGAATGGAGTCATTTCTCTTCTTCTTCTTCTTTTTTTCTTCAGCCCACAGTTTGCGTAATGACAGGGAGAATCAGTCACAGTGTATTGTGTCCCAGAGCATTTGAATGGAGTCCCCTGGCGTGGTGTGAGCCGTGGTGTCGAACCCATATCCCTGGTCCCAACAGTAACATGTTCTCAGATCTGCCTTGATTTTGCAGCACATGGCGTTGGGGTACACACTAAACCGAGGGTCACACTGTCAGTATCTCACTGGAGTAGCATGTATTAGCCTCTGTTCCCAGGCAAACCATCACCCGAACTAATGAGAAGACTACTGCTGTTCCTGCTGCTGCCACTGTCATGGGGTTTCTCTCTGGGAGCTCCTCCAAAGCATCACTAACAGGCCCACTGCTGGGACTAGTATATGGTGAATTATGAAACTGGGATTGCATTTTTCATTTTGGCTTGCCACGCACAAGAGATAGAAACTTTTCCTATCTTTGTTTTTCTACCTGTAAAACGAATATAATGTTAGTTGGCTTTTCTAATAGACGCAACTACAAATACGCATTATTTCTGCTGTGCGTAGGTCTACACGAGACAACGCCAGTGAAATACAGATGTGGAGACATCCAAGAGTCACCTAAACAATGCAAAGACATGATACCCAGGAGAGCCAAAGCATCAGCACCTTCTTTTATACCAACCACAACCACCTCGTTTCCTCTTTATAAGCACTCTGTGTGAGAATAGCAATAAAATAGTTTTAGCAGCTACCTTGGATTGATCTCTTTCTATTTACCATTACTATCCTGGGAGTTTCACACAAATTGCCCTGTTTAATTTTTACAAAATCATTATGGAATAGATGCTGCTACCATCCCAATTTCCAGAGGAGGAAACTAAATCTGCTGCTGAGAGTTTAAAATGATTTGTCCAAGATATTATAGAATGTGGTAGATTCAGAATTTGAACCTAATATAGAACTCCAAAACTTGTGTTTTTTTTTTTTTTTTTTTTTTGAGACAGAGTTGCTCCATTGCCCAGGCTGGAGTGCAGTGGCGTGATCTCGGCTTACTGTAACCTCCACCTCCCAGGTTCAAGCGATTCTCCTGCCTCAGCCTTCTGAGTAGCTGAGACAACAGGTGTGCGCCACCGTGCCCAGCTAATTTTTGTATTTTTATAGAGATGGGGTTTTGCCATGTTGGCCAGACTGGTCTCAAACTCCTGACCTCGGATGATCTGCCCACCTTGGCCTCCCAAAGTGCTGGGATTACAGGTGTGAGCCACCATGCCTGGCCCCAAAACTTACATTCTTAACCACTGCTGCTTCTCAGAAAAGTGAGAGAAAGATGGAAAAGAGTGTGCAATGCTGTATTTTGTACCTCTCAAAGAGGACAGGTGGTAAACTTGGCCTCCTGCTTTTGGTCCTTGGGTGCTATGGAGCTGTGAGGGTCAGAGGAGCACAGGGCTCCCCTGGGGGCAGTTTAGACATAGTTGCTTTGCTGCTTGGTCCCTTTCCCTGGTTTCTCTCCCTGAGTAGGTTTCACAGACAGGCTGCAGCTCCCCAGAGAGTGAGGGGCTTCCTGCCAGCTCTGGTCTTAAATTGCAGCACTCTGAGGGGATTAGCACCGTGGAATCGGTGTGCAGACCAGACTCGAGTGCCACAAAGCAAATATTTCACATTTCATATTAAATCACATCCTAAAACAAGTGTGACGAATTGGGATTAAGTGAGAAACGTTCATTTCAGGGATTGAAATGGGGTTTGATTAAGGTGGAATCAGAAAGTCCCCCTGCCCTGTCCCCACCTTTTCTTGGGGGGTCTGGGCATCTCATTCCTTGTGTGGGGCGTCCAATAGAGGCATCAGGCAGCACACAGTGATGAGGTGAGGAAAGTTGGGCTGGGTGCCTGGAATGTGCTGGTCACAACCAGGTTTTCCAGATTCAGGAAAATTAATGGGGTTTGGGACTCAAGGAAAGGCATTTCTCTGATTATGCATAAAAATAATCAGCACAAGGACTGGAGGGCAAGGAATAGCAGCAGATGAGTAAATGAAGCAGGTATGGGACCAAATCAATATATTCTTAGAGTGACTAAGAGTTGCATAGCCTGGGCAGTGTTTCTCAGATGCCTGCCTCCACTCAGGGAGGAACGGGTGGGAGCAAGGCTCTTCTGACCCTCAGTGTTTGTGGGGGCTGCTCCCCGACAGGCTTGCTTCATGCTCGAATCTTATTCCTGAGCACAGGCGAATTTAACCTCTACTCAATTGGAAGCAAGGGTCCCACTTCCCCTTTGCTTTCCTCGTTCTGCGGAGCAAACGAGGAAACATTTTATAATATACAGATGTGTAAAGGAAACATTGGGTTGTGGTATCTGATGTGTCTGTTTCTCCTCTGTGAAAACGTGGCATGCTTAAGAATGGACATTTTGGAGTAGAGGTTCCAACTTGTTGGATGGGAGTGGCTCCTGCATGGGTTGTGGAATGTCTCAGTCGGAGTCTCTCGTTGCTTCTGGAGTCTTTATGATAAACAAAGGGAATTCTCTGGGGCACAGAAGTTGCTTCTCTTTTCTTCCCACCTCTCCCAGTGAAAGTGCTTTGTAAATTTGAAGGCAATGGCTTTCCCAGGGCGGTCCCTAGACGAGCAGCATTGGACCCCCCACAACTTGTTAGAAATGTGCATTCTTGAGTCCCACTTCATAGTATGGAATCAGACATTCTGGGGGTGGGACCAGCATTGTGTGTGTCTAAGGAGCCTTCCAACTGATTCTGATGCAGGCTGGGGTTTGAGAACCACTGCTGTCAGGTCACGTGGCCCAGGAGTAGGGTGTTACTTATAATCAACCCTTCAGAGGCAGGAATGATGTGGATATGGGAGAAGACAGACATCTAGATTGCTATAATCTTGTTACTGTTCTTAAATACAAGCATTTAATCATGTTACTCAATTCAGCAAATGCTTTAATAATTGTTATGTTTACATTTTAGAATCTTATTTTTAAGCTATAGTGTTTGGTCCTCTATGAATGATTCATTCATTCATAGAAATGTATTGAACACCTACTATGTGCCAGGCAATTAGCTAGCCTTTGAGTTCAATGGTTAGCAAAACCAGAAAGTATCTGTTCTTCTGAGATTTTGAGAGTGTATGGAGGCTGGAGGAGGGATAGACATTAAACAAATACGCAAAGAAATTTTCGTGGTGATTAACACCTCGGGAAGAGGTAGAAACAGCAATCAAACAAAAAAATAAATATCAAACGACAAATCTGATACATTCTCTGAAGGAGTGGTATATGGTGGCTTGACAGAGGGGTCAGGGAGCCTCTTCCTTGAAGAAGTGACTTCTAAACTTAAGTGGAAACTGGTCATTGCCAACACAACTGAGAGGGGAGTGGGGCTCTGAAGAGGGTGAACACGGGGCTGGTGTGAGGAAGCAAGGTTAACTTAAAGAAATGGAAGCAGCGTTTTGAAGCCAGGTTATGGATTTTGGATTTTAATCTAATTGTAGTGAGAAACCCTGTGTGTTAGTTAGCACTCGTTAGGTAATGCTGTGTAACAAACAGATGCAGAGATCTCCATGGCTCTCAGTAACAAAGTTGATTTCTCACTCATGTTCCATCTTGACTCTGGGTCAGCTACAGCTGTGCTCCATGGACCCTGTTCATTGTGGGACCCAGGCTGAAGAAGCAGCTTGAATTTGGGTCATGCCCATCTCGTGGCAGAGGGAGAAGAGCATTGACAAAGCCCTGCATGACCCTCAGGCATGTGCCACCTCTGATCACATCCTCAGGTCAAAGAAAATCCCATGACCAAACCTCAGCCAGGAGCCTGCAGGGATGGGCAGATAGAGAGGGGCAGCAATAATTAGGATTAGGGCCCCTTCCTGTGGGCTCTTGAAGAGTTTTATATGTGCACAGGATTGCTGGTAACAGAATCAGAGCTGTTCTGAAAGGTGTAGTGATTGGACCCAAGTGTGTGCAAGAGTAAATAAGTGAGGCAAGAAGAGGCTCAGGTAATGTTCCAGGTGAGGAGATGGTAGTGGGAGGGTGGAGATGCAGAAAGCAGGTTGGAGAAAGATTTTGAAGGCAAAAAGAATAACCTTGGTGACCACTTTGTGGGTGAGGGAGAGTGAGTGTCAAGGATGACACCCCCCACCCAATTTTTGCCTTATGTATCTGGGTGAATGAGGGCATTGATACATGGAGCACTGGGAATGAGCATGTTTGACAGAAAAATTTCATGAATTTGGTTTTGAGTATGTTCAATTTGAGATACCTTGGAACCATCCGTGTTATACCATGTTAAGTAAGTAGTTGGGTATTTACTACATTATTTGTAGGATTTTTTTTTCCAGTTTCTTTTAGAATATTACCTAAAAGTTATACTGAGAGTGATTTTCTTTCTTTCTTTTTTTTTTCCTTTTTGAGAGAGGGTCTCACTCTGTTGCCCAGCCTGTAGGGCAGTGGCATGATCTGGGCTCACTACAGCCTCAACCTCATGGGCTCAAGTGATCCTCCCACCTCAGCCACCCGAGTAGTTGGGTAGCTGGGACTATAGGCATGTACCACCATGCCAAGCTAATATTTATATTTTTTGTAGATATGGGGTCTTGCCATGTTGCCCAGGTTGGTCTTGAACTCCTGGGCTCAAGAGATACTCCCACCTCGGCCTCCCAAACTACTGGAATTCCAGGTGTGAGCCACTACACCCATCCTTCAGAGTGACTTTCTTAGTGGAAATAACCTTTGTGTTATCATTTTCTCATTCTTTTGTTTTGAGACGGAGTTTTGTTCTGTTGCCCAGGTTGGAGTGCAGTGGTGTGATCTAGTCTCTCTGCAACCTCTGCCTCCTGGATTCAAGCGATTCTTCTGCCTCAGCCTCCCAAGTAGCAAGCTGGGACTACAGGTGCATGCCACCACACCCAGCTAATTTTTGTATTTTTAGTAGAGACGGGGTTTCACCATGTTGGCCAGACTGGTCTCGAACTCCTGACCTCGTGATCTGCCCGCCTGGGCCCCCCAAAGTGCTGGGATTACAGGAGTGAGCCATTGCACCTGGCTCCATTTTCTCATTCTTAGAATACGTAGGTATTAAAATAAAACATTGTTCGTGGGTAACAACTTTTTCCTATTTTTTTTTGTCTTAGGCTATTTAATAGATGGGAAAGCACCCTTCCTTTATATTTCTTATTTATTGATACAAGTGTTCCTGCTTAACCACGAACTAGAGGATACGCCTCCTTTTCCTTGGTAACACGGTGGGTGGGAGCCGAGGGAATCAAAGTGTAAAAATCAGACAGCATCTCTTCCCACCACTGTGTCTGCAGACCTCCCAAACTGAGGCACGGTGCTGAACACCTCCAGCATTTTCATATCAGAAAATTGGCAAATATAGTCAAGGACGATGAGCAGCTGAAATTACAAAGGGTTCTTGGACCACTGAGACAGGTTTTTTAATCCTTTTAGGATCATCCAACCTTTTCTGAGTGTTGCTTCATCTTAAGTAAATTCTTAGAGTTCAAGAAAATTCAGTATTTAGAATACAAAGCAGGAAGGATGTGGGCTTGCTTGCTTTCTTTTTGTTTCTCCCAGTATTTCTAGAGTAAATATGGTTTCAGAAAATACCCCGTGTGATTTTGAAACACATTTTGGCTGGAATCTCGGCAACACTCCCCCTTCTCCAAGTGATGCCCTTTAACACACTATTGAAGCTATTGGACCGAGATTACAAATCTCAGGGAATGTCAGGGATCTCTGAAACATGAAGGGAAGTGTGGAAGTGCTTGGGGAAAGTGTTTTAGTAAAAATCACAGTATTATGTTTTCCCACCTGAACGCCATCCAATAAACTATTTCTCCATTTCGTTCACAACATACCAGGAAATTACTACGCTCAAAATTCTGTGTTACTTCTAAGTCCAACAAGCCACAGATGCAACTCAACAAGTATGTGTTCATTGGATGTGAGCCCCGGGAGGCCGGTCCTCTTCATCTTGGTCTTCCTCAAAGCATCTGTCACAGCAGCATGAAGGCAGGGACAGGAATGGGTCTTGTTGAATTGGACCAGTTGCCTGTTCTTTGGTTTGGGGAGAGAGTACATACCCCTCAAAGGCAGCTTCTACCTGCTGGGCAGCAGGGAAGAGTTTAACATGAGCTAACTTAACTCCGTGCTGGCAAGCTGGGCTCTGAAGTCCTAAAACTGAGCTGGAATCCCGAGTATGGTTTACCAGCCGTGTAATAACACTGAACTGGTTACATGATCTTTAAACCTTCATTTCTGCACAGAGCGTATGCAGGAATTAACCGAGGTGATGTACAAAAAGTGTACAGATAACTATTAACAGTCATCTTGGTAATGGGAACGTGAGGGAACCTACAGTGTGTGCTTTTGTAAAACATAGGTAGATGTGAGAAACAGCTCACTTGTAAAGTTAATCCTTAGTGGCCCCAGGACAGAGGATTTCTGTGAATTATGGCCCCAGGAAACTTCACTGGAGTAATGACATCCAGCCACTGTACCCTTGAGTGCTCTCAGCCAAAGCCAGGACTTTAAAGGGCCTTGACATACACAGTGGCTTGTTGTCTTTACTTCAGTTGGGATGATACAGAATATTTATCCTGTCCCCAGCCAAGTTTTTATTAACATTGAGACCCCGTGCGTAGAAGATATTTGTGGCTGGGTGGTATAATCTATGCAAACGTTACCACATGGAGTTGTTTCTTTCTAGTTTGGTTCACCTTCTTCCCGCAGTGCGGCCACACGTGTGTTTGTTAGGTGGGTCAAATGCCCTTCCTGAGAAGCATCTCTCCACGTCTGTGTGCAGAAGAGCGATGACAGTAGGCCACTGTCTGTGCCCGGAAAAATCGCAGGATGAGGAGGGCAAGAGCCCTGGATGTGAGTCCAAGATCTGCTGTCACGTTGCGTGGATGTGGGCAAGTCCTCATTTGAAAGATGAAGACCAGAGTGGCCCCTCCATTTTGCCTTGCAGCATTTTTCTGGGTATCAAGAACAAAGGTGCAAGAGTCTTATTCATTCATAAAAGGAATGAAGTTCTGACGCCTGCCACACCACGGCTGAACCTTGAAAACATCGTGCTGCATCAAAGAAGCCAAAAGCACTAGGACAAATATTGCAGGATTCCCCTTACATGAGGCTCCCAGAATAGGCAAATTGATAGAGGCAGAAAGGAGAATGGGGTTCCCGGAGCTGGGGGCCAGGGGATTAGGGAGCTGGAATTTGATGGGTCTAGAGTTCCTGTTAGGGATGATGGAAAGTTCTGGAGATGGATGGTTGGTGATGGTTGCACAAGAATGAAAATGTGCTTTTTGCCACTGAATTGTACCTTAAAGATGGTGAAAATGGTAAATTTTATGTTGTCTATACCACAATAAAAATAGCAAAAAACTCCAACAACCATGGAAAGTAACGGTACAAATTCAGGTTATAATATCAAACATCAGTTCTCTTTTTCCCAGGGTAAGAGAGACTAGAGCATGGAAAAGAGAGGAGACGAGGGTTGATGGCCTGTCTGTTTGTCCTTGATGTTTTCGGCTTTGCCCGAGCCTGGTGGCTGAGCAGAGGCAGAGCCAGCAGCCAGGTACCTGGTCCTGGCTGTGGTCCTCCGATAACTCGTCCTATGCTTGTTTCTTCTGTAAAATGAGGCGTTCATTCCAGATGGCCTTCCACGCCCCCACCTCACCCGCATAGCACCACACTTCTCAAATTTCATTCACTTTCTTTGGATCTAGTTCTATTCTTTTAAATAATATCGTCTTGGCTTAGTTTTAATAAACACATGGGAGCAAATCGTATTTGATTATTAACTTAAAAAAAAATTAAGAACGACCAAGGTGCTGCAGATTCTGAAAAACACCCTTTCCAATAATAAACACCCCAGGCGGGGCTTGGCGGCCCAGGTAGCGAGTCGCCGGCCTTGGAGGGGGGCAGCCTTGCTGCTCTTCCGCGCCCTCTGGTGGCCTCTCTCCATCACCGTCGCCACCCGCACAGGATTCAGCGGGGCTTGTGCCTTGGGCTGGGTGCGGACGCTCACTTGTCTGAGGAGATTTACTTCGGCAGACGTGTGTCTGGTGTTTCGGATAGAGAGATGGAAAATGACAACTTTCTATTCTGAAAGGCTCTCTATTAGTGGCCGGTGATGAAGATGCCAGAAAAAAGTGGCTCATCCATTATATTTATGTTGTGTAATATTGGACCACAGAGGGTAAAGTCAATGAGAAGAATAAGTAATTGTAACAAGCATTTTCGTTCCCTTGGCAGGAATTTACTCATTAGCAATATACCTATTTTATATAGGGAGATTAGATAAATTAGAGATTAAAGAAAGTGGAACAGATGTTTTTCCTCTGATAAGCATCATTCTATAAGAAAACTCCAGAGGGTTCAAATCAGGGCAGAAAGCAGGAATGCACTTTTTTTTTTTTTTTTTTTTTTTGGTGCTTACACATTTTGAGAAGGCAAAAAAACCAAAAAAACAAAAAACAAAAAACAAACAAACAAAAAAACGAGGTGGGGGGAGGTTGGGCCAGTGCAGGGTTGCACTCCTACAGCACACTGACACCTCCATTGTAACGTGACTAGTAATAGAGCCTTCTGTTGTGTGAGTACGTGCTAGGTGCCTTGTGTACTTTGTGAGCTGTGTGCCAGGTGCTTTGTGGATGTTTCCTTTAATCCCTCCAGTGACAGCGGTGGGGCAGCTGTTTTGTTTCTATTTCACAGATGAGAAAGGCGGCGAGGTTCCAAGAGGGCTAATGATTGGACAGAGATTGGGTTAAGCGGTGTTTCTCAGCCAGCAGCATCAGCATTGCCTGGGAGCTTGTTAGAGATGAAGATTCCTGGCCCCACCCTACTTCTTGAATCAGAAACTCGGTTGTGGGGTGTGGGGATCTGTTTTTTTTTTTTTTTTTTTTTTTTTTTTGTTTTTTTTGAGACGGAGTCTCGCTTTGTCACCCAGGCTGGAATGCAGTGGCGTGATCTCTGCTCACTGCAACCTCTGCCTCCCAGGTTCAAGTGATTCTCCTGCCTCAGCCTCCCGAGTAGCTGGGATTACAGGTGCCTGCCACCACACCTGGCTGATTTTTGTAATTTTAGTAGTGATAGGGTTTTACCACGTTGGCCACGCTAGTCTCAAACTCCTGACCTCAGGTGATCCACCTGCCTTGGCCTCTCAAAGTGCTGGGATTACAGACATGAGCCACCATGCCCAGGTGGGGATCTGTATTTTTTTTTGCGACGGAGTCTTGCTCTGTCGCCCAGGCTGGAATGTAGTGGTGTGATCTCCGCTCACTGCAACCTCTGCCTCCCAGATTCAAGTGATTCTCCTGCCTCAAGCCTCCCACGTAGCTGGGATTACAGGCACGTGCCACCACTCCCAGCTAATTTTTGTATTTTTAGTAGAGATGGGGTTTTACCATGTTGGCCAGGCTGGTCTCAAAATCCTGACCTAAGGTGGTCCACCTGCCTCACCCTCCTAAAGTGCTGGGATTACAGGCGTGAGCCACCACACCCGGCCGGGGATCTGTATTTTTAAGGAGGCCTCTGGTGACTCTGATGCTGTTGAAGTTTGGGAACCACCGAGCTAGAGCACTGGTCCTCAACCCTTGCTGTGCATCTGAATCCACTGAGAAGTTAAGAAACAAAGCCACAGAGGCCTGGACCCCAAGCCTTGGAGGCTTGGATGTAATTGGTCTGGGTGGGGCCTGGGAAGTTGTTCTGTGCAGCCAGGCCCCAGGCCCAGTGGGGCAGAGAAATGGCATGGTGGAAATTGAACTCAGGGCAAGTCTTGTCTCATCTTCAGACCTCTGCTCAGAAGCACCCCTGGCCATTTCTTCAGTTCACAGCCTGCTTGGGTCGTGGGAGACCACGGAAGACATCACCTGATTCTACCCAGGAGTCAGCAAGGGCTAACGGCGGGGCAGGCAAGTCTGACGTGGACCTGCCATTGTGTGCTTGCCAAACCCAGGGTGGGCTGCCATCCCGTTTTGGCCAGGTGGCTTGACCAGAAGTTGGCTGCTCGTCTTCTGGGGGAGATTTTGTTTTCCTTTAAGAGAGAGCTCCAGAAGGAGACAGCAGATTGACCTCACAGCCTCTCCTTCCTCTGAACTGTGTGGTATCGGGGGCGATGCCTGGGTGTTGCACCCCTGACTCCTGGACACTCCCATCTGAGCAAGGCTAGGAGGATGGGAAGAGCCTGCCCTGACATGGCCACTGACAGCACCACGGCCACTCTGCCTCCGCACCTGCCACAGGAGGAAGCCTTCTCTGGCCCAGCTGGAAACCCAACTCAGGCAGCCCCTCGCACCCGCTGCCACGCAGCTGTCCCATGCCACCCCTCGTGGACTGTGGCTGAGGTTCTGGGCTTCTGTCCCAGCTTGCTTACCTGGCAGGACACCAGCTCAGTCACCGTCTCCCCACTCGCCTGGTCTTCTCTCCCTCCTGCTCCTGAGTGCGCCCTGTGTTGCCGTGTGGTTGTGTCTGTACCTGTCTTGTCTCTGTCAGTATTCACGTTTGAATTGGTCACACTGCCCAGCACAGTCTGGGTGAGGCTCAGTGCAGTCAGTGAGCAGTAACTTGTTCTTGTGTAATGAACACATGAAGGGGGGTGGATGTCTGTCAGACACGGGGGTCTGTCAGATACCAGGGTTCAGCCTGGAAGGGGATTTGAAGAGACATGTGAGGCCCCAGGAGTGGCTCAGAGTCAGATAAGCATCTGGAGAGTGAGCCCGGGATTTCTCTGCAGTCACGATTTCCATAACCAGACTGGTCCCCTTCTATCCCTGTTACCCTCCATTAGGGTCTTGCCTTTCTGGGAGCTATGATGTTGGCTCAATTCCTTGTGTCTCCACTGTGACACAGTGAGGTGGCCTTACATATATGTGCCTTTTCATCTTACAGGTGCCTTCTCAGGCCCTTCCTTCCAGGTGGGATAGAAGCTCCATTTCTCCCTGCAACAAAAGCTTTATAATATTATCTATGTAGATGGCAAAGTGGCCCAGGGGAGAATAATCTGTAATAATAATAGTATTTATTCAGTCATTTAGCCATTCATTTCTTAATGAGACAAAGGTTTATTGAATATGTAGTATGTACGAGACATCAGTCCAAGCAATCGGTTAATAGGAAATTAAAGTATAGTTTACAAAGTTCTATGATAGGGACCACAAAGCATTGAGGAAAAGCTCCCAATCCAGCGATGGAGAGGGTGTCAGTGTATCCCAGAAGAGAAGGGACTGTGCTGGGATCTGTATGATGTGGAGGGTTTTCAGATGAAGAGGAGGGAGAAGAGAATAAGAGCAAAGGAAACAGGCTCTGCCAAAGGCCACAAGACGAGAGGGAGCTGTGAGTCTGGGGACCAGCCTGGGGTTCAGTTTCAGGGGCACAGAGTATGTGGGCAGGGGTATGGTGCCTTTGCTCCCAAGTCCAAACTTCATCCCAAGCTCTCCATGTACCCATTACCCAGCTTCCATACTGGTAAGTTCACAGCTGGCTTTGTCTCTTCTACCACTCCCTTCCCTTCTCCCAACTTAGATTATTTTGAAGCAAGGTCCTGATAACATTTTAAAAACACTTTAACATATATCTCTGAAAGATAAGAACTTGCTGAAAAAACAGAACCATGATTTCATTATTGTATCAAAAAAATTAACAATTCCTAAATAACATCAAACATTCAGGTGGTTCTTAAATTTCTTCTGATTTTTCTAAAAAATATTCTTATACTTTATTTGAATCAGGATCCAATAAGGCCTATGTGTTGCAACTGATTGATATGCCTCTTAATTCATCTTTCTCTCTTTTTATTTCTGTGCAGTATGTTTGTTCAAAAACAGGGTTTCTTTGTCCTGTGTTCCCCACAGTTTAGATTTGCTAACTACTTCCTTGTGGTGTCATTTAACATGTTACTCTGTCCCCTGTACTCACTGTAAATTGAAAGGTGTGTGAGATTCAGGTTTGTTTTGTAAATCTCATAGGTAGTGTCTTGATTCATAGCACTGGAGTGTCAGTAACCTTTCCAAGGTACCCTTAAAGCAAAAGAATACCCAATAGTTCTGTTGATGAAATAGCATATTCAAAAAGTCTCATAAGTATTTATGGTCTAACAACTTAGTGGTTTTTTGAAAACCAATGAGCATAAATTAAATGAAAAAAAAAATTCATTGCATTCTTAAATATCACAATTACTTACTAGTTGGGCCCCAAATGGTTTCTCAAACGTTGGAACACTGCTACCTTCATTTCTTCTTTCATCTGGATTTTTGCCTGGTATGTGTTTATTTTTATTACTGTGATAAAATATGCCTAACATAAAGTTTACTATTTTAACCATTTTTAAGTGCACAATTTAATGGGATTAAGTACCTTCACAATGTTGTGCAACCATCACCACTATCCATTTCCAGAACTTTCTCATCACCCCAAAGGGAAGTTCTGGACCCATTAAGCAATATCTTCCCATTCTGCACTTCCCCAGCCCCTGGCAATTGCTATTCTACTTTCTGTCTCTGTGAATTTGACTGCTCTAGGTGCCTCATGTAAGTGGAATGATATTTATCTTTTTGTGTTTGGCTTTTCTCACTTAGCATGTTTTCAGTTTTCATCCACGTTGTAGTATGTTTCAGTTTTTCCTTTCTTTTTAAGAATGAGTAATACTCCATGGTATGGATACACCACATTTTGTTTATCCATTCATCTGTTGATGGACATTTGGGTGGTTTCCACCTATTGGTTATTGTGAATAGTGCTGCTATGAACATAGGTGAACCAGCATCTCTTTGAGTTCCTGTGTTCAGTTCCTTTGGATATATAAGAAGGTGCTTGCTTTTTATCACAGCAGTCTGGAAAACCCAGCATCACACACATATGATACCATTGAAAGGAATGTAGCTTGACTTAATGAGGAAAGTGAGAGTTACCTTGAGCTGGCAGTTTGGGCAGTGCCTGGCAGATGCTGAGTACTGTTTTTTTCTCCTCAAAAACTTCGGTGCCAGCCCTGGATGGTCACAGCAGTGTCTAGGTGCTTCAGCCACAGTTGAGTTTGGGAGTTACATAATTATGTTTGAAAACACATCTGACTTGGAAAGGGGTGAGGAGGCTGGGGATCCGGCTGGCAGCTTTGGTGGCAATGCAGGTGAGAGATGATGGCTAGAGCTGAGGCAGTGATATTGGAGATGAAGAGAGTGGCTGGATTGAGAGGTGTAGAGTGACCGCAGTGATTGTTGGTAAGGTGAGTGTTTTGTGAGCAGGGGAGACCTTTTCTAAAGTTGCTAAAGCCTAGAGTCAACAGAAAAGCATTGTGTGTACCTCACTGTTTTTTTTTTTTTTTGACAAGGTCTTGCTCTGTTGCTCAGGCAGCCTGCACCTCCTAGCCTCAAGCGATCCTCCAGCCTCAGCCTCATGAGTACTAGGACTACAGGAATGCACCACCATGCCCAGATAATTAAAAATTGCTTCCTTCCTTCCTTCCTTTCTTTTTTTTTTTTTTTTTTTTGAGATGTGGTTTCACCATATTGCCAAGGCTGGTCTGAAATTCCTGGGCTGAAGTGATTCTCCTCCCTCAGCCTCCCAAAGTGCTGGGATTCCAGGCGTGAGCCATTGTGCCCGGCCACCACTTTGCCTCTAACAGCAGCGGGCAGATCTGTCCTGCCAGGCTGAGACCATCACCGGGGCAGCCTCCATCATCGCCTTTGAGTCATTCTGGAATGCAGCGTCAATCCTTTTCCATCATTAAAGGCACCTGACACATAAACAAGTGTGGCAAATCGACCCATTGTTGCTTTAGTTTGGATTTTCTGCCTGGAAAGGCAGAGGAGAGATGAGTTGAGTATTGCAGGTCCCAGAGAGGTAACTTCAATTTGCGGGTGGAGATGCTGATTTTGTTAGGATACTCTCATTCACTAGAGAGTTAGAACTAAACATTCTTGTTTTTCTTACAGATTTGGTTTTAAAAACCCAGTGTTTTTTTTGTCTACTTAATTGTCTTTTTTTTTTTTTGTTCTCGAGATGAAGTTTCGCTCTTGTGGCCCAGACTGGAGTGCAATGGCATGATCTCAGCCAACCACAACCTCTACCTCCTGGGTTTGAGCTATTCTCCTGCTTCAGCCTCCCAAGTAGCTGGGATTACAGGTGCTCACCACCACGCCTGGCTAATTTTTAAATTTTTAGTAGAGATGGGGTTTCACCATGTTGGCCGGGCTGCTCTCAAACTCCTGACCTCAGGTGATCCACCCACCTCTGCCTCCCAAAGTGCTAGGATTACAGGCGTGAGCCACCGTGTCCAGCCTAATTCTTTAATTCTTAATGAGTAAGTGAAATTGCTTTAATGACTTGTAGCCAGGAAACACTCAGGCTGGTGTTTCTCTTCTTGTTCCAAGACTTATGGATAACCACCAGCTGCTTCTGATGACACTGTTAGAAAATGATCACGTGACCGCAGGGGTGGTTCTGATGGAACCTAGATGATAATCCCATGTTAGGATCAATTCCTTGCTAGATTCATATGTTGCTTTTTGTCCAAAAGTCATCCTTTAGAAGCTGCACTACTTCCTGTTGTGTGAAGGGCCTCTCCGCCCAGTGAGGAGACTAGACCTGGCCTGATGAGCTGCGTGAGCCCTGCCCCTCTGTCCTTATCTGGGAAATGGGGATAGTGACGCCTACGGGACCTCCCTCGTGGGGTTGTTGTCAGTCTCCGTAAGGTCATCCTTGAGGAAGAGCTTTGCAAAGCATCAAGAACCAATCAGGTAATCCCTTACATCAGGAATCTGTGGCCAGACGCACCCTGTAGGCCACAGAAAATCAAGTACTCAGATGCCCGTCCACGTCTCCATAGGCAGCAGTCGTGATCTGATGTTTCTCAGCTGCTCTGCCTTCTCACAGCACTCCTGGTGTGAGCAGAGTTAGTGCCAGGGTTAATAGTGTTTATTTTAGAGTCAACACATCCCTATACCTCATCATGCCACAAAGAGAGGCATTTAGGCTGGACCATTCCACAAATATTTATAGAATACCTCCTAGGAGCCAGGCATTGTTCTACTCTCTGCCAACACCAGGAGAACAAATAGATACTGCCCCTGCTCGTATGGAGCCCATGGTGAGGGAGAGAAAGACATGAAAAGCAACAGCACCGGCGAACAACCCCCACACTAATAAATATGTGACTAAGAGCTGTGACAAATGCCGTGAGGGGAAAACGGGGACTGTGAAGAGAGATGATGTGGCAGGAGGGCTGGAAACAGATGGCTCTTCTCTGAGGAAGTGGCTTTTGGGCTGAGACCTAATGGCAAATGGGAGTTACAGACTTTGGCAAAAATAACAGCCACATGAAGGAAGACCCAAAGACCAGCATCGTCCAGTTTTATGATCAAGGGGACGGTGGTGGCCGCTGATGAAGCCAGAAAGGACAGCAGACGTCAGGCAATGCAGGGCACTTCTCTGGTGGTGTGGATTTCACCTGACGTGCAGTGGAGGCCACAGAGTGTTAACAAGCAGCACGGTGATGTGAACCCATGTGGAGAAGGGCCAATCCAGATGCTTGTGGAGGGTGGGCCAGGGCAGCCAGATAGACATGAGAGCCAGTTAGGAGGCTACACTGTCACCAGGTGGAGGTGGCTGTAAGTGGAGTGGTGGAATTGGAGGGATCTGGGCTGGGCTGGATACACAGGGAGGGAGAGGTAGAGGGAGAGGGAGGGCCAAGGACAGTGCCCAATTGTCTGCTACCTGCAGCTGAGTGCAGGAGGTCCCATTTCCAGAGGGCGACACAGGAGTCCATCTGGGAGCTGTGTGAGTCCCCTGGGCTGTCATAACAAAGGATCACAAAGCAGGCGGCTCAAAAACAACAGAAATGTAATCTCTCACAATTCCGGCCTCCCAAAATCTGAAATCACAGTGGCAGGAGGCCCACGCTGCCTTTGAAACCTGAGGGGAGGCTCCTTCCTCACCCCGTCCAGCTTCTGGTGGGCCTGTGGTGGCATCACTCCAACCTCTGCCTCCATCTTCACAGGGTGTCTCTCTGTGTCTTTGTATCTTCACGTGGTCATCTTTTTATAAAGATACCGGTCATATTGGATAAGGAGCCCACTCTACTCCACTAAGACTGAATCTTAACCAATTATATCTGCAATGACCCTGTTTCCCAGTCACATTTGGAGGTATTGGGGGTTAAGATGTCAACAGATCTTTTATTGGGAGACAAAAATTCAACCCATAACAGGCACATCCCCTTGGACATGCATGTAGGCCTTCAGGTCAAGATTGGTGGTTGACATCCGAAATGATGTCTTGGCGCAGATACAAAACAGAAATGGATGAGATCCCCTAGAGAGAGAAAATGCAGGGGATGAAAGGAGAGGGCCGCCACATCAGTCCCGAAGACCTAGAGGGGCCAATGTGCAAAGGAGACTGAAAAGGGAAGGGAATTATGAACATGGAACCTTATTTTCTTCCACAAGCTAGAAAGTTTCCTGAGACCAAGTCTTAAATGCAACTGAATTTAAATGCAACTGAAGCAAATCCTGCCATTACCCTGAAATTGATTATTAAAATAACACCGATAATTATACATAGGTACTATAAAATAACACATGTGGCGCCTGTGGAGGCGGAGTAAACCTTCTCCCCCTCACCCACCCGGATTATGCTAAAGAAGAGGCAGGACAGGACACTAAAAATAGATTCTAGATTTCAGAGGCTGGAAATATACTACTTACTGTTACTCAAAACTAATGACAAATGCAATTCAGGCTGTATTTTAAAAATTTTCATTAATCCTTTTGTAAAGCAAACACTCCTTTTCTAACGAGAACAGCCCACCACTTAACATATGATGTTTTCAGTTGATAGTTTCATCTGTGAGTGGCACCCACTGAGGCCTCTTTTGCTGGACTGGGTTCTGGAAGGAAGTGAAGGGCACTGTTATTCCAAAGATGAGAATGGACAGCTGTACAGTGGCCAGAACAAAATGGGCGAGTCTCTGTGGTGTCTGCCTATGGGGTGGAACCTCTTTGAAACAAAATAATGTGATTGTTGAGGATCTCAGTTGAAGTTGAGTGGGTGCCAGCATGGAAAGAGTGTGGGAGTCAGTGCCAGGTGAGTCGATGTGCCCAGTGCCTCATGTGTGCCATCCTTGAGTGGGCAACAGTGTGATCCCCACGCTACGAATGAGGATGTGGGTGCACTAAGAGGTGAAGGGATTTACCCAACATTGCGTGGCAGAGCTGGGATACTTTTTCTTCCCCAAACTTTTCCCTCCACGTGGTTTATTTGACCGCAGAGAAAAGCTTGTCCAGGCTTACCCTGGGCTCATTTACAAGGCCCAGAGACTGACCAGGCTATGGAGTAAGCCTTAATCTTATTTAGCCCAGGGCAGCAGAACTGGGCAGGTATCAGGGCTTCATGAATCATGTGGGGGACTTGAGATCTTTATCTGAAAACACCACAAAGTGTGTCAGGCACAGCACTAAGCCTACTGAATCAAAGTCTCCTGGTTGAGGGTAGGAGATATTTTGTTTGTTTGTTTTGAAAATATCTGCAGTGGTTTTGACGTACGTTCTTCTTCCAGTGGACATAGTCTCTGCAGGACCCTCGGGGGTGGCAGTGAGGTGCTAATTGAAATGGCCCTTAGTTAAGCCTTGCTCATAGGTCTGGTTAGTTCTCAGATCATCTGAAGCTTTTAAGTCCTAGAAAGTCTTGATTTCCTTTGGGCAGGGAAGCATATGACCTGGGTGGCTACAGCAGCAGCCTCAGTAGCAGGGTACTACAGGTTGGCTCGGTGTTTGGTTGCCTGAGAAGAACTGGAGGTGATGGGCAGAGAAGTTAGAGAGATCTGGGATTGCGTACCAGCCCCACTGGCTGTGATGTAGGAGAAAATTATTTAATTTCTTTGAGGCTCATTTTTTAACCTCTAAACATAGTGATATCTCTTTCATCAGGTTGAAGGTATCATGAAATAATGGAAAGCTCATTGCTTTGCTAGGGTGACCAGCTCATCTGGTCTGCCCAGGAATGTTCTGGTTTTAAACCTAAAAGTCTGGGTCCTGGGAAACCCTTTAGTCCTAGCCAAACTGGGATGGTTGGTGACTCTAGGCTTGGGACAAATTAGACGCTCAATAATCAAGATGAATCATTTCCCAGGGTCACCTTCCCTGGGTGGTTATGCCTCACACTGGTATACCTGCTTGTAAAGGCGGCTACACCTACTGTAAGGCAAAGGGAGGGAAGTCTTCCATGTCCTTTCTGTGGGATGACAACGCCCTTGGCGACACTGCTGAAATGACAACTCTGTAAATTCCATCTCTGCTCTGGACGAGGTTTTGTCTGAATCCCCTTGTGACATGTGTTCTGCATTTATGCAAAATCACTGACCAGGGCTAAAGTGAAAACAGGGAGCATGGAATAGCATGGAATATGGTGGAGCTCACAGCCTCTTCTGGAAGCCAATGTATCAGCCAGGTGGTTCCTTCTCATCGTATGGGTGAACAGGGCAAGGCACAGAGCTTCTGGGATCGAAATTCCCCCTGTAACAGGAACTGAGGCAGGTTAGCAATGCCCCTAGTAATGATTCCCAGTTCTATGCATGGAAACACAGAGCTGCCCGTGAGCAACCTACGTGCAGAATTAAGCTCCTGAAATTGTGCAAAATTATTTGGTTTAAATACTGGTCTATCTAGGGATGAAGACCTAGGCAATGTAGATTCCCATTAATAATGAATGATTTGCTGTATTCTAATCCTGTTAAGCAGAGAGTTCCTCTGCAAATGTATTAGTGGCAATGTGTGTTTGTGAATTAAGCCCTTGGTGTATCAGGTTTATGAGCCTAATTGTCTATTCAAAAGGCTATCACTTTATCACGTCATGAAAATTAAAAAGGTCTCTTTTGTTGGAGTGTTTGGCTAATCCTCCGAATGATATTTTATCTTTCTTTCTCATTTTCTTTTTATTGGGCTTTATTATGATTTAAATGCAACTGAAGCAAATCCTGCCGTTACACTGAAATTGATTATTAAAATAACACCGATAATTATACATAGGTACTAGAAAATAACACATGTGGCGCCTGTGGAGGGTGATTAAACATTCTCCCCCTCACCCACCCGGATTATGCTAAAGAGGCAGGGCAGGACACTAAAAATAGGAGAATAGTACAATATATCTCTGAAATGGGAAGAGATTTAGTGACTGTTCTACCTCAAGGAAGTTTGAGTGATTTCCGCTAAAATTATCATCTGGATCCAAAAATGACATCTAACGAGAAGGTATGAACAATTCATTTGATGATATCTGAATATTAGGCACTTATATGGTTGGCAAGGCTTTCCTAGTTAGCTCCTTTATTCATTTTCTTCCAATGATGTCTTTTTCTTTTTTGAAAGAAAAAATAACCCCTTTCAGATTAAAAAATTTTGGTGCCTGGTCTCTGTTGCAAAAATAGTACTCAGGGGAAAGTTTTTAGTTAAATCCTGCTTGGCTGTATCTGAACACCAAAAGAATTGATCTGTCTTTTTTGAAAGTTAAAAAATAACCTTTATTTTAGTATGTGTTTAGAAAACTCAAAGGTATCTTTGTTTTCAAACTTCAACGGACTAAGGACTTGTAACTGCTTTGTTTGAAGAAATTTTCTTTTGAAAAAGAAAGTTCGGAGAGTTGAGAAAGTGCGTGCTCAGCGCTCTCCCAAGCATCCTCCCTCCCCTTCACAGATGCTCAGAGTCAGCGTCTGGGTGTTAGCGGTAGTGGATGGAGGGCATCTGGGTGTTAGTGGTAGTGGATGGAGGGCTAGGTGACCCTTGAACATGGAGCAAGCAAGGAGGGGACCCTCGGGGGCAACTAAGAAGTGATGGGACTGGTTTTACAAGCAGGTGAATGTTTGTCCTTTCAAAAATAATGTCAGAGATACTTATGTTGGGAGACCAAATGTGTTTTCCAAGCAGGCCCCGGTGAGAATTAGAGTCACAGACTTTCAAGATGGAAGGGATGTTCCAAACCGTAGTCTAGTCCAGACACAGCATATGGATGTCTTCCTGGGGTGATAGCTTTTTTTCTAGGAAAATTTCTCTAGTGGCTACACATTGCCCAACATCAGTTGGAGTCTAATCTGATGACTCTGGTGGCTCACAGAAGTAAAGAGCTGCTGGTTTCGCACATCTAATGTCTGTTTCCCTTCTTCTGGCCCTGCTCGCTAACTTTCCTTTAGAGACAGCATCCTTCTCAGGCTCTCAGGCCGCAGGGTTGGACGGGCCAGACTCACCCCATGTTCCAGGAGTGGGCACAGGCCCCTGCTTTAGCCAGTCTGCAAACTCTGTCCTCTTCTCCGTGTTCAGGAAGGAGCGATATGATCCAAATGAGCCAGTGAGAGGTGAGCCCTGGCCGTTTTTGTAACTCCTGGGGTGAGAGGAGAAGGAAAGCCAGGGCTGCCGGCCGCCACCTTGCTGGGGAGAGGGGAACCCGTCAGAGAACAAAGCAGACGTAGAACAGCCCAGAGCCACTAGCCCTGCTGGCACTGGACTTTTCAATCCTTTTGTTGTTGTTTTATCCATTTGTTGTGTTCAAGCCTGTTTGAGTTGGGGTTTCTGTCACTTATACATGAAAGGATTCTGTCTGACTTTGTCATCAAACTGGATAAGATACTTTAGGAGGAAAACATCTGGAGTACAGTGATGGGATGGTGTTCTTGCATGACTCAGAGGCAGACTCTGAATGCAAATACCATGAAAAGGAGCTCATTATCGTGCGGTGTCCACGTTTGAGAACTGTAACACCATGGTGAAAAGAGCAGGGCGTGGTCTCTAGACTTAGACAGACATGATTTGAATGCTGCTGGGCAAGAGAGACTCTCTATTTGCGTGTAATTGGTGCTCAGTCATGTTAGATCTTTATCCTAAACTCTCATATGTTACACACAAGCGTCTATAGTCCCAATCCTGAATTAGTCAAAGTGGGTTTAGGTGTTGGGATGATGTGGTCAGGAAGCAGCCTGGACCACAGTCCTGGGAGCGGGTGAATTAGTTACAGATTGCCTTGGTGACTTAAAACAACCTACATTCACCATCTCACAGTTGCTGAGCTACAGGGGTCTGGGCTTTACAAGGCTCCAGTGAAGGCATTGGCCAGGCTGAATTCCTGTCTGGAGTTGGGGTCCTCTTTCCAGCTCCTGTGGTGGCTGGCAGAATGGAGGTGCTTATGACTGTGGGGCTGAGGTTCTGTTTCCTTGGTGGCCGTCAGGTGGGGCTGCTGCCAGCTCCTTGCCATCTGGCTCTTTTGCAGCATGGCAGCCTACTTCCTCGCGGTCAGTGTATTAGTTTTTTTATCACTGCTATAAGAAATCACCACCATTGAGTGGCCAAAAACACCACCAGTGTATTATTTCATAATTTCTACGTGTCAGAAGTCTGGGCTCAGCTGGTTTCTTGACTCCAGGTCCCAGAAGGTATAGACGGGGCTTTGATTCTTTCTGGAGGCTCTGGGGAGCTAGTGGCTTCCAGGCTCATTCAGGTTGTTGGCAGGATTCAGGTCCTTGCAGTTGTAGGACTGGGTCCCTACTGCCTTGTTGGCTGTGAGCTGAGGGATACCCTCGGCTCCTAGAAGCCCTGTACATGGATCCCGCATATCAGGACCAGCAAGTGTGCCTTGAACCCCTTTCATGCTGGAAACGTCTCTGCCTTCCTTTTGCCAGCATCTCCATGATTCCAACCAGAGAACGTTCCCTGCTTTTAATGGCTTTTGTGATTAGATTGGACCCTTCTGGATAATCCAGGATAATTTTCCTATTTGGGGTTTAATAACCTTAATTACATCGGCAGACTGTTTGTTTGTTTGTTTGTAGAGACGGGGTCTCCCTATGTAACCCAGGCTGGTCTCTAACTGCTAGGCTCAAGCACTCCTCCCCACATGGCCTCTGAAAGTGCTGGGATTACAGGTGCGAGCTAAACACCTGGCCTGCAGGGCCTTTTGTTGCCATGTGATGTAACATTACAGGCTCCTGGAATTAGAGCATAGACATCTCTGATGGGGTGAGGAGCGTTACTCTGCTTATCACAGCCGACAAGAGAATCTCTCAGTCTGCTAAAATGGAGTTGTATTTAATGTGACAGAGTCACAGAAAGGACTGTCCAATCACCTCTGCCATTTCTCTGTGCTGGAAGCAAGTCACAGGCTCAGTCTGTACTCAGGGGAGGGGAGGATGCAAGGGTGTGGCTCACTGGGGTACCCTTCGGGTGTATCCCTGCAGAGCTAGAAGCTGGGTGAGATGGGGTGCTTTGGTTGCCTGGCAGCTGTTGGACCAGGTGGCCTTTAAGACTCCTTATCTACAGTGAAGAAGGGAGGGAGGCTTTCTTCCAGCCTTTCCAGAATATTCTTTCCCCACTGCAGGCAGGTCCTGCCCCAGGCAGCTGTCTCTTGACCAACATCCCCATCGTTCGTTACTGTTTCTCCCCACTTGTGTGTGGGTTCTCTGGGAATTTTGAGGTTTCCTGTGAAGTGGTCTGGCCACTTACTTTTACAGTGTAGACCTGCAAATATTTACTACTGTGAGCTATGGAAAGTGAGCCGAAAGGGAGTTACTTAGGGCTTGAGGGATGTGCTGGAAGACATGGGGTGATTACCCATAAGGTCATTGTATAGGGCAGACACTTGGCTCCACTGCCTGCCCTGTACAGCCCAGGGAGGTGACCAGGATGCTGAGAGGATGCAGGGAAGGCCATGTGCTTCTTCCTAGAAGTGGGGCACCCAAGGCAGGCATTTAACACCCAAGGCAGTGCTGATTCTTTGCTTTCCTTGGCCTCGTTCTTGTGGGCCACATTTCTCAAATCTCTTCTCCAGAAATGATTCGCAAATCAAGACATTTCTTACTGACATTCCTAAACAATCACCGGGTGCCACAGACATATCCTGTCTTTGGGTGTGGAATGAGCCCGCACCTTCCTGAGCTGATAGCTTGGCTGCAGCCTCAGTTACTGAAAACTGCATTTCTTTGTCAAGTAGAGGTTTATCACCACCACAGCAAGAAGGAATAGAAAATGCCATTAAATATCAAAATACAAAAGTGTTTCCTGGATTTATATTCTCCAACAAAATACAATTATGTTCCTCCCCAAAATAGTGATACTTATTTCATATCTTTTCTGAAATAGACTGTTTTACATTTTGTCTTATCTAGAAAACAACTAGTTTAGCACAATGATTCTCAGCGAAAGTGTTCTGTCTCCTATGCCATTTGCTTAATCTAAATAATCTATTCTATTTATGGTCTCTGGGAGTTTTGAATTGTGTGTGCGTGTGTGTGTTTATAGGAGGTCATCTTTGTGATAGGTGGGAGTCCAGAAATGGACCCTCTTTAAATGAATTTTATGAGATATTAAAATGTTGCCCCATCCATTCTCAATTTTGTGCAGAGAGGGGAATAGTCTAAGCCCTGAAGTAGTAACTATCATTTTGTGTTTCAATTTAAAATTCAATTCAATTCACATAGTTGCAATTTAATAGTGCTGCAAACATTTCCCCATCTCTAATAAGACACAAATTCACGCATCTCTGGTATGTCGAAAAGAGATGAGAAAAATGCAGACGTACTCTTTCAGGTCTGGGTGTGAGTTCTGCCAGAACCAGGAACTTGCTGGGGATTAATCTCAGATGTCTAATTTATGATGAAACTCAAAGACAGAAACTGTAAAATGTAATGTGACTCTGCCGGTTCAATGGTTTCACGGGCAGATTAATTTGGAGATGTATTTAGCCAGCTTAAAGTATCTGATTTTGATAGATAAGAATAAGAACTCTAAAACGATCCTTTAATAAATGAAGACTTATTTCAGTATCTTCTTTCGGTGGTCTGACAGAGCCATTTCATCCAAATGTCTAGTCTTTCCCCTTCATTACTGCGTCGTTCTTTAGATAGATTGTCTCCTATCATTTTAGAAATCCTGCACACTAAGATCAGTGTGATTCCTTCTCCTTCTGATTGGAATTGTCACTGTAGCTGTTCCTCCGTGCTCCTCTCTCTTCTAGTAGACACTGCCCTGTATAGAAAGAGAACCTCAGTTGGGCCATTGGGAACTTTTGCTCACGGTCCCAAATGTTCCCACATGAAAATGTACAGAGACCACAAAGTGAGTGACGTAGTTGTTGTGGAATTTCTATCAAGACACATTTGCTGACTTATTAGTCAATAGCAGGTGCCCCCCATAGCTGGGTAGAATAAATCTGGGGCTGAGGGGACTCCCCAATGTGCCGAACTGCCCTATACATGTTGCCTAATGTCCCGGGCTCTGCAGAACTTTCAAAAAATTAACACACTCACCAAATATGTTTTTCTTGCTCATTAACTTGATAAAGCCCACTGGCTTTTTAGAGTCACAGCAGCAAGTTGTAAATGATGTATGAAATGAAAAATCTTTTCTCGCCCAGTGAGCAGGGAGGGAGAGCTGACAATGCCCCGTCAACACTGCTGCCGCCTGCAGTAGCATCTGGACACCGAGACATCCCAGGACCCAGACTGTCCCAGTATCAGCAGTGACCTCAGAAGGAATAAGCGATGGGCCCTCAATGACCTCCCGGTACCAAGGTTTCCTTTCTCCTTCACATACTGCACTGAGGAGCTGAAGACGATGTGGCCAAAAGAGATTAAGCATCTGAGCCAAGGGCCTGCTTGCTGGGAACAGGATGGCCTGAATCCTGAGCAAACCTCTTGGGCCCACTGGTGTTTGAGGCTTTAGGAGTCCTGAGCAAACCTCTTGGGCCCAGTGGTGTTTGAGACTTTGCCCTTTGGCTTCATGCATCAGGACTTTTAGCTTAGTTTGCATCCCGTAGTTGCAGTCGGCTGCAATGTATTGTTCAGCTGCTGTTGTTCATTCGCTTGATAAACTAACAAATGTTTGCATGTGCATATACCCAGAACTGGGCCAGGCATTGTAAAGGACAAAATAAACATAAAGTAGAGATGTATCCAAAATAAAAACCCAGCTTCTGCCCTCTGACTGCCGACAAGCCAGTCAGGTGAGAAAATAATTTACTTAATTAACATATTTTCCTCAAATAGGATAATTTTATTCTTATTGTTGCCCTTGTGGTGCCATAATAGTGTTTCAGGCATCATAATGGAAAATATATTAGTATATGTTTACCCACTTTCGTAAATAATATGTGTTCATTGCTTAAAAAAAGGGGGTTGAAGCCTAACAACGAAAGAAGGCAGTTTTCACTGGATGCACTAACGTTAACCAAACTCCAAAAGGCTGATGTATACACCAGAATGGCAGTTTATTGTTTTGAAATGTGCACATGACCTGGGAAGGTGCCTTGTAGTCAGAAGGTCACATGGGTGAGCATGCACTTCTAACAGGGGCCCTGGTGAAAGAACGTGAATGCTGACTGGCATTAGGCTCTGAGAAGCAGCCCAGTTGCCTTCCTCAGAGATGACCTGCCGCTCGAGACTAGCCGTTGTGTGCACAGGCCAGGTAACCCTCCCTCTCATTCAGGACTGGAGGCACTCCTTTCTCTGTGTTTTCTTTCTCTTTCTTTTTTTCTTTTTCTTTTTCTTTTTTTTTGGTGGAGTCTCGCACTGTCTCCCAGGCTGGAGTGCAGTGGTGCAATCTCAACTCACTGCAACCTGTGCCTCCAGTGTTCAAGCAATTCTCCTGCCTCAGCCTCCCAAGTAGCTGGTATTACAGGCACCCGCCACCTTGCCTGGCTATTTTCTTTTTTTTTTTTTTTTTTTTTTTTAGTAGAGATGGGGTTTCGCCATGTTGGTCAGGCTGCTCTCAAGCTCCTGACCTCGTGATCCGCCCGCCTCAGCCTCCCAAAATGCTGGGATTACAGGCGTGAACCGCTGCAGCCAGCCCTCTGTGTTTTCATGATTGTCAAACTCCTCCTGACGGATCCAGCCTTTCTTTAGATATTTAACCTAATCACCAGGTGACAGTCATGTCATCCAGGCCTATGGCTCTCTCTCTAATTTTCGGAGGCTTTGCCTGTCTCCTTAGTCTACAGATATATCAATTTTATGGTTCAACTGCATAAGACAATGTTGTCTCCAAATTTGCATCTCATTTTTTGTCCCTCTTATCCCCTTCTGCATAATCATGTTTGCTGTGTGCCCACTGTGCTACACTAGAGTAGACAATATCAACTTTGGAGCTCCCCATGTTCACCAGCACCAGGGTACCAGTGCTGCATACACTCGCTGAATAATAACTGTGAATTTTAAGTCTGGCTTTGGTATGGGTTTGGATTTCTGGGAGATTCTCTTCACCCATTTAATTCAGGCACTTTGACAATAGCCATTGAATGGCTTGGTGGTATAGAAGTAGACATGAATTGATGTCTTCCTGGGAGAAGGTGCAGGACATGTCTCTAGAGCAGAAATGACTGGGTCATGGCTTGTGTGTCCTGACCTTCCATCCATCTTAATGGTCAATGTGTATTGCTATACCATTAGGAGTTCTCTGTGGTCCCATCCTGTACTTCATGGAAAAGGTAGCTGAAATAACTGACTTGACTGTGTCAAGGTTGATTCTGGCGGCTGTGTGTATATATGTTCTGACTCCTCTTAATACAAAAATGCCAATAGATCAAAAGCCGCCTACAGCTTTTGTCAATACATTGATTGCATGCTAAAAATGTCTACATCTAGGGTTAGAGGTCCATCATAGACATCGGCTGCTCTGTAAATACTAGGAAGGCGTTAATTTTGGGACTTAGATATAACCATATTTTTAGAAGACAGAATTTCCACATTTTCATACAGAAATTATTTTCCATTTAGCCCCCATATATACCAGTGCTTTGGAGCCAATTGCATTTGGGACAAAAGTTAGCAAATACAAGTCTGGATTCATCCAGATGTTTATATAATTGCCACATACAAAATAACTGTTTTAGACAATGAAAATCTGGATAATCCCTGAGATGAAGTGACCTCAGAAGCTAAAGAATGCATGCAGCTTCAAAACACCATTCACATTCTATTGAGGATTTCATGGTGGTGGATCATCAGTAGAAAGCACGCAGAAGAAGGTGGACACAATGGTGGTGGCCAACAAGCCCTCTTAACAACTAAATGGATGTGGACTCACTTGGAGTCCCTGTAAAACCACACGAAAAGCAGACATTGAACGTGAACTACAAAAGTGCAGAGATTTGGCTGAATGAAGGTAAGAAAAAGATGACATGTCTGCTGTAGAAAAATCCTACATCTGACATAAATTTACCCCTAAGAATACCTGCAACATTTAGATGCCTCCTGTCGCCTGGAATGGGCATGCTTTCAGGTTCATTTTTCCTCCCAGAGAATTTCTGAAGGTAGGATGGCTTGGGTGTCAGCTTTCACTAGACTTAATCTGCCTCAGAAGACTGGGTCGTCCTGAGAAAAAGCACATTGGGTTTTGCTGTTTACTTATCTTGACAAACTCGGCCTCTGAGGCAATGCATAGAGAACCAGCTATAAAGGCATGGAAATGAAAAGCCGGCATCTTCCCTGCTCGGTGAAATAGTCACTTCAAGGCAAACTCACCGCTTGGCTCGAATTTAAAAGATGCTGCTTGAATGCAAGTTGGAGATAGTTTGGAAGTCAGTTCACCGCAGAATGCCCTGTAATCAAAGGGGACATTGCCCCTTAAATTTTGAGAGTGTCAGACATGCGCCCCACCCAGTAGGACTATAATGATAACAGAGGATAAAACACACATGCATATTTATGACACTTGCCTAGTGTTTCTAGAGCGCCTTTCTTCCAGGAACTCAAAGGCTTCACAAGTGTTACCTCGGGGACTTCTCCTGCTGGGGGAGTTGCACAAGATCACCGGGTTAGCTCTTTGCCTCCAGGCGTGCTGCATCGAGACAGGTTCAAGCCCCTCCTGCTCCTGCCATCTCCTGGGAAGGGAACTCACAACCCTCAGATAATGCGTCTGATAATGAAATTCCTTCTGGTACTGTTGAAGCTCATTTGTTCTCTCTTTAAAAGAGACTTTAATAGTCTGATTGCAGTTTACACACTCAGACTGTTTTAAAGTCACCTTCTCAGTGTTCTTAACTTAAATGCTACAAACCACTTTCAGGTTCTCCTTTGGGGACCATCTGGTTGATTTCCTTGCTTTTCTGTACACTGGATGGGGATATTGGGGCGATTTGTGGTGGACGTTTAAGAACGTGGCATTTGGGGTCAATAGACATCAATTTGAGTGTTTGAGTTTCAGCTCCAATATTTCCTGACTGTGATTTGGGGCAAATTGCTTGGTCTCGTTCAGTTTTGCTTTCCTCATGCTTAAGATGGGAACAATACAGGTCCAAGCCATTAGTTGTTGTGAGGATTCAGTGAGATGATAAAGAATTGTGCACAATGCTGGTTCCTCGCTACATTACTTTAAGATGCAGTGTTCCTTATATTCCAGAACAGATGTGTCTCTGAGAAGCCGTGGAAGGGTTCTGGTGTGGTGGAGGCAGGGCTAGGTACGGGCTATTTGTGGTTAGCACCTGTTCTGATTGGTCCTGATTTCTTCCCCTGTAGTCAAGCTCATGCCATGCCAACTGTCAAATATTTAGAAATGAATGTATTTTAAGTTTAGCTGGGAACCTGCTAAAAGAATATGTAATCACCTTGAGGACATTCTGCTAAGTGAAATAAACCAGTCACAAAAGGACAAATAAGGTATGATTCAACTTACACGAGGCACCTAGAGTAGTCAAATTCATAGAGACAGAAAGTAGAATAGAGGTGACCCAGGGCTGGGAGGAGGGGAAATGGGGAGTAATTGTGTAATGAGTACAGAGTTTCAGTTTGGGATGATAAAAGAGTTCTAGAGATGGACGGTGGTGGAAGTTACATAACATTGTGAACATATTTAATGCCACCGAACTGCACATTTAAAAACGGTTAAAATGGTAAATTTTATGTTATGCCAATTATACCACAGTAAAAAACATGTAAGGGGCTGGGCATGGTGGCTCACGCCTGTAATCCCAGCACTTTGGGAGTCCAAGGCAGGCAGATCACTTGAGCTCAGGAGTTCAAGACCAGCCTGGCCAACATAGTGAAACCCTATCTCTACTAAAAATACAAAAATTAGCCGGGTGTGGTGGCGGGTGCCTGTAGTCCCAGCTACTTGGGAGGCTGAGGCAGAGAATCGCTTGAACCTGGGAGGCAGAGGTTGCAGTGAGCCAAGATTGCACCACTGCACTCCAGCCTGGGCAAGAGAGTGAGACTCCGTCTCAAAAAACAAAAAACAACATGTAATGACTAATTTTGCAAAGAGAAACTCCTTCAGTACACAAATAATCAGTGTTTTAGCTTTCCTGAGGCATATTTTCCCATGTCAGGTGATTCATCTGTCTTGTCCATTTGTGTAGCCATAAAGGAATCCCCGGGGCTGGGTGATTCATAAAGAACAGAGGTTGACTTGGCTTATGGCTCTGCAGGCTGTACAGGAAGCATGGTGCTAGCCTCAAGCTGCCTCCACTCATGGTGGGAGGGGAAGGGGAGCTGGCTGTACTGTGCTTACATTGTGAGAGAGGAGGAGGAGGAGGAGGAGGAGGAGGTGGACAAGGAGGGAGAGAGAGGGCCAGGGACAGAGACAGGAGGTCCCAGCTCCTTTTTTAGAGCTCATTCATTACCGCAAAGCCACACCATAAGAGATCTGCCCCCATGACTCAAACACCTCCCATTAGGCCCCACCACCAACACTGGGGATCAAATTTCAGCATGACATCTGGGGGACAAACATATCCAAACTCTAGGACCATCCACCCATCAAAAATATAGCGTATGCTTGCTCTCTGTTGGATGTTTCAGGAGATCATAAAAGTAATATAAGACACAACCCTCTTGCCAATTTGGGACAAGGGTACAATCCAATGAAGGAGGGGACGTGGAAGGTGACATTTCAGTAATGAATCAGGTGATCCTCATGACACTCGATATGGAGGCAGCGCAGTGTACACAAGTTGCAGAGGGAGGAGGAGTGTGTGATGGGAAGACAGCCTGGCTGGAGGCAGGAGAAAAGAGGAGCTCCGTGAAGATGGGAGAAATGGCCTGGCTCAAGGCAGGGGTGAGCCCCTAGAAGGCATGAGCTCTCTCAGAGTAGTGAGTAACCCAGTGGGAAAATTAGAGGCTTATACAGAGCCTTGAGTGCCAGGCAAAAGTGCTTTAGAATTGAATCAAGAGAGTTGATTTTGAACTGGAGAAAATAAACAGTGTTTACAAAATATTTGTCAGTGGCGAGGACTGGGCTGAACAGAGGGAAGCTGAATTCAAGGCAGCCTACATTTTTTCTTGGTGTGGCCACACTCTTTTCCATGACTTGAACAACTTTTAAAAAACATGGATGGCCCTGATTTGGACTCCAGGTCTTCAAGAGCCTGCTGAACACATCCCAGACTCCCCACAGACCACAGTTCCCTCCCGGCTTCCCAGTTTCTGTTTTGGCAACACATTTCAGACACACACGCCCACTAATGTGGTCTCAGCCCCCTGCCTGTCCCTCCACCTCCATGTTGTAGATATCAAATCGTTTGTGGTTTTTCTTTTGACAAAGGCCTGGTTGCACAGAGAGGCAGTTGTGTGTTATGGAAATCAGGAGGAATGAGAACTTAAAAGGATCAGTGTGTTTGGCAGTACGGTCATCATGGGCAACCCTTTTGAAAGGGTTTTCGTCGTAATGATAGGAGTGGGTGTGAGACCTCAAAGGACTAAGTAGGATTTTGGAAAGCAAAATGTGACTGAGAAGACTCTTGCACCTTGCACAGATTAATTTCTGATAGGATGTTTGTTCACTCGAAGGGCAAAAAAACTGAGAAGATTCTTCTCATCCAAGCTTGCAGGCCAGCATCACAGCTTTGGTCCTCTTATTCCTACGTGTTCTTATTTCCTGGATGGTGCTGATAGTCAGTGGGCGCTGGGGATGGCGGGTACTCTGTCCTCCCCATCTGTCTGCAGTGAACCAACACACACCTGAACTTTGTGACCGCATGGAGACATCTAGGCTGTGTGGGGCTATTTGCCTGGAAAGGCTTGGCACTGCACAAAGACAAAGAACAACACAACTGCCCTCTGCACATTGGTTCGGTCTAGATTATTTGCCTTTTCTTTTTTGAGACGGAGTCTCGCTCTGCTGCCCAGGCTGGAGTGCAATGGCGCAATTTCGGCTCACTGCAAGCTCTGCCTCCCGGGTTCACACCATTCTCCTGCCTCAGCCTCCCGAGTAGCTGAGACTACAGGCGCCTGCCACCTGTAGTGGCTAATTTTTTGTATTTTTAGTAGAAACGGGGTTTCACCTTGTTAGCCAGGATGGTCTCGATCTCCTGATCTCCTGACCTCGTGATCCACCCACCTTGGCCTCCCAAAGCTCTGGGATTACAGGTATGAGCCACCACGCCCGGCCTATTTGCCTTCTTGAATTAAATAATTGACTAACTTTAAGGCATTCCATGGAATTTACTGTGTTTTTTTTTTTCACTCCATTATTATCAAAACCTCAGTTAATGACTTGAGACAGCAAAAGAGGAAAACTGAAGACCTGATTTTTCTGTGCCAGGTAATTCTGGTCACTGTCTGTATAGTCTCTTTTTTTCTTTTCTTTTTTTTATTTCTTCTTCTTTTTTTTTGAGACAGGGTCTCACTCTGTCACCCAGGCTGAGGTGCAGTGGCATGATCTCGGCTCACTTTACCCTCTGCCTCCTGCATTCAAGCAATTCTTGTGCCTCAGCCTCCTGAGTAGCTGGAACGACAGATGTGCGCCACCACACCTAGCTAATTTTTGTATTTTTAGTAGACACACGGTTTCACCATGTTGGCCAGGTGGTCTTGAACTCCTGACCTCAAGTGATCCACCTGCTTTGGCCTCCCAAAGTGCTGGGATTATAGGCATGAGCCATCTCATTCAGCCCTGTATCGTCTCTTTATGCTCAGTTCTCCGGCCAGGCCTCCTGGGCAGCACCCCGCAGAGGACTGTTGACAGCAGTGCCTCTGAGCCCTTTGGCCGGGCCCTCCAGGCCAACTCTCCATGTCACCCAGCCTTACTCATGGAGCCCTGGCTCTTGGATTCATGGCTGCACCTTTGCCAGGCCCTCCCTGCCCTGCAACCACTCAGACTCCCTCTTTGGCCTCTTGGGCAGAAGCTTTCAGTCACTCTGCTCTCCTGTCCTCCCGTGTTGCCCACCTTTGGAGGTCTCTGGGCCTGATCTTGGCCCTGGGAATAGCACTCTCTGGGGTGAGGGTGAAGGTTAATTTGTGATGGGATTCAGTCTGTGACAGAGATTGGTGACATCATTTGAGTCAGACTGTGTGATTTATCAGCTTAGAACTGTTCTCAGAGGACTCTTCCCTCTTCCCTCTTCAATCCCTCACTCCTGGTGGCTCCAGCCTGCTTGTTGGAGTGTCTGTGCCTGTTGGAATGTTGGAGTGCCTGCTCTCTCACCACTGAGCCTTTGTAAGGAATGCCCCCCCAACCCCAGCCACTCCAGGAGGTTCCCAAAGCGTGGAAGGCCCCCATGGTGGAGGGACATCCCTGGGTGCCAACTCTGGGATCGGGCTGGAGGGATCTGATGAAGCCAACTTGAGTTCCAGGAAGACGGTGAGCGATGGTTCATGGGGAAGGAGCCAAGTCGGGGGTCAAGTATGTGGTGGAGAATTGGCCTGTCAGCAGGAGGAATCTTCAGGATGAGCCATGAGAACTGCTGCCCAAGTTTCCAGCCTTTGGCCGCAGGACTCTGAGGTCACTGCTGAATTATTATCAGGGGCTTGTGATTCCGTGCCAAGCAATGCCTGTGGGATGGGCAAATGTTTCATATGTCACTTTTTCAAACATATATTGATAATGTAATTAATAAAATATAAACTTATTGTAAAGTATAACCGAGTTCACAGTTGCTTTCCTTTTAAAATTATGGTATATTCACCGGCACCTGTAGGGGAAGGGGGAGGGATAGTATTAGGAGAAATACCTAATGTAAATGATGAATTAATGGGTGCAGCAAACCAACATAGCACATGTATACCCATGTTACAAACCTGCACATTGTGCATATGTACCCTAGAACTTAAAGTATAATAAAAAATAAAATTATGGTGTATTTTTTCAAATGGTTACAAAAACTATATTTTTCAAGTGACTGTACTCAGCTTTTCAATAACTTAGGTTTGAATCCTAGAGTCAATATTGTGTGATGTTTCTTATCCGCTCTATCTCTATTACTTCACCTGTTAAGTGGGGTTGATAATAACAGAATTATCAGATGGTTGTAAAGTGTAACTGGCATCTTATGAATATATTCCACAACACTTGCAAGAAATGTATAAGGTTCTTTTTTTGAAAACCAAACACACTCAGCAGAAAGGCATGCCATTCACCAAAATGGTGTGCAATTCAATAGGATTATTCAGTTGGCTTCAGTGATGGGCTTGTTGCTAAAAGTGTAACAACTGGCCCCCTGAGTACAGTTTTGATACAGATGTTGGTTGATATTTTCATTTATGCTAATGAGTTGTGTGAAAATGAAAGAATGAAGATGTGTTTCAAAGCTTCACTAGTTTACAACATCACTAGATGGGAACATCTTTGTTATTGAATTGGATAATAGTTTTGATTATTGTAAGAATATTTCTTTAATTTTTTTGTGCTATTCAGACACAACTACAGGCCCCTGGAGAGGACGACTCCTCACCGTTAACCTCTGCTCTGCCTACATGTCTTCACTTCTGACACCAGACGTGGGGTTTTTTGCCCCCACACCAAGAAATTCTCTGCTTCTCAGTGGACCCAGACTGGGTGTCCTACACCGATCTTGACACTTTGCCTGGAGGCAGCATCAGAGCCCCCAGCTTCAAAGCTCATTCCTGCGGGGGTGCCTCTACCACAGACACCAGCTGCAGGACCAGGCTGTCACCTGTGCTTCTGACCTGCCTGGGCTGCAAATCAGAGCTTCCCACAAACACCTCCTTGGGTCTGGTCGTTTGCTACAATGGCTCACAGAACTCAGGAAAACAGTTTCCTTACTAGATTTCTGTTTTATTGTAAAACAAACAATACCACTTGGGAACAGCCAGATGGAGGACTGCATAGGGCAAGGCGTGGGGAGGGGCACAGAGCTTCCATGCCCCTTAGGGGAGCCCCACCCTCCCAGCGCTTCCATCTGTTTGCCAACCTAGAAGCCCTCCGAACCCTGTCCCTGGGGTTTTTTTGAAGGCTACGTTATGTAGGTGTGATTGGTGAAATCATTGCCCTTTTGCGACTAAGTCACTTTCCCATCCCTCGCCTCTGCTGGAGGTCTGGGAGTGGGGCTGGAAGCTCCAACCTCGAATCACAAGGACAGTTCCTCTGGCAACCAGCCCCAATCCTGTCGCTATCTAGAGGCTTTCCAAATGCACCTCATTAGCATGAACTCAGGTGTGGGTGAGAGAGGCTTGCTATGAATAAGAAAAGATGCTCCTATCACATAGGAAATTTCAAGGGTTTAGGAGCTCTGTGACAGGAACTGGAATGCAGACCAAATATGTATTGCTTACGATAAATCACGATCTCACCCTGTAATAGCATTTCCATCATGCAGATATAGTGAAAGGTAAATGACACCAAGAGCACGGACAATAGTAAAGTGTAGTCAAACACTTAGGAAGCGATGAGTGTTGAGTATTTATTGCCTTTGTATTTAATGTAATTTAATGGCAAGTTTATATGATTTAAGTCTGAATGATGGCTATGTTTAACAACTGGCTCACAAAATTCCTGCAAGTTTAATAATTGGCCCTCCTGAGCTGGTGAGGCCAGCTCCAGCATGGAGCTGGAGCATGGTTGCCTTCTCCCATCGGAGGATCAGCTAACATTTCAGGCATGCAAGGTGCCAGAAAGCAGAAGGAGGAGCTCTAATAGTCTTCCACCAACAGTGCCAGTGAGACGTCTTGGCCCAGGTTGGCAGTTCTGTTCTTTTATGGCAGGAGGGAAGTAGAGATCTCACCCTAGCTCCTCAGGCATCCGTTCTTAGTGTCCCATCTCTCCAGGACCCATGTCCAGCCTCATCAGAGTCGTGCATGGACCTGGCCCCTGGCAGAACCCACTCTTCTCTATCATCCTCATTTCCCCCTTACCGGTCTCTGCCCAGGTAGAGCCACCTCTTCCTCTGGCAGCAGCATCTGGGAAACCTCTCCTCTAAGGCTACGCTTTGCAAACAAAAGCCAGGAAGGTTCGTCTTCCAGGTGCCTGGCCGACTTCTGTTCCTTTGTCCTCCAGATATGAGGGATGCTAAAGCCCCTCCCATCCCCCATCCTCATGCCCAGGCAGAGAGGAAAGAGAAAGGAAAAATGCTTCCTTTCATCCACTTAAAACTCCTCCTGCAGTGAGAATAAGACAAATTAATCATTTAGAGAACTATTTGGCTGTTTCTCCTGTTTTAGGGCAGTACTTGGTTTTTGAACCAAGCTCATATATTAGCTATTATTGTTAATAAATAGAAAAAACTGGCTAACTAGATTTTATAAGAAATTTCGAACTGGAATTAAGAGAAAAATTAGGTCAAAATAAAAGAAACATTGAATCACGCCATATATTTAATTTAGATTTCTAAAAATGCTGAATGACATTGGCTAATTTAGGCCCAAGTTTGTATCAGTGCTCGTGGTGCCAGCCTACATGGAATTTAAGAAAGTCAAAAAACCAGCAGGGAAGGTAGGGAAGTGTCAGCTATTTAAATTGCTGTCTTTAAATTCAGGACATGTGACAAAACTGAGTCTTCAATCCAAACATCAAACAGGCATTTTCCTTATTTTGTTTCTGTTTCGTAATGTAAGTATCAACATTTGGGCCAAAGGAAAATAGATTTTAAGTTTGTGTCTCTTCCAAATACCTTTGGGAGGCAAGTTTTTTCTTTATTCTGAGGTGTACTCATTGATAATTACTATTGCTCTATTAATGGTATACAGCAAAAACAGCACTGCCTCCCGATTCTGAACATGTGTATACCCGAGGCAGTGCTAAGCCTGGAGAAGGTGAAATAGAATGGATAAAGCACCCAATGGCTGAGCTGATCTATATGTCTTGCCTGGGTATTTTATACCCTAACCAATAGTGATTTATCACTTACTTTTCTTTCCTACCTGGATTCTATACTGGTTGTGTAACCTACCTTCAGTCTTCCTTTTCTCCCATTCTCTGCTCCACCCTCTAATTGTTTTTTTAAACAGATGATATGACTTGGATCTGTGTCCCCACCCAAATCTGCTGTCGAATTATAATCCCCAATATTGGCAGTGGGGCCTGGTGGGAAGTGATTGAAGTGATTGGATCATGCGGGCAGATTTCTCCCTTTGGTGCTGTTCTCCTGATAGAATTCTCATGAGATTTAGTTGTTTAAAAGTGTATGGCAACTCCCTACATCCTTCTACTCTGGCCATGTGAAGTGTGGGCTCCCTCTGCTTTCCACCATGATTGTAAGTTCCCTGAGGCCTCCCCAGAAGCTGATGCCGCTATGCTTCCTGTACAGCCTGCTGAACTGTGAGCCAATTAAACCTCTTTTCCTTGTAAATTATCTAGTCTCAGGGTTTTTTTTTAATAGCAATGTGAGAATGGAATATTACAAAAAAATTGAGCTGAAAGTAGACTTCCTGTATACACCACTCCTCAAAGCTTTCCTTATTATAAACATCTTGCATTAGTGTGCTCCATTTGTTACAGTTGATGAACTCATATTGATATCTTTTATTAACTGAAGTCCATTGTCTAATTGTGGATCCCTCTGTGTTTTACTGTTCTGTGGATTTTGAAAAATGCACAATGTCATGAATCCACCAGTACAATATCATACACGGTGGTTTTAACTGTGCTCCACCTATTCCTTTCTTCCCCGTCTTCCCTCCCCATAAATCCCTGATCTTTTACTGTCTCTATAGGTTTATCTTTTTATTCCCTTCGTTAATTCTACTTTTTAGTTTTTTTGCTAGATTTTTCTTGCGATTGGATAGGCCCATTTAACCTATTTCACTCCACTCTAAATTCAGTATTCCAAGAACTGGTTTCACTCTTCCAAATTTTGTATATAAGCCAGAGTTCTACATAAAGGAAAATACTTAAATTCTTTCTAATCTAATGTGGTTTCCTGCGTCTTTCAGGAAACTTTTCCTCGAGTATCTACCCACAATTTTAATTAGGTCTAATACAGCATGTCAAAGTCGGGAAGTAGATCTAAAGTAAACAGATTTTGCAAGTCCATTTTCTCCTTGAATTATTTTGAGCCAAGTGTTTCCAGTGCCTAAATATGCCTCCACTTCCAGTAAGATGGGGCCCTTTGGAAGATGCATTCTCTTTGAGGTTCCTGAAGTATTATTTACTGTGCTGCAGCTTTAGTTAATTGAAAGCACATTGAGTAGGTCCTGGAGCTGATGGCTTATTCTATGCCCATCTGCTGAAACGGAGTTATGCTTAAAGGACAACCAGTCTGTAAGTGTGATTAAGTCATATGTAAATAGCGGTAATCCTGTTTTCTTGGGCTGTTAGATCTAGTTCAATTTGGAGGTCTGGTGGGAGTTTCTTGGGTAAATATACAGTCTTGAGGATGGCCACATAGAGAGAAATGTTATATGAAGCAGTTTGTCATATTTAGTTTTAATATTAGCCTCTGAGATTAGCAGAGATGAAATTTACCTTGGGAAAGAGAGCTGATAAAGGTCACTCAAAAGCAGGAAAATCTTTTTGATCTTCAGGTTTTTCTCTTTCTTCTCTCTTCCGTCTTCCCTCCCTGCCATAAGTGACTCTATGTTTTCGCTTAAGCTGTTAAGAGGCCGAGATTTGGGTACTATGGTCATGCTGAAAGATAATGGAAGTGGAGGGATCTTCTAGTTTGCGGCAATTCTCGTTTAGTTGCAGCCTGGAAATTACCCTTCTTTTTAAAAGAAAGAGAGCTCAAATATGAGGTTCAGGATGTTTTGTCCATGACTATATCACCTGGGGGCACATTTTGATCTCCATAGCCTTACTCTCACTCGGTGGGGCCTTTATCTCTTAAAATTTATTTTAGTTTTAAGATGGGGTCTCGCTCTGTTGCCCAGGCTGGAGTGCAGTGGCATGATCATAACTCACTGCAGCCTCAAACTCATGGGCTCAAGCTATCCTCCTGCCTCAGCCTTCCAAGTAGCTGGGACTACAGGCACATGTCGTTATGGCTAGTTGTTTTTTAAATTTATTTTTATAGAGATGGGGGTCTTGCTTTTTTTGCCCAGGCAAACTCCTGGGCTCAAGAGATCATCCTACCTTGGCCTCCCAATGTGCTGGGATTACAGGTGTGAGCCACCATGCCCAGTCAAAAAAAATTTTTTTTGAATAGCATATATTCTTTGTTTGGTGGGCATGCTGACCGAGTTTAATAAAGCCTTCAAATCTGAGAAGCCAGATTGGCTGGGGCAGTTGATTTTCCCTTGTCGCCTTGATGATCAGCTTCTTTTTATGTATTTATTTGTCATGGTTTTGATTGGACTTCCATCTCACAAAGCAGGGAGAATACAACTCTCGTTACTGTCAAAGTGAATCCCTGACATAGCTAGGCATCCTGTGTGCCTCTCCTGGTGGGGCAGACCCTGAGAAGGGTCTGGAATGTAGCAGCAAGCCAGCACGTGGGAGTGGCTGTTCATGGAGCTCCGATCTCTTCCTTCTCTCTAGCCTCAGTGGGTGGGGGAGTTCTGCTTTTGGTTGTGGCCTGAGATATGTTTGTTTAACGTGCCACATCTCAAACACTTATGGTGTTCTGGTTTCTGGGTGAGGTACCTTGGGGAGATTGGTGTGGAAAGCGCTATACAGGTGAGCATTTGAGCTCATTAGGTTGTATTTACAGTTTGCAAATCCTTTCTATACCTAGAAATGCAAAAGAACTGACTTGATTTTTTATAAAACAAAACAATAAAACAAAACAACACTGCTATGACAAATCCAACTATTTTTAGGCTGAGAATATTGTGTTGCTTCATCCCACATAGCACTGAAAATTGTCTCACCATATTTATACCCCAACTCGAAGAACATTGACAGCCTTTGTTGCTTTGGGAATTGAAGTACAGTAGGGTGCTGTTAGTGGACGTCTGCAGTGTCTGGGATTTGCTGTCACAGGAATGAATGATTGGATTTAGATGTGGTAGAGCCAGCTACATGCTGGGTTCTGGGCTGTGCATGCAATGGTTGTTTTATTTATTTTAATGTGACTTAATATTAGCAATGGTTAGGCTAACAGTGGTTAACAATTTAGCACTGCCTAGTGGGAGGTAGGTGGAAGAGGGTGGTGCAGGAGAGGAGAACCCCAGTCTGGTCCTTGCTTTTCAGCCTTTTTCCCTGTCTGCCCTGGCCATTGAGCCTTCCCCTGTAGGCTGGGCTATGGAGTCTTTGGGAGGGGATTAGGTAATGAAGGTGGAGCATTTGTGATGGGATTAATGCCCTTACAAGAAGAGAAGCAAGGGTAGGTGCAATGGCTCACACCTGGAATCCCAGCACTTTAGGAGGCCGAGGCAGATGGATCGCTTGAAACTAGAAGTTTGAGACCAGCCTGGGCAACATGATAAAACTCCATCTCTTAAAAAAAAAAATTAAAAGGGTGCAGTGGTGCATGCCTGTAGTCCCAGCTACTAGGGAAGTGAGGTGGGAGGATTGCTTGAGCCCAGATGGTCGAGGCTGCAGTGACAGTGCAGTGAGCTGAGATCGCACCACTGCACTCCAGCCTGTCTCTGAGAGAGAGAGGAGAAATGAGAGCTTCTCTGCTCTCTGCCATATGATGACACAACAAGTAGTTGGCCACCTGTGAACCAGGATTCATGCTCTCACCAGGCACCAAGATCTGCTGGTGCCTTGATCTTGAATTTCCAACCTCAGAACTGCGAAAAATGAATATTTGTGTTTAGAGCCCTTGGTCTATGGTGTTTTTGCTACAGCAGCTGGAACAGACCAAGACACATGCCAAGTGATGTTAGGAGCCCTGGTTCAGGGGTTCAGATAACCTACCATCAGATCAGGTTGAATGGATTACTTGTTATTCCCCAATCTTCTGCCATAGTTCTGGTACCTAGGTGTCTGCCCTAGCCTTGTAACCAAGCCACAAGGCCAGACATCATTTAGGGACCAGGCTCCTGCCATGATCCACGTGCCCACACATCCAGCCAGGACATAGGCCTCCAGGCATGGGCCTGCTCCCGCCAGCACTCCTTCTCCCTCTGGAAGGGCCTGCCATCTTTACTTCCTCCACTTGCCTTCTTCCAGAGACTTCAAGGTGATGGTGTACATGGGCAACTGCTGAACATCATATTTTGTTATTTGGACACCTCAGCTCAAGCGCTGGCTGCAGGCATGGTGATTTCTTGTCTACATGTCTGTCTCCTCCAATAGACAGTCAACTCCTCGAGCGCAGTGACTGGATCATTTCTTCATCTGTCCCTATGTCCATCCGTCTAACTCTCATTCCGCATTTTTCTTTTCTCTTTGTAGCATCAGCCTTAAGCACATTTCCTTCAATTGGTGGGTGATCAACAAATATTTGTTGAATAAACGAATGAATGAATGACTTGTTACAAGCTACTTCACAGTAGGGTGCTCAGTTTCTTGCATGGATGTCCTCTGATTGTCTGCAGCAGCACCTGCACCTTGAGGCTGGTTCTCCCTTCTCAGCCTGTCCAATCTCCTGTCTCTGCCTCTTCTGATCTGATGTGTTCAAGGTTAACAGAGTTCCAGAACTCTATTTTGACCCAATTTTTCATTGCAGCTCAGCTAGTGGTTTGGAGGTGACTGGCATTTTAGAAGCTGCTCTGGGCTATGGAGTTGGGTCAGAGTACAGTGCCTCTCCCTCCTCTATGGACTGTTGCCTTGGTGCCCTTCAAACATCAGAAGGGGTGATGAGTGCATAATTTGCCGTAAGTACTAGAGAGTCAGTTTATCCTTTTTCAAAAACTCAGTGTAGATCAGTGGTTCCAGGATCTCTGGAGGTCCCCAAGACTTGTTGAAGAGGTTCACAAGATCCAGAACATTATGATAATAGTTCTAACACATCATTTGACCTTTTTCACTCTCTTTCTCTCATGAATTTACAGCGGAGTCTTTCAGAGGCTACATGACATGTAATATTGAGATAAATTAAGTACAGAAGCAGATATGATGAGTATTCAGTTCTCTTCTGCTAAGCCAGACATTAAGAGATTTGAAAAAGATAAAACAATATCACTATAATTTTTTGTTTTGGAATTCGAGTGATTTTTTAAGTTAAATATATATAATTTATGTTAACATGTAAAGGGTTTCTCATTGTTATTTTTAAATAAAACATTTATCAGTTTTAAATATTGTAAACAATAAATATTGGTAGACATATCAATAGAGATAGCCCACATAAACAAAAGCTCTCTGCAGGCCTCAATGATTTTTAAGAGAGCTTTTACTATCTTTATTTTGCTGGGTTCCATCCTGGAAAGTTTGAGAATTGCCAGTGTAGGCTGATGGTTAGTGTGGAGGTCACAGGATCTGAGCTTGAATCTTGGCTTTGTCACTTTAAGTGAATGTGATTTTTGGTAAGCTACCTACTCTCCTGGCTCTCAGTTTCTTAATTAGTAAAATGGGAATAATGAAAACATTCGTTAGATAATGAGTGCAGTAGATAATGCATAGATTTGTTGAAATAAGTGAGATCATACATACTAGATACTTCGAATAGGGTTTGGCATGGGATAAGCACTGAATGGTTATTAGCTCATGACAATGTTTTAAACATATATTTGTTTTAGAAAATTTAGAAAATATGAAAAATTATTGGGAGAAATTAAAGTCACCCATGATCCATCTACTCAGAAATAGATATGGTTTACCATTTAGTCTATTTCTTTCCAATTTGTGTGTTTGTGTGTCTGTGTACATATTTGGTCTTTACACACATTCTGAGTAGTCAATTGTATACTCTCATAAAATATGATTTTTCATGGCTCTATTATATTACTTATATTCCATTACACAGTTAACAGAAGCCATAAGAAATTTAACCCTTCCCCTTTTAGATCGGATCCTATTTTTCACCACTATAAATAATGCATAATTAACGTTCCTGTACATAAATCTTTGTCCATATCTCTGATTGTTTTCTTAGGATAAATTGGTGAAAGTGTAATTACTAGGGTGAAAAGCTGTTTATGTGTATATGCAAGTTGTAATTTGAAACGTTTGTGTCTATCACATTTTTCTCAGGGGTGTATGAGGATGTCCACTTTATGGCATGCACACTTACTACATTTAAAATCATTGTTTTAATTTAAAATTAATGAATTTTGCCAATTTGGTAGAGTGAAGTGGTACACAATTTTAAAAAATTTGCATATTTGTTGATTACTAATGAGAATAGTTTTTAGAAATTTGAATTTTCATTCTCTGAAGTGCTGTTTATTCCCTCTGAATTTTTAAAAGTTGGCTATTGGTATTTTTCCTATTGATTTATAAGAGATCTATAACTTTTATCAGACTGGTGGCAATTATTTTGTTTGGTTTTTTGGTCTCCAATGATTTTGTTTAAAAAATATGCTGAAAATATTATGTGGTCAGATCTATTTGTCTTTTTTAGAAATATTTCTTCCCTTGCTTTTATGCTTAGACAGTCCTTGAGTTTGAGTTTGTGACTTTTGTTTTCTCTTCTCTCCCTTTCCCTTACTTTTCTTTTCCTTCATTCCTCCTTGCTCTCTTTGTTTTTCTCTCTGTCTTTAACATTTAACTCTTTTTTATGCATCTGGATTTTATGTTGGTGCAATGGGTGAACTCTAGCTCATACTTGATCTCTTTGAAAATAGCCAATCCTCTCAGTACAGATTTTTGAATAGTCTTTCTCCCCGTCTCATTATTTGTGACAGTTTATTTATCATTAATTTCATATATGTACGAGGGCTGTTTCATGGCTCTCCATTTTTTTTCTCTGTTGGTAATAAATGAATCGTCACTGCAGAGTGATTATTGTGCCAGGATCATATTGTTTTAATTGGCTTTATGATTTCGTATTTGGCAGAGTAAGATTCCGCTTATTACTCTTCTTCCTAATTTACCCAGCCATTGGCATGTTTCATTGCTTCAGATGTATTTTTCACTTCTCCCACTTTCCCGTTTCCTGCTTCCCATTTGATGTTTTGGTTTTGATTCTCATAGAGGTAAAGATTAATTTCAGAAGCATTGGTATTTTTACAGCCCTCAGTCTTCTCATGCAGGAACATGCTGTGTCACTCTACTCATTCAATTCTTTTATGTCTATCAGGGAAGTCTTAAATTTTCTTCTCATAAATACCACACATTTATTGTTAAGATTATTTTTAGGATTTTTCTGTGAATATATATATATATATATATACAGTGTTGGGTCAGAGTCTTGCTTTTTCACCCAGGCTGGAGTCCAGTGGCATTAACAGTTTGTGAATATTTTTTTTTTAATTTTCTTTATAAGCTCTGTTTATTACTGAGATTCACAAAAGCTACTGATTATTGAATTGAATCTTTATGTTATATTAACAACTCTTTTTTTTTTTTTTTTTTTTTTTGAGATGGAGTCTCATTCTATTGCCCAGGCTCTGGAGTGCATATCTTGGCTCACTGCAACCTCTCCCTCCTGGGTTCAAGTGATTCTCCTGCATCAGCCTCCTGAGTAGCAGGGACTACAGGCACATGCCACCATGCCTGGCTAATTTTTGTATTTTTAGTAAAAATTTTTTGTACTAAAAATACAAAAATGTTGCCTAGGCTGGTCTCAAACTCCTGACCTCAGGCGATCCGCCTGCCTCAGCCTCCCAAAGTGCTGGGATTACAGGTGTGAGCCACTGCGTCTGACCTACATTAACAGCTCTTGAATGCAGTTAGTGAGTTTCAAAGTTTACAAAAACATCTTGGTATTTTCAGGTGTGTAATATTTATAAATCACTGTAATGTATCTATTCATGTATATAATATAAAATATAACGATAACATATGTTATATAAAATATCTATTATATTCTGTATATTTTTGTTTCATGTCTTATTGTTTAATTGGAATTTATAGCAGAATGTTACATAGTTACTGTGATAGCAAGCGTTCTCCTCGGAGTTCTAATGTTTGCAATTAATGGTAACTGGTAGTATAAGGTAGATCATCTTGACTGCATTGAAGATGTGTCTGTGTGTCCACTAGTCCATCCTTCCTTCTTTTCTTCTTTCTTTTCTTCATCTTTCTAATAGAAACTGGGCAGCATATTGCCAGATGATTTTTTTGTCATTGAAAGCATTTGGTGAAGTTTTTCTTAAGTGACCTCTCAATGCGATGGATTACAATGACAGATTCACTAATATTAAACTACCCTTCCATTCTCAGGATAAAACTCATCTGGTCAGATTTTATTTCTTCTGAGGTTTACAGGATTCCTTTACCTTGCAAAGATAAAGGATAAGGGAATCTGACGAAAGCACTGGGCCTTAGTCCTTAGTCTGGGGTTTTTTTATGACCCCATGAACAGGACCAATACCTAAGTCCATGGACTTCATCCTGCTTCCACAGGAAACTGTAAATGTAAGTCGTGGCTAGGGTGGGCAGGAATAGTCACTAACCTGGGACTATTTTTTGGTGTAGGTGCTGCCTATGTCTACTCTAACACCCACAATTAAGTATTGAATACCTCCTGTGGACCAGGTACTGTGCTAGGTCCTGAGGCTAAGAAAATCAGGGTGCCAGTGTTCTTAAAGCACCCGAAACACTGTCGTGCTCCACTTGTGTGCCCAGTGAGCACTTGTTGAGTGACTTCTGCACAGCCTTAAGGAGGGGAAAGTTATTTCTTGTCCAGATGGTAAAGCACAGCTAGACTCCGTGGTCTCCTATAGACATGACCACTGAAAGTCAGGCCAGTAGAGTCAAGATGGCTGTAGGAGCATTGATTTAAGATGGTAAACATCATGATTCACTTCCATGGATGAAATGAGAATGAAAAATAAATCTTAGTTAGCTGAATACTGTGGCTCAGCAAAATAGAGGCTCAGTTCTGAAATTAATATTGCAGAAAATATCAAGTGTGTGATTATTTATACTAATTGTTCAGAGCTATTAACCTTAAAAGATTATTTTCTTGTTTTTATTATAGCAAAACCAAGACAATCAACATTGGACGAAGAGCCCACGGGCTTTAAAATCACATAGGGAATCGTCTATTTTTAGATTGTTAACGAATATATTTGGTTTTGAATTTTCAATTGGACACACCTCATTAATTTAGAGTATAGCAATGTCAAGGAGCAGAGAGATGGGGTGGATTGCCCTGTAATTCAGCATCTTGCTGGCTTGTTTTAAAGAATCTATACAAGCAGCCTCTGTGGTGTTAATCACAGGCCCTGACTAAATGACGAAGGCTGGGGCCGCCGGGAGTGTCTTACGGTCTCACACAGGATGGGCCCGGTCCTCAGGGCAGTTTGCTCGGACTTTGGGCAGAAGCTGACAGTTCCAATCAAAGCCAGCCTCAAAATCTCCTTTCCTATGACATAACTGGAAAACGCTGCTAACGGCAGCTGGGGAAACAGGGCAGGAGAGCTTGTTCAGGCAGGAGAGCAAGATTCAAGCACGACCAATGACCAGAGGGTTCCTGAGAATGAAGGAGACCAACAGGCCAGGCTGTGAGAGGGCAGGAGGGCACAGGAGCCATTCCCGAAGGCTGACTGTGAGAAGGGACTGGAGAGGCTTCAATGCACTTATTCATGTGAACACTCTTAGGTCTTGGGAGGGCCACAAAGGGTCTCTTGACAGGCCTATGACAGGTTCCTTCTCTCCAGTGACAAGGCCGGGGGCAGAGAGTGCACACCGCTTCAGGACCAGCTGGAGCTGAGTCTGCATGGCGTCTCCACAGCGGTGCCCTCCTGGATTTGTCTCTCTGCCAGGATTCTTTGTGGGGTACAACATGCCCACACCACACCCCCTCCTCTGCCAGGATTCTTTGTGGGCTACAATATGCCCACACCACACCCCCTCCAATACTGGAATTCTTCAGGACAGGCCTATGAGAGCCTGAGGAATAGGCCCCTCAGATTTCTGCCAGGCCAGGGGTGCACTGGGACATATAACGTCTAGTGACCACCTTAGGCAGAGGCCTGAGTCCCAAGCTTTGGTCAGGGAAGGTCACAGAACCATAGCAATGCAGCTAAGGCCATTTTGAGGTGACATCTATGAGAAACAGCAAAGTCCAAGAGCGATGAGGGGAGATGTGAGAATGTGATGAAAATGGCGGTTTTTAGAGAGAAGGGTTGGGAGGTGTGAGACACTGGCATGAGAATCCTCTGGTGACTACGGCTTAGACATGAAATCTGGAGGGGCAAAGACTGAAAACTCCATTTAAGGTAAAAGAGTCTCCAAACCAATACATTGATAGTAAATATACAATTTAAAAATAATATTTATGCACATCAATTAAATTTATACATGCAAATGGAGGGATGGAAAAAATGCCCTTTTCTCAGTTAAATCTGTGTAGGAATCATTGTATATTATCATCTAAATGTTGAAAAATGTACTTTATTGGTAACGAGTAGTAAGAACTGGAGAAGTTTTGTCTGGGTTCAGGATTTTCTCATTAAGGGTAAAGTTTGGTGGTTTGGATACCCTTAAGAAGCTAACATATTTGCACTGTAGTTTCTTATATTCTACTTCTTTTATTCCAATTCTTTACCTTTAAGTCTATAGTAATTTTATTTTTACCCAGAGAAGCCATGTGCTTCTGGGGGAGGAAAAAACCCCTTTCATTTTCTAGAGTGGGTGTAAGAGTCAGTTAACACCTAGGCATGGGAGCCCACAAGGCCTGGCCACCTTCCCAGGGGCCCCTGATGACGCAGACAGGCTCAGCGTGGGCCTTCTCTGGGTTTGGGAGGGAAAGAAGTCAGGACAAGTTTAGTTTTCTTTTGAAGTCAAGAATCTCCTACAAAGGCTTTTAGTAAGGTAAAGCAGACATCTTAGACAGCATTTAACATTTCCTCTTTCTTTTCTTGAGGTTGGTGAAATCTGAGGACACCAGGTCTTGGAGGGGCAGGTATTGGCCCATCACTAGGAAGTGTGTGCCAGCTGGAGACCCTGGCAGGGTGGGACATGCCCCTTCTCAGTGCCCCCTGCTCCTCCTTTTCAGCTGGGTGCTGGGTGCAGAACAAAGAAATGCTTTGCTCTTGTTCTCACTTATAAGTGGGAGCTGAACAATGTGAACACATGGACACAGGGAGGAGAACAACACACTCTGGGGCCTGTCGGGGGGCCGGGCAGGGAGAGGAAGAGCATCAGGAAAAATCTGGACTTGCTGGGCTTAATGCCTAGGTGATGGGTTGACAGGTGCAGCAAATCACCATGGCACACGTTTACCTATGTAACAAACCTGTGTATCCTGCACATGTACCCCGGAACTTAAAAAAAAAGAAACAAGAAATGCTTTGCTCTCCAGAATCCCTCTTTCCCCCAGACTGGACAGAAAGGAAGCTGAAGGAAACAGGAGTGGCTGGTGCCTCTCTTTTACATTCCGCCGTGGCAGGCAGGGCACTCTTTTTGAGTTAGCAGTTTTCTTGTTCAAAGGAACAGTCTCCAGACGGCACTGGGGGAAGTCTGTCTGTAACATTCTGTGTCTTCTCATGACCACAGCTTATTTGAGGAATGACACTATTTCCAGAACAGATTCTGATGGAGATTTTGGACCAATTTTGAAAATGCTGTAGGGATAAACGTTCTCAGATGTGCGGAACTTGGGATGGTGTGTGGATACTTTAAGAGGAGCAAAACCAAACAAAACGTAATACCAGCCTTTTACTCAGACAGTGTTCCAATCACAGATGGGCATGCAGTATATGAGGGTGAAGTTCATGGCGGTGCAGGGTAAAGGAGCAGGAAGACAAGCTTTGAACATTTGCAGGTTGCTGTGTACTCACGATCTTTTTTAATCTTTCCAACAACCAGTGTGGAGTGGACTGTATTATTTTTCATTAATTTTTTCCTCCACTTTATTGAAGTATAATTGGTATACCAAAAAACTGCACATAATAAAGTATCTAATTTGGTGAGTTTGGACAAATGTAGACAACTCATGTTACTCTCTCCCCAATGCAGATAATAAATATACATCTATCACCTCTTCAAATTGTTTATGTCCCTTCTTTTTTTTAATGGTACTAACACAGCAGGAAATCCACCATGAAATCCTCTTAACACATATTTAAGTATACAATTCCTCATTACGAACTCTAGGTACTATGTTGTCTAGCATCTCTCTGGAACATACTCATCTCGTGTAATCATAACCTTATATCCATTGAACAACAATTTTCCTTGAGGCAGAATATTTTAGAATTCTATTTTATGCATGAGAAAGCAGAATCAGAGAGGTTCAGCCACTTGTCCAAGTCACGGCAGGTCAGTGCTGGAACTGGACTCTGAACCAGTCCTTAAGCTCCCCATTCTGCGCCCTCTTCCTTCCAGGAAGTGAGTGGTGCAGCCAGTGGCCTGGGAGATGCCGTCTGCTGCCACCCCACTTTAGTATCTCGGTTGGATTTGGGGTGGGTGGTTGGTTGGGTCCACTCAGGTTCAGATGCCTCCACTGAATAACATCTAAATGGCGTTTTTTTTAATCTCGAGACTCTAAAAAAAAAACCAAAAAAAAAAACCAAAAAAAAAAAAACCAATGAGAAGAACCAGAGTAACAACCTGAATTAGCATCACACAGGTTTCCTTAGCAGAGATATCAGAGAGAGAACTGAGTATATGGCTTCGGTGTCAGAGAACACGGGTTTCATCCTGTCTCGCCATTTACTAGCGGTGTGACCTTGGGCAAGCTACTCAATCTCTCTGAATTCAGTTTCCTTTCAGTGAAATGGGGCCTATAAGAGTTTGTACCTCAAAGGGTTGTTGGTGAAGGTCAAAGGAATTAATGCAAATAAGCACTTAGCACAGCGCCTAGTGCACAAAAAAAGCTAAGTGGAGTTAGGTGTTATTATTCCAAATAATGAATTAAATTAATTCAACAGATCTGGCTTTCCCTAATTGCCTCTTCACTTGGGTTGGTTGGTTTGGTTTTTCTCTTGCCATTGATGTCTAAAAGGGCAAATTTCAGCCCTGATTTCTTCGTTCATGCGCCGTATATCAAGCTTATTCATCGATTACTTATAGGATATAGGAATTGCCAGGAAGGGTGTAACATTCTGTCAGGTTGGTGCAAAAGTAATTGTGGTTTTTGCCATTAATAAAAGAAACCCAGTGAGGATGAGCATTCATTTAAATAAGCAGCCATGTAACTGTGAATAAATATTATTGCACGGGTCTGTGTTTCTTTTCCAGTGGGCCTGAATATTTTGTAGCTTTTGTAGCTTGGATTAGGGTCGCAGTGCATGTATGTCCTGTCTCTGGTGTGGTGGGCCTTGTGTGTGAAGTGAAGATTTCTTTGTAACGTGTCCATGTTCTGTGAAAGAAGGCTCCCCTGTCAGGAGTGATCCTAGAGTGAACAACCTATTTCTAATGCAGGAATAAATTGCTATTTTCCCTGTCAAGGATTTGAAGGGCTAGTGGGAAACTTATAGGATGTACGTTCTGGTAGTTAGTGGGCTTTTGGAAACCATGCCCAAACATGGGTTTAGAAGCATCATAAGCCACACCCACTCCCTCTTGGGTCACTGAGGCCAAGGGGCAGTCACCATTTCTCACTGTACTCATGACGATGGACTTTATGTGCATGGAAACTGCTTCCCTCCTTTGTGTTACTTCCCGTACTCTGTGGGCATTTGGGTTGGCAAACTGCCCCTCAGTGACCTCCTCCAGGCAAACTCACTCACAGAGCTCAATATGTGTAGCTCAGCAGCTCTTTCCACATGCTCTCCTCCCTCCCCACTGGGTTACCACCACATCCTTTGGTGAATAGCCCATCTCTGTCGTTTAGCAATCCTGCTCAGGACTCCTCCATGAATCCTCTCACATTCTTTGCTAACTAACCCTACCTGGTTTCAACCATGCTAAACATTCCTGGAAACACTTGAAAAGAAAGGGAAAAATAGTAAAGCTAATATATATATTATGTATGTATGTATAAGATGGCTAATAGCCATCTAATAGGTACTCCATACATATTACGTTCTATTATTACCATTTTTCAAACTAGAAGCTGAGACTCAGGGAAGTCAAGGGTCCCACTGTGTGTGTGTGTGTGTGTGTGTGAGAAATCAGGTCTTAAATCTATACCCGTCTCACTCAAAGGTTAGTATTCTTTACACAGTAATAGTATTTGTATCTTTTTGTTGAGATTATTGTTTTATTTTAAACTTGCTTATTGTAAAATAAAACATAGATATGGAAAACCACATAAAACAAATACGTAGCTTAGTGGAGTTTTATAAGGTGAAACAAATATCCTTGTAAATGCCATGCAAGTCAGGAAATAGAGCTTTGCCAGACACCCTAGGAGGGCCTCCATATGCCGCGTCCCCACCATTGCCCACTCCCACGAAAAGTAATCACTACCTGGCCTTCCTGGCATCATCACTCCCTTGCATTTTAAGAATGGTCTTGCCACTCAGTTATGCATCCTAGATACCATTTATTTGAAAAGCCTTTTATAATCTATAGATCACCCATTTCTTTTCCTTAAAATTGATATATTAAAGAACTATGCTATTGAGTTTCCTGGAGTCAAGGTTTTTCTGCTTGTATAGGCAAGGCCATTAACCTTAGCAAACTAACGCAGAAACAGAAAACCAAATACTACATGTTCTAACTTACAAGTGGGAGCTACATGATGAGAACACATGGATACATAGAGGGGAACAACACACACTGGGGATAGAAGGAGGGAGAGTATATTGGTCCATTTTCATGCTGCTATAAAGACCTACCTGAGACTGGGCAATTTATAAAGAAAAGAGGTTTAATTGACTCACAGTTCTGCAGGGCTGGGGAGGCCTCAGGAAACTTACAATCATGGCAGATGGTGAAGGGGAAGCAAGGCATGTCTTACATGGTGGCAGGAGAGAGAGAGAGAGAGGAGGGAAATGCCATTCACTTTTAAACCATCAGATCTTGTGAGAGTTCACTCACTATTATGAGAGCAACATGGGGGAAACTGCCTCCATGATCCAATCACCTCACATCAGGTCCTTCCACTGACATGTGGGGATTATAATTCAAGGTGAGATTTGGGCGGGGACGCAGAGCCAAAGCATATCAGAGAAGATCAAGAAAAATAACTCTTGGTTACTAGGCTTAATACCTGGGTGATAAAATAATCTGTACAACAAATCCCCATGACACAAGTTTACCTATATAACAAAACTGTACATGTACCTCTGAACGTAAAAGTGAAAAGAGAAAAAAATCCAGTGAGGATGAGCATTCATTTAAACAAGGAGCAATGTAAACATGAATAAATATGGCATGGGACATTTTGATACATCTTTTTGTCCTCTGTGTTCCCTATAAATTGCCAACTCAATTCAGAGGCTGGATTAGACTCAGATTTCATCACTTTGGCAAGATTATAGATGGCCTTGTGTTTTTCATCTGGAGAAACATAATGCCTGCTTCTGCTCTGTTTTGATGTTAGCAAATGTTGATCCTCAATGCCTAAGTCCATTAATTTGTATGGTTGCAAAATGGTGATGTTCTAATTCTATCTTTTTATTTTTATTTACTAGCTGGAATAATTTTGTAAGGTAATATTTATCCTCATCTACTATTGGTTACCCAGTGATGAAATTCATATAGGAAAGGCAGGATAAGTTCTTGATTCTCTATTTTTATTTACCTATTTTTTGAAGAATTCATTGGTTCTCTGTCATCTTCAGAAGGTGATCACTTTAAAAAAAGCCACTTAAATAAATGATTAAAAGTATATAAAATAAATCATTAAAATTGCCATGGATATACATACATATGTTGAGTTTCAGTCCATGGCAACTGTCATCTTGATTGAAGTTCAATATGCCTGATGGCTTTCTTGCTATCTGCTGTGTCCAGGTGTACTGGGCTCATCTTCTTATGTTTACATCTCTTACCCCACCTATTCTCCAAGAAATGGATGACTGCCAGGTGCGGTGGCTCATGCCTGTAATCCCAGCACTTTGGGAGGCTGAGGCGGGTGGATAACCTGAGATCAGGGGTTCGAGACCAGCCTGGCCAACATGGTGAAACCATGTCTCTACTAAAAATACAAAAATTACCTGGGCATGGTGGTGGGCGCCTGTAATTCCAACTATTCAGGAGGCTGAGGCAGGAGAATCACTTGAATTTGGGAGACGGAGGTTGCAGTGGACTGAGATTGCGCCATTGCACTGCAGCCTGGGCGACAAGAGCGAAATTCCATCTTGAAAAAATAAAAATTTTGTAAAACATTTTGTAAAAAAAAAAAAAAAAAGATACAAAATTTTTATTTTTTCAAGATGGAATTTCGCTCTTGTCGCCCAGGCTGCAGTGCAATGGCGCAATCTCAGTTCACTGCAACCTCCGTCTCCCAAATTCAAGTGATTCTCCTGCCTCAGCCTCCTGAGTAGTTGGAATTACAGGCACCCACCACCATGCCCAGGTAATTTTTGTATTTTTAGTAGAGACATGGTTTCACCATGTTGGCCAGGCTGGTCTCGAACCCCTGATCTCAGGTTATCCACCCGCCTCAGATACAAAATTAATGTGCAAAAATCACAAGCATTCTTATACACCAGTAACAGACAAACAGAGAGCCAAATCATGAATGAACTTCCATTAACAATTGCTTCAAAGAGAATAAAATACCTAGGAATCCAACTTACAAGGGATGTAAAGGACCTCTTCAAGGAGAACTACAAACCACTGCTCAGTGAAATAAAAGAGGACACAAACAAATGGAAGAACATACCATGCTCATGGATAGGAAGAATCAATATTGTGAAAATGGCCATACTGCCCAAGGTTATTTATAGATTCAATGCCATCCCCATCAAGCTACCAACGAGTTTCTTCACAGAATTGGAAAAACTTGCTTTAAAGTTCATATGGAACCAAAAAAGAGCCCGCATCTCCAAGACAATCCTAAGTCAAAAGAACAAAGCTGGAGGCATCACGCTACCTGACTTCAAACTATACTACAAGGCTACAGTAACCAAAACAGCATGGTACTGGTACCAAAACAGAGATATAGACCAATGGCACAGAACAGAGTCCTCAGAAATAATACCACACATCTACAGCCATCTGATCTTTGACAAACCTGAGAGAAACAAGAAATGGGGAAAGGATTCCCTATTTAATAAATGGTGCTGGGAAAATTGGCTAGCCATATGTAGGAAGCTGAAACTGGATCCTTTCCTTACTCCTTATATGAAAATTAATTCAAGATGGATTAGAGACTTAAATGTTAGACCTAATGCCATAAAAACCCCAGAGGAAAACCTAGGTAGTACCATTCAGGACATAGGCATGGGCAAAGACTTCATGTCTAAAACACCAAAAGCAACAGCAGCAAAAGCCAAAATTGACAAATGGGATCTCATTAAACTAAAGAGCTTCTGCACTGCAAAAGAAACTACCATCAGAGTGAACAGGCAACCTAGAGAATGGGAGAAAATTTTTGCAATCTACTCATCTGACAAAGGGCTAATATCCAGAATCTACAAAGAACTCAAACAAATTTACAAGAAAAAAACAAACAACCCCATCAAAAAGTGGGCAAAGGATATGAACAGACATTTCTCAAAAGAAGACATTCATACAGCCAACAGACACATGAAAAAATGCTCATCATCACTGGCCATCAGAGAAATGCAAATCAAAACCACAATGAGATACCATATCACACCAGTTAGAATGGTGATCATTAAAGAGTCAGGAAACAACAGGTGCAGGAGAGGATGTGGAGAAATAGGAACACTTTTACACTGTTGGTGGGATTGTAAACTAGTTCAACCATTATGGAAAACAGTATGGCGATTCCTCAAGGATCTAGAACTAGATGTACCATATGACCCAGCCATCCCATTACTGGGTATATACCCAAAGGATTATAGGATTATAAATCATGCTGCTATAAAGACACATGCACACGTATGTTTATTGCGGCACTATTCACAATAGCAAAGACTTGGAATCAACCCAAATGTCCATCAGTGACAGACTGGATTAAGAAAATGTGGCACATATACACCATGGAATACTATGCAGCCATAAAAAAGGATGAGTTTGTGTCCTTTGTAGGGACATGGATGCAGCTGGAAACCATCATTCTTAGCAAACTATCAGAAGAACAGAAAACCAAACACTGCATGTTCTCACTCATAGGTGGGAACTGAACAATGAGATCACTTGGACTCGGGAAGGGGAACATCACACACCGGGGCCTATCATGGGGAGCGGGGAGGGGGGAGGGATTGCATTGGGAGTTATACCTGATGTAAATGACGAGTTGATGGGTGCTGACGAGTTGATGGGTGCAGCACAGCAACATGGCACAAGTAGACATATGTAACAAACCTGCATGTTATGCACATGTACCCTAGAACTTAAAGTATAATAATAAAAAATAATTAAAAAAAAATTTAAAAAAAATTGGAAAATCATATTTCAAGACCACAGCCTAGGAACCAAAAATACTCATTGTTCCTGGATTGCTTATTCTTTTTAGGCTTTTCAAGTGAACAGAGCTAGGCAGTAAACCTGTATGTGGGTGCTTGTATTTTGATTTAAAATACCTCTTATGTTCAGACTAATACCTCTAATTCAAATTCAGGACTGCAGGATTTGTTATGTTTTATGTAAACTCTTCTACCTTATCGCTGTATCTTTTTCTTCCACATCAAGAAGGACACAGGAAATGATGGTGTTAGATTATCATTTGTTTAATTTCAAATTACATATTAAAAAAGACCTAGGAATAGCAATACCGATAGTACTACCACAAATTTTAATTACTGAAAACAGTTTAATAGAATTACTAAAAATAGTTACATAGGGTTTTTATTGAAAAATAATGAGAACCTGACATCATGTTGGTTATTGATGAAAGAACATAAAGGTATAATTTTTTTTAAAGGAATAAAATCTGAGTCTGATCAAGTCTCTGAATGCAGAGACTTGTAAGTTTTTGCTAATTTACAGGAAATATGTTATACTTACTGTTCTCCCACTAAAAAAAAAATGGCTGTTCTATTATATCTACAGTTCTATATCTACTGTGTCAGGTCATTCAGCTACTACACATTACAGTCACTGTCTGTTGGTTCCCATTTACTCTTGATTCTACAAGTAATTACATATTTAATGTTCATCACAAGTCTTTTTGTGAAAGCCCTTCTAGTCATTTTATTTTTCTAAATCTTGTTTTCTAATAGATTCCTTAGGAAGGGCTCATGGACAGAATATTTCCTGAGCTTTGAGTGTCAGTAAGAGTTTGAACCTTCTTTACTTGAAGGTCAGGTTTGCTGGGTATAAAATCTCTCACTCATATTTTCTTTCCTTGAGTATCTTAAATATGTTTTTCTATTTTCTCTTGGCACAAGAGTTGATATTTAATTATCTAATGAAAAACTAATTTCATCTGATAAATCATAATCTCATTTGTTCAATGTCCAAATGATTTTTTTTCTTTAAAGTCCAGCAGTTTTATTAGAATATGTCTTGGTATTAGTCATTCTGGGCTGATTTTCTCAAGTATACACAGAGCTCTTTCAATATGTGATCTCATACTTTTTTAAGTTGAGGACAGTTTTTGTGAATTATTATTATTTGTTCTGCTCTCTTGCTTTGATTTTCTTTTTTTCAGGGACTTTTATTATTCACATTTAGATTTCTTTGGTTATCTCCAGTATTTGTCATGTCTTGAAACTCAAACATTTTTTTTGAAAATGTCTTTTTCTTTTTTTTTTTAAATCCCCTCCTTTATACCTCAAGAAGGCATTATTTATTGTGTTTGTTTGCCTGTGTTCCTAATACTTCTGTCTTATTTCTAAAATAATTTTTTCCTTTATGTATAATTTTTTCTTGAGTTTTATCCCCTCGTTTGAGTTTTTCTAACTCTGATAGACATTGGTCTGTCACATCATATCATTTTCTTAATGGCTTTTAGCTTATTTTGAAAAAGTATATTATAGTTTTGATCTTCTTTTGTTTTTCAGTATATTTTTCTGGCATGTTTTCATTGTCTTTAGGGATGTCATTCTGATACTAATTTTTTCTTACAGTCAATTTGTATTGGAATTGACCTGTATGTTTTTCTGTTGCTCGCTTTTATGTGGATTTAGTTTTCCCATTTTTTTAGAAGAATAAGCTCTTAGAGTTGCTAACTTTGTGCCTCTCCCTCTTAGGTTGTTTTTGTATAGTGATAGGAAACAAGGGGCAACCACCTTGCTATTTCCTGACTGTTTTCCTTCCGCCGTGCCCCGCTTTCATCTGCATCTTCTCCTTCCTTTGCCTCTATTGTCCCTCTGCTGCAAGATTGTGGTTGCATTCCTGACAGTGTCTCCTCAGTGTGGGCCCCTTCCTGGAAGGGAGACTTGGGTGGTCAGTTTGGAGGGTTTAGAGGAGCTAGATGACTTGAGCCCCTCTGATCTGGTAGCCACAGGCCCCTGTGCTGGCCCATGATGCAGACGAAAACTCTTTCTGGACACAGTGGCTCCTCTCAGATCAGCCCAGCACACTTCCCTGGGAATGCTTGCTGTTCGTTTGGGGTTCTGCTCACAAGCTTGTCCTGTTCCTTGTCTCTGTTTTCTTCCTCACAGACTCCAATGACATGTTGGCATTGGGCAGTTGGGACTTTAGGACGCCCACTTGTATTTTGGGATTTGCATAGAAACTTTGTCATCTAGTTTTTTTGTTGTTTGTTTTTGAGACGGAGTTTCACTCTTGTTGCCTAGGCTGGAGAGCTGCAGTGGCACGATCTTGCCTCACTGCAACCTCCGCCTCCCGAGTTCAAGTGATTCTCCTGCCTCAGCTTCCCAAGTAGCTGGGATTACAGGTCCCTGCCACCATGCACGGCTAATTTTTGTATTTTTAGGAGAGACAGTGTTTGACCATGTTGGCCAGGCTGGTCTCCACCTCCTGACCTCAGGTGATCCATCCGCCTCGGCCTCCCAAAGTGCTGGGATTACAGGTGTGAGCCACCATGCCCGGCCAAAACCTTGTCATCTAGTTTTGTTACAGGTGTTGTCCATGTGTTTTGTTGGTTTTGCTATCTACCTGCTCTGTTTTACGTGACAATTCTGGAAGATCAAAAATTGTTCTGTTAATACCACAGCCATCTTCCCAGAATTCCTCTGCTAACTGGTTTTGTAGAGGTTTGCATTTATGATGTTGTGCAAGGCAGCCTGGGTCTATCCAGCTGCTCCCGTGAGGCTGACGGGTGCTGGAGAACAGGGACCATGCGTCCCTCTGCTTCTGCTAAAGCTCATTACTGGGCAGTGCTCTGCATGGTAACAATGGACCTGCTTCACCATGGCTACTTGTATGGCAAATCACCACTGGCTCACATTTCTTTATTAAAATTCACGAGGCTACCAGTGTCTGCCATTTAATTTTTCTTAAATTCTTCAGAATTAGCAGCATCTTCCGTAACCAGATCCCCAGACAACCCCTTCACGTGTCCACTCTTCCTGACCATCATCCCGAAAGACTGCATGTGAGCCGAGATTAATAGTTAACCTGACACCCCCCACCCACTTTTTGACCTATAAAACACTTGTTTGGTCTCGGTGTGAAATGTGCTGTTATAAAAGCACAGGGGCATACGTGTCTGAAATAACCTTAAGTGAAAATAAGGAAATTAATTAGCATACAGCAGATTTTTATTGTTAAGTGGGAATGCAGCCCTTCCTGCGGGGATTGGCGTTAAACAAGATGATTGATAAATTGTTATATTCGCACAGTGTCACTCAGTGATATAATCATGCCTTTTGTAAATATTTAGTCAAGAGAGCAATCCAGCTGTTTCCAGTCAGGTTTCATCCAGTCAGCCAGTGTTCTGATTTATCTCTCGTGCTGTCTAAGCGTTGAGGAAGCTCACATTTTTATGAGCCTCTAAATACCCATAATAGTAAACAGCGAAAATGATGGCCGTAATAGCAATAGCCCAAGTAATTATAAAGAAGGATCTCTGTGATGGCCAGAAGTAAGAATAAGGAAGAGGCTATATTTTTTTCTTTGTGTCGAAATATATGTCACTATCTCTACCTTTAAAACACTGTGAATACCAAGAAGCCAATCGCCCCTTGTTATCAGGGTCATAAAAGACCCATAGATGAGATCAGAAAAATTTGGTGAGCTCAGTTTTTAACCTTCAACCATATGTTCACCAAGGAATTAAAAAAACAATCTAGAATCTACTTTCTCATTCTCTTCCTCAGAGTTGTTCAAAATGAAAAAGTGCTTATTTGGGGTGTAGATTTACAGTGTTTTGGGGAGGCAGGATCATTTTCCTGACCTCTTAGGCCACCAGGTGTGGACAGGGGCAGGGTGGGGAAGGAGGCTGTTCCCCATGTAGGAGGAGGGGGAGCATCTCTGTGGCCTCTGCCTCTAGAGAAAAGGGTACATGGGGCGGTGGAGGGCACCAAGGTGGGAGAGGGCTTTTGTGGGCTGGCACAGCGTGTGTGTGTGGAGTGCACAGACTGAAGGACCCATCCCAGGAGACAAGAAGAGAAAGAGAAGAGAGGAGGGTCAGTCTGTGGCTGCCGCTGGACCGCCGGACGGGTGGCAGGTCTCCTATTTAAGAAACAGCAGTGGAGCAGAAACAGATGTGAAGCATAGTTTTTGTTTTCTGCTCCGTTAGTCATTTTGTCAATTTGCTGTCGTTAGTGATCTGGGCCTAGAGAACTCAAGAAGCACTGGCGTTGAGTGTGTTTGCATTCACCGCCATTGTTTTTCTGTGTTACCCTAGTCAATTCCTTTGCAATACACTAGGGCAGAGTTAAGGTCTCAGGGTAAGTAACCATCAGGTTTTTATAGTAAAAAAAATATATACATTAACAAACACAAGTTGTTTTTCTTTAATTAAAAAGGATCTGTGTCTGAGCCTGAGCTCCAGTTAAAGCTGATGTGGTTCATCATTGCTTAGAGGTTTGTGTTATGTTTCCATTTATGTAGTGAGTCCCTGGGCTTATTAAATATATATGTATTTTTTTTCGTGTCGAGAGCCTAACTGCTTTGTAAGACAGAAAAGGTGAGGCTGAAGAGGAAGTTGGTGAAATTAATACATGGAGAGGCATACAAGAACACCAATAATGGTTTTTATTTATATGTATGATATTAAACAAGCAGATGTTGCCAGTATCTGACCACTTCAGAGGGAAACAGTGAGAAATGTGAGTGAGGCAAAGATGGGTGGGAATTAAGTGTCAAATGAAATCATATTAGAGAGTTTTCCCCCGAGAATCCCGGCTAAGAGCTAGGCTGTGTTTGTTAGGCCTGGTAAGTACAGTGTGAGGAGTGGGGAGACTCACCTGGGCCCGTTATGGATCTTACCAAAATCATACCGTTAATTAAGGATCTTTCCTGAAGGTGGGGTGATATTCTAAAGCAGAACCTTTAGAGAATCTTCCTAGATTTCGATAAGCACTTCCTCACCTAATTACAACCTTAGTTCCATAAGTAACTAGAAACCACAGTGAAAAACCCCATTATTTACATTATTCCAATTGATATTTCCTCATAAATTACACTTTTGTTTTCCAGACCTGTTACATTTCCTGTGTGGCTAATTATATTAGGCAGTTCCTTTAATTTATACACTGTTTCCTGTAATTTACACTCATTTCTCAGAAAACGCTTGGTCAGCATCCCCATCCTTTGCTTTTAAAGAGCAGACCAAGGTTACTGCAACATGCAGCTTCTCCAAGGACTGAACACTTTGTTGCAACAGTCCTACAGACAGGTACTTTGATATGAGGTGCCAATAACAGGGACTGAGGCCTTAGGTAGAAATGAGAATTTAAAGGAACGAATTGGGGAAGTGGTATGAAACGGCATTGGTAAGATGCTGTTTAGCGCAGGGGAGTGGGCAGAGCAAAGCCATGGACTCACGGATTATTTATAAGGAGCAGTGTGCTCTAAAAAAGATTTAAATTCTGCATGTCGGATTGTGTCTTTTCCATGATGCTCTGTCTTGACGGCTTCGCCTATTCAATCCATACCTGATTTGATTTAGTAAGAACCTAGTTATGAGTGACACTGTGCCCTAAATTCTACAAAAAAATACTTTCACGGAACAGCGTTTTTCTGTAATACTGGAAACCTTTGTTACAAGGATTCCAAGCAGAAGCCCAAAAGAGATACAAACGGGTTGCTTGCTTCAAGGAGGAGTATGCTCTTTCCCTTTGGTTCCCTTCTGCCTCTGGTCCTGGTCATTCGATTCATTGATTCATTAATAAGCATTTATTCTACATAACGCATGGCCAAGGTATTATGGACAAGGCTGGGTTCGTGGATATGCAACCTATGCAGTCACATAGGCCCCCATCCTTTGTTTAAATGCTCTGCTGTCTTTGTCTTGAAATTCTTCATTTTTGAGCAAGGCGTGCTGCATTTGTATTCTGCAGTGGGCTCTGCAAATTATGTAGCTGCTCCCCATTTTAGGAGCTATGAGAGGTGAAAAATAGTAAACTAAACAGGGATCATGACCCTAGGGAACTTATAATATGTATTTGTTCTAGTTACTTAGAACCTAAGCCCTGTTGTTGTCTCTTCTGACATATTCTCAAGAACATTGTAGGGACATTGTCATGGCCCCTGAGTCTGATGGTCTTCATGTTCATATTGTCTAGTGATGCACAAATTGGGCTGGAGGGAGACTTTCTTCCTCCTGAACTGGAAGGCTGGTGACTCCCACGTGATGTGGAGATTCCACGAGCAGAACTCAGACACGCTTGGTTGACCTCGAATGATGAAGCGTCTCTTTCAAGATGGGGTTTCTCTCTTGTTGCCCAGGGTGGAGTGCAATGGCATGATCTCAGCTCACTGCAACCTCCATCTCCTGGGTTCAAGCGATTCTCCTGCCTCAGCCTCCCTAGTAGCTGGAATTACAGGCATGTGCCACCATGCCCGGGTAATTTTGTATTTTTAGTAGAGATGGTGTTTCTCCATGTTGGTCAGTCTGATCTCAGACTCCTGGCCTCAGGTGATCCACCCGCCTTGGCCTCCCAAAGCGCTGGGATTACAGGCGTGAGCCACTGCGCCTGGCCGAAGCCCTTCTCTATCTAGTTGTTGTGTCTATGTTTGTGAAGTTGACTGAATTTAGGACTGTGCACAGTTCATTCATTTTTTTTTCCTTTCTCGCTCATAGAAGTTGTTTGGTTTTAACCAAGAGGTATAATTAAAAAAGAGGCTGTCTCAGGTATTTACCAGGGGACGTGACTGGGCTATGAACAGAAGACTCATGAAACATTTGAGCTGTGCTCAGAAGGGCTATTCAACTGGAAATTCCCTTCACTGTTCAACTTGAAGTCACCAAAATAAGCAGATACTCTCAGCTGCCTCTATCTTGCCAGGCTTTCTCTCCCTGTGGCCTATAATAGTCCATGATTTGGACTGTGGCCTGGTAGAGGGACTTTCCTGTGCTGTAAATAGGAGGCCATCAAGAAAGAAAAAGGAAAAAAAAAGTAGACTGTGAAATAAACAGCATGATAAAAAGGAATTGTGCTGCTCAAGAATGTGAAAGAACATAAGGCTTTGTTTATCTGTTGTTACCAATGGCCCAGAGAGAATGAAGTGAGATACATTTATTCAGTGATCTTTCTTTTCCTACAGCCCCAGAGCTCTTTGAGGTTGACTGTGTTTGGAGGACTCCACTGGTACAGTCCAGAAAGGTTGGAGCAGTGGGGTGGCTCTGGGGGTGGGGGTCGTGCTTGTCACTATTATCCCTTAGGACTCTTTGGTGCAAATTACAGAAACTCAACTCAAGCTACTAAAATAAAAAGGGATTTTGTTTTAAAAATATTGGGTGTCTCTTAGGATCCAAGGAGAAGAACGCGGTTCATGTCAGAAAGAACAGTAACCAGGCTCTGAGTTTTTAGGATTTGCATGGTCAGCTATCTCTGTGCCTCCCAACCCTTCCATGTCTGTCTTCTCTCCAGTCACAGGTAGGGGACTTCTTCTTGGTCCACAGGACAGTAAACATGGCAGCCAGCGGCTTCCAAGCACCACACCTTGAGTCTGGTAACGCAGGAGAAATTAGCTTCTTTGCTTCAGTTTCAGTGTTTATTTCTATAAAAGAAATGTAATTGGCTCAATTTGGGGCAGTTGGCCACCTCGACCAATCAACCGAACCTGGGTGTGGATCACACTGTGCTATGTGGAAACCATGTCGACGGCATGTGAAGGACAGTGGAAGCTTCCAGAAGAAGGGGAGCCAAGGTCACACGGAGGTGAACTCCACATACAGAAACTATGGTCCAGCAATCCATATAGAGGTGAACATTTTTTCCTGATAAGGTAACCAAACTTAATAGATAACTGAATGCTACAGTATGATATATTTGGATTTTATTAGAGATTTTGACTTAGTTTCTTATAATGTTTGTGTAGACAAGATGAAGCTGTGTGAGCTGCAGGAACAAGGGACACCATAAGAGACAAAAGGAGTGACGGAGTAAGGCCAGCTGGCTTCAAGGGAGAGCTTTCAAGTAGAAGCTGAAGTCTACACTGGGCAAGGTGGTTCATTGGGATAGTGACACAGGAACATCAAAACCCTAAGGAAAAGTGATTACAGGAGCAGAAGCGGGGACATCAGGCTTGGGGAGAAGCTGGAGTGGCAATGGAGCTAGGGACAGAAAGCAAAGCGGGTAGCAACAGTGAATTCAGGGAGATTTTGCATACTTCATCCCTCTTATTCTTAAAGTAGCTTTTACCTGTGACTGACCCTAGAGCAATGCCTAACAAGAAGTACGTGCAGGGAACACTAGTTGGGAAAGTTAATTGCTCGTTGGATAACCAGTGTGTGGATTCATGAGCTAATGCCAACCAATAATGAACTCACTAATGCCTGTCATAGAGCTCAACTCTGGGCTCTCTTTCACTGAATTGATTTATTACTAACTTGAAAGAAGTTGTAGAAGGGCTGATCCACAAACTACACAGGACAGTGTGCTGGAAGACGGAATCAGGAGTTGCAAGAGCTCAACAGGTTGAACTAATGGGCATGAATAAGAGACAGTTCAATACTTCTAAATGTAAAGTCCTCCACTGAAGTTTAGAGATTGACTGCAAAGATACAGGATGGGGTGCTGGTGGTTGGAAAATCTGGCAGTTCCTCTGAAAAGACCTTGGATTTTGAGTAGATCACTTGAAGTCAACAGTGTGAATGAAGATTCCCTTCAAAGCATGTCTTGTAGTATCCAGAAAACTAGAGGAAATACTCTTACTGTCTCATGATGTCAGACGATATTTGGAATTTCTGTGGAGTTCTTAGCATAGTATTTTAATGTGTAATAGAGACAGATTGGAACTGTCCAGGGTAGGAGAGGGAAATATCTGAAAACAGCAATATAGGAACAACCCTTGAGGGAACTGGAGATGTTTGTCAAAGAGTGGACAGGGGTGCTCATCTTCCAGCCTTCCTCATCTGCAGGGTCCTTACCTGGAAGTGAGACAGATTGGATAAGACTAGATGGCAGAATTAGGAGAAATCAGGGGACAGCATACGGAGGTACATTTTTGTGTTTTAATAATTAAAAGATCAAATAATAATTTAAAGAGTAAATGCAATTCTTGCAAAGTGATGAATTCAGTATTCCAGATTTGCTGATTCTCAGGGGTGCTGTGGAAGGGATTCCTGTTTGGGGTAAAGAGTTGAGCTTCTTGATCTCTCGTCTTCTTTCTGGCTCTAAGAATCTTGGAGACCAGGTTTCATTCTTAGCTCTGCCAGTAAATAGCTGAATGAATTGGGGTAAGTCACCCACACTCTATGAGCCTCTGTAACATGGGGTTAATGATTCCTGCCCTCTCTTTCTCAACGGATCATTACAAAGTTCAAAGTGAGAGGAACTTGAAAAGTTGAAATCGCTCTGCCCTTATAGGATTTCATTCTGACTATTCCCTTTGTGAATTTTTCAGACAGCTGCCAACCTCGGAAGGCCTTGCTTGCTGTAGCCTCGTTCCTTTGACGTCTTATCCCCCTGAAAGTTTTGTTCAGTCGTTTACACTCATGGCTTTGAATCTATCTATCAAAACTCCTCTGCCAGGAACTGCATTAAGATGTTGGCAGCAGGTGGCTGATTCTCCCCAAATGTGCTGCTTGTTCCAATGAAGGAACATTGGAGAAGGGTGGAGAGAGGTTTTTCTCTTTCTGTCAAACAACATATATTATGATGCCATCTAAATATCAGAAGAGGAGGTGTCTTCCTCAGGAACTTTCTGCAAGACGAGGGTGTGCTGACCTCACTGCGCTACTAATTATTTCTTTCTGTTTTTTTCCCCTAAATAAATAGGATGCCAACTTTAAGTAATTCCCCCTGTTGCTGTGGCATCATGTTGCTCTAATGCTTCCTACACTTGCCCCTCTAGCGAGGGCTTCGCAGGAGCAGAACAAAGCGATCTGTGCGCAGAAAAGGGCGAAGGCACTTTGTAATTCTATAAAACACTTTGAGGCTTTCAGAAGGTGCTATATACATCAATAAATAATAATAATTTTCACTCTCTCTTCTTCGTAATACTCCCTTAGAAGGTTGAAAATAAAATTTCTTTCGTTATTGATTTTGTCCTTCTACATTTGGCAAACATTGATTTTTCCCTTTCCTAATGGGGCAGAAGCCAACATAGCTGTATTTCATTTACTTTGCTCTCTGAACCCAGAGTCGCAGCTGATGTTAGCCGGACCATAAGCATCTCACAGGGATGCCAATATCAGTTGTTTAACTGGAGGGCACAGGGTCTTACAAGAATTGGCCCCAAAACATCAAGCACATAGTAGGTTCCTGGTCAATCTTTGAGTTCAGAGCAAGTCCAGATACTCAGATGGGGCGATAACTGGGAGAAGGGAAATGTGGGGCTCAGAAGGGGTAAGGTGGGTGGAGCAACTCAGAGGGTGTTTTCCATAGTCTCCTCCGGCTGCCATAACAGAATCCCATAGATGAGATGGCTTAAACAACAGAAATTTATTTCTTTCAGTGTGGAGGCTGGGAAGTCCAATATCAGGGTGCCAGCTCTGACACAGCATGACCTGGGAGCCAGCTGCAGGTAAGAGAAATACTCTGATACCTGCATTTATTTTCATCTAACGTTGCTGGGCTAAGTAGGCTGAGTAGGGGATGCCCACTTTGCAGGCACAGACTCAGCAGTGTTACCTAGAAATGGAGCTCGTCTTTTCCTGAGAGGAGGGAGGAGGGCTTTCTGTTCAGGTTAGAGCAACTTCTTAGGAAGGGGATGTGGTCCAGGCCAGGAGTGAGGGGACAGGAAGGTGTGTACACTGAAGTCACAGTTTCAGGTGAGATCATTGCTGAGGGTCCTCGTGGTGAGGGTGATGGTGATGATGATGTTGATGCCAGAGTACCATGTGCAGGAGACTCTGGCTCCGGTGACTGCAGCTCAGGAGAATGCAGGTGCTGGGAGTCACAGCCAGGACCATGCCCCAGGGCTGCAATACTCATTTGCTTAATTGAAAAGATGAGAGTTGGACTGATAAAAATGTACTGTTAAACACTGAACATAAACTCGTTTTGAGAATTGAAAGAGAAAGTACGTCATATAATAAGACTCCATACATTATTTCTTTATTCTCAGCTGCTATTCATCCAACCCTTCCCTATTCAATAAGAGGAGGTGGGGCTGGGCAAGGTGGTTCACACCTGTATTCCCAGCACTTTGGAAGGCCAAGATGGGAGGATCGCTTGAGGTCAGGAGTCCGAGACCAGCCTGGGCAACATAGTGAGAGACAAAAAACTTGACACATTAGAAAAAGAAGAAGGGGCAGGATTAACACATTCATCAGGAAGAAAAAGAATATGTTTCAGCGTGCATGGAAACATTCGGCCCTGGATTCCTAAAGCTGGCTTTCTCTGTTTCTGACAAAATCCAAGGGGGTCTGACTCACTGCTGAGTGATGCGACATCCTGTGTCAACCGCTTTGCTAAAGAGCAGTTCCTCTTTGGAGGACACCTTTAAACAGAGCTACAAGAATGCACGTCCTCTTTAGAAGGTGTGCACTTTGCATGTGTATGGTAAGACAGATTTGAGGTGACTGTCTGCCACTGGGATTAAAACTTTACGGTTTTGATTGCATGTACAAAGGGTGAGAGTTGAAGTAATTATCCTGATAATGAAGGTTAAAAGGCTTTCTCCTGGAAACCCAGATAATTGAAACTAATGTCTATTTTGGCTTGAGACAACTAGGTAATAGCCTCAATTCTATACTTTGCTTTGCTCATGTAGGCTCTCTAGCAGAAATTTACACTGTTTGCATGTTGGAACATCAGTAAATCTGAACTGCAGCATTAATAATAGAGACGCCATGCAGCTGGTTTGCCAACTAAGATGACAAACATGGATCAACTGTAGTCTCATTCTTTTTCTTTTAAACGGTATTAACCCACACACTCAATGAAAATGTGAATGCATTTATGCGGACGGGAACGTACAGATTTTGACCAGAGTTTAACGTAGATATCCACTTTCATGGAGACAATCTGGGGAGAAATTAAAAAGCAAAATTTGCTCTGCTCTATAAACATAAAGAAATGGGCGTGGGGGATGAATAGTTCTCATTTGCTACATATGCAGCTCCTTCGTCTGAGACATAAATAAGAACACTGCCTAAGTAGGTCAGGTTTGAGTTTGGGTTTTTCAGAAGACTTGAAAGCTGCACCGTGAATATCCACTTCAAAGCCAGAATCCATTTTTTTGTGTGCACATTTTGTTCCTGAGAAGTTTTCCATCTGTTCTCATGTCATGGCTGTGCCACTGTGGCATGTCCTCAGACTCGCTGGATTTCTGGCAACTCACGTACTTTACTTTCTAATGTGGCAGGTAGAGGAGATAATTGGGAGACCTTTGCAGCCAGTGCAGGGAGGGCGAGGAATGGGGGGAGACTTCCTTGGGAACAAATGGGAGGTGAAGAATGCCCCTCTTGCTGTGTAGCTGCTGGGATCTCGTTTTTAGCTGCAGGATGTTGAAAGAGAAGAAGGAGCGATTTGAGATGCTCCTCCAGGGGTTTGCATGAAATAAAAAACCGGCGCTGACAGAGAGGTTAGTGAGGTTCGGTTCACTCCCTTCTCGATACCAGCGCTGTTCTGAATTCAGGATTCTGACAGATTTAAACCCTTTTTCCTCGGCGCCGAGGCTACATGATCTGCCTGTCACTTTCTCAAATGATATCTCTCTGACTCCTTTTTCGAGGAGCTCTTCAAGGGGAGGGAACTTTCTCACTAACGTGTCACTCAATCCGCCCACCCAGACACCCACTGCTCGTCGAGACTGGCAAAAAAGAAAAAAAAAAAAAAAAAGAACTCCGGATTTTATACACACTTGAGAAAATGCTTCAAGCCTTCCTCTATACGTGTGATTTATGGAATGTGACACAACTCTGGAGTGCGATTATCAAAAAGCTGAGGTTTCAGGTGAGACAGGGCATAACCGAACTTTCTGTTATTTTCTCAAGCTACAGATCTCACTAATAAGAGATGATGTGCATTTTCTTATCCCGGATTGGCTGGCATCAGTGGAATTCAGACGGTGCCATTAGGAACCACACATGAGCACTGCTTCCGTCTGCCTTTTGAAATGAAACCAGGTTTGGCTGCTCACTGACGTCCAGTGCTGGGTGATATTGCAACCAAAATGTCTCAAGGTGGTATCTGGTCTTTTATTGCAATGCAGGGAACTCCAGGACAATGTCTGATCAGCTCTCTTAAATCAGGAGATCACAGCCACAAGGGCCTGGCAAGTAGAGAACTGCCAGAGGAAGAGCCGTATCTTCATGATCCTCCAGTAGTCAGACATTGCTAATGCTTTGCAGCACCCACCTCAGAATGCCATGCAACCTACACCAGATGATGGAGGCTCTAGTCCCAGCTCTATAGGCTCTGTGATCATAGACAACCAGTTCAGGCTCTCTAGCCCTCAGTTTCTTCATCTGCAAAAGGAGAGAATAGAGTTGATGATCTCTCACGTTGCACAAAGTGCTGAAATTCTTTTATGCCATAGGCAGACTTGGGGATAATTGGTATTCACAGACTCCCAGAGCTGGACATGCCTTAAAGGTTGTCTAGTTCAATGGAAATTAACTTAGGGTTTATGAGTCAGTACCAAGTTCAAGTCCATGTGTGGTGGCTCATGCCTGTTAACCCAGCATGTTGGGAGGCCGAGATGGGAGGATTGCTTGGGTCCAGGAGTTCAAGACAAGCCTGGACAACATAGCAAGACCCTGTCTTTAAAAAAGTAAATAAGCAAAATTAGCTGGGTGTGGTGACATGTGCCCATAGTCCTAGCTACTCCGGAGGCTGAGGAAGGGGGGTCGCTTGAGCCCAGGAGTTGAGGCTGCAATGAACTGTCATTGCACCACTGCATTCCAGCCTGGGCAACAGAGTAACTAACAAAGAAACAAATGAATAAACAAATCAAGTTCAAAGACAGGCTTTAGGTGGTTAAATGAGCCTCCTGAAATCATGCATAACCCTTAAGGTGTGTGTGGGTTTCTCTGGAGAGAGGATTCATAGCATCTACCACATTTTTCAAAGGAGCCTAAAATCTGGAAAGGCCAAGATCTACTGTTCTGTTCCAAATTCCCTGTTTCTCAGTGAGGAAAAGGGTGAGAGGGCAAATGGCCTGTGCAAGGTAGCGGATCCCAGAGTTGGGAGCCGAATAAGAGTTTCTGCTTTCTGGTTCAGGCTGCCTTGGCCACATACTGGTCATTCCCAGTGGTGTGGCCTGGGGAGTGAACAGCACCTTCTAGAGTGACCAGGGCTCATGACGGTGTAGCTGGGCATGTCTGAAAAAAGAGATCACTGATTTCACTCTGCACAATACCACACTCAGCTCCCAAAGCAACGTTGTCTTTTTCCCACAACTAGTTTGCTCCACACCCAGGACTACAGCTCAGTTCTCCCAACCACCAGCTCAGTACCTTTCCCAGTGACATGATTTTCCTTTTGAAGATAGCAACACAAGATCTCACCCAATACATATTTTGCTTTTACTATCTGCATGGGTTCATTTAAGTTGTCTCTTATTTTACCTGTAAGATAAGACTGCCTTCTGGAATCAGGAAGTCCAGGAAGAGTTAGGTCAAGAGAGAAATATGAATGAATGTGTTGTACCTGGCTTCATTCACTAAGAAGGAAATCTAGTCTGATGAGAAGGAGGAAATAGAAAGAGAATTGAAATCTCAATTTAAAATGGCACGGTTTGTTCCTTCCTTAACAATAATAGCAAATTGAAGTAGTTTAGATACTAGAGGATCAAATGTGAAAATTATGTTTGGATTATTCTAGGAGAGAAAGGTGATGTGAAGGCATTTTTCTCATCTGTTCAATTACTTACCCAGGTAAGGGCTCTGCTAAGGCCCCTAAGATGTGGTTTTCATGGGATTATTGAGAAGGAAGCCCAACGTTTGTGTTTTGATTATTCTTATTTGTTCTTGATGTTCTGTCTCTCTCTCTCTGTCTCTCTGTTTCTCTCTCTCTAATTGTATTATGGATAGGGAATCAAAATATAAGGTAACTGCTGCAATGGTTTCTTGATGTTTCATAGGCAGCCACTGGAAGGCCTCCGTTACAGAGCCACTGTTTCCAAAGTAATCCTAGCTGCAAACTCCGTTTATCTTCTAGTGAAGGGCAATACTTGGTCTGATATTTAGAGTAGGCGTAATGTGGTAGGAAGGGTCCTGGATGCAGAGTTGGAAAATCTGGATATTGGTGTGGGCTCTACTACTATTCTGGGTGTCCGTTTATATCTTAATGCTTTGTTGGAACTCCCCCACCCCCAGTCCATGGTGAAGAGGGAGCCTAGGTGGTACATGCTCTCGGCTGTAATTAATTGCATCATCATACTTGAAATTTAGTCCCAAGATAAGCCAATCAAACAATTTGCAAAATTTAAAGAGACATGAGACCTGTGTGCTAGGCACTGAAGCTGGAAGATGGGATCAGATTTTGGTACCATGGCAACTCAGAGCCACATGCAATCTGAAGTCACGAGGGACAAGAATGAAGAGCTTGGGAGACACTCAGGAGGAAGCAGAGGGGAGAGGTTGGTGGCATTCCACTTCTTGCAAGGTCCCACTGAATCCTTTGAGAGTCCCCTGTACTCTTATAATGAATCTTCCTTTACTAAACTCAGCTAGCTTGAGTGGGTCTCTGTTGCAACTTCAAATTCCCTTACTCCGACATCGTGTGACCTTAGTTGAGCCATTTTGTTTCTCTGGTCTCAGTTTCATCTTGTATAAAGTGAGGCCATTGAATTAGATAACCTCTAAGGTCCCTTTGGGTTTTAGGAATCTATACTTTTAATGTTCCCTGTTAGTGGTATATGAAGCCTTGGAAACCAGAGGATGCTGGGAAAACCTACTCTTCTCTTTGTTCTGCTGGGGCTGCATCTGATGACGGGGTTAGAACAGAAGAACATCCAGCAACAATCAAGGTTATGTCTAAAAAGAAAGATGCTGGAAGAAGAGGCACTCCCTGCTGAACTGATCTGTGATAGGTTAGATTAAAGCCTCCACAGGCTGGTCCTGCTTTGATTCCCCAGTGGACTCAGACGAAATCAGAGAAAGGTGTTGGCAGCTCCCGAGTATTCTCACACTAAATGAGCAGTATAGAGTAAATACAACCTTGTTGATTGTACATCAGTTTGATGGACTAACTGTGGTACAGTAATTAAACCAAAGAGAACATTCAGAAGTACTTATTGCTATTTGCTGTCTGCTCAATCCCCAGAGTCCTACAATAAATGGAACCATAAGTTTAATTAATACCTGCAGGTCTGATTACCCATTTAGGATAGGCCATAGTGGACCAGAGGTTAAACTTTCAAAGACATCTTACTGTGAATGATGTCGAAAATGTCTTCATTTGCCTGTAGCTGAAGTCTGCAAACCATGTCCTGCTAAGTCCTTGGGGGTCTACCAGAGGTGGCCCCCATAGAAGGTGAGTACAGTGACAGGGCAGTCCAGAAGAGCAGCAGCACCTGGTTAAGCCTCAATTACACTTGCATTTTCTTTGTTCTGCAAGTTTTGAGACTTTTGGTGACTTCCCCTGCTGCTCCTAGTGTGCTGCCATGTTTCTTTTTTTTTTTTTTTTGATATTATAATTTCTTTCCTTCCTTCCTTCTCTTTCTTTCTCTCTTTCTCCTTCTTTTTTTTTTTTGGAGAGTCTCACTCTGTCGCCCAGGCTGGAGTACAGTGGCAGTGGCACGATCTTGGCTCACTGCAACCTCCACCTCCTGGATTCAAGCAATGCTCCTGCCTCAGCCTTCTGAGTAGCTGGGATTACGGGTGCCTGCCACCACACTTGGCTAATTTTTGTATTTTCAGCAGACACAGGTTTTCACCATGTTGGCCAGGCTGGTCTCAAACTCCTGACTTCAAGTGATCCACCCGCCTTAGCTTCCCAAAGTGTTGGCATTACAGGTATGAGCCATCGCACTCAGTCTGGTGCCACATTTCTGTCAGCACATGTGAGGCTGCTGTGCCCCTCCTCATTGCACCCAAATCTAGTTTCCAAGGGTTGAAGCAGGTAGAGGAGTCTGCCAAGTAGCTGAGACAGACACTGCCCTGGGATGCAGATTAGTAACCATGAGGCTCACTTCTTGTCCATTACAAGTGAGCTTGGTCCACAGCCATTGTTCACCAGGGGCCAGCCCTTATGGTTGTAATTATCATGGAGATCTTCACTAGAACACTTCCTTTGGTTTTCGTCAATCTTATTGAGAGGATGTGGATAAGGAATACGTAACCCATAGCATTGCTGTGAGATGCCGTAATTCCAGCACTGAGCTTAGCCCACTGCCTGGCCTGTTGAAGTGTTCACTCAGCCTTAGCTTGCAGGTCAGGATCATGCTAAGTGCTCTCATTCATTGCTTCATTTAATCTTCACAGCAGCAATACTTGGGATTACCCCATTTTATAGAGGAGGAAACTGAGGGCCTGGGGATTTATGTAACTTGCTGGTGATCAAAAAGCTGGGGCTCCAGTGCAGGTCTATCTCCCCCTCAAGTCCATGCCCTTAACAATCCACATGACATAGAGGAAGACTGCTGCCCTCTGAGAGCTGAGGTGAGAGCCTAGAAGGTGAGAAAGGGCTTCCTCAGTTGGCAGGGAGAGAGATGAGTTTGGGTTGAAGGAGAAGCCTTCCTGGCTAGATAAACTTTTCCAATAGGAAAGCAAGAGGCTGGAGAGCATTCCTATGTGTACTGGGGTTGGGCCAAGGGCAAAAAATATTTTTACAAGAAAATTAAAGGAAAAGAATATATTGAAGATATAAAAAGGTAAAGACTGAAAGAGAAAAAATGTGTTTATAACAACAAAAAAAAAAAGAAAGGTGGAGAAAGGAAAGACAAAAAAAGAAAAAAAGAAATTGAATTAAGGGAAAAACAGAGCTGGAGGGAGGAATAGATAATGAGAGGAAGGCAAAGGGCTCAATTCGAACCCAAGGACAGAGAATCGATTGTTTCAGAGTAAGCCCACAAATGCCATGTGGATGTTAACAGTGGTGATATTTAATGACTCAGCTGCCTGCTGGGCCAGGCTTGATTTTCATCCAGGGCTCATGCCACGTTTAATAAAGCCAGGGATGGGACATGAAGCCACACTCTGGCTCTGGGAGAAACGTACTTGATTTTCTGCAGGAAATGCTGCCTTTGGAGCCAGCAGCTATGGACGTGTTGTCCAGAGGAAACCTCTGGATCAAGCAAGGTTTGGGTTTATGTCTTGTAAGCACTTTGTTAGCAAGAAAAGATTATTCAGAAACAATAAAATGGGAAAGTTCCCACGAAGAGTATAGCAACAAGAGTGAAAAAACATTAAAATATTTGTAAATGCATCAAACATGTCGAAACACTTGAAATAATGAAAAAACATCTAAATAAACAGAAATCTATAAGTCTGTTAGGTCTGGCTTCAGAAAAATTACTGATATAAGCCAGGCTCCCTAAATTGAGACATGGGTCTGGTGGTGACCCGAAGCCATTTCTGAATTCAAAACCAAATTTCTATTACAGAATCCACAATGGTTCTTATGACAATCAACTTTCTGTTGGCTTTCAAAAGAAACTTGCAGACATTCTTACATCATCTCCTTTCCAGTTTCCCAGAATTAAAATCGAGATCCTACTTATTTACAAATGAACAAGTCAACCTTGTGAATAACATCATAACATACACTACTAGACAGAATACTGCTCATTGCTTTGAAATCACCAACCACCTGGTGCAGGCACCTAGAGCTAAGGTGGGTGGGGCAGGCAAGGCCACGATGGCCAGGCTAATCCTTTTTTTTTTCTCTTAAGAAATCAGATCAATGTATGGTTGATACAGTTAAGTATCACGTCAACAATTGAAAAACTAAGGCAAAAGAAAAAATACCTTGTTCATTGTACTGTAGCAATAGAGTCTCATTATGTAGATATGGTCTGAGTCTACATAAGTAAATGTAGTGAAAAGTGAAGAGGAAAATTGAGGCAATTTCCTGAATTATTCAAGGAAAAAAACTCCTCTTGCCTCAATTATTCATATGGGTACTTTTCTTTGAAAGTGAGGAGAGTGGGAGAGAACGAGAGGGAGAAAAGAAAGAAAGCTTGATTGCGTTAATTCTCCACTTCATTTTGTAGATTAAGGCACATCTATAGACGTTATTACTCATCCCTGTGTACCGTAGTTTACTTCTTGACAAAATATTTCTTTGCCATTGTGTATATGCAGATTTTACCCACCCTACGTTTTTCTCCAGTTAAATGGTGAGAACTTGAACTGACACTATCCTTTTTTTCCCATAAATAGGATGCCTACAAAAAGACTAATCTCCCAGTAATCCAACTTATTCCAAACACTCCACCCACAAGGCAGCAAGTGAAGTAAAAAATAGAATTCTGCTTGAAGATGTAAGTCATAATCACCACCCAAAGATCTATTCTACCTCCCTTTCATTGATAGGGAGAAATAATCAGTGTTTGAACCTAGAGTGGAAAATTTTCAACAAACAACAGAAATGACCCCAAAGCTCACGTTCCAGGGCCACCCTATGGTGCACAGGCAGAGCATGGCAAACTGGAGGCATTTCCAGGGCCACCCTATGTGGTGTGCAGGCAGAGCATGGCAAACTAGAGGCATTTAATATTTGCATACTTATTAGGACAAACTTCTAGCAGAGAGCAGTTACCTGTCCTGACAAAATCAGAATTTATGACAAGAAGTGAAGTGTCTTAGGAATGGGCACCATTTTCTAATTCACATAAAGTTGCTATATGGGCTAATGGTAGCGCTGGTTGTCAGTTACCTTAAGATTTAGAGAATGTGGTCTGGATCCAGAGAGGAGCAGTGGAAATGATTTGGGAAATCACGTGGGAAATCAATGGTTTGGGAAATAAACCAGTATTAGTCCGTTCTCACACTGCAATAAAGACATACCTGAGACTGGGTAATTTATTAAAAAAAGAGGTTTAATGGCGTCACAGCTCCACATGGCTGGGAAGGCCTCATAATCATGGCAGAAGATGAAGGAAGGGCAAAGGGATGTCTTACATGGCGGCAAGCAAGAGCACATGTACAGGGGAATTCCCTTTATAAAACCATCAGATCTCATGAGACTTATTCACTATCACAAGGGCAACATGGGAAAAATCTGCCTCCATGATTCAATCACCTTCCACTGGGTTTTTCCCATGACATTTGGGGATTATTACAATTCAAGGTGAGATTTTGTTGGGGACACAGAACCAAACCTTGTCAAAACCTTAGAAGATGCTAAAGGAATAGGGTTAGAGAGCTAGGAAAGAGAATGTCAGACAGTGAATTCATATTGGTCTTCCGGAATGTGAAGGTCTGTGTAGGCATTGGTTTGTGGCTCTTGTTGGTGTCTACCAAAGGAGAGTGTGAAATGAAAAGGGCTTAAATCAAACGGACTTAAAGTATATCTATTCGTGTTAGATAGAATTGCTGAACTGGAGCTTTGCTATGAGTAAGTCCTAATACAGCATTTGTTCCATAATCAAGTAGGAGCCTCTTAGAGAGGGTTTTTTGCTGTTAGTATCTATGACTTAGTGTTACTTTGCATGATGTAAGAGAACTCAGGGAAAAGCTGAAAGCACTAACAGTGATGTGTCTGTGTAACCCAAGACTTTTCAGTCAACTTTCTCTAGCTTATAAATCAGCACTTCTCCAAGAGTGTCATGAACCCTGCACCCTCCTTGTCAATGCTGATTTCTGCACTGCACCCATCTCCCAGGTACGCTAAATCAGAACTTTTGGTGGGTAGGGCCATGGACTCTATATTTTCTCATGTATCATTGTTTGAAAATAACTATAATAACCAATTAAACTATAAGCTGTTTAATGACATGAATTAGATATTTGTTTTTATATCAGGCTCTCAAAAAAGTACTGTATATGTAGAATGAATCTCTTAATTATTACTGCACCAAGTGAACAATAAGGTAAATTATAAGGTTATGATATTTAAATGATTTTATACTAGCAACTATAATTTTCTGCAAGTTTTAGGATTATTATGTAAATGTCACTTTGTGGGTTTTTAAAATATCAGAAAATTATGAAGCTTATTAAGAATATACTGTAAGACCTTGATGACTATTAAACATAAATAAATCTTAGACTAATGCAAAAGTCTTCTATTCATGAAGATTTGCTTCCCAGCATTTTTTATGTTGACAAATGCATTTTCTATGTAGAAGGGAAAGGAAGAAATCAAGGGATTTGTGTATTTGTCAGTGAATAAGCTGTACTGAGTCCTGGCAGGTGGTGCCTGACTGATACAAATCCTGAATTTGTACTTGTGATAATATTAAAAAAGTGGGACAAAACAACCTTCCAACCTTAGAATAAAATAACAGGAGCCATGTCAATCAATAGCCTAGAACCTGGCTACCTGCCATCCTGCATGATGCCCTCCTTCTTTCTCTCCCTTCACTAAGTTGCCATCTGGAATAGAATCCAATAGTGATCCACCAATTGACAGTTTTTGCTATGAAGGAGGAAAGAGAGGACAGATTTGATTACAACCAAAGTATCCCAAGAATGTGTCCTGCATGAGCTCTGCAGGCTGTGAAATCTTGAACTTCTATGCCCATCCTTGGCTGGCTTTTTCCATGTGACGCCATATAGAGGTATTACCACCCTTTCCCTGCTTTAGTCCTCCTCTCACCCACCCGAGTTTCAAGTGCAATAGAAATGTGCTTAGTTGATGGTGCCAACCCCTAGCTGCACAGCCACAAGGCAGAGGGGATCCAGGCAATACATTCAATCAACCCTGAGCCCTTATTAACCACTTCAACTTTCCACCTAACCAACAATGTCATCTGTGGTAGCAAAACCAATTGTATAAATTCTTTTCTAATGGATTCTTCAGCTTCCTGTTCTCTACTGATGGCCATAGACTCTTGGGTGGGCAGAACGAGTGGGAAGGAGTTATTGCTGAGGGTCCATGAACCTGTAACTCCTCATTATTCCATCCCACTAGGATTTAACAAATCCTTCCAATGTGTCAGACTGTGTGGAGTACTGTATGTGTAACAGGTTGAACCATAGCAACTGCCATTCTTGTAGGTAAAAAATGGTTGTATCTAAGCAATTTTCCATGATTCACCTAATACACGCCATCTTACTTCATCTTTGAAGTAACTTATGAGGTATTACCACCCTCATTTTCCAGAAGAAGAAAACTGAGGCTCAGAGTGATCAAGAATACCCAGCCAGAACGTGGAGTCTGGGACTTCTGTCTCCACTCTGTTATCCACCAGCACCCTTGGGCCCTATTGCTTGGCTAGATGGGCACTCTGCATGTATCAGGCATTGTCTGTCCCCTGAGTCACTACATGTATGACACTGTATGTCTATTACCAATCTCAAATATACATTAAGAAAATAAGATTTCATTAAAGTATTTTCTAAATTCATGGTAGTGGTTTTGAAATTAGGCATCTTGTCAATCAAAGATTGTGGAGAAAAATTGTCCCAATGTTTCATGGGTACACAACACTGATTCTGCCTCAATCCCAATCCCACAAATCATGAAGCCCTGATACCTTTCTTGGGGGAAGGAGTCTGGAGCTTGTCCCCTGGACCCCATTTACCAGGGTGTGTCAGCTTATGCCTCTAAGCGTCCCTCTTCCCTCTGAACTGCTTTGAGCGTCTGTGCTGATGAAAAGGTTCCGAAGATTCAGAGGGATAATTTACACCAAGAGCCGAGGTGTGGTGCTTGACTCAGTGCCTGCAGCAGAGTAAACCCTTAGGAAATGAGCAGTGTCATTATCTGGCACATTCTGATGACCCAAGAACTCGATCAGTACTTTTGAGTTGACTTGTACTATAATCGAGCTTTTCGACCCATCTTTTAGCCTTGTGGCCCATCTGTTAATTCCATCTCAGTATGTTTCTACAGTGGGTATGAACATATAGAGTGGAAAAATAGACACTGGAGACTCCAAAAAGTGTGAGGGTCGGAAGGGGGTGAGGGATAAAATATTACCTTCTGGGTACAATGTACACTATTCAGGCGATGGGTATACCAGAAGCGTAGAATTCACCACTATGCAATATATCCATGTAACACAGCTACACTTGCACCACTAAATCCATAAAAATAAAAAAAAAAGTTTCTATATATTTTCTCTCTCTCTTTCATTATCTGCAATTGTGCAGACCAAACTGCATGTCACTGTGAAGTTCTGTTATTCTAATTCCCCACCTCCATTTCTTTTCTAGACTGGGGCCATTCTATTTCTATAAAATAGCATACTTCCATGTGTCAAAAATGGCAAGAACTTATAAGTGTGCAGTAGATAGATGACAAGTGTACACTTCTGCTGGTTAACGTAGGTTGCTTCCGGCCAGGTGCGGTGGCTCACACCTGTAATCCCAGCACTTTGGAAGGCTGAGGCGGGCGGATCATGAGGTCAGGAGATTGAGACCATCCTGGCTAACACAGTGAAACCCTGTGTCTACTAAAAATACAAAAAAATTAGCCGGGCGTGGTGGCGGGAGCCTGTGGTCCCAGCTACTCAGGAGGCTGAGGCAGGAGAATGGCGTGAACCCGGGAGGTGGAGCTTGCAGTGAGCCGAGATCGTGCCACTGCACTCTAGCCTGGGCCACAGAGCGAGACTCCGTCTCAAAACAAAACAAAACATATGTTGCTTCCAATTTTGTTTTTTTCTTGAAGGTTGAAGTTTGCTTTTATTCAACTGTTTTCACTGACGAAATATGCATCATAGCTTATCTGGTGACGATCCCTTCTTAGGCAGATCGCGGGCTTTCTGCAGGAAATACTTCCAGTTGTTTGAGGAGGGCATCAAGGTACTAATTCCGGGTCACCAAGACTGAATGCCTAAACAAGGCAACAGAGCTCATAAAATGATGGCAACTTTGTGACTGTTGGCTTGCAGGCTCAGAGTGGTTTTCCTTTAGGGTGGGTAGAAGGAAGTATTGATTATTGGATTTCAGTTTCTTCCATTTAAGGAAAAATGGAAAGGGATGTGAAGTAACTCACAGGTATTGAGAGTGTACACGAATGATGGCCATCAGTTGGTTTTATAATACGATGACATTTGAATTGGATATACTGGCATTGAATCACCCAAAATATGTATTTATGCATTAGATTTGTTCAAAATTCATGGTGCAGTTTTATTTTTAATAAGAGTCAGGAAAAAATAAATGGTGATTCTGATTTTTGTCCTTAGGTTACTCATGACAGTGATTCAGTGTGGCCCTGTACTAATGAAATTCATGTAAGATGTAAACACACTTGGAAACCAGTTTGAAAGAAGTCATTTATTGAGGCAAAAAACAAAAACCAAAAAACAAAAACTCCTTGAATATACAGGAGTCATTACATTGCCATTATCTTCAAAGATTTATTGAGCACCTACTATGTGCATAGTTATGATTCAAGTAACCCTGACACCAGTTTAGCAATAGAATGATTTTGTTAGAATGTTAAAATGAAGTTCCATTTGTGAAATATATTCATTATGTATACTTCAAAGTGTATTATTTGTACCTGCTTATAGGTTATTGGCCATTATATATGTATTTATGTGTTTGATTATGCTTCATATATTGAAAATGTTTCAAATAGCCATGTAAGAATAAATTTCTTGTCAAGCAAATAGGAATTTTTCTTGAGTTCTCTCTGCTCTATGAGTTTTGTGCAGCACCTGCACACAAATACTTAATGTTTTTCTTCAGAAAGTTTATGTCCACGAGAGAATTGTCTCATGGCTTTAAATACAGTCAAAACTCAAGCATGATAATGACTTAGACATCTGTAATTTACATTTTAAAGGGCTTTGCCATACATTAATCAGTTCATCATGTAATGTCATTTATTTGTACTTTTGCCAAATGACAGGCATTATACTAGCTACCTCATTTAATCTTTCCAACTATGCCAAAAGGAAGATACAACTGTTATCCCATTTTGCAGATGAGGAAACTGGAGGACCTAGTTACTAAGTGGCATTGGCAGGGTTTGAACTTGGGCATTTTGCCTCTACAGCTTGTGCTTTTAATCATTACCTACAATTCCTCCAACTTGGGCTCATTTTAAAAATTGGCACTGAATGTGGTTGACTTCTTTGAGGGTGAAGGTAGAGTGCAGAGGAATATAGGAAGAAAAAATAACTGAGCAAACAGTTGGTTTATCTGTTGAATGTGGTTGAATTAATGGATCAATGGAGCAATACAGCCATATCAGCCATGACCATGATTCCTTGGATTTACTCCTCTCTCCTGGCTTCAGGCTGTTCCCAACCTTTGCCTGGTTAATTCCTTCTCATCCTACAATTTTTCCCTTGCACTGGCCATTTCTACATGCTCCCACATCACCCTTGCTTCCTGCCCAATACCCAGCCAATCTATGCAATTCATTTATTGTATAGTCTGAACTTGGTACAGGGATGAACAGCACATGGTTTTGTTTTATTTATTTTAGTTATCACCTTAATCATTTTTTTCTTAACTCTATCAGTTTCATCCCTTAATTACATCTCAGGCAGATTTCTTAGGTCTGTAATCCTTTTCAGTTATTAAAAATCCATACCAGTTCAATTTAAAACGTGTTCTCTACTCTCCTCCACCCAACCCTCATCCCCAGCTGGGGCCTGAGGTTTTCAGCAGGGGCCCCTCCTCTTTCACATCTCTTCCCCTGTCCTCTGGCCCTAGTTTCATTGGGTTGGGGAGGGAAAAAAGGGCCAGGAGAGCAATGAGGCTCTCCTGAAGTTTTGGAATTTCTGGCTCCAGCTGAAGTTCGTCTCTGGGCTAATGCTGGTTCCACTGGCTAATGCTAGCGTTAACACACACACACACACACACACACACACACACACACACACACACAACTGTGGGCTCTCTCTAGTGCTGTGAATTCTTCAGCGGACTCTGACTCCACTGTGCAGTTTTCTTTATGGGAGATCATCTCTTTGTGACCTCTTAGAACCTTCTTTCAGCTCCCTCCTCTGTGGACCACCCCACAGTCTCCTGCTGTGTGTGAAAGTGGTCTGGGTGGCCAGGCCAGCCCCCAGCATGGCACATATGCAACATGGCTCAGGTGGGACCCCTTCCTGGATGCCATGCAAGGAAGAGTCATGCGTCTTTGGTGCACACAATAGTGGGGAACCTGCCTTGCTGTTGTCTTCCCAGTTCTTTTCTCTCCTACCTCCAGCCCACAGAGGGCAGATCAGCAGCCCTTTGCCTAAGCAGATGCCCAGCCAAGGTGTGGAGATGCCTGTTTCCCAACATCTAGGAGACATTCTCATGGAATCCCTGCTTACTTCTGGAGGGAGAAGTCATGGTACTCACCCCTCCCTGCGTAAATTCCCAGGGTCTTTCTCAGCCTTCTTTACTCTCAGTAATCTTTTCTTTTGTAAAACTAGATTGGATGATTCTTAATAAGCCCTGAGGACTTATCTGGTCTACTTTCAGCTGTGTGTGTGTATGTGTGACCTTAGATTTGAGTCCCAGGAAAAAGGTCACTTTAAATATCCTGTTACTTTGACAATTACTTATTTATTATACATATTCCCACTAGACCAAGTGCAGTACTCTGTCTTAATCTCATTTACTCTCTGATTCTTCTTGAGTTGCTGCAGGTGATAAACATCCTGATGGGACTGAGCTTCACTAACAGGAGGACAACACTGATTGCAGTATCAGGATGATATAGTTTGAGCCAGATTATAGAACTCATCAACTGATCCACATCTTAAATGCTCCATTTTTGGCATAAGGTGTTTGTAAATAATATGCAGGGCATTTATAAATATGATGGGATACTTAATACCAAAATTAACTATAAGTTCATTGCTGGGATAGAATAAAATACAGAAAATGAATACATAAAATCAGTATGTTACCATAAAATTAAAATATTTAATAGTTTCAATTTCTACTCATGTCAAAATTCCTGTAATTATGTTTAATATCCTTTCCCTTTTTCTGCCCACATTCTGGGAACTGTCCTATTAATAATGAAATGAGAGCTAGATAAAAAAATAAGCAAGGGAATCAAAAGGGTTGCTTTTTCTTTTCTTGATTAATCAAGGAATCATTAGCTATATTTGAAGAACATAATACTATCTCTTTAATAACAAAAAATTAGATATATGTGTGGCAAATCAATATATGCAAAAACTTCTTAAATAGGAAAGAGTTTAGACTTTACACTTAAGATTAAAGTTCACTGCATCACACACCAGGTCCTATTGTGGGGAGGGGGTAGGGGGGAGGGATAGCATTAGGAAATACACCTAATGTAAATGACAAGTTAACGGGTGCAGCACACCAACATGGCACATGTATACACATGTAACAAACCTGTACATTGTGCACATGTACCCTAGAACTTAAAGTATAATAAAAAAAAGATTAAAGTTCACTGAATTTAAATTATAGTAGGAAAGAAGATTAATACCTATTAATATTTTGTGAAAGTTTTCAGAGCTTAAACATAGCATGGTGGTTTTCCTACCATGCCACTGGGTCCTCATTCACAATGAGGCACCTTTTTCTCATCCCTGTTCCATCTCCCTCCCCCAGGATGCTTCTCTTTTTTTCCAAAGTCATCAATGTGAGTTAACCATGGTGAATTTCACTAATAAACAAATAAGATGTGGGCTGGGATCAATAATGGAACAGTGTCAATGTTGGTAACCATCCCAGAGTATTTCTCTGGGATGTTTCTGGTGATGTCGGAGAAATGCCTGTTCCTCTGCCTCAATCTCTGAAGAGAATCCTTCTATCAATACAATTTTTCTGTTTTTAAAAGTTTTATTCTTCTCCACATCTAAATTTAAGAAATATCAATTTAATTATATTTTATGTTTATTAATGTGATTTTAAAAACTAGAGAAGACTCTTCATTTAAAAAATCATAAACTTAATTTATTTTAGAAAATGTTTTTTAAATTATGAAAGATTTCAAGTACCCCCACATGAATAGTTGTTAATGTAAAGTAGACATATATATCTACCACACATCTTTATTAAGTCTTAACATGATTCCATATTTGCTTTAGATATTTTTTGGTGGTATAAAACATTGAGGCAATTAATTGCCCTTACAAACTTCTCCTTGATCTCAATTTTTCTCCCACTATTATGATGAATTCAATATTTATCCTTCCCAGGTATGGTTTTGTACTTTTACTATAATACAATTATAAAATATATGATAGTGTATGATACAGTTTTTTTTAAATTTAAAACTTTCTATTAGTGGCATAATACTATACTTATTCTTTAGCTGTTTTTTGATTCAACATTATGGTGTTGAAAATTATTCGTGTTGATGGATACAACTTTAGTGCATTCAGCCTTAAATGCATTTAGTGTGCCCTTGAATAAATGTACACTATTTTATTTATTCATTCTCCTGTTGATGGACGTTTGGATTGTTTCCAATTTGTTCTTATAGAAATAATACTGAATTGATTACATCTGCTTGTACAAAAGCATAAGAGGTTTAACTGACTCACAGTTCTGCAGGGCTGGGGAGACCTCAGGAAACTTATAATCATGGCAGAAGGGGAAGCAAACATGTTGTTCTTCACATGGTGGCAGGAAGGAGAAGTGCACAGCAACAGGGGGAAAAGCCCCTTATAAAATGATCAGATCTCATGAGAATTCACTCACTATCAGCATGGAGGAAACCGCCTCCACGATTCAATTACCTGCCACTGGGTCCCTTCTACCACATGTGGGGATTACGGGAACTAAAATTCAAGATGAGATTTGGGTGGGGACATAGCCAAACCATATAATTCCACCCCTTACCCCTCCCAAATCTCATGTCCTCACACTTCAAAACACAATCATGCTGTCCCAACAGTCCCCCAAAGTCTAACTCATTCCAGCATTAACCCAAAAGTCCGAATCCAAAGAGTCATCTGAGAAAAGGCAAGGCCCTTCCACCTATGAGCCTGTAAAATCAAAAGCAAGTTAGTTACTTTCTAGATACAATGAAGGTACAGGCATTGGGTAAATACAACCATTCCAGATAGGAAAAATTGGCCAAAACAAAGGGGCTACAGGCCCCATGCAAGTCCGAAATCCAACAGGGCAGTCATTAAACCTTAGAGTTCCAAAATGATCTCCTTTGACTCCATGTCTCATATCCAGGTCATGCTAATGTGAGAGGTGGGCTACCATGGCCTTGGGAAGCTCTGCCTCTGTGGCTGTGCAGGGTATACCCCCCTCACAGCTGCTTTCATGGCTGACGTTGAGTGTCTGTGACTTTTCCAGGTGCACGGTGCAAGCTGTTGGTGAATCTACCATTCTGGGGTCTGGAGGACAGTGGCCCTCTTCTCACAGCTCCACTAGGCAGTGCCCCAGTGGAGACTCTGTGTGGGGGCACTGAACCCACATTTCCCTTCTGCAGTGCCCTAGCAGAGGTTCTCCATGAGAGCTCTGCCCCTGCAGCAAACTTCTGCCTGGACATCCAGGCATTTCAATACTTCCTCTTAAATTTAAGTGGAGGTTCCTAAATATTAATTCTTGACTTCTGTGTACCCACAGGCTCAACACCATGTGAAAGCTGCCAATGTTTGGGGCTTGCATCCTCTGAAGCCATGGGCTGAGCTGTACCTTGGCCCCTTTTAGCCATGGCTGGAGCATCTAGGACTCAGGGCACCAAGTTCCTAGGCTGCACATAGCATGGAGGCCCTGGGCTCAGCCCATGAAACCATTATTTTCCTTCCAGTCTTCTAGGCCTGTGATGGGAGGGGGTGCCATCAAGGTCTCTGACATGTCCTGGAGACATTTTCCCCATTGTCTTGGTGATTAACATTGGGATCCTCATTATTTATACAAATTTTTGAAGCTGGCTTGAATTTCTCTCCAAAACGTTTTTTTTTTTTTTTTTCTTTTAAATTGTATTGTCAGGCTGCAAAATTTCCAAACTTTTATGCTCTGTTTTTTCCTGAATGTTTTACTGCTTAGAAATTTCTTCTGTCAGATACCCTAAATCATCTCTCTCAAGTTCAGAGTTCTACAGATCTCTAGGGCAGGGGCAAAATGCCACCAGTCTCTTTGCTAAAGCATAACATGAGTCACCTTTGCTCCAGTTCCTAACAAGTTCCTCATCTCCATCTGAGACCACCTCAGCCTGGATTTCATTGTCCACATCACTATCAGCATTTTGTTCAAAGCCATTTAACAATTCTTTAGGAAATTCCAAACTTTCCCACATTTTCCTGTCTTCTTCTGATCCCTTCAAACTGTTCCAACCTCTGCCTGTTACCCAGTTCCAAAGTGTCTTCCACATTTTCAGGTATCTTTATAGCAGCACCCTACTCTCTGCAGTATTAGTCTGTTCTCATGCTGCTAATAAAGACATACATAAGACTGGGTAATTTATAAAGGAAAGAGTTTTAATTGATTTACAGTTCAACATGGCTGGGGAGACCTCGGGAAACTTACAATCATGGCGGAAGGGGAAGAAAACACGTCATTCTTCACATGACGGCAGGAAGGAGAATGAGAACCGAGCAAAGGGGGAAGTTCCTTATAAAACCATCGGATCTCATGAGAACTTACTCTCACAAGAAGAGCATTGAGGAAACCAACCCCATGATTATATTAGCTACCACCAGGTCCTCCCACCACATGTGGGAATTATGGGAGCCACAATTCAAGATGAGATTATCATTATCTTATTAACCTATCAAGAAGCTAATAAGAAATGGTATGGGATTTTCAAACATTAAGGCATGCCAGATTTTTTAGGATTACAGCTGGCTGCATATTATGGCCTGTTCCTGTACATATTTTTAAACTGATGGGCAAAATCACATAAATAAAAATTCAGAGTTCGGTGATCATCATTCAAACTCTCAAAAAACCCTGCAACTATAGACTTAATATGTAGAGCCTTCTAAGTTCTTTGTCTACCTCTCTATTTTTTTACCTGTCTACTTTGAATATGTTGACTTTTCTAATGGTGAGAGAAAACTCACTGCTTATGGTACTCCAGCCAAGATAAAATAAAAATCTTAAAGGGCTTCCAAATCAATGGCTTTACAAATTACAAAAGTTCCATGGTAACCAACAACTTAAAGACACCTTTAAGGAATATAAATTTAGGTTTGCTTGACTAACGATTGCCTCGGATGATGGCTAATAAAAAAGAACTAGATAAATGTTTATAAAAGTTAGGGTCTCAGATCAAGTTGGTCAAAATATTGAAGTCAGAGCAATAATATAAAGTATGTCTATATGGCGTAAAAATTTCACTATATTTGCCATGCAGGAAGCAAAAGAAAAAAGCCAGAAAACAAACAAAAACTGCTACAAAATTTTCCCCCGCCTGCCTCAGAAACTGCTTTACCCAAAATTTTGCTCTATAGCCTTCATTAGATTACCTATCAGGACAAATAAAGTTTAGCCATGTGATGCACAGTGGCTAACACCTGTAATCCCACACTTTGGGAGGCCGAGGTGGGTGGATCACTTGGGGTCAGGAGTTCAAGACCAGCCTGACCAACATGGAGAAACCTTATCTCTACTAAAAATACAAAAATTGTGGTGTCATGTGCCTGTAATCCCAGCTGCTCAGGAGGCTATCAGGAGAATTGACTGAACCTGGGAGGTAGAGGTTGCAGTGAACCAGGATCAGGCCACTGTACTGCAGCCTGGGCGACAGAGCCAGACTCAAAAAAAATAAATAAATAAAATAAAATAAAATAAAATAAAATAGTTAAACATGTGAACAAGTCTCAATTTTATGAGAAATATAATTTGGATCCAATTGTTTTTTGTAAACTGGTGAGTTTATATTACTATATTATGACAAAATTCTGAAAGGAAAGCCATAAGATCTTCGTGTGTTTATATATGTTTAGGTGTGTTTATGCATATGTACATGTATTATATTGTATGTTGTTTCTACATGATAAAATCTGGCATAGTCAGCCAAAAAGGCCTTAAGAAATTTTATGCAGATTGGCTTAAATAAATGAACACTCATATCGAACATAATATATATAGTAATTAACCCAAATGCTTTTTGGTTCATGTGACTTAAGTAAATCTACAATAAATAACTGATTTAAAAGTTATTGGTAAAATAAATATTAGGTCTGTGGGTTTGATGGAGAACCTCATGTGACTATCAAACATCACTTGAGTCATGTGTCTAGAACAGAGTTCTGACAAAGTACCCATATAACTTTAAGGTTCTTACTTAAGTGAGCAATTGATTTGGCACAGAGTAGACACCTTAGAAATCTTTACTAAGACGGAGTTCTCACACAGCTGCAAGAAGTTTAGCCAACCTCATTTTTAAACAAAAAATGTCAGCAGAGAGGCATTTGAGCAACAGGCACAGGGTGCTCAGCTCTTTGCTAATAGCACTGAATATCCTGATTTTGACAATATTCTGTGTTTACCTAAGTTCTCAGGCAATGCAGGCTGAAGTATGGAAGTTGAAGGGGTCCAGAATAAGCCATTGTGTCATTAATTATTTGGGCCTGAAGGCATTTGAGTTCCTGAAATCTCTTATCTGTCTAAAAGCAGAACCCCAACAAAAAACTCAGTTGCCATAAATCCCCTCCCCAAGAGTGACTTAGATGGAGATGAGAAATTGGCACCACACCCAAGTAGACGTTGTCATCAAATTATCATATCACCCATCTACTCTCGTAAGGGCCCATTTATATTTCAAAAAAATCATTTGTTTTTCCATAAGTGCCCTTTCCCCAAACCCTTTCTAAGAAGTTATTGGTTCTCCCAGAAGTGTCCTCTGACCCTCCCCATCAAATGGTATATAAGGGCTGGGCATGGTGGCTCACATCTGAATCCCAGGACTTTGGGAGGCTGAGATGGGTGGGTTGGTTGAGCTAAGGAGTTTGAGACCAGCCTGGGAAACATAGTGAAACTTTGTCTCTGCAAAATACACAAAAATTAGCTGGCTGTGGTGGCCCACACTTGTAGTCTCAGCTACTTGGGAGGCTGAGGTGCATGAATCACTTGAGCCCAAGATTGCACCACTGCACTCCAGCCTGGCTGACAGAGTGAGACCCTGTCTCAAAAATAAATAAATAAAAGGTGTTAATTTAGTCCAAAATTCTAATCACCTCCTTGACTCACATTTCCTTGTGAATTCCCATGCCTACCAACATCATTGAATATTTCTTTTTCTTGCTAATCTGTCCTTTATCAGGTTAATTTGCAGGCCTCCAAGGAAAATACCTAAGAGGATAGAGGAACCTTTTTCATCTTTGACAAAATGAAGGGGCTTGATGTTTGAAGCTAACTTTTAAATGATTCAGAGAGAAAGATAATAGAGCAAATGTTGCAAAACATTAACAATAGTTGAATCTGGGCAAAGGATATAAGGAAGTTCTTTGTATTCTTCTTGAAACTTTCGTTTGAAATTGTTTCAAAGTAAAATTATTTTTAAAATAAAAAAAGATAAATGTCTTCAGAATTGTCAGCATACATTTTTGCCTGGATTTACTGGTCAGTCAATTTTGTATTTGTCTCTGTTAGATGTTTTAAGATGTCAGGGTTTGACACAAAGATAATAAAACTATGAACCTAGCCTAAAAGAGAATGATCTTTGTTTGTGTAATTCTTTAATGCATAAGACTAATTTAATATTGTTGGTATAAGGAAAACAACTGTATCTTCTAAATTATTGACAAAATACTCATATATTTAACTTTAAGGTTCTTACTTAGGTGAACAATTGATATTCATAAGCTATAAAAATGGTTAACGGGAAATAACTTGAAATGATGATTAGCTTGTCTAATATCTCAGTTTTCATATATAATCTAGGTAAGCTGTTAAAAATTAAATAAATTGGATAAATGTAAATGGCATGAATACCTATAGCTTTTCATATAATTTAAAATATTAAAGTTATGTTAAATTAAATAATAGATACCATTAACTGCCTGGGTCATTTCCAAATCAGATAAAAATAACTAAAATGAATTACTGAACATAAATATGTTTGTTCTGGGCTTCTTACATTTTATAAAAAGATTATATTTGCATCTATTAATATGCATAAAAATTATGCTCTGTGAAAACATGTTTTTAAAATTTATGAAGTGGTTCTTATCTATAAAATACTACTATGTGACAAATAGTTCTAAATTGCTTGCTAAAAATTAAGGCTCCTAAGTGCTAAAGTTCTAATTAATATATATAACACTCTATATAAAATATATCCCAAAAGATGTTTTTGATAACAAACAGTATAAGAAGGGCATGAAATATGTTCTTTATTGAAAAAAATAAATATTTTTCAAATCTGGAGGTTATTTAAAAGTTTCTTCAAAATATGAATTTTTTAAAAAAATAAACAAAATAGGAACCAGTAAGTAGGAAAGATGTGAAGAAAGTTATGGGTATAAAGATGTATTTTTGGTATGGAAGGTAAAAAAGAAAAGAAAATCATTTTATAGGAGGAGAAAATTTTGCATGATAAGTTTTTGTTCTAATGTCAAATGACTGGTTATTTAAAAGAGAAGAAATATAGGACAAAGCAGGAAGTCCAAGCATGTTGTTGAGGTCTGAGTGTCATAAAAAGGTTCATGAAGGAAACTTTGTGTAAGGAATTGTGTGTGTGATTAAGTTAGCTATAATTATAAGGGAATTATTTATGTCTTTCTAAAGGCAGTTTTGATATTAAAAATACACTAATACAAAAATAAAAATTTGGTGCTTTATGTTAGAATAAGTTTTTTTTTTTTTTTTAAAGTATTGATGTGCTATTAGTAAGATTGCAAGAGGTTTTTAAATTCTGAAATGTGTGTTTTTTTTTGAAATGGAGTCTCACTCACTGCCACCCAGGCTGGAGTGCAGTGGCACAATCTTGGCAACTTCTACCTCCTGGGTTCAAGTGATTCTCCTGCCTCAGCTTCCTGAGTAGCTGGGATTACAGCCACCCATCACCATGCCCTGCTCATTTTTATTTTTAATAGAGGTGGGTTTCACAATGTTGGCCAAGCTGGTCTTGAACTGACCTCAAATGATCCACCTGCCTTGGCCTCCCAAAGTGCTGGGATTACAAGTGTGAGCCACTGTGCCTGGCCGCTGAAATGTGTTTCTTTAACAGCCACCTTCTAAACTGCAGAGTTTCTATTTCTGCCACATTTCCTGAGATCTTATTTGATTTCCCTAGTTTCAGGTTGGAAATGCTGTCTTTTCCATTCAGAATGGTAATTTAGTTTTTCAAGGTAAAATTTTTCTTTTAGAGACTTCTAGCATTCATATCTCAGGGGTTCACCACTTGCTGTACCTTGCTGCACATGACTTGCAGGGCAGGGCATGCATCATTGCCTTCAGCTCTGCTTTCTCCCCTTAAAAGGCATATCTTTTTGATTGGCTAGGGTGATAATTCTCACTTTTAACCTTTTTGTCAGTTTCTGTATCTTTTTCTCTGGTTCTAACTCTGCTGTTATGGCCTGATGCTACATTGTTTTTTGTTTTTTTAAATAGAGATAGAGTCTCTCTCTGTTGCCAGGCTAGAGTGCGGCTCATTGTAACCCCAAACTCCTGAGCTCAAGCAATCCTCCCACCTCACCCTCCTCAGCAGCTAGGACTAGAGCGCTTTCCACCACGCCCAACTCGTGTTTTAAAAATATGTAGTAGAGATAGAGTCTCACTCCATTGTCCAGCCTGGTCTCAAACTCCTGGCTTCAAGTGATCTTTCTGCCTTGGCCTCCCAAAACATTGGGATTATAGGCATGAGCCACTGTGCCCAACCCTGAAATGTTTATATTGAAGGCCTAGAAAAACAATGTCTTCCTCTCATATAACTTGCTTCTGTACTGTTGGCTTTTCTTCCTGTGACTGAATTGTAATCATGAAACTTCCCATGTTGTTACTAAGAGTCATATATTTCCCTACTCAAGGTAAGTTTTCTTATTTACATTCTTGCACTCTAATTACTTAATCACCTTCTAAAGGGCCTACCCCTTAATACTATCACATTGGCATTAAGTTTTAACACATGTATTTTGGGAAACACATTCAGACTGTATCACAGACATTTTCTCAAAAATGAGTGAAGTGAGAGTTTCACTTCAAGGAAAATTGGCAATGTTTGTTTCCAGTGGTAAAATTTGAGCTCTCAAGAAAAACATTAGAGTTTTGGTAAAACCTGCCACCATAGACTGATGGCTTCCTAGTACTTAACGACTTTTTCAGATGAGATCAGTGATAATATTAACAAAGAATATTACTTTCTGATATCATATGATAAAGTATGTCCACACTTGGAGGATTTGTGTAACTCGATAAACCAATATTTCCTAAATGACCAATCCATGTGGGTAAAAGATCGATTCCAAATACAAGACTAAATTTTCTTCATCTACTTCAACCAAAACAACATAATTTAATAGACTAAATGCAGGAGAAGATCTGATAATTCAGCTATATATTTTATATATATATATATTTATACTTTAAGTTCTAGGGTACATGTGCACAACGTGCAGATTTGTTACATATGTATACATGTGCCATGTTGGTGTGCTGTACCCTTTAACTCGTCATTTACATTAGGTACATCTCCTAATGCTATCCCTCCCCCCTCCCCCCACCCCATGACAGGCCCCAGTCTGTGATGTTCCCCTTCCTGTGTCCAAGTGTTCTCATTGCTCAGTTCCCACCTATGAGTGAGAACATGCAGTGTTTGGTTTTTTGTCCTTGTGATAGTTTGCTGAGAATGATGGTTTCCAGCTGCATCCATGTCCCTACAAAGGATATGAACTCATCCTTTTTTATGGCTGCATAGTATTCCATGGTGTATATGTGCCACATTTTCTTAATTTGGTCTATCATTGATGGACATTTGGGTTGGTTCCAAGTCGCTGTTATTGTGAATAGTGCCACAATAAACATATATTTGCATGTGTTTTTATAGCAGCATGCTTTATAATCCTTTGGATATATACCCAGTAATGGGATGGCTGGGTCAAATGGTATTTCTAGTTCTAGATCCTTGAGGAATCGCCACACTGTCTTCCACAATGGTTGAACTAGTTTATAGTTGAACTAGTTTACAGTCCCACCAACAGTGTAAAAGTGTTCCTATTTCTCCACATCCTCTCCTGCACCTGTTGTTTCCTGACTTTTTAATGATCGCCATTCTAACTGGTATGAGATGGTATCTCATTGTGGTTTTGATTTGCATTTCTCTGATGGCCAGTGATGATGAGCATTTTCTCATGTGTCTGTTGGCTGCATAAATGTCTTCTTTTAAGAAGTGTCTGTTCATATCCTTTGTCCACTTTTTGATGAGGTTGTTTGATTTTTTCTTGTAAATTTGTTTGAGTTCTTTGTAGGTTCTGGATATTAGCCCGTTGTCAGATGAGTAGATTGCAAAAATTTTCTCCCATTCTGTAGGTTGCCTGTTCACTCTGATGGTAGTTTCTTTTGCTGTGCAGAAGTTCCTTAGTTTAATTAGATCCCATTTGTCAATTTTGGCTTTTGTTGCCATTGCTTTTGGTGTTTTAGTCATGAAATACTTGCCCATGCCTATGTCCTGAATGGTATTGCCCAGGTTTTCTTCTAGGGTTTTTATGGTTTTTGGTCTGACATTTAAGTCTTTAATCCATCTTGAATTAATTTTTGTATAAGGTGTAAGGAAGGGATCCAGTTTCAGCTTTCTACATATGGCTAGCCAGTTTTCCCAGCACCATTTATTAAATAGGGAATCCTTTCCCCATTTCTTGTTTTTGTCAGGTTTGTCAAAGATCAGATGGTTGTAGAGGTGTGGTATTATTTCTGAGGGCTCTGTTCTGTTCCATTGGGCTGTATCTCTGTTTTGGTACCAGTACCATGCTGTTTTGGTTACTGTAGCCTTGTAGTATACTTTGAAGTCAGGTAACGTGATACCTCCAGCTTTGCTGTTTTGGTTTAGGATTGTCTTGGCAATGTGGGCTCTTTTTTGATTCCATATGAACTTTAAAGTAGTTTTTTCCAATTCTGTGAAGAAAGTCATTGGTAGCTTAATGGGGATGGCATTGAATCTGTATATTATCTTGGGCAGTATGGCCATTTTCATGATACTGATTCTTCCTATTCATGAGCGTGGGAATGTTCTTCCATTTGTTTGTATCCTCTTTTATTTCGATGAGCAGTGGTTTGTAGTTCTCCTTGAAGAGGTCCTTCGCATCCCTTGTAAGTTGGATTCCTAGGTATTTTATTCTCTTTGAAGCAATTGTGAATGGGAGTTCATTCATGACTTGGCTCTCTGTTAGTCTGTTACTGGTGTACAGGAATGCTTGTGATTTTTGTACATTGATTTTGTATCCTGAGACTTTGCTGAAGTTACTTATCAGGTTAAGGAGATTTTGGGCTGAGATGATGGGGTTTTCTAAATATACAATCATATCATTGGGATAATTTGACTTCTTCTTTTCCTAATTGAATACCCTTTATTTCTTTCTCTTGCCTGATTGCCCTGGCCAGAACTTCTAACACTATGTTGAATAGGAATGGTGAGAGAGGGCATCGCTGTCTTTTGCCAGTTTTCAAAGGGAATGCTTCCAACTTTTGCCCATTCGGTATGATATTGGCTGTGTGGTTGTCATAAATAGCTCTTATTATTTTGAGATACGTCCCATCAATACCTAATTTATTGAGAGTTTTTAGCATGAAGGGCTGTTGAATTTTATCGAAGGCCTTTTCTGCATCTATTGAGATAATCATGTGGTTTTTGTTTTTGGTTCTGTTTATATGCTGGATTATGTTTATTAATTTGCATATGTTGAACCAGCCTTGCATCCAGGGGATGAAGCCCACTTCATCATGGTGGATAAGCTTTTTGATGTGCTGCTGGATTCGGTTTGCCAGTATTTTATTGAGGATTTTTGCATCAGTGTTCATCAGGGATATTGGTCTAAAATTCTCTTCTTTTGTTGTGTCTCTGCCATGCTTTGGTATCAGGATGATGCTGGCCTCATAAAATGAGTTAGAGAGGATTCCCTCTTTTTCTATTGATTGGAATAGTTTCAGAAGAAATGGTACCAGCTCCTCCTTGTACCTCTGGTAGAATTCGGCTATGAATCCGTCTGGTCCTGAACTGTTTTTGGTTGTAAGCTATTAATTATTGCCTTAATTTCAGAGCCTGTTATCGGTCTATTCAGGGATTCAACTTCTTCCTGGTTTAGTCTTGGGAGAGTGTATGTGTCTAGGAATTTATCCATTTCTTCTAGATTTTCTAGTTTATTTGCGTAGAGGTGTTTATAGTATTCTCTGATGTTAGTTTGTATGTCTGTGGGATTGGTGGTGATATCCCGTTTATCATTTTTTATTGCATCTGTTTGATTCTTCTCTCTTTTCTTCTTTATTAGTCTTGCTAGTGGTCTATCAATTTTGTTGATCTTTTCAAAACACCAGATCCTGGATTCATTGATTTCTTGAAGGGTTTTTTTGTGTCTCTATCTCCTTCAGTTCTGCTCTGATCTTCGTCATTTCTTGCCTTCTGCTAGCTTTTGAATGTGTTTGCTCTTGCTTCTCTAGTTCTTTTAATTGTGATGTTAGGGTGTCAATTTTAGATCTTTCCTGCTTTCTCTTGTGGGCATTTAGTGCTATAAAATTCCCTCTACACACTACTTTAAATGTGTCCCAGAGATTCTGATATGTTGTGTCTTTTTTCTCACTGGTTTCAAAGAACATCTGTGTTTCTGCCTTCATTTCGTTATGTACCCAGTAGTCATTCAGGAGCAGGTTGTTCACTTTCCATGTAGTTGAGCGGTTTTGAGTGAGTTTCTTAGTCCTGAGTTCTAGTTTGATTGCACTGTGGTCTGAGAGACAGTTTATTATAATTTCTGTTCTTTTATATTTGTTGAGGAGTGCTTTACTTCCAACTATGTGGTCAATTTTAGAATAAGTACGATGTTGTGCTGAGAAGAGTGTCTATTCTGTTGATTTGGGGTGGAGAATTCTGTAGATGTCTATTAGGTCCACTCGGTGCAGAGCTGAATTCAATTCCTGGATATCCTTGTTAACTTTTTGTCTCGTTGATCTGTCTAATGTTGACAGTGGGGTGTTAAAGTCTCCCATTATTATTGTGTGGGAGTCTAAGTCTCTTTGTAGGTCTCTAGTCAGGTATATTTAATTAAGCCAGATTTAAAGAGGTTGGCAAAAATCTCACTAAATTTTTTGGTTTTGAAAAATATAGTTATTTTTCATAAAAATGTTACTTATCTTAACATGTAATAGGTATATTACTGGTATTTTCAAATTCATTAATATTTGAAAATTTCTCATTCCTATTTTCTGATATTGCAGTATCAGATATAACCCACACAAATAAAAGCTCTTTGGGACTCTCAATAATTTTTAAGAATGTAAAAGATTCCTGAGATAAGAAAGATTTGGAACTAGTGTTTTAGGGAATAGCCATAGGAGTGGAATTGCTGGGCCATGGATGTAGATATGCTCAAATTGCTCTTTGAATATTGATAATATACATTCTCACTTATAGAATAGGAGAGCTTTATTTTTCCATTTTCTCACCAGAATTTTGTTTCTCCGACTATAAAATGTTTGCCAATTATATGTGTGTGAAATAATACCTTGTTTTAATGTATGTCTCCCTGATTGCTAGTGAGTTTAGCATCATTACACATATTTATTGAACTTTTGGTTGTCTTCTTCTATGAATTAACTCTTCATATTATTTGCTTATTCACTGTTCCTCACATTCCATTAGGTTGCCTTTTTTTTTTTCTTTCTGGAAAAGACTTTCTTAGGAGTTCTTTATATTTTTTCATTTATAATTATTTGTCAATTGTATGTTGCAAATATTTTCTCTCAGAGGGCAGCTCGTTTTTAAATTTATTATGTTTTTTGTTGAACTGACATTTTTATTTCAATATGATCTGATATGAATCTTTTCTTTTTAATTTTATGTTTTTTATCTTGTCTAAGAAATTCTTTTCTACTCCAAGTCCACATATGTGTATTTCTATATTTTCTTCTAAAACTTTTTGGAGTTTTGCTTTTCCCATTTAGATCTGTAATCGTCTTGAATTGAACTTAGTGTTTAGTATGAGCTGTGGATTGACTTGTTATCCTTCCAGTTGTAATCAATTATCCCAGTACCTTTTAGTAACTAGTTTATCCTTCCCTGATTGAGTTGTGCTGCCACCTCTGCAATAATCCGGTTTCCACATAGGCAAGTTTCTCTATGTAGGCTTTTTATTCTTTTCCATAATATCACTTGTCTGTTCCTACACAAATATCCAAGTTTCCTAATCATTATGGTTTTGTAATAATTCTTGATATATGGTAAGGAAGTCTCCCAACTTTGTTAGCCTTCAACACTCTCTTGCCTATTTAAGGCCTTTCAGTTTTCTCCAGAAACAAATGTAAGCATCTTCTATAGTGTTCCATGATAAACCTTGCTTGGTACTTTAATTTTGAATTTATAGATTTATTTGGAGGAAGATAGAAATAACTGATGTATTTAATCTTGAAATTCTTCAGATTTATTTTATTTTTTTTTCTTTTGAGATAGAGTTTCCCTCTGTCGCCCTTGCTGGAGTGCAGTGGTGAGATCTCGGCTCATTGCAACCTCTGCCTTCCAGGTTCAAGAAATTTTCCTGCTTCAGCCTCCACACTAGATGAGATTACAGGCACCCGCCACCACGCATGGCTAATTTTTGTATTTTTAGTAGAGATGGGGTTTCACCATGTTGGCCAAGCTGGCCTTGAACTCCCAACCTCAGGTGATCCACACAACTTGGCGTCCCAAAGTGCTGGGATTACTGGTGTGAGCCACCGAGCCTGGCTGATAATCATATCACCTGTAAATAAACTTGATACAGTTCATTGCTTTACTAAAATTCTGCGACCTTTAGTATAATGGTGGATGGAAGTGGTGATAACCACTTTTGTATCATTTTTGATTTTGGTAGAAATGTGTGTTAAAGTCTTACCATTAGGTATAATGCTTGTGTAACTTCCCAGTAAAGTGTATCTGCTAGAAAGACAACTTACTTATTTTTAGTTTGCTAAGCATGTGTGTCAACAATTGTTGACAATTGGTTGAATTGTGTTACCTTTCTTTGTTTGCATCTATTGAAACGATGAGTTTTAAAAAGCTCTTAATATGGTGTATATTTAAAAGTTAATAATTATTTTATACACTGCTGGAATTAATTTTTCTGATATTTTATTGCAGTTTTTCCATTTATGCTTACCAAAGGGATTGCTGCATAACTTTTTTTCTTATACTGACTTACCCAGTTTTGATATTCTGATTTTATTAACTTCATAAAATCAATTGGATAATTTCCCTCTTTTTCTGTTTTCAGAATCTACTGAATGATAAAAGTTTTGTTTGTTTCTTTGCTTCTTAAAGGTTAGGGAAATTCTCTTACGAAGTATTTTGGCTCCAGAGTCTTGATTTGAGGAACTTTTTATTACCAATTCAATTTCTTCCATGATTATTTGTTTTGTCACCTTTTCCGTTCCTTCTGAGGTCAATTTTAGAAATTTAAAATTTTCTAGAAATGTGTCTATTTCTTTTAAGTATCAAATTTATTTCATAATGTTCATAGTGCTCTCCTATAATACTTAACATCTACTCTATATTTTTGTCTCCTTTTTGTATTACCTTCATCTTCTATTTTTGATCAGACTTGCTAGCAATCTGTCTGCTTGTTAGCTTTTCAAAGAATCAGCTTTGGAATTTATGTTATCCTTTGTATATCTTGTTTCTGTTTCTTTAATTATTATAGTCTTATTATTTTCTAGCTTTTATATCTTTCGATTTACTTTTCAGTTTTTTTTTTAGCTTCTTGGGTTTAATCTTTCTGTTTTCTAGTAAATGAATTTAATGCTATTGAATTTATTTTTAAATAGTAAATTAGCTTTGTACATGTTTTAATAGGTAGTAATTTTTTATTAATTCAGACTTTATATAAGAGTTCATTTTAAGGTATACAAACATGTATTTTAGTTATGTTTTTGTTACTTTGCAACACTGACTTCTAATTTAATTATATCACTATCAGTAGGGATTATATATATGACTTAAATTCTTTCTAATCCTAGTATCATGTTAATATTGGTAAATGTTCTACATGTTTATAAAAAGAAAATATAGTCTTTGGGTGTAGAAATCTCTTTATAGTTATGAGATCAAGCTCGTTAATTCTGCTGTGCCAAACTTCTACATTCTAACTGGTACTGATTCCCCCTCTGTGATTATACATTCATCAGTATTTCCATGTAATTTCACTAATTTTTCTTTATATATTTTAAAGCTATGATAAGTACAATAATTTCATGTTTATTATATTCATGTTGAATTACGTCTTTTGTTATTATACACTATCCCTATGTATTTGTTATTATACACTATCCTTGTGATTTTTGGACTTTAGATCTATTTGTGTGATATTAACATTGCTATGTCAACTTTATTTTGTCTGGTATTTGAGGGGTGTGTGTGTATATATATATATTTTTTGTTATTATACTTTAAGTTCTGGGATACATGTGCAGAACGTGCAGGTTTGTTACATAGGTATACGGTGCCATGGTGGTTTGCTGCATCCATCAACCAGTCATCTAGGTTTTAAGTCCCGCATACATTAGGTATTTATCCTAATGCTCTCCCTCCCCTTGCCTCCCATCCCCGACAGGCCCTGATGTGTGGTGTTCCCCTCCCTGTGTCCATGTGTTCTCAACTCCCACTTATGAGTGAGAACATGTGGTGTTTGAGGGAGATATATTTTTATAGTCCCTCATTTTTATTTTTCTGTGTGGTTTTGCTCTAGGTATATCTCTTAGAAGCAGTATATGATCACAGTTTTAAAAAAATCTATAGAATATCCTCTTTGATTGATGAGCTTAATTCATGTACAACCTTTATGATTACTTGTATATTCAAATTTATTTATACCATCTTATTTTCCTGTTTGCTTTTTTTCTTGCTGAATTCCTTGTTCTCCTCTCCTCTCCTCTCCTCTCCTGTCCTCTCCTCTCCTCTTTCCTCTTTCCTATTCCTGTTTCCCTGTTCACTATCTTTTTTCTTTGCCTGCCTTCTCCTTTTCCTACCTTTTTTGTATTAATACAGTTTTTAATATTTCTTTTGCTTCAGATGATTTGAAGGTTGCAAAGTACATTTCTGGTGTTTAGTGATTACTCTTAATCGTACAGGTACTTACTTAACCATAGGATGCAGTTATTCTTTATTTCCTTCTGTCAATTACAATAACAGGCTTCACACATGTAGAGTTATTAGTTGTTATTTATATGGCCACTATTGAATTTAATTATTAACTTTTAAGCAAAGTTTTATACTACATTTTCGACATTGGCTTTTTTTCTTGCTAAATTCCCTTTCCCTTTCCCTTTCCTTTCCCAGGGCCTCAAGCAATTCTCCCACCTCAGCCTCCCAAAGTGCTGGGATTACAGGCATGAGCCACTATGCCCAGCCTCCTTCTTTCTTTCATTCTTTTTTTTTAAACAAGGTTCTTGGGTGGTACATTCCCCTAGTCTTCATATGTCTAAAAACGTCTTTATGTTGTTTTTACTCTTTTTTGTAATTAATTTTAATTTTCTTATGTTTGTAGTGATGGAAGTCTAACTATTTTGCCCAGGTTGGTCTTGAACTCCTGGCCTCAAGCAATCATCCTGTTTTGTCCTCTCAAAGTGCTGGCATTACAGGTGTGGGCCACCACACCCAGCTGTCTTAACTTTTAAATGATAATTTGGATGATGTCTTGGTCCATTTGTACTATTAGAATAGTACAGGGTGAGTAATTTATACAAGACAGAAATTTGTTTCTTACAGTTCTGGAAGCTGGGAAGTCTAAGATCAAAGTACCAGCAAGTTCAGTTGCCTGGTGAGGGCTGCATCCTTAGGTGGGGAGAAATAGGGTCTCACGTGGCTAAAGGCAAAAGGGCAAGAGAGCTGAACATTGCCTGAAGCCTCTTTGATTAGGGCCTTAATAACATTCAGGAGGAAAGAATTCTCATGGCCGAATTACCTCTTAAAGGCCCCACCTCTTAATACCATCACAGTGGCAACATCTGGATTTTGGAGGCAACACATTTACCATAACAGATGAGTATCAGTTCTCTTGGTTGTCAGTTATTCTTCCCTCAGCATATTGAAGATATTAATCCACTATCTTTACTGTATACTTTTAGAAAAAAAATGTTTATTTCTTTAGCTAAGTGAGGACTCTCCCCAGTAACTAAGTTTGACCATTTTGGACACTGAAATAGGTTGGGTTTGCAAGGTAAGCCCTGCTGAGGTCCACAGTTTCTTCTTGCCACTGTGTCTGTGGCACCTCGTCAATGGATTTTTCCATGAAGTATCAAGGTGAGTTGTTACAGAAATGTTTGCGACTCAAAGAATTTGTCATGTATTTGCCTAAAATTTTTCAAAAGAAGTTTCCATATTAAAATATTGAAAATACTGCCCATATATGAATTGAATACTCTACACATGAATAAGAAGAGAAATAGAAACTGAAACAAGACATGAAGAAATACCTTTGTTAGCAGAATTGTGTTATAGGGAAAAACACTCAGCTAGGGCTTAGAGTTACTAACTTCCAACTCTGGTTCTACCTGTGTGGGCCTGGGCACGGCACTGAACGTGTCTTTCTCTGACTTTTCTTCATTCGCAAAACGAAAGTGCTGGACCAGATTAGTGGTTTTCAAACTGTGTTCTGTGGAGTAAAGTTGGGTACTGTTGAATTAGTTGGGGCCAAGAGGATGAGCTCCGGGTCTTCCATTAATTAATTAATTAATTAATTAAGACAAAGTCTCGCTCTGTTGCCCAGGCTGGAGTGCAGGGGTGTTATCTCGGCTCACTGCAACGTTTGCCTCCTGGGTTCAAGTGATTCTCCTGCTTCAGCCTCCCTAGTAGCTGGGCTTACAGGCACCCACTACCATGCCAGGCTAATTTTTGTATTTTTAGTAAAGGCATGGTTTCGCCATGTTGCCCAGTCTGGTTTTGAACTCCTAGCTTCAAGTGATCCACTCGCCCCGGGCTCCCAAAATGCTGGGATTGCAGTCATGAGCCTCTACACCCAGCCTGGGTCTTCCGTTCTTGACTGGGCCTTTTTCTTTTTCATTAGTGAACCTATCATGGTTTTCTGAATAAGATTTCTTCTGAAAAACGTATGTTTGTAGTTAAAATAATGAAAACATTAAACTATGTAATCTGAAAGCCCAGTTTGAGCACCATGACAGTTTTTAGGCAGGTGCCTAAGCAAGATCACTCACTAATTGTCCATGTTATCAATTATTGCTTGTCTTAGTCAAAGAAAAACTCCTGTTTGCAACTTTAATTCACCTGCAGAGTTTCCAAGCTCTGTAAAGCAATTATTGTGTCAGTATTTCTAGCATTTCACACTCGCAGCAGGCTCAGCGTGGCAGGCTTCAAGATACTTTGGTCAGGTGTTATTAGAGCCACAGTCACAGCCCTTACTTTCTGGCTCCCACCTCCATACAGAGTTCAGCGGCACCCACTCATCTCAGAAGTCTTTCTTTTTCAAGCACGTTTTCCCCAGGGCCTTGACATTCTACCCCTTTTTAAAATTACGTGGTCAGAAATAGAGGCACTAAAATATGATCTCAGGGAGACCACGGCTTTTCCTTTCCCTTCATCTCTTCCTTGTCCTCGCCTTTTTTTTTTTTTTAGACGGTTTTACCTGAATGACTGTTATAGACACGGGGGATTTATCTACATCCATTATGACTCATAGAGTTTAAGCATCCAGTTAAATCTCTCTAGGCTTCAGTTCCTAGGGTTTTCCAAATTTCTGCTGACAACTCTTTCATATATAGACTTTTTTTCTTAAAAAAGGATTCAACTTTTTAATCATTCTTAACACACAGTTTTTTTTTTTTTTTTTTTTTTTTTTTAAACATAGTGCTTTTTCATACCCAGAAAGCAGATCTTTATTCTATTCTGGATGATTTAACCTGCACCTTCTATTTGTACAACTCACTTGCAAGTTGCTGCCATTTGGACAGAGTAGTTGAACGAGAAGTCATAATATATGTCAAGGGGTGATAGGGAGCTTCTTTTGCTGGTGTGCACATTTAAAATAAAATCTTTCTAAGAATTCAGAAACTATCAAGATTTCATTGATTAGAAATCCTACAAAGTCTATATAGATAGAATCCATGTGTATTATAAGTAATGTATTTCTTCATCATATAAATGGATTGGTATTTATAACCTAGCTGTTGAGCATTCCAAATAATAAAACATCATTTGTGCAACTAAGTTTTATTTAAATAAGTAACATGTTATGTAACAGGTATGCCATTTTTCATGGTGTTCCATTTTTCTGGTTTATGTTTCCTTTAAATAGTCAAGTTCTTAACTTTTCTGGGTTCTTTCCTTCCTCACTAATTGATTATGTTCCAATTTGCTCCATTTGTGTGTGTGTGTGTGTGTGTGTGTGTGTGTGTGTGTGTATTTTGAGACAGAATCTTGCTCTGTCACCCAGGCTGCTGCAACCTCTGCCTCGTGGGTTCAAGTGATTCTCATGCTACAGCTCCCCAGCAGCTAGGATTATAAGTGCATGCCACCATGTCTGGCTAATTTTTGTATTTTTAGTAGAGACGGGGTTTTACCATGTTGGCCCAGCAGGTCTCGAACTCCTGACCTCAAGTGATCCGCCCACCTCAGCCTCCCAAAGTGCTGGGTTCACAGGCGGGAGTCACCGCACCCGGCCCATTTGTGGTTTTTATATTGTCTCTTACTATGAGATATATTGAATTTAGGTGACTTTCTTAAAACTTTCTGATGCTGGGATATGCTGTCTGTCTTGTCAGATCCAAGATGTCACTGTAGTCCATCAGGAATGCAATGCAATAAAAAGGTGCAGTTTCTTAAATGCAATCAAGGAACATTCCTCATGTTGTTTGCAGAAGCAAAGAAATACAGAAGAAAAGCAAGTAGACCCTCTAAATGCAGTCTAATTATACCTTTCTATTAGTGTCATTGCTGTGGTCTAGCCTACATACACAGCTTGTTTTTCTGTTTGGGTCTCTATTTTGGAAATTCTTTCTAAAAAATGCTTAATTTTAGAGAGAGTATAGAACTAGCAGCAGGTGGTAAAAATGTATATTTTGTTTTTTACAGGAAAAAGGAAAGAATAACAGATCAGATTTTGGATTATACTTTTAAACTTGAATTTTAGTTTAAATCTAAATTGATAACCCTCCCCAAAGATGGCAGCTATAATCATTAATAACATAAGTACTATTCAAGTACTAGTGTAGAGTCAGTTCTTTAGTTATCTGTGTAAACTCTTATGTTGTCATTTCCTTAAACCAGTTAATCAAGGAATGTAAGTTAATTTTAATAGGATTCAAATCAGAACCTAAATTTGGAGAAACCCCAAATATGCTGTAAATACCTTCTGCCCACAGGTGTTTTGGGGAACACTCATGCTTCTACTGGCCTCATTTGGCCTAACTGGGGAAATGGGTCTCCTGCCACATCGTTTTGGGAAGGCAATTTGTCAATACACCTCAAAAATCCTTGAAATTCAAATATTTTGAATGACTTTATGGCATTTATTGAAAGGCATTGCACAATATTTATGTTTAAGGATGTCATTACAGAGTCATTTAACATAGCAATAAAATAGAAATAAATTGAAAAAGTACCCTCTGCTCAAAAAATAAGATAATGATGAAATAAATTTAGATTAGTACCATGGAATAATATGTCACCATTAAAATCCTGATACTTACACAGTATTAATTAAAAGTAGTGGAACTCTAAGTTGTACAGAATGCGACCCCTATGGGAAAAAAGCACTCTCTGTCTTCGTATGCATGGGAAAAAGATTGGAATAACAGTAGTTCCTTAGGGTGGCAGGATTTATTGAAAAAAATTATTGAGCATGAGGAACAGTACAGTGTAATGATAAAGAGCGTGGAGTTTGCAGCCAAACTGTGTGGCTCAACCATTCATTATGAATAAGACCTTGAACAAATTATGTAATTCTCTTTGCCTCAGTTTTCTCACCTGTAAAATGGGAACTAATGTCATTTACACTACGAGGCTGTTGTGAGGGTTAAATGAGTTACCATGTTTAAAGTCTTTTAAACCTGCTTGGTGCATAAGAAATGCTACATAAATTTTATCACTATTATTATTTTTATGTGTTCAGCACAGTGCTAAGTGCTGGGTATACGTTGATAATGGAAAAGGCCAGGTCTTGTCTGTAGAAAACTCATAGTCTGGAGGGGGAAACCAATATTCCCCAAATAATCACATAGATCAGTAATGAAAAAGCATGATCAATGCTGTGAAGAAAAACAATATGGTGTTTTTAGACGGAATAATTGGGGGAAGAACCTTGTTAGACCGTAGAGTCAAAGCATGCCTCTAGGCAGAAGTGGCATTCAATCTAGGATTTGAAATATGAGTTACGTTGGATGTGGAGAGGAGTGGCATATCTGTGAAAGCCCTGGGAGGCTGAGAGCTGGGTACAGGGGAGGTGGGGCAGGGCTAGGGTGCTGGAGTCCAGAGAGCCAAGGGCTCAGAGAAAGGGGAACTGTAGGACAGGCCTGATGGAGGGGAGGAGGTGTCTGGTGGCATTTATCCCAGGGCCACGAGGAGCCTCTGGAGGGGTCTCAGCAAGGGAGGGCTGTGGTCTGATTTCCTTTTGAGGATCACTCCAGTTCTATAGTGCATGTGGCCTTGGAGATGAGGGTGAGGGATTGGAGTTGGAAGGAGGCACTGGGCTGGGAAGGGCGGGAGGTAGAGGCAATGGAGGTGAGATGGCTCAGGGTGGTGACAGCGGTGATGCTGGAAGAGAAAAGATGCCAGACATTTTGAAGGAAGAAGCAGTGAGGCTTGGAGATGTGGTATCAGGGGGAGGAGAGGGCTCAGGCTGGTGTCCACACTTTTCTCTTGAGTCGGTGAGTAGCTGGAGGCCCCAACATTCATGGGCCTGAGAGGAGAGCAGCGGGTCAGGAGGCACATTTTCTTCCTTTCATTTTTCTATTGTATTCCATATTTTCTCCAATAAACAAGTAAAGACAGTATTTAGTTTTAAAAGGATTTAGATGTAGGCCAACTTAAAATTATTTGCTGACAAAAGTACAGGTAACAAACAGAGCAGGAAACAGAAAATGCAGCAAGGAAAGAGGTATCAAAGAATGCATGTAATTTGCTGGGATTGCACTTTTTGGTGTTTATGGAATAGACTGTTTTTTGAAAAAAAAATCAGATCATATAAGGTAGTCTGATGGGTAGCCTGTTTTTAAATCCCTGTAAAATATATCAAGGGCATTTTCTTACATCACTAATTATACTTAAAATGTATTTAAAGTGTTTGTGATTGATACATAATATTTTTACATATTTACGGGATACAAGTGATATTTTGATACATGCATACAATGTGTAGTGACCAAATAAAGGTATTGAAAATATCCGTAACGTCAAACATTTATTATTTATTTGTGTTGGAAACTTTTCAAATCTAGCTACGATGAAGTATACAATACATCGTTGTCACCTATAGTCTCTATTGTGCTACTGAACACTAGAACTTACTCCTGCCATCTAAGCGTATGCTTGTACCCATTAAGCAACCCCTCTTCATCCCTTCCTCACAGCATTTTCTAGCCTCTGGTATCTATCTTTGGACTCTCTACTCCATAAAATACACTTTTTTAAGCTCCCATATATGAATGAGAATGTGTGACATTTGTTTTTCTGTGCCTGGCTTATTTCACTTAACATAATGACCTCCAATTCCATCCATGCTTCAGGAAATGCCAGGATTTCATTTTTTTATGGTTGAATAATATTTCACTGTCTATATAGACCCCTTTTCTTTATCTATTCATCTGTTTATGAACGCTTGGTTTATTCCATATCTTGGCTATGGTGAATAATGCTGCAATAAACATAGAGGTGCAAGTCCCATTTTGATATACTGATTTTCTTTCCTTTGGATAAACACCCAGTAGTGGGATTGTTGGATTGTATGGTATTTCTATTTTCAGTTTGTTGAGAAATCTCCATACTACTTTCCATAATGGCGGTACTAATTTATATTCCCACCAACAGTGTATGAGTTCTCTTTTCTCTGTGTCCTCACTAGCATTTATTAGTTTTTTGTCTTTTTGATACTAGCCATTCTAACTGGAATGAGATGATATTTCATTGTGGTTTTGCTTTGCATTTCCCTGATAATTAGTGATGTTGAGCATTTTCCTATATACCTGTCGGCCATTTGTATGTCTTGTTTTGAGAAATGTCTATTCATGTCCTTTGCTCATTTTTTAATGGGATTACTGTTGAGTTGTTTGAGTTACTTATATATTCTGGATATTAGGCCCTTGTTGGATGAATAGTTTGCAAATATTTTCTCCCATTCTATAGGTTGTCTCTTCACTCTGTGGATTGCTTCCTTTGCTGTGCAGAAACTTTTAGTTTAATATAGTCCAATTTGTCTATTTTTGTTTTTGTTGTCTGTGTTTTTGAGGTTTTAGTAAAAAAATCTTTGCCTAGGCCAAGGTCCTGAAGCCTTTCCCCTGTTCTCTTCTACTAGTTTTATAGTTTTAGGTCTTACATTTAAGTCTTTGAATCCATTTTGCATTGATTTTTATATATGGTCAGAGTTAGGGGCTTAGTTTTTTTCTTCTGCATATGGATAGCCAGTTTTCCCAGCACCATTTATTAAAGAGGGCACCCTTTCCCCAGTGTATGTTCTTGGCACCTTTGTTGATGATCACTTGGCTGTAAAATACGTGGATTTACTTCTGGGTTCTCTATTCCATTTCATTGGTCTACATGTCTACTCTTATGCCGATACTATTCTATTTTGGTGTAAAACATAGTTTTAATAGCTATATAGTATCTTGGTTTGTGGATATGCAATATTTTATTTAATTAATTATTAGTCATTTAGATTATTTTCATTTTCCCTCTGTTATAGAAACCAATGACTTCTTTTAGAGTTTTTTCTTTGAATTCATAAATAATAACTTTTTTTTGTCATTGCCATAGCCATCTTTATTTTCAAACTCTTGCTTCTACTAAGTTAATACAAAGAATATATTAGCACTGTTCCAAACATTGTTTACTCAAATTCCGACTCCAGAGGTTTCCTTATTCACACACACACACACACACACCCTATTCACAGAAGGCCTTTGCTGGCATTGCTGACTTTACCGATGCTCTGGACAGACGGTCTAGGTCGATATTGCTGCAAATGTGAAACTGAATATTTAACACTGTCCCGTGGCACTTTCTGCCGACAATGGATCAAGTCTTGCACCATGTTTATAACTGTCTTCTCTCTTGCTCCTCTTTCAGCTTCCTTCAGTTTTTCTTCTTTGTTCTTTCCCACGCCATCCTATTCATTCATTCATTTATTTATTTTTTAAATTTTTTATTACGCTTTAAGTTCTAGGGTACATGTGCACAACGTGCAGGTTTGTTACATATGTATGCATGTGCCATGTTGGTGTGCTGTACCCATTAACTTGTCATTTACATTAGGTATATCCCCTAATGCTTTCCCTCCCCCGTACCCCCACCCCATGACAGGCCCTGGTGTGTGATGTTCCCCTTCCTGTGTCCAAGTGTTCTCATTGTTCAATTCCCACCTATGAGTGAGAACATGCGGTATTTGGTTTTCTGTTCTTGTGATAGTTTTCTGAGAATGATGGTTTCCAGCTTATCCATGTCCCTACAAAGGACATGAACTCATCCTTTTTTTATGGCTGCATAGTATTCCATGGTGTATATGTGCCACATTTTCTTAATCCAGTCTGTCATTGATAGACATTTGGGTTGGTTCCAAGTCTTTGCTATTGTGAATAGTGCCGCAATGAACATACATGTGCATGTGTCTTTATAACAGCATGATTTATAATCCTTTGGGTATGTACCCAGTAATGGGATGGCTGGGTCAAATGGTATTTCTAGTTCTAGATCCTTGTGAACCTCAATGATTCCTCAATGATTCCATAAATAATAACTTACTTAAGGTGGATTCTTGGAAATGGAATTGTTCCTCTGAAAGTTCTTAGTAGTTTTTTTGTTCCTGCTACCTCTTGTCCTATTCTTTAACTTCTTTGGGGGACACTTTGCTTTGTGTTACCTTCCCTTCCTCCTTTCTGTCTTTCTCTTCTGCTTTTTTCTTCTCCTCATTTTTCTTAAACTGTCAGTTCTTAATCCATTGGGGAGTTTAATCCATTTAAACTATTATTATATGTAATGCATTTGGTTTCTTTTTATTTTATGCTTCTTTGATTTTTATATTTTGGACACAAACTATGTTTTCTTTCTTCCAAAGTTTGTGAGTGTTCCTGTTTTTCCAGCCTGGCATCATGCTATGCACGCAGCAAACATCATGGAAAAACAAATGCATTTGGTTCATAATTCTACTAGTATTTGCTGTTTTCATTCAAGTTTTTCAGAAGCATTATCCAACAGGTTTCTGTAAGTATCATGGTCAATGCTGAAATACCCTCTTTTCTCTTACCTCTATTAGTTTTTGTTCCATTTATTTTATTTTATTCTAAACATTAAGATTCCTCTTGCTGGTATTATTCTTTACTGTACATAGAAGACTGTTTTATTTGTACTCCGTTAGTGCAAAAATAATTTTCTAAAATTTTTCACGAGCCTGCAGTAGATCATTTGCAAAGTATTGCTCTTCTGCTGAGTGTCTCTGGTGTGGGTCCTTCTCCTTTGTTCTGCATGTTGATGTTTTTCCCTCTTTATTCATCCTCAGACTGTCCAGACCCTGTTTTTGTCCACAGATGAGGCCTGGGTTGTCCTTCATCTCTTCTCTGCTTTCATGAGACTTAATATTTGAATCCTCCTTTCAGGACTGTAACAAGGGGATGGCTGGGCACGTCTCTGTCTGATGTGTATGGACAGCAGTCTTCTGCCTAGACACCTCTGCTCTACACAGGGCAATTGCTCTCCTCCACTTTATTCCTGCTCTTAGGTATACCAAAACAACCTAGCAGATAACAGCAGTCATTGCCAGTGTGCACAATCAAGCCGTATTTTTGTTATATGCCCTTACCTATAGGATTTGACAGTTGAGACATCACCTACCAGACTACATTGTATCACAGTATACTCCCTTCTACTCAGTGGTTTTCTGTGAATACCAGTAATTGATTATAGGTTCATAGAAAGAATGGAGTGTGTGTATGCGTGTGTGTGTGTGTGTGTGTGTGTGTGTGTGGTGTATAAGATGGTGGGGTGGGGAAAAAAGAACGAGAGGGAAAGAGAGAGGTGTTGTGGTTCAACCACCTTCAAAGGTATCAGTGTGAATTACTAGAGTTTAGAAACCTGGGACAGTGAGATAATGGGGAAAGGAAGGGCCATTTACCATATAAATACCTGTTACCTCTATAGCCAATCCATGGCATATCACAGCAACAAATATTTACTTTAAATTTATTCAATTTTTTTCATTAAGAAAAGTTTAATTATATTTTATTTAATCTTTAATTAGCAGGCAAATTTAAGGTTCATTTTGGAAGGATCTCTTCAACAGTGTTAAAATGAAATGCTTTGGCATTTAATGAGTTAGTTCTCAGGTCTTTTCAATGACTAATTTCTCAGTCTTCTGATGGCTGAGATTGAAGTGTATTACAATGATTTCTTTCTTAGGCTTTCTGCAGCATCGTTCCTTTGTCCGAAGGTGAATAATTGTTTGGATGCTAGGGTGTGTGCTTTTGAGGACCAAGTTTAGATGTCCACTGGCAGGAAGTGCCATTCCATAAAGCACCTCATCCATAAGAAATCATCATAGATATCTTAGCTGCTTCCTTTAAACATAGTGTGTTAGTTTCTGTGGCTGCTGTAAAAGAAGACCACAAACTGGATGGCCTAAAAGAAGAGAAGTTTATTCTTTCACAGTTCTAGAGGCCAGAAGTCTGAAATCGAGGTGTTGGCAGGGCCACACTTGCCCCAGGAGTGTGAAGGGAGAATCAACTCTTGGTCTCATCTAGCATCTGTGGCTGCTGACATGCCTTGGCTTGGGGCTGCAGCATCCCACCAGTGCTCCATGGTCACGCGGCCTCTGCGTCTTCTGTCTCTGCATAATCTCCCTTTGCCTCACTCTCCTAAGGATGTCTGTTACAGGATTTCGGGTCCACTCAGATTACACAGGATGATATCGTAAGATCCGTTACTTAATTATACCTGCAAAGACTCTTTTTCCAAATAAGGTCATATCCATAGTTTCCAAATATTAGGATGTGGGTATATATATATTTTTGGGGACACCATTTCATGCACTACTCACAATTTTTGAAGAGATTTTATGAAGAACAATTAACTTTGTATAATGAAATCCCACAAGAGTCTTTTATTGAGCAATTTATTTATTTATTTTTTCAGATGGACTCTTGTTCTTGTCGCCCAAGCAGGAGTGCAGTGGCACGATCTTGGCTTACTACAACCTCTGCCTCCTGGGTCCAAGCGATTCTCCTGCCTCAGCCTCCCAGGGAGCTGGAATTACAGGTGCCTGCCACCACGCCCAGCTAATTTTTGTATTTTTAGTAGAGATGGAATTTTACCATGTTGGCCAGGCTGGTCTCAAACTCCTGACCTCGTGATCTGCCCGCCTTGGCTTCCCAAAGTGCTGGGATTACAGGTGCGAGCCACTGCACCTGGTCCGAGCAAATTTTAAAGCAAAACCAAGACTTGGGTGTTCATGAGAATGGAGATAAAGGTTATATGTAAATTGACTTTTTTTTTTTTTTTTGGCCGATGTTTAAAGAAAGCCAGCAAGCATTTTGATCCACTAATCCCTTGTGACAGTGAGTGAGTTAGTTATTAATTTTTTTTTTCCAGCCTCTTCTTCAGCAGGGGTGCCCGGCCAAAATGCAGGCAGCAAGAGAGCATAGGGCTGCAAACTTTGACATCTGTCCCTTGGGTGAGAGCTCCTTGTATGTATGGGAATAGATGAAATTGTAAGGCATTGGCCATGGAGAAAAGGCAATGTCTCTATTTTTGACAGGAGAAGTTAAAAGCAGAGGGGCTGGAAGCTGTGGGGCCAGAGCTAGACTTCTAGGGATGTCAGAAAGATGGAGAGATGATGGGGAGGTGGCTAGAAAGAAAATAGGTTCTTAAAGATCTTAAGATCCTACTTAGATGGCCATCCCAGGTAGCTCGGTGAGGGAAGTTGACAAGTCAGGAATATTTCATATTTCTTGCCATCTCTGTTCCCCAAGCCCCAGGAGACAGGGTATAGGTGGTGCTCAAGCAGAAGAACCTGCATTTGAAAGTACCCTTCTCTAAGAACCTCAAAGTAATTGTTGACTTTTAAAAGCATTTATCTTGCAGAGTTAGCTATTGTTTTATTTTCATCTTTTGAGACCTCGGCTCACGTATACCAGGATGACATAGGAAATTAATTTGAAAGTCTCCTGGCTGGAAGGGGGACATTTTTCACCATCACATGGCCTGATCCATCTCAGCAACCTTGACTCTGGCCCTTGGGGTTCCTGAAAGTCAGGCTCACTGAAGGTCAGCCCCAGAAATGAGAGCTGCATGGAAGAAAACCTGACACGTTAAGACCAGAAAAGGCTCCTTATTTTTCTAAATCTTGCACAGCCCACATTGTCTTCCTTGACTGCTATTAAAGAAGAGGAGAGGCAGAACCCCACATTTGTTAGGCACTTCCTATGTGCCAGTCACGTTGCCTACCCGATCTCCTTTACTCTTCTCAAGTGATAAAAATATTACGACTGCAGTTTTCAGAAGGAAAGAAAAGTTCCTGAGAGGCCAAGTCACGTGACTGAGGCACTTCCTCCTTCCTCTCCACGTGTCCCTCCATGACCTGCTGGGTTTGTTTTCCCCTTCAGCTTCTTTCACCTAGCCCTCTACTGACTGTGCTCCAACCACACTGTGTTGTTTTTGTCTGTTTCTTGAACCTACCAGGCTGGTTCCAGCCTTCGTTTCCCTGCTGTCCTTCTTTCTGGAGTGTTTTTTCCTCCAATCATGGCTTCTGTTTTTTTTTCCCCTCATTTTCTGGCTCTCAGTCCAATGTCATCTACTCAGTGGATCCTTCCCTGACCAGCATGTCTGAATCTACCATCAACTCCAGTTATCTCGCCCCATTTCATTTCTTCACAGCACAAAACGCTTGTCTGGGGTCTGTTCACCCACTAGAATCTAAACCCCATAGTAGCCTCCCTTGTTCACTGTGGCGTTTCCTGGCCTGGCTTGTGGCAAGCCCTCGATATATATTTGTTGAATGAACGAACGAACTAATCGATGAACGAATATATTACCTTCCCGGTGACATTTGCTAGACATTTTGGCACTATTTCCCCCTGTGGTCAACTAGGCCAATTTTAAGGTGAATTGCGAGACTGTGTTTTGGACCTGACAAGTTGTCTCACAATATAGCCTATGCAGCGTCAAGGCAAAACTGAAGAATATGTATATTAAATTAAAAAAAAATGAGATTGGACAATATAGATAACCAATCCTTGGTTTTGGGATTTATTTTTCTGTCTGAATTGGTACACCCTTTAGCATTAGGCTAAAGAAACCACACAGAATACAGAGACCTGTCTCAGGTAATGGAGGTGTGAGAGAGAATAATCTGTTGGTCTTAGTTGACTGTTAGCTCAGCAGCAATTAACCGTGGAACCCAGGTGTTGGTATTAAGTGTTATAACCCATTCATGACTCTCAGCATGAAAGTGAGAGAAATGTCCAAAACTGAACTCATTACCTTCTGCCTGAAAATGTTTCTTGTCCAATATTTCCAATCTTAGCGATGGCACCTAACTAGTATTTTGTCTAAGTCAGATTCTACGGGAAGAGGGGGTCATATTAGATTCCTCCCTTTCCCTTCAAATAGAAAAGTATTGAAGTGCTGTTGAGGCTACTTCTCTGCTTATCTTTTCAGCTACATGTCTTGTTAGAAACCACATTATCCTCCTCCCACCTGTCAGCCTCATGGTCGCACTAAACAACGTTGCAGATTTCTTTCTTTTTTTTTTTTTTTTTTATTTGAGACGGAGTTTCACTCTTGTTGCCCAGGCTGGAGTGCAATGGTGCAATCTTGGCCCAATACAACCTCCACCTCTCGGGTTCAAGCAATTCTTCTGCCTCAGCCTCCCGAGTAGCTGGGATTACAGGCATGTGCCACCACGCCCAGCTAATTTTGTATTTTTAGTAGAGACGGGGTTTCTCCATGTTGGACAGGCTGGTCTCGAACTCCCGACCTCGGGTGATCCACCTGCCTCAGCCTCCCAAAGTGCTGGGATTACAGGCGTGAGCCACTGCGCTTGGCCAACGTTGCAGATTTCATAGTGCATTGCACTATTTCAGAATTCTATGCCTTTGCTTATGCTGCACTGAGAATGTCTTCTCTTTCTGTCTGCCTCTCAACACACTCTCGGTTTTCAATACTCAAATCAAGTGTCATCTTCCCGTTGAAACCTTTCCTGTTTCTTTTCACTGATAGAATTAGCTACTCTTATCTATGGGTATCTGGTACACCTTATACACACTTAATCCATCTGTTTCTGTAGTGCTTAGCATAGCACCTTATTTGAAGTACTCCATGCCTGCCTACTAAATGAAAATTTCGATCTATAGGAGGTTGAGGGAGTCGGCTTCCTTTGCTCTGTAACTAAATGTATAGTGTGGTGAGGTGATTCTCATGGCAACCCCTAAGTCTGTGTAGTTGAGAGGTGGAAAAGCCTGGGATTTAGAAATTCACGATGGGTGCTCTACACAGTGTGTCATGGATAATCTTTACATGAATAATTGACAGTTGACTGTGGCATCATCAATTAGTAATGGAGGTCAGTCTTGTTTCATTAGAATGTAACTTCCTGGAGGTACAGCTTTTGCTCATTTATGTCTGAAATTTTTTAAAAGTACAGTGTCAAAAATAGTGTGGGTGCTCAAAAAGTTGAAAATAAATTAATCAAGTATATCAGGTTCCAGAGTGACCAAAGGAGAGGCTGATATTCAGGAAACCCATTTGCTCTCATTAATAAAACAATCTTATCCATATTAAAGTAACAGTAGATGAGGATAGGAAAAGGATCTATTAGTGTGGTCCAGCTGCGGACCTCTAAGATCATTCCTTCCTTCACGGAGCTCATGAATAATAAAATAAATCGGTGTGACACCAGGGAATAAGCTGTAAAGTGTCACAAAATGCCAGGAACAAAATCCATCCAAAGTGCTCTTTTTCTTCCTGAGGAAAAACCTAAAAGAACTTTTCTGATTACCTGACAGTCCATTTAATCCCCAGGAAACATTCCTTTGTTATAGTTTCAAGGAGAATTACTTGAAATAATCCTTTGTACAATGTGCCTGGTTCTATTTTAGTTTTAAATCGTGTCCCCTTTCTTTTTGAATTTGTTAAAAAAAAAAAAAAAAAAAGACATCTAATCAATGCCCAAGTGGAAGTGGTATGGCCAAGTCTGAGTTTCTTTCTCTCCAGGATGAAGTTACCTTTTGTGTAGAGGGCCTTTTAAGAGAGACTTGAAAGACTTCAGGAGCTGAGAAAGAATAAAAAAAAATCCTGAATGTTATAATTAAACTGTACGGACTTAACCATCTCTCTTGAATATTATTGAAGAGGAGCATGCTTTTGACCAACTCCATGAACGGATGCTCACGGTGACCCAGATTTTAGGGTACATGGGCATTTCTCAGATAAATGCCTATGAGAATTCGGAGCACCTGGTCAAGCGGGGAGACACAGCCTTACCAGCAATCAGGTCTGGTCAACTGCTTATTAGTTGAAAAGTGGTGATAAAGAAGAAAAAGAAAGCGAAGGAAAAAAGTCCAATATCCTTTATGCCTTTTAGACTTTCCCACATTTTGGCTTGGAAATACATCAAAGCAACACTAATAAAGAGAGAAAAAACTCAGGGGGATTTTAATCGAGAAAATAAAACATATTTAAGTTTACACGTATGGACTCTGTCTGGGAGATAAAGATAAGTGCCTTTAGGGTGATCTTGCTGGTGGACACCCCTCCCCCATTCTGCAGTATCATTGATGGGGATTTTTTCATCATAAAATCATCAGGCAGGGTTCCTGTAGAAGTTATGCTGTGCTTTTCCGACTTAAATATTTTCTTATCTCCTTCAGATTTTTCTTTTCTCTTTCCACTCTCCGAGATGGGTAAGGAGGTGGGAGTGAGAAGCAGATGTAATTCCTGATGCAGTTGTAATGTTTCCCAAACTCATTCCACCCTATGGCTCAATCCAAAATCCAAATGCAAAACGAATTAATAGTGAACATGGATGCAATAATTCAGGCCATTGCTCAGGCACTTTTTTTTTTGTCTTTCAAAAATATATTACTTTTTTTCTTCTTCTAGAGACAATTTCTGTTTGATCTTTACAAAATAACATAACGTTAAACCACAGAGTTTTTTTTTTTTAAGAATGAAAAGTGTTCTAGTAATTTTGGGCTAGCTAGTTGCAAGGAAGATTCATGAAAACTTAAGATGGCAACTTTATTCACTCAACTGTTCAAGGGATTTCAAGTTTTTCTTAGAACTTTTTTCCCCCTTTTACTTCATTTTAGAGAAGAATGGTAGATTCCATGACTGCGTTTTAAAACAAACGTGTAGTTAAAAATCATATCCAATTTGGCCTTAACTAGAGCATGGCAGAAATAACAAAAGGCAGTTAATGTGGTATGAGCTAAATGCTTGTGTCAAGTGGCTGGCACATTATCTTCGTGTCTTTAACAAGGAGGACTTCACTTGCAGAAATGGCTCTTGACAAAGTTAAGTGGTCCTATATATTGTTTGGGAAATTGCCCTTATTTTGTGTGCTTCTTGTTCCAGTAATGGAACCCATGAGCAGTAGATAATTGTAGGAGCCTCATCTATCAAATAATATTAGAAGTCAACAGCTATAATCTGAGCCACTTGCTTTACACAGCTTTTCTCTGTATTTTCTGTTCAAATTGTCAGTTGTTACCTGTAAGTGTCCCCATTCCCTGTGGTTGATAGAAGCAAAAAGATTTAAGTAAATCAGGAGGTGAGCAGTGTGCAGGCTTGGGCGCAGGCCCCATAACCAGCACACCACAGCAGATGATAACAGCTCCCTGAATAGGGAAAATCATGGTTCTTTGTACTGCATTCTATGTTACTATTACTGGTGCAGAGGCTGGGTGAAAGGGTGTTTTTAGAGATACTCTGGGCAGTTAAAAACTGAGTTTAAGAGGGTCAGAAATAAACCTCTCATTACTGGAGGGTAAACACACGGAGCATTTCAGCATTCTGACCTACTTTGGTTTGTCTCGCATGCCCCTGTGTTACAAGCAAAGTTGTACAAAAATACAGTTGTGCAAGCTTGGTGTTCGGTACTTAGGTATTTACTAGCTCTCATAAACTTATTTGTAGGAATAAAATATTTCATAATAAAAAGAAGAATGTTAGTTTCGTTGGAATAGTTATGATATGTGTCTTTGGTGGCTTTCTCTATCAAAGAAAAATCATAAAAATACAAAAATCAATAACATAAAAACAGGAAGGCACCTCAGCCGATGGTAGAGAGTTTTTATGCATAGGAGCATTATATACAGATCATATAGTTATATAAATATATAAATTATATATGTATCTATACATATTTATATATAAATTATACATGATGCATATAAATTGTAGGATCATGTTGTGAAGTATCCTGCTTTTCCCCACTTAACGTATGTTAAACATATTTCTATGTTCATAAATATTCATTTACTATACCATTTGATGGCTGCATCATATTCCATTCCTTGCATTCCCTATTGGTGGATATTTAGAGTACTTTCACATTGTTACCATATAAACACAGCTGCGACGAATATCCTTGCAGCTAAGACCTTATCAGCATTCATGATACCATCTTTAAAATTATTAGAAGGATTAATGGTTTAAAGGGTTTGTACAAAAGAGGGCAAACCAATTTCTGCTGTTACAAGGAGTATGTGAAAGATTCGGAAGTGCTTTCTTCCCTTGGCATCAACTATGTCCAAATGCTTTTTAGATATTTATAGCCATGGAGAGATGGTTGAGGGAGGCATGCGGGGTGGGTGTTGCGAGTTGTTGAGCACCTGTGGATGGTGGCGACCTGGGACAGCTTCGGCAGGAAAGAGGGGGCATTCTGAGCAGGGGGCATTTCCTGTGGTTGGAGAACTGCACAGTCTGAGGCACAAGGATGGATACAAAGGCACAGAAATAAGCAGCCTGGCTGACTGTAGCCCGGCAAAGGTGGCTGTGTGGCAGGTGGGGTCTGCTGTCTTTCCCAGTGATCTTTCTTTTCTTTGAACATCTACAGAATTTACATTATATCATATACTTTAACACAGCAAAACTATTCTCTGACAGTGTTCAGCCATTGAATATTTGGTGTTGCTTTCCCCATGGGATTATGGATTCTTCAGAGGTAAGGAACACCATAGGTAAGTGCCCAGAGGACCCAGTGTGGTCAGGGAAGAGACAGTGTGATTAGCAGAGGTTGGAAAACTTGCTTCTTGGGCTGAGCTTCCTCTCTCTGTTTTTGAACACTGATAGTTTTGCTCATGAGGTTTTTTTCTTTTATCCATGACTCTGTTTAGGAGAGAGATCTGGGGTTATTAAACATCACTTGCACTTCCACATTTTTTTTTTTTGAGACTGAGTCTCGCTTTGTTGCCCAGGCTAGAGTGCAATGGTGCGATCACAGCTCCCTGCAACCTCCACCTCCTGGGTTCAAGCGATTCTCCTGCCTCAGCCTCCCGAGTAGCTGGGTTTACAGGCACCCACCGCCATGCCCAGCTAATTTTTGTATTTTCAGTAGAGATGGGGTTTCACCATCTTGGCCAGGCTGGTCTCGAACTCCTGACCTTGTGATCTACCCTCCTCGGGTTCCCAAAGTGCTGGGATTACAGGTATGAGCCACTGCACCCAGCCACTTCCACTTTTTTTTTTTAAACTACTGATTTAAAGATTCAACCCCAATGATCAAACCAGTGCTTCTGTTTTCTGTTTTTAGTGATATGGTTTTCAGGCATTTCATTGACCATCAGTTTCCCAACTTGACTACTGTTCCTCCCAATCAGAAAGTGTTCTGGGGCTGGTTTGTCATTGCAGGCCATGGCTGCTCAGAAAGTAGAAATATAAATCAGCATCTTTAGCCTTTTTCCAGTGGGGTAGTAGATAATAATTTATTCTCAAGAGCTGGTCCTCCTATGGCTTCTTGTGCTGGGCTGTACCAAATGAAACATGAGGTCAGGTGAGAAGGCCGCCAATGGCTCTTTGTGGGGTTCAATGGAAAGGCATTTAATTCAACTGGAATTTCCCATACCGGGGACTCGGGCCCAGCAACAGCTGTGCTTTTAAGGCTTTGATTGCTGCAGAATCACCTCCCCAGCTAATGGAAAGTCTGCGTTTCTATTTCTGTTATTAAATAACGGGCACAGGGCTAGAGCCATGGATGCTTTTCTATCCAGAGCTGATACTTCGGCCTCGATGCCCTGGAACATAGCTATTTGCATTTCTAACATGAAAAATGTTCTCGTATGGCATTTCAACAAAATATTTATATAGTTCAATAGTTGTTCAAGACACCAATGAAGAAAGAAAGGCAATAATTTTTACAGTTGTGTGATAAAAATTACCAATTGCTGTTAGAGATATGCCATGTGACCCTCCTCTAATGCATGCTGCCTACCAAAAAAAAAAAAAAAAAATAGTCAGTAGAAATTCAAAATGATGAAGCTGTGTTTGAAGTTTCAGCAATACTAATGGAAAATGGGATGTGCTACTGAGATACAAAGCTGTGGGTGGCAGACATGATACCTGGAAGGATCTTCCGATACTTAGAGTTGTTTTAAGATTAAATGGAAAATCAAAACTAGGATTATATGAATACTTCTTTACCTGGATAATTATAAAGTAAGGTAAAGTGGAGCACTAATCTGTGCATATGAGTGTCACTGTTAGTGTATTGTTCTCCAGAATTAATTTAAATTGCTGGAGAGCAGGTTGACCATTCGCTTAACTGCTATAAATTTGAACATTATAATTTTCACAGTCAATAAATAATTATGAAGGACTGACTTTGTTTTGGAATGCATATGTTCATTTATTGGTCCATAATTTACTAGTCCCTAAGAAGTTTGCTATAAGGACAAACAAAGTCATACATCTATTGAAGATAAAGAGTTTATTCAGGAAATACTATGTACCTAGGCCTCCAGCCTGTATTATTACATTTCTACAATAACACTGCAAGGTACTTTGAATTAATTTCAAGGTACAGATGAATAAATAGAGGCGCAGAGAGGTTAAGTGATAAAGATAATAAGTGGTTAAAGTGTAAATCAAACACAGGTGATCATGATCCCCAAAGCCCAACCACTCTGTTACACTGACTGCTTTACTAGAACACTTTATATTTCTGAGACAGACCTGTAGGGTTTAAAAATGACTATGTTGATCACAAGATAGCAATATTTAATTCCATTCAATTCCATTCCTTTAAAGGAAAAAAAACACTCATCCATGTGTAGCCGATTGCTTTGCCTTCTGTATATCTGTTTTGTGTGTGAAGGTTTATAGCTATGTATTGACTTTCTTCACTATCTCAGTTTATGCACCTAATGATTGTTATTAGTATGCTTAGTGACCTTCTCTAAAAATTTTACAATAAGAACACACCTGAAACAACTCATCTAAGTAGCTTTTAGTTGGTAAAATGCCTTCAGTGGCCAAACTAAAGCCATATATACTCATTTACGTGAACGCTATTCTTGCAATTACTGTTGGAGTGACAGTTTCTCTGAGGTATTTGAATGATGCAACTTGTTCAAGTTTAATGCTATCTATTATGAACTCTGCTGCATGCTGTTAATAGCTGGAAGGCATTGATTTTGTTTTCTGCTCTCTTATCTCAAGCCCATACATTTTGCTTGCATTATTGACTGTTCTGATCATTTCATGCACCATCTCTTTAGAAGATGTATAAATCAATGTCAGCTATGAAACTTAAGTTGTTTATTAGGCTGCCATGTAGGTTTACACCTTCATGAAAATCATCTAATGTGGTCGGTGTCAGATGTTTCAAACAATTGTTGACCAGGTCTGATGAAAGAGGACAGCTTTGGAACAAGTCACCACTGGAGTAGGAAAGTTCATTCAATTATTTATTTGGGTCACATGTTATACTTGACTGGATGCACTTTTTAATGATGTTAATTAACTTCTTCAGGGTGTTAAATTAGTTTAGAACTGCTATGATTATAGCATGACATAAATTGGACTCTCTAGTCTAAGAGAGGCATTTGAGTTTTGCACACAAAAAGGATATTTTGTACTGAATTAGTGCAAATGAAACCACATTGCTTACATTTGAGCATACTTGATAGAAGACCCATGCAGACTTCAGATCAATTTCACACTTGAATCACAGAGTCAAAAAACAAGTGCAGGAGCCTGAAAGCCTGTCCATCATTTGATACAATTACCAAGTTCTTTATCCAGTATCCAAAGAGTATCAAATTGCACCTCTAATCTAATAAAAAGTGTTTTTCATAATTAAGGCAATACGAAATGCCCTGCAAAATCCATTCGTAAAGTTCAGCTTCTAAACACTTCCTGTGCATAAAGCAAATTTTGGATTAGTTTAGACTTTATCTTTTTTCCCTAATTTTTATAATGCTTTTGATTCATCTCTTCTACTTAGGATTTTGCAGGGCGTTTTTCAAATATGGAGATCTTTTCTTCTCCTGGTATGAAAGGTGAAGGGTTGCACAGGGCGGCATTACTTATAGCCAATTTCTGGGGCAGCTGTGGTTCCAGTAATATTAAGTGCCTCATTTCCTCCCACATGTTGTGAGAGGTGGGTTTGGAAAGCCCTCCCTCAGCAATCGGTCACCTGGACCTGGCTGTGATCTCAAAAAGTTGCTCACTAGTTAAAAATTAAGTTCAGAAGAAAAAAATGGTAATCAAATTTTCTTTAAGTATTTATTGCCTGGATTAAAAAAATAAACTCGTAACCAAATATAAGTTCAAGGAACAATTATTTTTTAAGTTATACATTTGTGTGAGAGATGCTTTATAGAGGGTTGAATTGTGTCCCCCAAAAGATATGTCCACCTTAAACTTTAGAATCTGACTTAGGGAATACGGATCTTTTCAGGTAAGTATATTGAGATCATTCTGGATGAGGGAGGGTCCTAATCCAATAGTAAGTCCTTGGGAGAGGAGAGGAGAGGAGAGGAGAGGAGAGGAGAGGAGAGGAGAGGAGAGGAGAGGAGAGGAGAAGAGAGAAGAGGAGAGGAGAGCAAGGGAGTAGGGGAGGAGTGGGGGGCCAGGATGGGTGGAGGAGGAGAGGGGAGGTGGGAGGAGGGGAGCCAGATGAAGACAGAGGCAGAGATGGGAGTGGTATAGCCCCGAGCCAGGAAAAGTTCAGCAACACCAGGGATTGCCAGAAACCCGCAGAAGCCAAGACAGAGGCATGGACCGGGCTCTCCTGCAGGTCCTCCAGAGGGAACAAGCCTGCGGTCACCTTGATTTTGACCCTCTGGCCTCCAGACCTGTGAAAGAATGAATTTCTGTTGTTTCAACCCACCAAGTTTGGGTAATTTGTTATGGTAGCCCTAGGACACTCATCTATCCCCCGTGCACTTACATCTGACCACCGATGTTGCTTCACTGAGATTCTGTCTCTTTCTTTCAGGATTGTGCTCTCCCTGGAAGGCCCTTTGCTCCCTCTTCTGCTTGCTGAGCTCCCCCATGCTGCCCAGGCCAGTTTTTTGATCCCTCGCTCTGCTTGGTTCCTTAACCCTCCTTTTCCCTGGGTGTTCATAGCACATGTCTCAGTCTGCCCATGCTGCTGTAACAAAATCCCTAAGACTGGGTAATTTAGAAACAACAGAACTGTATTTCTCACACTTCTGGAGGCTGGAAAGTCCAAGAGCAAGGCACGGGCAGATTTGGTGTCCAGTGGGGGCTGCTCTCTGCTTCCAGGACAGCGCTTTATTGGTGTGTCCACACATGGCTGAAGGGATAGACAGTAGGAGGGCAAAAAGGGACACACTCGTTCCTGCTCCCTCCAGCTCTTCTCTAAAGGCACTAATTCCATCCATTGGAGTGGAGCCCCCAAAGTCTAATTACCTTCTAAAAGTCCTTCTTCTTAATAGCACCACCTTGTGTTTAAGTTCCAACATATGGGCCTGGTGCGGTGGCTAACGCCTGTAATCCCAGCACTTTGGGAGGCCGAGGCGGGCGGATCATGAGGTCAGGAGATCGAGACCATCCTGGCTAACACGATGAAACCTGGTCTGTACTAAAAATACAAAAAATTTTTTGGCATGGTGGCAGGCGCCGGTAGTCCCAGCTACTCCGGAGACTGAGGCAGGAGAATGGTGTGAACCCGGGAGGCGGAGCTTGCAGTGAGCTGAGATCATACCAGTACACTCCAGCCTGGGTGACTGAGTGAGACTCTGTCTCAAAAAAAAAAAAAAAAAAAGTTCCAACGTATGAACTTTGGAGGGACACGTACAGTCACACCACAGTGGCATGTTGTGTCAGTGTGCGGAATTGTGCTGTTTATGTCTGCCTTACATTAAGTTGTAAGTATTTATGTCCTTTCTTAGAGCAAAGGTGCCACGATGTCTGGAAACACATCTTGTTCAGCTTTACATTTGCTAGAATGCTAACACAGACCTTCATCTACAGTCAGGTTTCAAAATATGTTGAATCGAATTGCATGGCATCCTTTGCCATGAGAAAATTTTGTTGTTGTTTCACAATTTGGGTATCAAATTGTGTATGCAGAAGAAATTGAAGCTATGGGGGAAGTAATTTCCAAAAGCCAAAACTCGATGATTCTAAAAGCAAATGTTGTGAGAGCTGCTTATATTTCAATATGTTTTTGAATGAAAATATGTTGTTCAATGGATAATTTCAAGTCCAAATACATTCCCAGGGAATATGATGTTGAATCATACTTACAGTTGGGGATACTTAATTCACTGTGTTAATCAGTATGCATTTGACTTGTCTATTTTTATGGGAATTAGTTACTCAAATATTCTTCTGAAACATGTTATACTTTCATAATAAAAATATGCCTCTAAAACTCTTCATTCAGGACTTTAAAAGCACCTTATTCACATCTAGTTGACTTTTGATCATTTTGTTTAGCTATTTATGCAAGATAATGTGTTTGAAAGCACTTTTAGAACTGCCGTGTGTAATACATACTAATTATGAAGTTTGAAAAGTGGTCCTCAACTCTGAACTGCCAAATGCAGGTAAGCACTCAGCAGCGGTTCATCACGGTTCAGATCGTCTTTTGTGTCCCATTTTTGTCTAGTGCGTGCTTCCTGGATTTAAGCCCTTTAGTACCTTTTCTGTGGCATAGGTCCCAGTGTTGCTGCTCCCACTCTCTTGATGTTAAAGATTTTGGCAGAAGGCCAAGTGCTGTATTGCTATGGTTTGGATCTGTGTCCCCGCACAAGTCTCATGTTGGATTGTAATCCCCAGTGCTGGAGGTGGGGCCTGGTGGGAGGCGACTGGATCATGGGGGTGGATTTCTCATGGATGGTTTAGCACCATTCCTCTTGGGGCTGTCCTTGTGATAGTGAGTGAGTTCTTGCTAGATCTGGTTGTTTAAAAGTGTGTGGCCCCTCCCGCCTCCTTGTTTCTGCTTTGTCCATGTGACATGTGTGCTCCCCATTCACCTTTTGCCATGATTGTGATTGCTGAAGCCTCCCCAGAGGCCAAGCAGATGGCGACACTGTACTTCCTGTAAAGCCTGCAGAACCGTGAACCAATGTGTTGAACAAATAAGCAGTAGTCATGATTTTGTTATAGATGATCATGAATTAAACTACCTAAATTTAATTCATTCAACAAATACCTATTGTTCCAGGCTCTGGAAATAGAACAAAGGTGTCACAGTGTCTACCTTTTCAGGGAGAAGTCAGATATTTAAATAGGACATTCAAGGGTAAGGGCAGTCTGCGATACAGTCTGAGCTGTATGATGGGCACCCATGATCAGTCAGGCTACTCACAGCTCAACTTGACCTTTTCTGGTTAAATATCGCAGAATGTCCAAATGTCTTTATCTCCTTTCCCTCCCCTAATCCAGTGGAAATGGCAGCAAAAGAATAGAAGTGGATAAACCCACAAACACAAAGAAAAGGCGATCGGAGACACCAGCAAGTAAGAGAATATTCCCAGAAGCCTGGAGTGGCAAATGAAAGAGCAGAGTACAGGAAGTTACAATCCAAGGGACTTCATAGGGGAGACTGTGAGCGGCGAGCCAGTCCACACCACAGCTGTAGAAACTGGACAGAATAAGGGCTCTGAGGGTTCAGTTACTGTGGAAGGCAGCGGGTGGGGAGGCACCAGACTGGGAGCAGGAGATTGGCAGGAAGTCTGGGGATGCAGTGCTTGGGCCCCTTGGGTTCCTGCCTCAGTTCATGTGTCCAGTTGATGACCCCCACAGGCAGGAGGTAAGTTATTTATGTATTTATTTATGAGACAGAGTCTCACTCTGTCGCCCAGGCTGGAGTGCAGTGGTGCTATCTTCACTCACTGTAACCTCTACCTCCCGGGTTCAAGCGATTCTGCTGCCTCAGCCTCCTGAGTAGTTGGAATTACAGGTCCTTACCACCACACCCAGCTAATTTTTGTATTTTTTTTTAGTGGAGACAGGTTTCACTATGTTGGCCAGGCTGGTCTCGAACTCCTGACCTCAAGTGATCTGCCCACCTTGGCCTCCCAAAGTGCTGGGATTACAGGCATGAGCCACCATGCCCAGCAATAAATTTATTTTTTAAATAAATGAAACCAAACAGAACTAGGAGTTAGCAACAACAAGGACAGTGAAGGGCAGGGATGGAGTGGATACTTAAGCACAGGGTCTGAAGTGAATATCTGTAATTGACTTCCTGGTCCTTATCCTCTACTCTGCTCCCCAAGTACTGGAAGGCAGGCATTGCATCCTAACACCCCTCCCCTTGGCCCCCCAACTGCCATATATATTTATTCAGAACAGAAGGTTTTTAGATTCTTCTCTGGAGAAATAGATCTTTCCATATTGACATTTAAGTTATTCTAGTGAAAAAACCGACTTACCATCTCATCATAATATAGTGAAGCCTGTGACTTAGCAAGGCCAATCGAGGCAACTAGAGCTTCCATCTAGAGTTTTAGGGCTCCAGTCTGAAATAAAAGTAGACAGCTGAGATCACCACCCATTTGTGGAGGGTCTCCAAAATGAGAGAGGCTAAAGCAGACAGGAGAAAAGAAATTTTAGAGGAAATAGAGGCATAGCAGGGAACTGAAGAAAATGTCAAAAAAGAGACCATTCTGTTTTGTTTTGTTTTTGAGACAGGGTCTCAGTCTGTCACCCAGGCTGCAGTGCAGTGGCATGATCATGGCTCACTGCAGCCTTGACCTCCTGGGCCCAAACAATCCTTCTGCCCACCTCCCTAGTAGCTGGGACTACAGGCACGCACCACCATGCCTGGCTAATTTTTGTAATTTGTTTTTTAAATTGAGATGAGGTTTTGCCATGTTGCCCAGGTTGGTCTCAAACTCCTGGGCTCAAGCTATCCTCCCACCTCAGGCTCCCAAAGTGCTGGGATTATAGGTGTGAGTTGCCATGCCCAGCCCACCCTTCAGAATTCCCTTTAATTAATTCAGGAGAGAGGGAAAGATACGGCAGGTATGAAAGAAGGCAAGGATACAGTGAAAAAGGAGCAACCAGAAGTGCTGTTGGAAATTAAAAACAAGGTAATAGAAATAAAATTCCAATACAGAGATCGAAACGAAGTTCAGGAAATTTTTCTAAAACAGAACAAAACAAAGTATCTATCTAACCCCTCCTCCTGCTCCACACAAGACACAAAACTAAGAGATGAAATAGGAGAAAAGATAGGAATTGAAGGATTATCCTAGGAGGTCCTATGTGGCCAATAAAAGCTCCAAAATGAAAGAATTAAGTGGAAGAGAGAGAAATATTAATGATCTAATACGAGAAAAATTTCTATTGCAGAACATGACATTTTTTAATTGAAAGGGCGTATTGTGTATCCAGCACAGTGAAGGAATAAACACCTCACATTAAGGCATTTTATTATGATGTACTAGCATACATGAGAAAGAGAAGATCTTAACAGTTTCCGCAGCGAAAAAGTCATACTGGAAACCAGAATGGCATTGGATTCGTTAACAGCAAGCCTGAATGTGAGAAAGTCTTTAGAATTCTAAGGGAAAATAATTATTAGTTAGAATTTTGTACCCAGAGAAACTATCTACCATATGTGAAGGTAGAATAAAATAATTTCCTGATGTGAAAGGACTCAGAAATGAATTTCTCATTATATACATATATATGTCTTTATGTATGTATCTAGAATATATCATTGCATATTATATATATAATGTGTATATATATATACACATATATATAAAATATATTAAACATTTTTAAAGGAGACTTCTCTGGCAATGTGAGAACAGAGACCAGTAACATAAAGAGAATGACTAGGGCCCTGCAAAAGGGCTGAAACACAAGAAAGTGGGGGAAAAAAAGTCTGAGGGTGTCAGAGGAATCCCAGGTCATTGGTTCATTACCTGGTCCTACCTTCGCCTTTCAAATATAATCAATATGCTGACTTTTACATTTAGCATTACCTTGCTAGTTCTTCATAAATTTGCCAGGTATATATTTCCAAACATTATGTCATGCAGGAGGGCAGAAGGGTTTGGGTGAAAGGTTGTTAGGGAAAAAATAGCTTATATGGGCCAGGTGCGGTGGCTCATGCCTGTAATCCCAGCACTTTTGGGAGGCTGAGGCGGGTGGATCACTTGAGGTCAGGAGTTCAAGACCAGCATGGCCAACGTAATGAAACCCTGTCTCTACTAAAACAAAAACAAAAACAATTAGCCTGGCATGGTGGCACACACCTGTAATCAATCCAGCTACTGGGGAGGCTGAAGCATGAGAATCCCTTGAACCTGGGAGGTGGAGGTTGTGGTGAGCTGAGATCGTACCACTGCACTCCAGCATGGGTGACAGAGCAGCATCCTGTCTCAAAAAAAAAAAAAAGAAAAAAAAAGAGATTCTATGATAGTGTTGAGCTGTTGGTGAATAATATTGATGTGTATTTGTTAGATTTGATAACATATAAAAAATATTTGAGATAGATATTGGAAAACTAAGCAAATGAAAAACAAGAAAACATTAACACCCATTTCTCTTTCTCCTACTTGATTATGAGCTTGTGGAGGGAAACAGTCTTGTGTTCTCCACACCTTTCTACCCGGTGCCTCGCCTCTTGTTGGGGACGTAATACACGTATGTGAACAGCTAGCATGCAAACTTGATGATGACATTGCAAACACCCCGATGAGCAAATATGCTCTCTTATATACCAATCTATATGTGAAATTATCTCTGTGATTTCATAGTAGTAAAGCTTGTTTCTTCTGGGAAATGGTCATGCTATATTATCAGACAACAAATGCTTAATAACTCATGATATTTTTTCCATTTTCTACATTACCTACTACAAACTTATTGTCTGCTAGAAACTCCATTCAAAATTAGGGTGCTTTGTTTCATTGAGAGTTTGGTAGCTTCCGTGTGGTCCATATTTTCTGGGTCCATATCTGTGGGAAGTTTATCAGATATATGTCAAGTTTGGGGTTCCTTCAGAGAAGGTTCAGATTTGCTTTAGTTAGATGCTTAAGGGACATGGGCAACCCAGGATCTCTTTACACGTCTGGGTTTTCCAGTATGCCAGATGCTGTGATTTTGAAATACAGGCTCATCTGAGGGGGCTTGGTGGAAAGATTTTTCTTTTCAGCCCTAAGGTTTAAGACAGGACCTTTCTTGTGGTTTCCTGGAGTATGGAGGGTTTATTTTTTGGTTAACCCTTGCTAAGAGTACAATGCTTTGGGGTTCTACCCTCGTGGGATGGAGTGTGTATCTCTTATGTCACTTCTATCTTAGGCTTTGCCCTTGAAGACCAAGCTCAAGGTCATCTGGTTTGGCAGCTTTGGGGCTTTCCTGCTCATTCAGAATCTGACTTTTACCTGAATTTTGGCTTCTGAGTACTTCTTACTTTCTTATCAGCTCATCGATGTAGGTAAAAACAGGTTTTAAATTTTATTAAGCATTTGTCATTGTTTATAGCCAACAGTTTTGTTAGAGTATCTAGCTTACCAAACTATTGGAAATAAAAGGCAAAAACTCATTTCAAGTAAATAAAATGTTATCCTTACAATACCAATAATCAATTCACTCCTTTATAGAGAATTAGACAAATAAAATGAGTCCAATTAAAATTTCTCTGACTTGAAAGACTGACTGGACACTGATCAAGTAATTAAAAGAAATATAAATTCTGAATACTGAAAAAAAGAAAAAAAAACAACAAAGCAAAACACAACAGTGTATGCAGTCATTTATCTTGTCTGGTAACATGCTTCTTTGACTGAGCCGGGAGGCTGGACAAGTTGACCTTTCAATGCCCCTTCAGTTCTGTCATTTTTATGACATTTGTGGGGGAAAAAGCTAGACTTTTAGAACAGTTTTTCACTGTGAGTTTGTGAAGTGACATTATGAAACTGGTCTAGTTTCTATCTGTCAATTTCAACTTCCTGCGGTGAAATTTCCAGGTACTGAGTTTTACTCTGCAGGACACAAATTTCTTTTTCTTGTGATTTTTCTGTTTTCTTAGGCTTTCAAAATCTTATACAAAAATGTGTTAAGAATGGTTCCCTCCATCTGTAGCCATAGGGATTTCCCTTTGGCTTCTCTGTAGATAGACCAAGCATCAGAAATAACAAAATCAATTTTCCATTAATAGCTGATAGTGTGGTCAGTGCAAAGATTAAGGGAAGGAAAATACTTTTAGTATTCAGAAAGATTTTGTCATTGCTGTAAGTCACCAGGGTCTTTTGTGACACAGCCAGCATAGAAATATACACGTAAGGGGTTATTCATTAGTGTGGAATTTGATGTCTGATGCCTTATTGGTCCCTAAAAGTTTACCACTGTGTGACAGACGGTGGCTCTCCCTTTCAGTCACTGGCTTGTTAGGGTAAGCTGTAGCCATTGCTGTCTCATAGGTCTCCAGAATTGATGGTAAAAAGTAGTTTGACCTGCATAAAAGTTATTATCTTACACTAACTATATCATAAAATAGGCCAGGGACAGTGACTCACACCTGTAGTCCCAGCACTTTGGGAAGCAGAGGAGGGAGAATTACTTGAAACCAGGAGTTTGAGACCAGCCTGGGCAACATAGTGAGACCCATGTCTACAAAATTGTAAAAATTAGCCAGGCATGATGGTGCCAGCTTTAGCCTGTAGTCTCAGCTACTCCAGTGGCTGAGGTAGGAGAATCGCTTGAGCCCAGAAGTTGGAGGCTGCAGTGAGCTATGATCACATACTGCACTCCAGCCTGGGTGACAGAGTGAAATTCCATTTAAAAAATAAATAATAAAATAAATATACATATAAATAAAGTAAAAATACAATCTTATGTTACAGACTTTAAAAAACTCACAACAGAGCTATATGCTTTGCAAAATATTTTCCTATGTCCTCTTTCAGTTGATCTACATAATAACCTCTTGAGGCAGGCAGGGCAGACGTGATTCTCACCGTTTTGCCCTTGTGTTCTCTTGCCTGTACCTCTGATGACACTGCCTTCCCCCAGGGCCACCCGATCTTTGCCAGACTAACTCTCACTCCCGTTGCCCCCAACCCCGGGAAATTAAGTTGAAGATACAAAAACGTATCAAACATCCATTGTCCCACCATCTTGAATTAACAGCCATGAACACCTTGACTTATTTACTGTCTTTTAAAATAAATAGCACATTACAGATACTGCTGAAGCCTCTTTTTACTCCCTTCTCACTCTTCTTCCCAGAAGAAATTCCTAATATGTCTATTCAACCAACCCAGAAATCGCACCCTTCGGGAATGCTTCCCTGGCTATGGGGTGCTTGTCTCTGGGCTCTGCCAGCCTGCAGAGCATAGCTGATCATGTTGGCTATTACACCCTGTATTTTAGCCACCACCGTTCTTGTTTCTGTCTCCCGAGAGGCCATGTGTGAATTCATTCTTGTGTTCCTTGTGCTTGGCATGGAGTCTGACCTAGAGTTGGTCCTAATATGTGTTTGTTCAAAGAATAAGTGAGGAAACAGAATCTCAGGCAGGTTATTTGACTTGTGTGATTTCATTATTTCTAATGTTTTCACTACCATATTTTCACAAAGAGGATATGGGCTTCATCCTATGAAGCAGCAACATTCTTCACCCCACAAGAATGTATTGAACTGACCCCTGTGCGTCTGTCCCTGAGCTTGCACTGGGGACCTGTGGTGAGCAACGAACCTTGTGCTCTGTGGCACCTGCCTTCCCACCCAGCACAGGCCCCTTCTTCTCTCGTTAGGGAAAGCCTGGCAGACAAGGTAAGAATTATGATGATGTCTACAGCACGTTTTAAAATACAGATTCTTGACTCTAGAGTTTTGATTTGGAAATAAAAATGTCATCACAGACAACCTTTTCTTATTCTTTACTCTTATCTTTATTTTCTGGATTTTCTGTGATAGTCACATTCTTTTATAACTAAAAGAAAATCTAAATGAATCCGTTAAAAAGAAGAGATGGTGCTAATCTGGACCTTACTCTTGCAGGAATGAGGAAGCCTAGGTTGTTGCTCTGCGGGTTCCGTTAATCAAACTTACAGGTTAGTTTGATATTTTCTTTTCCTAGTTCAGGGAAAAAGATCACTCTGGGCTTTTTAGTAATTTCACTCGCTCGTCCCTTAAGATTTCCAGGTATAAGGCAAACTGGGTTAACACACAGGTGACTCTGAGTCTTGATGGAGGCTAGTGGCTTTTCATTCGTTTTGGACGTGAAGTTTGCTTCCTGCGAGGTTTAAAGAGGTTCCGTATGTGCACACTACGTCCCCTAAGATGGCTTAGAATGAGCTGCCAGGCCATGTTGGACCACCTACACTGATGGTAAGATTTTCCAGGCTGGCATAGTGGTCCCTTTAGATGGCTCTCCTCATCAGTAAAACCTTTTTGAGACCACATTCCTGATTCATGGTTATTCATGTTTACTTTATTATTTTCTTTCTCTCTCTCTTTTTTTTTTTTTGAGATGGAGTTTCACTCTTTTTGCCTAGGCTGGAGTGCAGTGGTGTGATCTCGGCTCACTGCCACCTCTGCCTCCCAGATTCAAGCAATTTCCTGCCTCAGCCTCCCGAGTAGCTGGGATTCCAGGCACACACCACCACACCCAGCTAATTTTGTGTTTTTAGTAGAGACGGGGTTTCACTATGTTGGCCAGGATGGTCTCGACCCCCTGACCTCAGGCGATCCGCCCACCTCGGCCTCCCAAAGTGCTGGGATTAAAGGCGTGAGCCACCGCGCCCTGCGTATTTTATTTTTACTTTACGAATGATATATAGGTGTTGCTATCCTAATGCGTTTTATGTATTGTCAAACATATTAAAATGTAGATGAGGCAAAAAAAAAAAAGAAGCACAAAGAGAAAGGCGAATGTTTTCTTCCTACCCACACTGTCATGACTTAGCTTTGTAGTGTCAGTTTGTGAGTACCCACTTAGGAGGACACCACATAAGGAGTATTGACAGACCTACAACTGGTTGAAGAAAACTTCTGATGTGACAGAAGCAAACAGGATTCTACCCTCAAAGACATTTTCTGGAAAAGTGTGGACTGCTGCTACCCTGGATGGAGACTCCTTCTAGGGGAGTGTCTGAAGAGCATTCATCTGCCTCTAATTATTTTGGGTCACCATGTCGGGTTGGTAGCAAACAGTATTAGAGAAGGGGGGAAATAATGAGGTACTTAAATTATGATAAAAAGAAAATAAGGACTTCTCTAATTAATTTTGTGCATGTGTAGAGATCACAGGAAAGGAAATGAAAGGTTGTAGGAGCAGGCAAGGCAAAAATCTTGCAAATTCTTCAAATGCGAGTAAGATTCTGTGATAAACCCTAACTTTCTGGTAAGCATTTTAATGGATCCTTTAATTAGCTTTTCTGGAAAGTTCACTGATGATATGCTGGAATAATGATCCCCTATACTTTAAAGTGTCTAGTCATTAGCTCGCAAGGTGACTGAACATACTAATGTATTTGCCTCTTAGACTGTTTAAGCCCATGCTCCTAATAAGGTCTCGCCTTTGTTTGACTCAATCACAGAAAGGAGCGTATGGGCTGGGCTCTCTCAGAAACGACAAGGACAATAAGCCCAACCCACCTTCCTTCAGTCCCCATGTGACTCCAGCTCCTGGAAAGAGATTCTTCGGGCAGATCTTTCTGGAACGGTTCTTGTGCTGCCTGCCATTTTTGTGCCTGCTGGCTCAGCATTTGTGGCCTCCCTTAGATTTGGGATTCGTTCTGGCTTAGAGAATTAATTATATTTTGTCACCTGGATCAGTATCATTTTGTGGGGCATGTGTATTTATTTGTACTACTAACTGGTGCATTATTATTCTATTTTATTTCGAAGGCATGCTTTCTACACTCCACAAGTGCAGGTCAGGCAAGGTGAGTAGTAGGTCAAACAAGGTGACTGGGTAGAGACCAGGAAGGTGCTTCTGCTCAGAGCTGAGCCTGTGACTTGGCTTTGTACCAAGCTAATAGCAAACTGGGCTGAAGCTCAAATTTTCCAGTCTTAGCCTGGTTGGATCCCAGCATGCTAGTACCTGCTGATGAGCATGTGCATAGCCTTTCGTATTGCATAACTTCTTGTGCCCCTGGCTGAAAGAAGCTAAACTGCAGATAATTTATTCAGCATAAATTATTGCTAACCTTAGCTAGAATAATGCATGCTTTTGATCCTCTTTAGATATGGAGCCAATGGGGAATCGTCCGGCTACAAAGTTTTCCCCCGTATCTTTCAGTTAAATCAGATTCCAAATCTTGAGGACATCTGATATTCCTCAAGGACATTAAATCTATAAAACTGGTGCCTGAATTATATGCCCAAAAATATAATTCAGAGTTTGTTTTGTTAGTGTGAGCCATTAGTAACATTTTAAACATCTAATCACATTTTCATTTAATAATTCATTCTTGTATAATTAGAGACTTAAGTTATGCAACATGCTTATGTTTTAAAATATGGACATTCTCTTTAAATGTTTTATACCACTCTCTATGACATAAAACATAACATCAAATGCATATTATGAAAATTTTAATGCTCTAGCCACACAAGGTTTATTTGGCTGGGCCCACCCCATAGGTAGTGTTGGTGAGATGCACTTCAATTGGTAAAAAAAGCTCCAAGAAGAGAAAACTATGTATTCCTCACCAGTCTGTTTCAGGGCAATCTTCTCACCTTACTTGCTTTGAACTTCCCTCCAGATGGACAAACTTTACCCCAAAGTGTGGCTGATCAGCTTCTGATCCAGAGATTTTTGCATAAACCAGTTGGAGTGTGTGTGTGCCTTACCCTACCAGAAGCCATGCTCCCTGGTCATCTCTTGTGGCTTAATGTTACACTCATCTAGAATAGAAACCTGGAAGCCCAGTATTGCCCACCTGACATACTGTTGAACTGAAAAATGTTGATCTTTTTTAAAAACATTTTTTTAATTTTCATTTTTGTGGGTATAGAGTAGGTGTATATATTTCTGCAGTACATGAGATGTTTTGATACAGGCATGAAATGTGTAATAATCACATCATGGAAAATGGGGTATCCATCTCCTCAAGCGTTTATGAAGGATGTTGATCTTAATCATGTAGGAAAAAGGTGTCTAGTTTTAAAACTGAAAATCTATTAGTATGGTGAAAGCAATTCAAATAGTGCAAAAAGGTGTAAAATGAAAATCTCCTTTCCACTAGATCTCAATTTCTAGATCTCCTTCCCATGAGCCACTACTCTTCCCACATTGCTGAGAATCGTTTATGAAATAGTCTATGCATATTCAAGTTCTTTATGTATGCCTCTCCTTATTTTAAAAACACCCACGGGGCATCCTATCTGCACTGTTTGGCACTACTCATTACACTTTATCAATTTATTTTGACGAGGTTGCAAATCAACCATATATTCTTTTAATGGCTTTGTAGTTATCTACTCTTTGTATGCACCCTACTTTATTATCGTATGTATTTATATTATGGTTACTCTTTGGATGTGCCAAACGTGTTTATTTAAAGCATCTTGTTACTGGACACCTGCACTTATGTGCAGCCTTATCTTTGGGCACAGGCATGAATAGATCTATGGTATAAATTACTAGAAGTGGATTTGTTTGGTCAGAGGTGATCTACATCTTAATTTTCATAGATAATCAAAAATTGCCTCCTCAAAATATTGCACAGTATAAGAGTCTAACAAAAATAGACTCTTTTCTTTTGAGAGGGTCACATACAGAAACTCTTGCATCTTGAAATCTCAGAATGACACCTGCATGGGAGAGGTGGGCAGGCTAAACTCACTCGCTGGTTCCCTGGCCCTGCCCCACCTGTTGGCTTTGTAGCATGCATGCCTTAAATTCACATGAAATACTTCCTGGGGGTATAGGTCAGTGGTAGAGCATTTGACTGCACATGAAATACTTCCTATAGAGAATCTTCTTAAAACCTCAAAACAAACCTATGCAGCAGTTATGATTATCCCATTATAAATCACCACATGAGATCAGTATTTGAATCTGTCAAAAAGAAATGAAAATGTGAACATTAAACATGTGCTTGCTAAGGTTCTATTTGTGATTGAAAATGGTATACATTGCTTACACAGAATATTCTAAGATCTCTGCGAAGTGTAAGTAAATTCCATCATCGTGTGTCTCTGTAATACTTGAAATGAAAGGATTTAGAAGAAGTACACTTGTATTTTAGTGCAATTTGAGGACATGAGAGACACGAGAGTATTTCAGTTGAAGCAATTAGCTTATGGTTCAGGCTTCAGCACAAATTTATGACCTATTCAATTTTCCTGTATTTGAAGATGGCAAAGTGTGTTTGACAAGAGCAAAATGCATAATTAATTCCAAAGTCTGTAAAAAGAATGTATCCCAAAGCATTTCCTATTTACTTATTTGTTGAGTTCTTAGAGACACTTTATATTGAGTTAACATAACTGAATATTGAAAAGTCTAACAGGTACGGTGTAATTATGAACGTAAGAACAATTCCATTGTGTGTCAATGTGTACCTCAAGTCAGAAAGGTAAGAGGACAGGAAATGTTTAATGGAAATAATCTTGTAAAATATTTTCCTCAAAAGTCATCTGTTACTTCCTTTGCTTATTATCAGAGACATGTAAGTTACAGGCAAAGATGAGTAAGTTACAGGCATTGTATCTCATTACTGCTCCATCTCTTTGTGTGCTCTTATCATGGCCTGTGGCCATGAGGATTTCTTAACCTACAAGCTCTGCCTGGTCAATGACTGTCTAGCCGGCTTTGCCGAGGTAACCCTTTGTTTTCTCTGGGTTAAGGGGGTTGAACTTGCAGTCAGAATGTGTGAGTTTGAATCTTGGCCATTTATTGGCTGATGTTCAGTTTCCTCATCTGTAAGACAGGATCTTGATAGCAACTACCTCATATGGTTGTTGTGAGGATTAAATAAATGAATTCACCTTAGGTAAAGCTACTGAAGTATTGCAAGACCCATCACTTAAAATGGGCCTTGTAAAAGTTAGTTATTGTTACTATTATCAAGCCTCTTCTACATTCAAAGCACTGTGCTTATTACTGTGAAGGAAATAAAAATTTTAAAATGGAGATGCCCTTGTTTTCTAGGCGTTTATAATCTAATTGACAGGTACAAACCATGTGTTGCAAGAAAATAGAGAAAAGAAAAATTGCTTTTGAGTGGGCAGCTTCTTGGGGAGAATGGAATTTAATGTGAATAATAAAAGATTCAGGTCTTTCACAATGAGGAAGGGCAGAAGCAAATGACTGGACAATTTTCATTTAACTCATACATTTATTTTATGTTTATTAAATACCTACTGCTATATGCTAGGCAATGTGTTAGGTGCTGGTGCTACTAGTTAAAAAAAAAAAGGTAGGCCAGGCGTGGTGACTCACACCTGTAATCCCAGCACTTTGAGAGGCCGAGGCAGGTGGATCACAAGGTCAGGAGTTCAAGACTCCTGGCCAAGATGGTGAAACCCCGTCTCTGTTAAAAATACAAACATTAGCTGGGCAGTAATCTGCCATAAGCAAAAATAACAAGTAGAAAATTTAAAGGAGGCTGAGGCAGGAGAGTCACTTGAACCCGGGAGACAGAGGTTGCCGTGAGCTGACATGGAGCCACTACACTCCAGTCTGGGTGACAGAGCCAGACTCTGTCTCCAAAAAAAGTAGGTCTCTGCCTGCATGGAGCTTAACACTGAGACAAAGAAAACCTTTCTGAGTGATATGTTTGTGCCTTCCTCAACAAAGGTCGTCCAAGGAAAACAGACGCGTGCCTTATTTGATTTTATGCGTCATCAGGTATTACTTTGTGATATAATGGGTGATATATATATAAAGTGGAACTAGGATTACAATTTGACATATAAGAGAGATAGCAGTAGAACTGGTAATTTTCAGAAAAAATTCAAATAAAATAGAAGACTCAAATTTTCATGTATGTTTAAAACAAGATGCATTTTAATATTGAAAAGAATTTTAACTTGGGTGAATTTTATGTCAGTGGTTCACATCACATTTGGAATTATGTCTTTTAGCACATGCTTTCCTTCTTGCATTTGACATTGATTCAACAAATACTACCGAGTCTGCTATGTGAGAAGTATTTTGCTAGACAAGCAATGGGAATACGGCATTGAGATAAACAGAGTCCTTGTCCTCAAGAAGGTTATATTTATTGGACTTAGTTGAAATAAATTAAAACAATTGAATCAACAAAGAAACTCAGAACTTGATTCTTCTTAAATGAATCAGTTGGAGTCTCAGGGGTTGGCTTGAAGAATATAGGATGACCAGTGGTTGATATAAAAAATAGGATATTACCAGCAGTTGGTATGGGGAGTGGGGAATGACTGATGTGGTGTGGTGTGGAATGTAGGCTAGAACCAAGGGTTTGTGTGGGGAATGGGGAGTGATTGATAATACGAAAGCTGAGCTAGAACCAAGGGTTCTCATGGGAGTGAGAAATGATTGACAGTTAGTATGGGGGGTAAACTAGAACCAAGGGTTTGTATGGGAGAATGGGGTGTGATTGATAGTATGGAAGGTGAGCTAGATTCAAGGGTTCTCATGGAGAGAAATGATTGACAGTTAGTATGGGGGGTAAACTAGAACTAAGGGTTTGTACGGGAGAATGGGGTGTGATTGATAGTATGAAAGGTGAGCTAGATCCAAGGGTTCTCATTGGGAGAAATGATTGACAGTTAGTATGGGGAGTAAACTAGAACCAAGGGTTTGTATGGGGAAATGGGGAGTGAATGATAGTATGGAAGGTGAGCTAAAACCGAGGGTTCTTATGGGGAATGAGGAATGATTGACAGTTAGTGTGGACAGTAGGCTAGAACCAAGGGTTCTTGTGGAGAAGGGGGAATGTCACCTTGGCCACAGGCAAGGAGGGCAGGTTGCCTTCACCTGCAGATTGCTCACTCCACCTTTGGAGAATAGAATGGCAAGGAGCGTAGAGTGAGGAGGAGCAATAGACTTCATTCTCAGCATCCCAATTAGATGCTGCTTCTGTGAATTTTCTACCCGAATGGTGTTTGAGCCTGTTCCCAGGATTCTAGGCCACTGGGTATTGCTAAGGGTGGTTGCAACTTCTTGCTACCTTTCAAATAACTAGAAGTGGAGCCTATCTGAAATATTTGGTCCAGGAAGGAACTTCTAGTCCTAAAAGGACTAAGGGTTGGTTGGCTTCAACAATTTGCCCTTGATCCAGTGCCAGATGCAAGTGGTTGCTCTGCTGGGTGTGATGATCCCTATTCTCTGCTTGACTTGTGGTGAGAGGATTGTTTCCATGTCTTAGACTTGGGTTTTACCTTCCTTGTGGCCTAGACTTTAAAGTCTTAAGGCCCAGGTGGGTCTTTGGCTGCCGTGGGTAAATGTTGAGGAGTATAAAGCCAGAGGAAACCCTCTTGTGAAGAAGCAGAAAATGATGATGGAAGGATTAAAATATGATGGAAGGATGATCTGAAAGAAATTTATTTAAAGTTCTTTCAGCTTTTTTTTTTTTGTCATTTCTAAGTCAGGGATATATCTGTTGCCATTGCTAAGTGTGTGCCCATCCAGTGAATAAACCATTAACTAAAAAGTTAAATGTAAATAGTGATAATGACATTTTATGCCTACAAATAAGGATGGTCTTGGTATGGCCAGCCCTCTGTGACATACAGGAGTGCCCTGGGCATCAGCACCCTGAAGATTTCTCCAACAAGCTGCAGAAACCCCTGAAAATTTGACTATCATAATCAAGGTTTATGCTTGCTTACATTTAAACTAAAAATGTTTTCAGGCTGCAGGAATAGGCTCGAGCGTGCCAGTGACCTATTTTGTAATGCCGAGCTTACATCCCAGACCCTCACAGGAATTGAGTATTATGTGAGTCAAGCAAGATGCTGAAAACATGAAACAATTCAGAACTAATCTAAAGTTTCAGATAAATCATAACATAATTTGGTGTTTCTTTGAAGATGAAAGCCGTCAACGGTTTTTATTGCAATGCATTGTGCTTTTTAAAGTAGTCTGAAAAAACAAATCAAGGATCCTGGTTTTCAGTCTGATTATTAGACCCCTCCTAAAAGCCCTGGGAAGTAGGTGAATGACAGGTGTTTTACTCCAGGCTGTGGAGACATAGGCCGGTAGGAGTGGAGATCAGGTGACCTCGCAATATTGCTTGGGTCAAGAGTACCATGGCTGTTCCTGCTATCCTGGCTTGGCTGTATTTGTGATTGAAATATTCTGAGAATTCCTGGAAAATAAAGATACAGTGGTCACAATATGTGAGTCCTATGTATCCATACAGAGTTAGTACATTAAGATGCATAAACATCTTACATTATCAAGTAAATCCTGAGGAACATTTTGACTTACCACTCCTTTAGGTACATGGGAGAGAGAAGAGAAAAGATGAAGCTATTTCCAGCAGAGACACATGGAGAAACTTCCAAGTGGGATGAGGCCAGAATTCCTGTCATTTTCAACTTCATGTCTGGGAGATAGCCCTAGTTCTTATACCACCTCTTCTGTTAAAAATACCTGTCTCTATGCATGAGTTTGTTCTTTGGTGTTAGATACATAGGAGAATAAAATTACCAAAATGCAAAACCATGCTCGCTCAAATGAGATTTTTTTTCACCAGGTAACTAAGTTTTGAGCTACCTAGAAACAGCAGGTGAAGGTGGAAAATGCCACCCAGGTGGTTTAAATAACCCACAGAGGCGCTTAGTACTCACCACACATCCCTCGTCTTCTCTTGTGTGCCCCAGTTTACCCTTGTACATTTTCCGGTGAATGTGTATCATGCTGTCCCTCCGAGTTTGCATACTTTTGTTGCAAAAATAATTTAATACAGCACTTGAAATGTGAATAAGAGTCCTGCTTATAAAAATGCAAGTAGCGGCCGGGCGCGGTGGCTCACGCCTGTAATCCCAGCACTTTGGGAGGCCGAGATGGGCGAATCACGAGGTCAGGAGATCGAGACCATCCTGGCTAACACTGTGAAACCCCGTCTCTAGTAAAAATACAAAAAATTAGCCAGGCATGGTGGTGGACTCCTATAGTCCCAGCTACTCGGGAGGCTGAGGCAGGAGAATGGCGTGAACCTGGGAGGTGGAACTTGCAGTGAGCCGAGATCTTGCCACTGAACTCCAGCCTGGGGGACAGAGCGAGACTCCATCTCAAAAAAAAAAAAAAAAAAAAAAAAAAAAAAAGGCAAGTAGTGAGCTGAAAGGAAAGGTCTTAAGTATTGAGGGAAACTGAAAATAACATAATGTTTTAAAGCATCTAAGAATGAGAGAATAGGTAGTAGGTCTAAAGGAGTCCTCATCCGAAACAGTACACACACACACACACACACACACACACACAGAGAGAGAGAGAGAGAGAGAGAGAGAGAGAGAGAGAGAGAGAGAGAGAAAGCAGAGTTGAAGATGCCCCAGTGACTGTGTTGGTTACTAATTTATTGCTCCCATTTCCAGGCCACTCATCATACCCTGCTTTGCAAAGCAAGTCACATGTCTGCTTGGCCCTCTGTCAGCTGCTGCTTTTTGGGCTTAGTCAATGGAGGCGCTAGAGGGAGACTGGAAGCCCAAAGAAGTAGCAGTTGGTTTGTTTCCAGCCTTTTCCTGCATTCCTGGAGTGTCTCAGAGGTACCAGTAGCAGCTGGTGGGTTCCCCTTGATCAGAGATCTGTGTTCCAGCTCTGTGGGGTCCCTCCTGCAAGTGCCTGAGGCATCACCACCAGCCAAGCATTACTACTTCTCTAGGATGGCCACCATCCAGGTTTTCCTAGGAGCCTCCTGGTTTGAACACTGAAGGCCCATATCCCAGGGCCAGAATGGTTGACCGCACTACCTCTCCTGTAGGTCTGGCCCAGCTATGTGACCCTCTTCCCGTAGGTCTGGCCCAGCTATGTGACCCTCTTCCCGTAGGTCTGGCCCAGCTATGTGACCCTCTTCCCATAGGTCTGGCCCAGCTATGTGACGCTCTTCCTTCTGGGTCCTGCTGTGTTCCTTTTCTTCTCCCCTAGCCCACGAGTGGCAGATACTTCCTGAAGTTGCCTCAGTATTTCCCCTTGCCTTCTGAGCCACCCATTACCTATTTAACCAATCCCCTGTATTAAATTCTCATTCTTGAACTAACTTGTATAGCAGTTATCTTCTATTTCAGTGGGATTTAAAAGCACCTGCAGTGAATTGAAGATGATGACTTCATGCCAAATATAACAGGCTATCACTTTGTGTCATGAGAAAAGGAAACTGGCAAAAAACAAAGCTGGATTCCTATTTTAAGTCAGTGTAGAAGACAGAAATAGAGGACAGTGAGCCATAGCTATCAGACTCTGGTATTGCAATGTTCTGTGCTGAAAACTAGGATGTCCTTGCTTCTACCTCATCTTCATAATTCAAGAGCCACAGCATTTCATACACCTACTTACTAAGGAATATTCAGGCTATTTGTCAAGGTAGTTCATCAAAAGATATATTTTTTTAAAAAAAATTAAGAATGTAACATGTTTAAACCATTTAAATAAGCACATTTGGTAGCATTTTAATAGTGGTATTGTTGCTTCATCTTCTCTTTCCCTCCCTCCCTCCTCACTTCCCTTCTCACCTCCCCCCCTCGCCTCTCTCTCCTCCTCCCTCCCCTCCTCCCTCCTCGCCTCCCTCCCCTCCTCCCTTCCCTCCCTCCCTCCTTCCCTGTCTCTTTCTTTCTCTTTCTCTTTCTTTCTTTCTTTCTTTCTTTCTTTCTTTCTTTCTTTCTTTCTTTCTTTCTTTCTTTCTTTCTTTCTTTCTTTCTTTCTTTCTTTTTCTTTCTTTCTTTCTTTCTTTCTTTCTTTCTTTCTTTCTTTCTTTCTTTCTTTCTTTCTTTCTCTCTCTCTCTTTCTTTCTTTCTTTTCTCTTTCTCTCTCTCTTTCCTTTCTTTTTTTCTTTTTTTCTTTCTCTCTTTATTTATTTATTTATTTATTTATTTATTTATTTCTCTCTCTCACCACTTAAAAAACAGAAAGGTTCTGAGTGGTCCTACGTCTTAATTTGGGATCTCCGGGAGAAGACCCTGAGACAAAAATTAGAGTGTAAATAGTTTAACTGAGAGATGAAGGAAATATTAGAAGGGGAGTGGGGAAATGACACCCAGAGAAGAAGGCAATGAACAGAGAGTATGTTAGGACAGTCACAGGTGTGGGCGACTAGAGTGTAACCTCTCCAGGGAATGTCAAGGAGCCAGTGCTTGAGGGCCAAGGGAACTGGGGTATTTTTCCTCTAACTCCTGTGAGGCCTTGGATAGAGCTGGTCCTGGGAGGCATGAATTTCCTACAACCTGTCTACAGGGACAGGTTGTGGTCAGTCTGGCTCACCTGCAATCAAGTGAAGAAGGTGAGGGGAAATGTTTGAGGCACTGATGGCATCTGCCATATATATTTTTTAATTATGTGAAATTCCATAACATGAAGAATTTTAGGACCACATTTATTGTTATGGGAAAAATCACTGTAATTAGATTTGTCAACCCATAATCAGTTCCTAGGGTCTGGGAACATACAATTCTTGTGTTGAGGTGTTCGTTTATGGTCAATACTAGACCACTCTGGCACATATTTCAAATTAGGAGCAATATAAGAAATAAAAACTTGGGTCTCCCACATCTTATAACTTTTCTTACAAAATTATCTTATAACATTTCTAAATACTAAACAATGGAAGTTTATAAACAGGCACAGAGTACTAAGAAATAATAAGCAATAAGCCAACTTGCTTTCTTTATTCAAAAGGGAAAATCCAAGATGGTGAGGGAAGGGGAGAAAATGGAGAAATTGGTTGTGAGGAAGAAGTGAGGAAGAAAATGGAGAAACTGGTTGTGAGGAACAAATGAAAATAGAGTGGGCAGAGTGGAGTGGATAAAAAGGGGGCCACTGAGTCAGACAGGGAAAGTGGAAGATAGATGGCCTATGTTTTCACTCAGTGTTAAATCATAACCGACTGACACAAATGAAAGGGACTCAAAGGTTACCTTCAGTCTTTTGGGAAGGGGTGGTAAATTTTACATCCTAATTTACATGCAAGAACAGGTGTCAGTAGGGACAAGGAAGGAGTCCTTGCAGTGTGAGACTAAAAATTCACAGTAAAGCTGAAATTTGTGGATTGCCTCCCTCCTCCCACAGTATTTCTCCACCAGGTCTCAGGTAACATGATGTAAAATATATTTTGGTGGATTCTTTAAAATTGCAGTTTTAGTTTGGATAGGTACCCAAAACACTATCCCATACTGCCCAACTTCTCCCCTTGGGGTAAGTCCTTCCTAAGTGTATGATTTTCAATAGGATCTAGCTGTGGTCTGGCAATCTGCATTCGGGTGGTATGGGAACACCTTTTTATTCCTGTGTCTCTGGTTGGACTCTGGAAACATAACCTGGAAGAATTTGTTCCCCAAAAGTTGATGACTTTTGTTATGGTCTTAAATATCCTTTAAATGAGCAATCTATCTCCCAGGTCACTATAAATAAAAGTATTATAGCCTCTGTTCTCTATGCTCAACCTGGGAGAAACTCTTTGGGGGCATGTTTTGATGGGAACATTCATTGCTGAGCAATCACTGCTGCAATGGACTTTTCATCATGGAGGGAAAATGCTTTTCTCTGGTAGTTGTAGCCATCACCTAGACAGGGTGATTGGCCTTGTTTCTTTTTATTTATTGTCTAGAGGCTGCATGTGACAAATTTCAGGTCTTTAGGTTCAAACATATTTTATTTAACTATGTCTCCAGATAAGATTCAAAATAGCTGTAGAAAAAAATAGATTGAATGAAAAAGCTGGTAGGATGTTGACAATGACCTAGGATATCTGGAACTGGGGGAAAAAAAAGACTGCAAAATTTCTTTACCAGAGACTGGAGACATTTGTTTGGAGTGTGTTAAAAGAAAAATGTAATGACATACACGTAAGCTTCGATCAGTAATGATCAGGAGCTGGAATAATTGTGCACAGACTCATTTAAGCCTTACTAATTCAGGGCAGTTCTATTGGTGTGGAATTATTTGCATTTGTGTGTTTCCCGAGTTAAAAAAGAATACCCCTGGGTCCTGCTCAGAGCATGGGGAATTAAACGCACAACTCTCATTAACAACACTACAGATTGTACAGTCTGCTGAATTCCCTAAACACTTTGCAGAGAGCGAGTGTGTTCTCTGCCAGTGTGCAGCATACAAGAGCGACTTCCTGAGTGCAAAGCCTAGGGGAGTGACATCGCGCCAAAGAAGCAAGTGGCCGTATATGAGGTCTGTCACCCTAAAGGTGGCTTTGGAGTCAGATGTTTTCTTGAGACAGGACAAAAGATGATGTTTGAGCAGGTGAGAGATGACTGGTTCTGTGATTAAGCACAGCATTTTGAGTTTTCTTTTGTATCTTTCATTCCTGATCTAGAGTCTCAGAACTCTTGGGCTCACATCGTGTGAACACGTGGCAGCTGTAGCACGGCCCCGAAAGAAGCCCCTTTGCTGCAGAGGTAACCACACCATGAAAATATTGTCTTTGATGTCAGACAGATTTGGGTGTCTCACTTACCAGCTGATTGACCTTGGAGGTGTTGTTTAGCCTTTAAGCTTAGGTTTCTACCACTGTGAAATGGGTACAAAAATATGACTTACCTCCTGGGTTGTGATAAAAATCTATAAGAAATACCTAGTTCATGATAAGCACTCAAGAAATTTTGGCTTAAAAAAAGCACTTAGACTCCAGGGATCAATCCATTTTAGAAGCAATTTCATCAGAACTTGCAGTTGCTATAAATCAATGGGCGATTGCCTAGATTTGGGGTCGAAGACAATTTAATTCCAGCGTCTCCCCTGTTTGCTTTGTGTAGCTCTGAATTCAGGCCATAAAAGGTACATTGACATCAGCCGCCAGCTGTTGCCACCTCCATCTGAATGCCAATGTCCCTCATCTATTGACACAAGAAGAAAGTAAATAAGGTAATGTCCTCGGAATTTTCTTTACACTAAACATGTAATTAGCTACTTACCCATGATGAGTGAAATTTAATTTCAGCTAAGTGAAAAGGAATGCTGATTAGATTTATTTTATTATCTGTTTACTTTCTGGGAAGAGGGCAGCTGGATAAAATCTCCTCTGGAGCTGTGTTTTTTACTTCCTGCAGTCCTTACCAGTGAAATATGCTAAACTTGCAGGAATGGCACATATGAATTTATTTGTTGGAGTGAAGGTAAGCCTGGCTGCAGCTTCTGTCCACTGGAGTGCAAGAAGGGGCAGGAGGGGACCCTGGAAGATAGGCTGAGAAAAGGTGTGCAGGATCGTCCCAGCAAAGCTGCCCCATGGTTGCTGTTTGCAGGAACTCTCCCCTCTGTGTTCTGTGATGTATGTCTCACTGCTTAGAGACTTTTCTCCTCTTTGGCAGCTCACAGCCCCAGCTGTGGGCCACTTTAGCAGGCTATCTCTACCCCAGGACTCCTGGATGCTCCAAAGGCATTCCTCCCCAGCCCTCATTTCATCAAGATCGCTTTCCGAAGAGCCCCATTGTCAGCCAATCACTGTAAGGAAAGACATAGAATAAATTCCTACAAAGCTTTCAGTCCATGACAGCAGCTTTGTGCATTTCCCACTAATGCGGTATTTTTATAACGTGCATGCTTTGAGGTGTCAGTGTTTTAGCCTTACGAGATGAATCATAAATGGGGAGATTTCAGGAAGGACCTTCTAACTGCCCTTCAGATCAGACCACAAACTCAACCCCAACTTTACCTTTGCATGAGGCGGCAGCTGTGGGTTCTGGTGCTGAGAGGGAGCTTGGACCAATTCTGTGAAGCTCAGCGTTAAAGGTAAGTGGGAAGCAGGCGGAACAGAAGGAAGATTTTCCAGCTAATCTATTTGGACAAGGATGCTTTGAGGTAATAAGTTCCAAGTCTTTGGAAGCATTTAAGCAAAGCTTAGAAAACTTCCTGAGAGACATTGTAGAGAAGATTCATCCGTTAAGTACATCAGTCAGCATTGGTCCAGGGTGCCGGAATCCACTTTATGTAGGCTAGACTAAGGAGATTTGGGGATTGGTGACACTGGGCAAGGAGGCCATCTGGAGATGAGAATGAACAAGATGTATCTACATCCGTAGGGCTGGAGGAACAAAGGGAAAGGTGGTCGTTGAGCCTAGCCAGAAGGTGGTGTTTTGGCTAATGCTAAAACCCCACGGGGGATACCCAGAGGGACCAAGGGCCATGGAGAGGTGCCTTTTCTGGGCCTGGAGCCTCAGAGGAGATGCAGCCTTTGGCGGGGACCTCCTACTGACATTGAAACGTGAGGAGCAATGTCCTGGCCTTTCCTTTCCCCTGTTTTTCAGGGTCCAGCTGGTGCTTCTCATGGGCTCTACCAGCCATGAGGCTGTTGGCAAGGCAACCTGGGGAAGAGGTGAAGGCTGGAGGGTTGGCCTCAGAGCAGCCTGCCAGCTGATCTGCACAGTGTACATTTGGACCAGATGAACTCTCAGTTTCCTATCAAGTCTGACAAACAAAAACAAAACCCCTAAATTCTAAAGCATCAGTTCCTTCCTAGAAAAAGAGACTGCCACACATCTAGAAATCAAGCCTACCTATTCCACCCCATTGTCTCAGGGACAGTTGTACATCGCTCACCACCTGGAGCCACTTGATAGACTACCTGATAGAATATTCTCTTTGGGTTTTGTCTCAGAGGCTATGATATAAAGGCGGGAATTGTGAATGACTTTTCTCCATTCCTCTTATCTTCCTCATTTCCTGGTGATAGAATGAGAATGGAAAGGTTTGGATAATTGTATCTTTTTATTCTTAACAAAAATGTCATTTTGCTAATGTTTAGAGGGCTTGGGAATGGCATTCTCAGTAGTACACTGAAAAGTAGTTACTTGCCCAGCACCGCCAGTAACAGTTGTCCCTGGCGCCTAAGCATGAAGCCCTTCTTGGATTGCTTTGGGGTGATAGTTGGGGGTCTCCACAGGGTGTCTATGGAGGGTCATTCTGACCCTGTTAAGATGCTCTGGTCCCTCTTCCTCCTCTCACCATCTCGGCTGTTTGCTGTACCATGGGTGTCCAGGTGCTCTTCTCTTTGTTAATGCAGCCAGCCCGGATTGGCTTGGCTACTGCCTGGCATGACTTTCTTTAGGCCTGACAATCAGCTGGAGATTAAAGCAGCTCTTCCTTTTAACGCAGTGGCAGTGGGCAGGTTTTCAGAACTGGAGTGTGCTTTGCAGAGCTGCCATGAAGCTGCCCACTGCTTTGACTTTGAAAAGAAGGGTGTTTTACCTTGAAAGTCATTAAGGATGGGAAGCGGGTGCTGGGGAGGCCATGAGATGCGCAGGTTCCTTGGCCCTGTGTGGCTTTGTTGGGTCGTCTCTTGGCCGCTCCATTTGTCCCACCTGCGTTGGGACCACAGCAATCAGTCGAGAGGTGGAGGTGGAGGCAACTGGAGGTAACTGAGTTTAAATAGTGTGGTCAACACAAAGGTGATCCTGTTCTACTGTTATAATCATAGGCTATTTAACTTGAATGGGTATCAGGTGTGATATTTGTGTTTCTTTTTAACAGATAGGCTTACAGCTGAATTAAAATGATCTCAAACATCTGGGACAGTGCCGCCAAATACATGGAAGAGGCCCAGAAAACAATGGGTTTTGTCACCTCCCCTAATGATATCACATTTATTATTTTACAACGTGCTGTCATTTCCTGGTGTGGTTAGGGTTGGATTTATATGTGTCAACCTGTGTTTAAATGTCAGGCAATGAAGTGGCAGATGCATCCGTGTGCTCCCTGCCCCATCCCCACCTCACCTCGATCACCTTTCCAAAAGCAGAACATAAAGAGTTTATTTGTTTGGACAAGTAGTATAGTTATTAATATTTCAACAACACCAGATACTTTCATAGGGCTGAATGGTAAGCAAAACTGTGCTAAAAGAAAGAAAGAAATCTCTTCACCCTAAGAGTAGAAACCTTCCTTTTGTTTGCAGGTGCCTCTTGTTTCGATGTGCACATTTTTACTGAAGCCCATCCCATTGCTATTACTTTAAACTAGAGCTGTTTCTTTAGCCTACCTCTGGGAAGGTGACAAGACGCTTGCTAGGTCAACAAGAGGAGCAAAGCTTGAAGTTATGGTTCAGAGTTTGTGTCTTAGAAATACCAATTCCTTCTAGTTCATGCATTGACTAAATAATGTTGATACATTACGGAAGACAATGTAGTGATTCCTCAAAGACCCGAAAATGGAAATACCACTCAACCCAGCAATCTCATTACTGGATGTATATCCAAAGGAATAGCAATTGCTCTATTATAAAGATATATGTACGTGTATGTTCACTGCAGCACTACTCATAATAGCAAAGACCGGAAATCAACCTAAATGCCCATCAGTGGCAGATGGGATAAAGAAAATGTGGTCCATATACAGCATGGAATACTATGCAGCCCTATAAAGAATGAGATCATGTCCTTTGCAGGAACTTGGATGGAGCTGGAGGCCATTATCCTTAGCAAACTAATGCAAGAACAGAAAACAAGATACCACATGTTCTTATTTATAAGTGGGAGCTAAATGATGAGAACAGATGGACACATAGAGGGGAACAACACACACTATGGCCTATCAGAGCATGGAGAGTGGGAGGAGGGAAATAAATGCTCAGGAAGAATAACTAATGAATACTAGGCTTAATACCCGGGTGATGAAATAATCTGTAAAACAAACTCCCATGACATGGGTTTACCTATATAACGAGCTTGTACCTGTACCCCTGAACTTAAAATAACAGTTAAATAAAAAGAAAAGAATAGCTACGTCAACTTTGCATTTCATATACCCTTTTTAAAGGGTATTGACATAATTTTTATATTCAAAATTATTTTAGTTGAATTTTTTTCTACTTGCTTAAATGGCTGAATGAATGATTTAGATGTAATTATAACTACTTAGGATTAAATTTGATCTTTTTAGTAAAAATGATGTTGATGTGCACACACACACAAAATAACGTTGATTGTAGCTTCTCATCTATTAAATATTCAGATAATATGTTTCAAATAAATGATTTTTCTATAGCTAATATCAAAATCTTTCTAAAAATGTATTACACTTGCACTTGCCTTTTCAAAGGATAGGAACATATCTTAACCTTTTAAAAATAACCTGTGGCAATCATTGTGGTTGTCATTCAATCCAGGGGCTGTATTTCAGAGTGATAACTTCAGGGACTCTGGTTGCCACACCTTTTAAGCTACTCTGTCCGCTTGCTGTAGGTATTTCCTTCTTTATTTGAGCAAATATTTCTTAGCACTTTCTGTGTTTGAGGCAGTGTGGTTACAAATCTGTACTCAAAATGATTTCTACCCTTAGGTGCTGCTGGTTTGGTCAGAGGGATAGACACAGATAGCATTGGGAGAAATACCTAATGTTAATGACAATTTATTGTCATTAACTTGTAGTGCAGCACACCAACATGGCATATGTATACATATGTAACAAACCTGCACATTGTGTGCATGTACCCTAGAACTTAAAGTATATATATATAAAAATCTACATTTAATTCAGTGTTGCAGGTGGGACAAATATGTAATGGGAGAGTCTTCTATGGAGGGGCCATATGGGTTGGGTCTTAAAGGATGAATAGGTGGTTGATGACTAGAGATCCAGGAAAGGACATCCCAGGTCCTGAGCTCAGCATTTGCAAAGGTAGGTGGATGTGAATGCAGAAGGCATTATGGCATCTGGAGGGGTGGCCATGCATGGGATTCTGGGACATGAGGTCAGAAACTGTCCTCTGCCCCCAAGACTCTAATTTGTTATGCATCTCTGCTGTCACTCTGCCTGCCTGCACCCTTCCCTTTCTTCCTGCCTTTATGGCCCTTCATCTTTTGTTGGCTGTGTAACTAGATAACCAAACTTGTCAGAATAGCATTTAAAATAAGAATTATCAGGTTCTAAGGGAGGGCTTCCTCTAGGAACAAAGTATAAGGGCTTTGGTGCATCTCTGTTGGCCATTCAGAGACCTCCTGGTTCTAATTTATATATTGGATGGTGGAGGATGGCAGAGAGGTGACCTTCAGAAGAATGAGGTGTCCCTGTAATTGTTTCCCTGAAGGCCTAACAGAGACATCCACAGTTAAAACAGAACTCACACTCATGATGGAGGATGAATGAATCAATATTTGCAAAGCATTTGGTGATCTTACTATGAAGAGTTGCTGTCCAATGCAAGAACATCATTGTTTTTCTGCAACTATGGATGGTAGCAAATCTCTGAAATAAATCACATCCCCTCCCATCCATATTCTTCCAGCTGCACCAACTCTGTACTTTGATTCTTGGATAACCCCCTGCTCACTACAGATTTAAGACCTTGATAGGTATCAAAGCATCAGAGAAAAATATCAAAAAATAACCGACATCAAAAGAGCAGGGAGCAAGAACCGCCTCCACTCTGTGAGCTGCAGTGGGTGAAGGACCCGAAACAGAGATGACTGACATCAGCATGCAAACATACACCCTGACGAGACCCGGCCATGGAGTTCAATGGGAAAGTGACAACAAGAAAGAGCATGGACTTTAAAAGTGAAATGCTTTGTGGACATGACCCCCCACCCCTCAGCATTGCAGCCGGCCCCTGAGGAGCCACACTGTCCATTTAACTAACCCCATCCTTGTTTCTTACTGCCACAGCCTAGGAATCCAGGTTCAAACAAGGTTCAATGTCTGACTTCCTGGCCGGGACTGTCCTTTCTGCAGTCACTAATAAGTGGAGTCCAGGCGCAAAGGAATCTTGCACCATGCCCTCCTCCCATGGCCTTAGCCTTTCCTAGTGCTTCCCTGAAGACCCTATGTTGTCTGATATCATTTGCTAAATAGGAGTGGTGTTGCCCCTTGAGTTGACCAGAGTGTGATTCATGATTGTTCTGAAGTTTTACTGAGAACAATCATTTCATCAATACCTACTCTGTACAAAGCATGGCGTTAGGTCCTATTGAGGGATAAAAATAAAAGGGCACAGTTATTTTTAAAGATGATTTTACAGTTTTATTGACAAGAAAATATTTAAATACAAAGATCAACTCAACCCATGGACTCGGGTTGACTGGGGATTGCCAAAGCTTGCTAGAGAGGAACACTCTTTTGTCTAACAGCCAAGTAGGAGGCAGCAGGGTGGGCGTCATGGGCATGGAACTTAGGCACTCATGCAGGCCCTATACTCAGAAGGACCCAAGCTTGGTTTACTGCTCTGCTGTTACCATCTTGAATACTTATAACTTTTGAATACGGGTCCTCACGTTTTTATTTTGCAATGGGTCCATGAATTATGTAGTTGTCCTGGGAGGAGAAATGTTTGTGACATTGCTTGCCCTGGGGCATCGGAGTGGAGGAACAGCCGTAGAAAGTCTTCGTTGAGCTGAAGAGTCTACCTGTAAGAAGTGTGGGAAAGAGAAGGGTAAGTTGAGGGAAGACGGGCCATTTAATGGTAATGTGGGATTGCAAGAAGGAATCACAAAGCATGGCTAACACTTCCTGTTTATGCATTTGCACATAACTTCTGTTAGCCTATGATGTCCCAAGGGACAGATGAGGTGAGAAGAGGCTTGGGTGTGCCTTTTCCCTTCTGACCAATAGGAGATGTGTGGACCCATCCACCCCACCCCTCCACTCCTGCTTGCCCACCTGTGTTTGCAACTAGGCTCCACCAGGCTTTCCCTGAGAGACATTTATGCCAAATATACTGGCAACTCCTTTGCCCACACTCACCAGTCTTGTACCAGGAGGAGCTGGGTAGATCAAAATTCATTCCATTTATGAGGTGTGAGGATCAAATAACCCACATAAAATTTTACGTTGTTTCAAGATGTCTAATTGAGATTGAAATTCACCTGGTTAAATTCCATATAAACTGACTCCCCTACAGTATCCCCCATGTTCACTCTCAGATTAGCCTATGATCATGGTTAATGTTCCAAGGCAGGGTCAAGAGAGGCAGGTAAAGGGGCTTCCCAAGCCTCAAGTGCATGTGATTATCTGGAATTAAGTGAAGGGGAGAATGAATTCATGACTCTGAACCACTTTTTTGGAGTTGTGTGCTGGGAGGATCACATTTGACAATGAAGATCCTGAAATGGGAGCTGGAGACAAAGCCTCTGATGCCACCCTCAGGTCCTTGGGCCAGCTCCTGTGTTGCTAACCCCTGTCTCTTTCCCCTTCCGCTAGCATGCTTAGATGTTAGAGGATCAGCTGTGAATTGCATGGTGTTTTCGGAAAACCATTCATCCTGTAAACCCAAGGTATCTTCATTAGCTATGCCAAATCTTTGAAAGGATTTCATAGAGCCATGCTAGCTTCTCAAAACATGCAAATGTTAATTGACACAGATTTCCTAGCCATTGTTGAAAAAAAAAATCCATCACCTGAATTCTCTTTGCCCATTTCCTTCTCTTCCTTTTGTTCATTCTTCTCACGTCAGTTCAACTTACATCTTGGGGATCTCAACATTAGTCCTTAGTGGTGGCTGCTCATGGGTGTCAGGGAGCATTTTACAATAGAAGAGCAAGGCTTAGCTACAGGAGTGATTGGAGTTGGCTGGACTAACTTGTTCCATGGCATTAAGTTCTTTTCTGGTCACTATTAAATTTGTCCTCTGCCTATGGGAAATTACCTGATGGTGTAAGTGAATTTCTGTAAGTAGCAAGAAAGCATAAACCAGTGGAACTCTTAAATTAACCAGGTCGTTTTCTTATCACACTTTATAGTCAGCCATAATTAAGCCCACAGCAAATGTCTAGAAGAGTTCACATGATAGACCCTTCTCAAGTCCTCAGGGCTTGGGTTATAGAAGGCCAACTTTACTGTCGGATGGGTCATTAACTAAGAAGGCATCTAAGCAAGAGAATGAATCATCTCTTTGAGACTAACTTGATGAGCCAGACATCTCTAAGGAAGGTGCTATATACTTGTTAGAAGCTTAAACAAGAAACTTTGCCTTTCCTTCTAGACTAATTATTAGCAACCACAGAGACACTTGTTGAGGATTTATGAGACTTGAGAATTCCACAAATTACAGGAAATGTAGCATTAATTGTGATAGTGCATTATATCCATAAAGAAAAAATAATGGGCCTGAAGAAAAAGATGGAAATTGTGAGGGAATGTAAATAGCAATCATGTAAATCAGGAGGTCACCGCAGTTCTTTGCTGAGTAGCCCCTTTGTCTTGTAGGAAGATAGAAGTGGTCTGGAAATACTAGTTCTAGTTGACCTAGGATGGTGGTTGTATTGAAGTTCTTCATGGCAAAATGGCCCTTCTAAGAATGGTTTCCAAATCCGAATCTCTTCTCAATTGAGTTCTCATCCAGATGGCTACCCCATCTGGATGGGAGTTGTTATTCTTCTAGAAAACTTAGTAGTCACTACTTTCATGGTACAAAAATATGTAGTCTTCTCTTTAAAATTCTATTCTTGGAATCTACCTTATTCTTTTTTCTCTCGTTTGGCAGCTTCCCAGCTTCAGTGGGACCCACGGTGGTTTGTAATCATATACAGTAGTGTGCTTCGTATGATGTTATACAGTCAATGACAAACTGCCTATGGTGGTCCTCATGAGGTTATAATACTGAATTTTTACTGTACCTTTTCTATGCTTAGATACACAAATGCCATCGTGTTACAGATGCTTATAGTATTTCATACAGTAACATGCTGTACAGGTTTGCAGCCCAGGAACAATAGGCTGCCCCATTTGGATTTATGCAAGTATACTCTACGATGTTTGCACAATGATGAAACCACCCGAGTGCATTTCTTAGGATGTATCCCTGCTGTTAAGTGACATGTGATTGTAGTTACATCTCTGCTCATTTGTTTAGTATCTGTTTCACTTGTTGGGCTGTAAGGTCTGTGACTACAGGAACCGTGTTTGTTTTGTTACCTTTTGTTAGCAGAGTACCTAAAAACTCAGGCTGATGGTAGATGCTGTTATTTATTACTGCTAGCGTTTTCGTGTGGGAACTCCTCCTTGGCATTTCTCGGGAAATGTCTGTGTTTTTCCAAATCACGAACCCCAGGGAAAATCAGTCACAAAATTGAGAAAAACAATAGTTTTGGGGAAATTAACATTTAATACTGTTACTGATTATAGGAAATCTGCTGATATCCAGTAGAAAGCAAGAGCAGAAACCACTGATACACAGAATTGAACGTTAAGGTCAACCTTCCTGGAAGCTGGGAAGGGACAGATTGGAAAGAATTGCTCACAATCTTATTCATCCCTGCAGGAGTCTTTTCCATGTTATAAGAGTGTGGTCCTGTCTCTAGTGGTGAATCCTTATTGAAAATGAAATAAATATGAGTATGGTTTTATGTATAGTTTATGCAAATCCTGTGAGTGGTGCTCTAAGAAATAACATGTTTTGGAAGCAAAACAAGCCCTTAAGTTGGCGTTTTAGACACATGATTCTGTTAGTGCTTGCTAGGAGATTTGAATGTTACATTATTTGAATAGTACCCAGTAATGTTTGCTGGCATTTTCTAGTGTTAGAATATTCTCTATAGGTATCTTGAAAATACTACTAAATTTAATATATCTTACTTATTAAAACATTGGTAAGCTATCCATAATCATGAGTAAAGGTTATAAAGAACATTGGAAGTGTTTTAAAAAATAACAAATTTCAGGAATTTGCAAGAATTCTCGGGGATCTCAAATTTTCATGACTGAGTCCCAAAGATTAATATCTGTCAGGAATCTGGAAACACAAAGCTGTGTAACAAACCACCCCCAAATCTAGTTGCTTAAAGAAACACCAATTCATTATCCACCACAATTCCCTGGGTTGACTGAGCTCAGCTGGGCAATGCTTCTACATCGCCTGATATTGGCTGCAGCTGCAGTCATCTGGGGCCTCTTTGGGCTGGAAGTTCTGAGATGACTCATGTATTTGGCTGGTAGTTGATGATGACTGTCAGCTGGGAACTGAGCTGTGGCTTTTGGCTCTATTCCTACAATTTTCTTCTATGTGCCTTCTTTATGTAGCTTGAGCTGCTGGGGGTGTGGAAACTGGGTTCTGAGAGGTAGTGCCCCAAGAGTAATCTTTCTTAGAAGAAGGAAGGAGGAGCTGCAAGTTCCTTTAGACATGGGCTTGGAAGATCCAGAATATCACGCCTTCCTCTTTCTATTAGTTAAAGCGATCTCAGAGCTATGCTACACTCAAGGAGAGGAAAAATAAACTCTATCTCCTGATGGGAGGAATGGCATATATGTACAGAGAGGGGAGGAATTTGGGGGCCATCTTTGGAGACCACCTACTATAGTCTGTCCTCTGGTTACCACTTACGTCACTTTCACCCTCCCAAGATTCCTCAAATGTTGTCTTTGCTCTTTTTGTCTGCAGAGGCTGGAATGTCCAAGATGTCTTCTTCACTCCCATGGTGAAGCCTCGGCTAGTAAGGTTGATTGTGGCCATAGGTCTGGAGTCTTGATTTTCTTTGTCAATTTGAGAATTGGTTCCTCAGTTCTGTCCATGTACTCTCAGCGGCTCTCCTTCTCCATGCAATCTCTCTACCAGTGTAGGCAGACTTCTTACCTGGCAGCTCAGGACTCCCAAGAGAGAACACTCCAAGACGACAAGCTTAATCAACCCTAAGCTTATGTCATAATTTCCCATGTCCTATTGGCCAAAGCTAGTTCCATGGGCAAGGCCAGAATCAATATGGGAGGACTCCACAAAAATGGGAGGAATGGTTCATTAGGGACTACCCAAATTAATAGTCTCCTGTGGATGCACAGTAAATGTATGATGAGTGAATAAACGAATGAATGCACTATTACCAGTTCATTTACTTCCAAACCCAATTTTGGAAAAATGATATCTTTCCCTGGAGGGGGCCCAGCTTCATGCTAATTTCCATCTGTACCACCCACCTCACAGTCCTGGGCTATCCGACTTGCCTCATTATCTTAGGACTTCCCTGTGGAGACCTAGGGGTCCTCCCTTGATTCAGAGCCCCTGAAGATTTACTCATTCCTTGAAGGAAATAACCTAGCTCTTTTTTACTTCCTTTAGATTTTTCTCAAATTTCAGGACCCCCAAAAGTTCTTACAATGGTTTAGTCACAACCTACTTAATCACTACCCACCCCATCCCCTGTCTCTCTATAGTTATAATTCACTGCTTCCAGGGGGATTAGCTTCTTAAATCACATATATATATATGCTTCCTGAATCATGTGTGTGATATAAATATTTTTATATATAATAACATATAAATCACACACACATATATACTCTATAGCTTATTTAAATTTTTAGATCTTTTAGAATTGATACTATTTGTCAGAAAACCACTGTATTCTTGGTGAAAACTAACCCAATTGAACTTTGCATTAAACACACACACACCCACCCCTAAGCCCAGAACTCCTACTCTCTCCTTTCCCGGAACTGCCCTCTCCAGAAGGGCCAGCCCGATACTTCATTTCTGCATTTGAGCCTTGGCTATATTGAGACATCTTTGCTGTGTTTAAACTTTGGCTGGTTTCCTATAGACCATAGATCAAGAACCAATTCAAAGTATGGATTTTCTCATCAGGACATGAAATCCCAAGGGATGAACTGGTATCATCCATATCGTTTTAGTTGTAATAAAAATCTTAATCATACAGGGTGGTTGATTTTTGGATTGTCTTTGACTTTTTAAGTGTTTTTGGAAGCTCAAGTAATGGCAACAAATCATAAATGGAGGAAACGGTTCAAGGATTATAACCAAGCAATAATGATGGCATTAGGCAGGGAAATGTGGACGAACATTAGTTTTCTTTTATTTTATCCAGTAAAATCCTTTTAAAAGAAATTTTGAGCTTTGTTACCCTGGAAAACATAGCTGTGTATAGGGCAAGATGAGATCATGTTTTTCTATTGCACTGAGGAAACTTAATTATTAGAAATTCCAGACTTTCTAGGGGCCTCTGACTCATGTTTTGAGACCACATTTTATCCAGCAAACTGCACTATGCACGTGACTACCTCTCTCTCAACAGAAGCATCCGGCACACCATTATGCTTGCAAATTTTAAGTATTTTTCTTAGAGTGGAATTTGGTTAGCTCCTGCCTTATTTCTTTTACCTCCTACTTGCATTTTCAGTCACTCATGAGCCTCACAGATGGAGGCAGAGAGTGCACTTTAAGATTCCTCACTCCCTTAACTTCTGGGGATGAAAATAAAGTCATACTTTTTAAAGTCAAGGACTTAAAATTTTTATCATGACTTTGGTTCTGTCTCTTGCTCTTTGACCTAAGTCTTGTTATCCCCAATAGAAATTCAAATCCCCATGTTTGGGTGAACCCTAGACACTGAATAATCTCTGCTCACTGTTGTTGATTTATTTGTTCACCTGTTTAACAAATAGGTGTTAACTATCTCCCACATATCTGGCTCTGCACAGGAGATATTGCAGTGAACAAAGACAAAATCCCTGTCCTCATGCAGTTTACTTCCAGAATGGAAATATAGACTATAAACATAATAAGTATATTACATACACTATGTGATATTAATATCAATGAGTTGATGATAAGAGTTATGAGAAAAGTACAACAGGAAATGGGATAAGGGGTGTTGGGAACAAGGGTTGCAATTTTAGCTGGGTGGTCTGGGAAGGCCTCATTGAAAAGGTGACTTACAGCCAGCCAGGTGCCTCTCTAGGGAAAGAGTGTTTCAGGAAGAGAAAACAGCAAGTGCAAATGTCCTAGGAAGGAAGCAGGCCTGGTGTGTTAGCATAGGAATGGAGACTGGCTGGCTGGAGCTGGGGGAGCAGAGTGACAGGAGTGGAGGTGAGTAAAAAAAATTGCAGATGCCGTATTGTGTAGGGCCCGGAAGAACAGAATAGGCTCTGGATTTTCCTCTGAATGAGATGGAAAGTCACTGGAGGGTTTGTGGAGAGGGGCAAGCTGATTTAGCTTTTAAAGCACTACTCTCACTGCTGGATTGATAATAGACTGTAGGGGGTTAAGGGTGGAAGTGGGGAGACTGGCTCAGAGTCAATTGAATACTGTCAGAGAAAGACAATGCTGGCTTGCAGTAGAGGTGGAAAAGTAGATGTAGGAAATGAGAGAAAGAGAAGAGTAAAGGTGACTCCAGGGGAGTTGGCCTGAGTGGCAGGAAGGATAAAAGTGCCACCAAGTGAGCCGGGAAGGCTCTTGCAGGGGCAGGCTCAGGGGGATAGGGAGGTGCACGATATCTGAAGCTCAGTTTTTCACATGTTCAGCTGAGATGGCTTTAGACATCTGGTACAGATATTGAGTATGTCTCTGGATTGGTGAGTCTGGAATGCAACAAAGACACCTGATTGGAGGTGTAAATCTTACCTGCTTTCTCAGATTAGATTTCCAACCTCAGCCTATTCGTCTGAGGTCTCCTATCTACCTGGTTCAGGCCCCTGGCCCCCTGGAGGCCCTCATTTCCTGCCTGATTTCTTAGAACCCCCACTAACTCTGCTGACTCCAGGACATGGTTGTGTCCTCACCACACCCTGTCATTCATTGGAGAACTAATTTCTAGTTCAAAGTCTTCTGCTCCACCTCAGTGCTTGGCAATGCAAGACCCAGGTGGGTGGTGTTTGCCACATCCTGGCTGCACAGCTCCTTGGCCTTCTCATTTCAAGGGTTAGTCTCTTTCCTTGGTTGGTCAGCCACCCATTCCCAGGACCATATCTTAGATTTCTGTATCATAACAACTTTTAGAAATCCCATAAGTATCTCAAATGTGAATGCCCATTCTCCGATCTAATGTTTTTATCTTTCCTGATTAACTGCTCCAGGAACCCCCATTATAACAATTCATTGACCTCATTGTGATCCATTGAGCCCCATAATTTCTCATGGCTCATTAATGACCTCCCAGCATCCCTGCATTTTCCGTCCAGCTTAGGTTCTTTGCTCAATCAGGATGATCGCTGACACTTGCTTCTTTTTGGCTATCCTACCCTTTTTTCAAAACGTATAACCCAAAGCACATTAACAACACCAGAGAGCCTTCAAAAATTACCCATGACTGTGTCCCACCAAAGATCAACTGAGCAGAGTCTCGGGGGGAGGAGCCAGGCATCAGGATTTTTTTAAAAAGTGCTCACATTTTTCTAATGTCCAGTCAGTCCGAGACCCACTGTGCGATGAGTTCAGCTGCCCACATTGTCTTGCCTTCATCTGAACTGCTGAGCTGTTGGAGGAAACCACAACTCAGCAGACAGGGTTCCTTTTAAATTCTTGCTGTCAGACCTCAGAAGTGTTCCCAGTCCTTCCTGGCCTTCTTACCACACTTCTCTGTAAACTCCCATCCCCGCCATGAGATTGCTACAGACAGGAGGCAGGGAAATACTGAGTAAAAGAGGGCAGTTCCTCGGCAAAAGCCCCACATGCAAGCCTGGGCCCCCAGCCCTAAATGAGAACTTGATATCCCTGTTTTCCCTCCTGGATGTTGCTTTTTCCAAAACCACTCTGGTCCACCACGCTCCTCATCCTGTACCCATAAAACCCTCAAATTCCACTGGCAGAGGAGCAGAGTGGCACAGTGGAGGAAAGAGAAGAGAAGAAGCATATGAACATCAAAAGGAGTTCAGGACCATCCCTGGCCAATCTGGGTAATTATCTTCCCACTTCTGGGATTATCTTCCCACTCCATCCCCTTTCCAGCTCCCCATCCCACTGAGAGCCACCTCCATCTCTCCATAAAACCTCCGCATTCACCATCCTTCACATTTGTGTGACCTGATTCTTTCTGGATGCCAGACAAGGACTTGGGTACCAAGAGGGCAGGGTGTAAAAGGCTGTCACCCTGACTCTCCACTGAGCTGGTTAACACTTAGTTGTCTGTGGATGACAACTGCTCAAAGAGCATTAATTGTAACACACCCCTAGATGCTGCCATGGGGCTGGAGCCCAAAGGCACTTGTCCTGGCCCCAGCACCCACTTGCCTGAATGCTCCCCCTCCCGCAAGGGGTTTGAGTACAGTGGCCAAGTAAGCAAGCCATACCCCTGTTGCAAGTCCCTCGAAGGGTTCCAGGAAACTCTCCTGTCTCAACATGGCTACTTTATACTTACTCTTTCTTCTCAAATCTCTCTGTCCTCTTTTCCCCAGGGTACACCTAGCTGGTGACTTTACCCCATACCTCACTGAAAAAGTAGGAACCATCAGATGGCTCTCTTATCTGCCCTGTTATTCCCCTTCCATGTGCTTCATGTAATTATTTCAATTCATACTTGTCCCAATTCTTACCTATACCTCATTTGTTTTCTTCTTGTCCCTTTCCCATAAGACTGTGAACTCTATGGGCAGAGGGTCATGTTTATTTACCAAAGTAAATAAGCTTAGCACAGGGCCTAGATACCATCTAGCAGAGAGAAGGCCCTCCAACATTTCCTGCAGGATTACATAAGCCAAATCTTGATCATGAGTCAATGAGAAGTTGTAAATTACGTTATCCACTGTTTTCATGGCTACAAAGAAGTTAGAGGTCATTCTAGTTCCACAATCTTGCTTTACAAAGGCCCAAACTGAAGCACATCAATGACTCTCCTGACCACGAAAATGGGCCAGCACTCTTCGCTAGACCAACCCGTATTGGCCAACTGCAAGGAATATGTCAGTCCAATGCCATTTGCCCGTTTCTATTTGGTTTTGGTGCAGGGTCTTGTTTTTAGGACATTAGAGTTTCCTCTGTGGTGATGTTGGGTTTAGGCTGGCATCCATATTGGCTTGGGCTTCTTCACCATGAATGTTGGGAGAAAAGCTGAGTGTTGGGAGAAGTTGAAGCAGGGCTTGCATGTCTGACATCATGTAAAAGAGTCTTGGAACATGTCCAGGGTCCAGGGTCTAGAACCCCTTGTGGCCTTTGGAATGCCAAGCTCTGTGCTAAAGGGTGGAAGGCTACCCTGATGCAACATAATCTAAGCCCAGGGCATAAAACCCCTCGTAACTTGGATAGAATCCAGGGCTTGTGGCTCTGGAATGTGTCTAGACTTGCTGGCTCCATGCTCCTTGCTCTCCCAGGATCGATTGTATCTTGAGTTAAAAGAACCTGCTCTCCATTATCTCCAGTAGCAGAGCAGATGCTAGACTGTCACAGCTGTAGATCATGTGCTTGCCCTTTCGATCCCCACATTCTCAACACCTGTTTCTTCGTTTGATCACCAATAAATAGTCTGGGCTTCCAGAGCTCGGGGCCTTTGCAGCCTCCATACACTAGCGATGGCCCCCTGGACCCACTTTCTCTCTCAAACTGTCTTTTTCTCATTCCTTTGACTCTGCCAGACTTTGTCACCCCCACGACCTGGTATTGGGTCCGATCACCCCAACAATGAACTGACAGAGACAGGGATGGCCCCAGTAAGGAGTTGCTGTGGAAAAAGGCCAGCCATGCAGAGCACAGAACTGAATTGTTCTCACCTGTGCATTTGATACTTTCCTTTCAAAATCCTCTTATTAAAAGCATTTTGCTAAAAATAAAGTTTCTAAGATACTGAGTAACTTTAAGGAAAAAGTACCTATAAGGACTTGCATTGTGCTTGTCACTGTATAATCACAGACATTTTGACAAAGGTACCATTTAAGCAAGAAAGAGGAGAACAAGAAACAAAGATATCTTCTTCTTCCATGTTAAATTGGTTAAAAAAAAAAAAAAAAACAAATCCCAGATTGACTCATGCAAAGATTATTTCAAAAGAGAGTGTTTTTCCTGTGTGATTTGGCTGACTGCTCTGACAGTCCCCAGATGTGGACTTGCTGTGCAGTGATAGCTTTTTAGTTGGAAGTTTGAACAACTTAATTGGAGGTGTGAGCAGTTTTAATAGACTAGGGGTGACTTTTCTGTGTGTGCCAAATGTCAGAACTCTTATGAAGTAGCTGGTCTGTCTGTCCAATTCTGAACCTGGTGAATGTTCTCACAGAGTTTGCACCATGGCACTTCTGCTAGGGCTACCAATATCTTGGGGCCGATGTGTTTCCCAGGATGTGGGAATTTCAGTGCCAAACTGAGAGTGCTGGGAAAGCTGGGATGGCTGGTCCCCCTAAACACTGCTACTTGTTGGGAAATGGCTCTTTTCTCACCATGATAAGAAAATCCTTTCTTTAGTTCTGCCCATAGAAAAGGCATCCATAAATCCAGACTGTGCTTTCTAGCTTGTGTAATATTATTCTATCGTCCTTTGCACTGGAATTGGTTGCATCTACTCTGCTTCCAAAAGCAGTGTTAAATGTCCTACCACCTGAAAAACCCGTTAGTCTTTTAGTGGTTACCTTGAATCTTGGACTGGATTCTTCAGCTGCTCAGCTGATTCCTTCCTTTTTTTTTTTTTTTTTTTTTTTAAATTTATTTTTTCCTACAGATTTCCTGGACACACCTAAGGTCTTTCCCTACTAGGAAGATAATTGCAATTTTATATGGTCCATGTCATTGTAGCCCATCCTTCCCTTCCACCAGCTTCAAGTTAGAACTCCATTCAGAATAGTTTCCCACTGTCAATGTGATTTATGGGGAAGTCACTTTACTCTTTCATCCTTCACATCCACCTGCGTAGACAAAAGTGTAGCATTTCCTACTTTTAAACTGCCTCAACCTATAATATTTGGGGATTCCAATGTTCTCTGTAAGAAATACTAAATAGGATAAAAAAACTCTCATAAATATTTTCACAATCCATATTATAAAATTAGGTTGTCAAGTGGCTGTCTACTCATCTTTTCATACTTGCGTGCCACATCCCAACACTGGGAATAGTTGTCAAAATAAATAGAAATCTCACTGTTTGAAACATGCATTAATGATATTAGATGAGAAGGATTTTCCAGACAGTTTTGAACTCTTGCTACAATGTGATTTATGCTGAAGTATTTGGAAAGTTGGGCTGATGTTTGGCAAATGATCACAAACTGCCTAAAATTATTTAGTTATTTTCATTGTTTAATTTCATGAGTGTGTGCCTTGCTTTCCCAATTAAATTATATGATTATTTAGTTTGGTAAGAAAGCGTTATGCTTCCAAAAGTTCTCTACAGTGCCTAGCACAGTGCTCTGGACACAGAGTGGAAACGCTACCTGCATAGTCATTGAGCAAGGGCATTGTCCTTCTCCAAGAATTGGCATTTGTGTTGGTTGGTGCATGGCCAGTCAGCAGAGTGGCCTTGGGGGAAAGAATTATGTGTGGAAACAGCTCTGGGTTATGTGAAGAACATCCATTCATTCATTAGGTTGTAATCAACCCTACAGGTTCCCACTATGGTGTTACATTGAATTAAAAACAGAGAGAAGATAAAAAGCTCTTTCATGTTGACACAAACTTGAATAGGCCAGCTATTAACCACGGATGTGGAGCTGTATTTTGTCAAGCTAATTCATACCTCACTTTGGGATGACTCTAATGCTGGGAATATTTACTCTACTGCTCAGGCTTGGGCACCCACCTCAGGGTAATAAGGTACTACACTATTATATGCCATTGGAGAAAAATCAGAGTCATCACTTTTCTTATTTTTAAACACAAAATGAAATAGATCTTGTGCCAGTTGCTTCTGAAATAAACAACCAAACCTTTTTTGGTGGTTCTGAAAAACTTCCAACCTTTCTTATCCTGTATTTCTCATCTTTTTTTAAAAAATGAAAAAGAATTATACTTATGACTATGGAGACTTGAGATATTTGTTCATATGATGCTGTAGAAGTATACACAAGGTAGATACTTTTTCAATGAATTTATCAATGAATTGTAAAATAGTTGAATCATTGTATTTCTTTTAAGCAGGGCAATTGCATGTTACATCCTAATGGAGGCTACTTTTGACCCACTATTCCAGGCATGGAAATAGGTTTCGTCTTGATTGTCAACTCTGATACATTAGTAGTTACTGACCATAGATCAGGATTAGGATGCTACTTCCAGGTCACAAGTTAGGAAACTTTTTCAGTAAAGGGCCATATAGTAAATATTTTAGGCTTTCTAGGCCATGTGGTTACTGTTGCAACTACTTAGCTTTGCTGTTGTAGCATAAAGACAATAGGTAAACCAAACGTTATGGCTGTGTTTCAATAAAACTTTACAAATAAAGGAAGTAGCGCCATAGATACCTGCCCTTCTTTCCTTCTCTGCAAGTGGACACAGCATTCAGTAAAAGAGTTCTGATCATAATTCTGATTATTGGTCAGTGTGTATCACCTAGGTATGTCAATAGAGGTTTTAGGTAAGAATCAGCTAGTTGTTCTTTACATAAATTAACACAGCCCACAATCCCTTATCTACAATTTTGGAATCCAAAAAGTCTAAAGTTTTTTGTTTCTAATGTAGCGGCAAAACCTGAGCTGTCTTGAACTTCTTTGGCAGCAAAATGGACCTGAGTACACATAAGACCCTTTTATAGTCTTTACTTATCCTGCTTAATGTGACAATTGATACGTTGTGCTGTTTGACTATAGGGTGCTGTCCAGACCCTGCTAAGAGTGTTACAATACTGAAAGGGGTTTGTACCAAATCACCTTTCTGAAATAGCAAAACTTCTGAATTTTGAAACCATCTGACACAGAATTTCTTATAAGGGATTGTGAATATATAAACACAAACTCTCCTTTTTCTTTTGTGCTGTGTAGATGGAAGAACTTCGCCAAGAAAAGCGTGTCTGAATAACGACAATGAATTAGTCTAATCAAACAATCTGAACGATTACTAGTTATAATGGTGTGATCAGCTTAATCACTTGTGTTAATGAAGAGTTAAGCTTCTGATTTTAAACCCAAGTAAAGCCAGGAAAATCAACATTATTCTTTCCCACAATGACCTTTTCTCCTTTCATGTAAATGTATTTCGACAGATAGTGCTGTTCCTGGCACGTCCATCTGTATGAAGTGGTACAAATCTTTTTGGTCAATAATTGGCTTCTACAAATCTGGTTACTCCTGCAGGTGTGACCAGGTATGGCATAGTGCAGTGAATTTCAAGGGCATGTGTGAGTCATTGAGTTTGATTAGTTCTCAGGGCCCCTTAAAGCCAGAAATGAGAAGAACTGGACCCTACTCTTGCCCTTCCACTGTCTAGCTTGTCATGGGCTTGCTTCTTGCTCATCCATAAAATGGGTAATTGACACACAGGTGGACTACTATCTTTACACAGTTACCACCTTTTATCTACTGCTATTCTAGAATTTACTATTTTTCTCTTTGCACTGGACCATAATTTCCTTGAGAGTCAAAAAACATGTTTTATTCACTTTGTAGCTTCAGTCTTTAAGCACAGAAGTCATTATGTCTATTGAGAGATGGACAGATCGAATGCTCATAGACTAAAGGACTCATAAAAGGGACCTCACAGCCATTTTCTCAAAGCTTTCTGTTTTATAGATGAGGAAATATAACTACAGAAGCTTACCAGATACTCCCACGTATTGGATACTATTACCAAGCACTGTCCTGACACTATTTCATTAATCCTTTAATAGCTCTATGAATTAGATACATCACCCATAATTTAAAAAATTAGGCAGGTGAATCTCAGAAAAGTTAAATAACTTGCTCAGAAGCAGTGCAGACTTGATCCAGGTTCTATCTTACTCCAAAGTCTTTTTTTTTTTCCATAAGATTATAGGATCTTGCCTGTCTCTAATGACTGATAGGTGCCCCTCAATCCTTCTAGGATGTTCGATTAATTTTGATTCATATCCACTGTAGGATATTAAGAGAAGCAAAGCATGATTCCTGCCCTCTAGAAGTTTACAATCCAGAGGAGAAGCAGACACATGCCACTTGGATGACTGCCATGGCTTTTTAGCCATAATCCTTGCCTTGGTCCTCTTTTCCTTAAAGCCTTTTCTCTGCACAACACCTGAGTGATTCTGTTGATGACTAAGAAGACCAAGTCTCTTCTCTGCTCTAAGTCTTCCAATGGAAGCCGGACTCCTCTTGATGGCTTATAAAGCCCTCTGCAGTCTGGCAACCATTGCTGCTCTGACATGATCTTGTATCATGCTGTCCACCTTTAAAATTGCAACCCCTCCCACACTTCATGCCTAACACATAGCAGGTATTCAAATATTTGTTAAATGTTGAATAAAGAAAATGTATTATGTAGTGGAATGCAATTTGTGCTGCTACAAAGATACTTAACTGAAGTGCCATAGGAATACTGTCTCCTTAACCATGCGGGATTCATAATTCCTCTGTTTGGTGAGGATCAAATTTCTCATCAGTCATAAAAAGGTTGACTTGGCCATGTAAAGATAGAAGATATTATGCTGGAATTAACACAAAGGAATATTCTTCAAAATATTCGTAGGATTGGGTACAACGTGGTTATCCAAATACAAGAAACTGGTAAAATTATGGACTATCTGATGAATGAAAAATGATGCAGTTAAATAAAAAGAATAGTCTCGCAGAAGACTAATGGTATAGAATTATGTCATTTTATATTATTAAGCAAAAATCAAAAAAGCAAGTTATAAAATAGTATAAAATAATCCATTTTTGTATATGTATTTCAAGTAAAGTTTAAAATTATTTCCATGAATTCTTAACCTGTTTTATGCCATGAAGTCTTATGAAGCTTATGTACTTCTAAAATTAATGTTTTAAAATGCATAAAAAATAGGATAACAAAGAAGCTAATTATATTTAAATGCTGCTATGGTTTGAATGTGTTTCCTACAAAATTCAAGTGTTGCCAATATGATAATATTAAGAGGTGGGGCCTCTATGAGGTGATTAGGCCATGAGAGCTCCTCCTTCACAAATGGGATTAAGGCCTTTATCAAAGAGGCTTAATGCAACGTTTGGTTCTCTTTCCTTTCTGCCTTCAGCCATATGAGGACATAGTGACCTTCCCCTTTTGAGGATGCAGCCCTCACTAGACAACTGAATGTGCTGATGCTTTGATATTGGACTTCCCAGACGCCAGAACTGTTAGCAATTTCTGTTGTTTACTAATTACCCCATAGGTGGTATTCAGTTATATCAGTACAAATGAACTAAGACAAATGCACTTATAAAATGTTAAAAGAAAAACTTTTGATATAATTATATACATGCTTCTTAATTATCACGCTAAATGATAATACACTTAAGTACAGGTATACTAAAGTTAAATTTCATTTTTAAGGACAAATCAGTGTGAAGGCTATTATGACTTAGCTTGAATAAGAATGTTACACTATAGAGTGGTCTTTACCAAGGAAACACTTGTTCATGTTGAACATCCAGTCAGTTTTGATTTCTTTTTGATTGTTAAAAGTGGCAAGAATATAAGTTTGCTAAAACCTACTTTTGTAGGTAGAATAAATTGCTTCCAATAAATTCCTTTACAAGATGACAATAGGCTGTCTTAAGAAACATTAGAGGCCAGGCACAGTGGCTCACGCCTGTAATCCCAGCACTTTGGGAAGTCAAGGCAGGCGGATCACGAGGTCAGGAGATCAAGAACATCCTGGCTAACACAGTGAAACCCCATCTCTACTAAAAATACAAAAAATTACCCAGGCGTGGTGGCGGGCACCTGTAATCCCAGCTACTCAGGAGGCTGGGGCAGGAGAATGGCGTGAACCCGGGAGGCGGAGCTTGCAGTGAGCCGAGATTGCACCACTGCACTCCAGCCTGGGCGACAGAGAGAGACCCTGTCGCAAAAAAAAAAAAAAATTAGGATTCTTCAAATCTCTTTTTTCTTTCCAGATCTTTGATTTTTTTCCTTATATGTTATTTAGTTTTTTTAAAACTATGATATTATTTATAGACTACGAAAAGCACAATCTTAAGGTATAGTTCCATGAGTTGTGGTTAATGCCTAATCCTAATTCCATCCCCTTGATCATTTTCTGATTTCTGTTCCTGTATATGACTTTTGCTTGTTTTGAGCTTTACACAAATGGAGTCATATAGTATGCACTCTTCAGTATCTGGCTTTCCTTAAGCTTGTTACTTTTAGGCTCCCTTTATGTTATTGTATGTATCAATTGTTCATTTGTTTAATTGCCAAGAAGTATTTTATTATAAACAAATTATTTATTCTCCTGTTGATGGACTTTTGGGCTATTTCTAGTGCATGGTTACTATACAATAAGCTGCCATTATCATCCTTGTTTAAGTCTTTTTTGTAGAAATACATTTCAATTTTGGGCAAATTGGATAAATATTTGGGAGTAACATTGCTGGGTTACAGGGCACATTTATATTTAATTTTAATACAAACTGCCAGTTAAAAAAAATTTTTAAATGTTTTTTTTCTCTTTCACTTTTATTGATCAGTCTTGCTATGTACTATGGTTAATCGATTTAACTATTCTCTTTAAGAAAAAATATTTTGGCTTTGTTCATTTTTCCTATGACTTGCCTATTTCTAATTTTATTTATTTCTGCTATGATCTTTATAATATTTCCCTTCTATTTACTTTAGGTTTTAAGTGCTCATTGCTTTCTACTTTCTTTCACTTTAAGGTGGAATTCTAGATGATTAATTTTAAAACTTTAAAAAAATATATAAGCATTAAAAGATGGTTCCAAGATGGCCGAATAGGAACAGCTCCAGTCTACAGCTCCCAGCATGAACGATGCAGAAGATGGGTGATTTCTGCATTTCCAACTGAGGTACTACATTCATCTCACTGGGGCTTGTCGGACAGTGGGTGCAGCCCACAGAGCATGAGCCAAAGCTGGGCGGGGCATCACCTTATCCAGGAAGCGCAAGGGGTCGGGGAATTCCCTTACCTACCAAGGGAAGCTGTGGCAGATGGTACCTGGAAAATCGGGACACTCCCACCCTAATATGGTGCTTTACCAGTGGTCTTAGCATCAGCACAACAGGAGATTATATCCTGTGCCTGGCTTGTGCTGGGAAAACTGGCTAGCCATATGTAGAAAGCTGAAACTGGATCCCTTCCTTACACCTTATACAAAAATCAATTCAAGACTTAAATGTTATACCTAAAACCATAAAAACCCTAGAAAAAAACCTAGGCAATACCATTCAGGACATAGGCATGGGCAAGGACTTCATGACTAAAACACCAAAAGCAATGGCAACAAAAGCCAAAATTGACAAATGGGATCTAATTCAACTAGAGAGCTTCTGCACAGCAAAAGAAACTACCATCAGAGTGAATAGCCAACTGACAGAATAGGAGAAAATTTTTACAATCTACCCATCTGACAAAGGGCTAATATCCAGAACCTACAAAGAACTCAAACAAATTTACAAGAAAAAAATCAAACAACCCAATCAAAAAGTGGGCGAAGGATATGAACAGACGCTTCTCAAAAGAAGACATTTATGCAGCCAACAGACATATGAAAAAATGCTCATCATCACTGGCCATCAGAGAAATGCAAATCAAAACCACAATGAGATACCATCTCACACCAGTTAGAATGGTGATCATTAAAAAGTCAGGAAACAACAGGTGCTGGAGAGGATGTGGAGAAATAGGAACACTTTTACACTGTTGGTGGGACTGTAAACTAGTTCAACCATTGTGGAAGACAGTGTGGTGATTCCTCAAGGATCTAGGACTAGAAATACCATTTGACCCAGCCATCCCATTACTGGGTATATACCCAAAGGATTATAAAGCATGCTGCTATAAAGACACATGCACACATATGTTTATTGTGGCACTATTCACAATAGCAAAGACTTGGAACCAACCCAAATGTCCATCAATGACAGACTGGATTAAGAAAATGTGGCACATATACACCATGGAATACTATGCAGCCATAAAAAAGGATGAATTCATGTCCTTTGTAGGGACATGGATGAAGCTGGAAACCATCATTCTGAGCAAACTATCACAAGGAGAGAAAACCAAACACCGCATATTCTCAATCATAGGTGAAACTGAGCAATGAGAACACTTGGACACGGGAAGGGGAACATCACAGACTGGGGCCTGTCATGGGGTGGGGGGAGGGGGGAAGGATAGCATTAGGAGATATACCTAATGTAAATGATGAGTTAATGGGTCAGCACATCACATGGCACATGTATACATATGTAACAAACCTGCACATTGTGCACATGTACCCTAGAGCTTAAAGTGTATAAAAAAAGCAACTCGGTCTCTACTAAAAATACAAAAATTAGCCGGGCATGGTGGTGGGCACCTGTAGCTCCAGCTACTCGGGAGGCTGAGGAAGGAGAGAATTGCTTGAACCCGGGAGGCAGAGGTTGCAGTGAGCCAAGATCATGCCACCGCACTCCAGCCTGGATGACAGAGCAAGACTCCATCTCAAAAAAAAAAAGAAAAGAAAACCCTAAGCACTCCTCCCAAAAGCTCCTAGAACTGATAAAAGAACTTAGCAAAGTTTCCAGATACAAGATTAATGTACACAAATCAGTAGCTCTTCTATACATCAACAGCGACCAAGTGGAGAATCAAATCAAGACCTCAACCCCTTTTACAATAGCTGCAAAAATAAAATAAAATACTTAGGAATATACCTAACCAAGGAGGCAAAAGACCTCTATAAGGAAAACACTGCTGAAAGAAATCATGGATGGGCCGGGCGCGGTGGCTCAAGCCTGTAATCCCAGCACTTTGGGAGGCCGAGATGGGCGGATCACGAGGTCAGGAGATCGAGACCATCCTGGCTAACACGGTGAAACCCCGTCTCTACTAAAAGATACAAAAAACTAGCCAGGCGAGGTGGTGGGCGTCTGTGGTCCCAGCTACTCGGGAGGCTGAGGCAGGAGAATGGCGGGAACCCGGGAGGCGGAGCTTGCAGTGAGCTGAGATCTGGCCACTGCACTCCAGCCTGGGCGACAGAGCGAGACTCCGTCTCAAAAAAAAAAAAGAAATCATGGATGACAAAAACAAATGGAAATACATCCCATGCTCATGGATGGGTAGAATCAATATTGTGAAAATGACCATACTGCCGAAAGCAATCTACAAATTCAATGCAATCATCATCAAAATACCACCATCATTCTTCACAGAATTAGAAAAAACAATTCTAAAATTCATATAGAATCCAAAAAGAATCTGCATAGCCAAAGCAAGACTAAGCAAAAAGAACAAATCTGGAGGCATCACACTACCTGATTTCAAACTATACTATAAGGCTATGGTCACTAAAACAGCATGGTAGTTGTATAAAAATAGGCACATAGACCAACGGAACAGAATAAAGAACCCTGAAATAAACCCAAATACTTACACCCAACTGATCTTTGACAAAGCAAAAAGCATAAAGTGGGGAAAGGACACCCTTTTCAACAAATGACCCTGGGATAATTGGCTAGCCACATGTAGGAGAATGAAACTGGATCCTCATCTCTCACCTTATACAAAAATCAGCTCAAGATGGATTAAGGACTTAAACCTAAGACCTGAAACTATAAAAATTCTAGAAGATAACATTGTAAAAACCCTTCTAGACACTGGCTTAGGCAAGAATTTCGTGACCGAGAACCCAAAAGCAAATGCAATGAAAACCAAGTTAAATATTTGGGATTTAATTAAACTAAAGTGCTTTTGCACAGCAAAAGGAACAATCAGCAGAGTAAACAGGTAACCTACAGAGTGGGAGAAAATCTTCACAATCTATACTTTTGACAAAGGACTAATATCCAGACTCTACAAAGAATTCAAACAAATCAGTAAGAAAACAAACAAACAAACAATCTTATCAAAAATGGGTAAGGCCATGAATAGACAATTCTCAAAAGAAGATATACAAATGGCCACAAACATATGAAAAAATGCTCAACGTCACTAATGATCAGGAAAACGCAAATCAAAACCACAATGTGATACCACCTTACCCCTGCAAGAATGACCATAATCAAAAAGTCAAAAAAAATTAGATGTTGGCGTGGATGCGGTGATCAGGGAACACTTCTACACTCCTGGTGGGAATGTAAACTAGTACAGCCACTATGGAAAACAGTGTGGAGATTCCTTAAAGAACTAAAAGTAGAACTACCATTTGATCCTGCAATACCACTACTGGGTATCTACTCAGAGGAAAAGAAGTCATTATATGAAAAAGATACTTGCACACGCATGTTTATAGCAGCACAATTCACAATTGCAAAATCGTGGAACTTACCCAGATGCCTATCAATCAACGAGTGAATAAAGAAACTGTGATATATACATATGATGGAATACTGCTCAGCCATAAAAAGAAACGAGTTAATGGCATTTGCAGCAACCTGGATGAGACTGGAGACTATTATTCTAAGTGAAGTAACTCAGGAATGGAAAACCAAGCATCGTATGTTCTCACTGATATGTGGGAGCTAAGCTATGAGGACACAAAGGCATAAGAATGATGAAATGGACTTTGGGGACTTTGGGGGAAGGACGGAAGGGGACTGAGGAATAAAAGACTACAAATAGGGTGCAGCGTACCCTGCTCAGGTGATAGGTGCACCAAAATCTCACAAATCACCACTAAAGAACTTACTCATGTAACCAAATACCACCTGTACCCCAATAACCTATGGAAGAATAAAAATCAATCAATCAATCAATAATTAAATAAGTGCTTTAAAATGTGTGTGTGTGTGTGTGTGTGTGTATATATATATATATATATATATGCGTTAAAGGCATAATTTTTCCTCTAAGCACTGCTTTGGGGCATCCCATACATTTTAATATGTTAGATTTACATTATTGTTCAATTTGAATTATCTTCTAATTTCTCTTATAATTTTGTCCTTGATTCATGGATAATTTAGAAGTATCATGTGCTATTTGTAAGTATTTGGGGGAATTCCTAGATTTTTAAAATTGATTTCCAATTAAGTGCATTGTGGTCACAGAACATACTTTGATTTCACTCCTTAGAAATTTATTATTTGTTTTTCTCGTTTGTTCCCTTTCTCATTTGTTCTCTTTTTGTTCTTACGTGTTCCTTTAGAGTTAACCTAGTTTTTTTTATACCATTTTATCTTTTCCACTGACATTTTAGCTGTATCACTGTATTTATTTCCTATTACTGTTAAAACAGAAATGGCTTAAAACAACACAAATTTATTATCTTATAATTATGGAGATCAGTAGTTTAAAATGTGTCTTACAGGGCCAAAACAAAGGTGTCAGAAGGATGGCTGCATTTCATTTGCAGCCTGTAAGGGAGACTCTCTTTCATTCCTTTTCCAGTTTCTTGAGGCTGCCCATATTTTTTGGCTCATACCATCTTCCATCTTCAAAACCAGAATACGTTACGGTATTCCCCCTTATCCACAGGGGATACATTCCAAGACCCCCAAATCCTATATACATGTCAGTATGTTTCCCCCTATACGTGCACACCTATGATAAAGTTTAATTTATAAATTAGGCACAATAAGAGATTAGCAACAATAACTAATAATAAAATAGAACAATTATAACAATATGTCAACTTCACTACTCTTGTGTTTTTGGGCCATTATTAAGTAAAACAAGGCTTACTTAAATACAAGTACTGTGATATTGCAACAGTTGATCTGATAACCAAGACAGCTACTAAGTAAATAATGGGTGGCTAGCATTTACAGTTGATATACTGGACAAAGGGATGATTCACATCCTGGGTGGGACAAAATGGGATAATGTGGGATTTCATCATGGTACTCAGAATGGTGTGCAATTTAAAACTTGTAATTTGGAATATTCTATTTACTATTTTTGAACCTCAGTTGACTATGGGTGACTGAAATCACAGAAAATGAAACCATGGATAAGGGAGGACTACTGTAATTTGTCTTTTTCTTTCGGGGGGGGGGCGTGGTTTGTATTTTCCTTATCTTTGGTTTTCAGAAATTTGAATGTGATGTATCAATGTGAGGATTTTTTTGTGTGTATATTTTTGGGTTATATTGAATTTCTTTGGTTCTATGCATTTGGAAATTTAGAAAAAATCTGGAAAAAATGTCATTGTTTGTTTAAATTTTTCTCTGTTACAAGTTCTTTCTGTTAACTTTCTTAAATTCCAATTTCACATATGTTAGAGTACTCAATATTGTCCCACAGGTCACTGAGGCTTTGTTCATTTTTTTTTTTTTTTTTTTTTTTTTAGACGGAGTTTTGCTCTTGTTGCCCAGGCTAGAGTGCAATGGCGTGATCTTGGCTCACCACAACCTCCACCTCCTGGGTTCAAGCAATTCTCCTGCATCAGCCTCCTGAGTAGCTGGGATTACAGGCATGCACCACCACACCCAGCTGATTTTGTATTTTTAGTAGAGACGGGGTTTCTCCATGTTGGTCAGGCTGGTCATGAACTCCCAACCTCAGCTGATCCACCCTCCTTGGCCTCCCAAAGTGCTGGGATTACAGGTGTGAGCCACCGTGCCTGGCTGCTCTGTTAATTTTATTTAGTCTGTTTTCTCTCTGACTGTCAGTTTCCTTAGTTTCTTTTTTTTTTGTCTTCAAGTTCACTAATCTCTACTTTGGTGTACAATCTTCTTTTAAGTCCATGCAGTAAATATTTTATTTCAGATAATTTATTTTTCAATTCTAGAAATTCCATTTGGTTGTTTTAAGTAGTTTCAATTTCTCAGATGAGATATCTGATCTGTTTGGTCATTTGTCTGCATTTTCTTTTACATCCTTGAACATATTTACAAAATTAAAAAAAAAGTTTTTGTTAAATCTAATAGCAATGTCATCTCTGGGGCTATTTATAGTGATTTTTTTTCACTCTGGATTATGAGTCACATTTTGTTACTTTTTCATATGTCTAGTATTTTTAATGGCATGCTGGACATCATAGATGCCAAGCTGCTGATAGTTCAAATTATGTTCTTTGCTTCTAAAAAATATTATTTTTTTCCCTGCCAAGCAGTTAATTTCAGGTGTGCAGTTTAATTTAGAACAACACTATTCTAAAAGTGTGAATTTTCTTAGGTCTTAAGTGAACGTCCAGAGTGTTTATCATGGAATTTCTCTTTGCCTGGTCAATAGTCCATTTCCTATCATGGTGAAACCTCCAGAATTAGGGTCAGTACCCAAGTGGGTCTTTTATACTAGGCTTCTTGGAATCTTTCCCTGAGCATGCACAACTTAGTTCTTATCTAAGACTTATTGCAATTGACCCCATGCAAATTTCTAGGGATCCTTCATGGTCCATCTTCTCCTGACCTACAAATTCCAGTTGCCTCAGTATCCCCAAACATTGAGATTGTGTCTGTTGCCCAGTGAGACCACTGATTTCTGTTTTGGCTTCACTTTAATGTGCTGCACTTTGGAAAGTGCTTCCAGGCAGAAAACCAGGGTGGATGTGGAGCTTACCTCATGTGTTTCCCTTATCTCATGGATCACAGCCTTGTGATACGCGTGGCCAATGGCTGGAAATAATTACCTCGTACACTTTGTGAAGCTTAATGGTTGTTTATCATGCAGAGTACACCTGATCCCCATTACTCTATCGTGGCCCAAACTGGAAGTCTTTCATCAGAGCTTTTGAGTAAAGTTCCAGTGATGAGAACATTCTACTTCACTGCTTGGTGGCTAAATGTGATGGTTAATTTTGTGTGTCAAATTGCCTGGGACATGGGGTACCCAGATTAAACATTATTTCTGGGTGTGTCTTTGACAGTGTTTTTAGATGAGATTAACATGTGAATCAGTGGACTGAGTAAAGCAAACGGCCCCCCTTCAATGTTGGGAGGCATCATCTAATCCATTGAGAGCCTGAAAACAACAAAAGGGCAGAGGAAGGGGAAATTCGTTCTCTCTGCCTAACTTCACGACCTGAGACATTGGTCTTCTTCTGTCCTCGAGTGGGACTTACACCATCATCCCCCAGTTCTCAGAACTATCCCACTGGCCTTCCTGGGTCTCCAGGTGGCAGACGGCAGATTGTGGGACTCTGCAGTCTCCATAATTGCATGAGTCAATTCCTTATAATACATTTCACATGTATATTGTATATATGTAACATATAGTTATAATATATACACCCATATATGATGTATATGTAACTATTTATAACTCTGTATATGCTTATATAACTATAACTATAACTATAACTGTATATGTATTTCCTATCAATTCTGTTTCTCTGGAGAACCCTGACTAATACACTAAACCACCACCAGGTACAGATTTGAATAAAATAGGCCACTATGTCATATGTAATATATCATATATCTATAGACAGACACAATTATTACATGTGATTTCATTAGAGGTCTAATAATATAATTTCAAAGTATTGGTGAGTATCAGTGATGAACTAAGATATTTGTAGCAACTGTGATGTGGTATGAAAATATATGATTTTTATTGATTTTAAGGTAACAGTCTTTGTTATTATTTCTGTGGTTCGTAATTTCTATATAATTTCTATTCGAGCTGGCTTCAAGTTCATTGATGCTTTCTTTCTTTCTTTGTTTTTTCTTTTGAGACAGAGTTTCGCTCTTGTTGCCCAGGCTGGAGTGCAATGGTGCAATCTCAGCTCACCACAACCTCCGCCTCCCAGGTTCAAGTGATTCTCCTGCCTCAGCCTCCTAAGTAGCTGGGATTACAGGCACGCGCCGCCACGCCTGGCTAATTTTGTATTTTTAGTAGAGACGGGGTTTCTCCATTTTGGTCAGGCTGGTCTCGAACTCCTGACCAGCGGAGTTCAACTGTTCAGGTGATCAACCCGCCTTGGGCTCCCAAAGTGCTGGGATTACAGGCATGAGCCACTGCACCCGGCCCACCATTGATGCTTTCTTCTTCAGTGTTAAATTTGTTATTAAGCCTATCCAGTGATTTTTTTTTCATTTAATATATTGCATTTTCTTAGTTTTAGAAGTTCCATTTGGTTCTTTTCTTTAAGTCTCCGTTTCTGTTAAGTTTCCTTCTCTACCAATGCTATTGCGGTTTGTTGCCTGCATTGATATTTAAGGGAAATCAAAATTTCAGTAAGAATATAAAGATGTATTTTTCCTTTCCAAATTCATGGGTCACCAGGATATAAAATGTTAATAGTGGTTACATCTGGGTGATGACTATGAGAGATTCTTATTCCCTTCTGTTTTTCTAATATTTCTTCAATGAGCACGTATTACTTTGTAATTGCCAAGACTAAATATAACTTAAAATATATCAACATCTAAGTAATATGTAAATAAAACATAATATTCTTCTGAACAATATTATATAAATATTAAAAACATGTTGCATGATTTTTTATTCATTATATTCCAGTTAAAGTAAAATGATTAAAAGACATGTTAAACTGATGGTAATTTTTCTTAATGGTGGAATACTAGAAAAAATCAATATGATTAAGTATCATATCAGTATTTATTATAACTGTTTTCTCAATTTTAACATGTTTGATATTCTATCAATGAATCTAATATACTAAAAATCACTGGTTTTTCAAAATGAAAATGTGTATGAATAGTGTAACTGTAAATACCTTATGATGTGTCTCTTTGCCTTATTAGTCTAATGCATTTTATTTTGCAGTGTTGAGATCTGCAATAATTATGTCTTGTCATTGAAAGGAGATTTTTGACTATTCATTACAATTAACTCTAAGTGTCTAACCATATTATTTAAAAGTAGGAGTTACTTCATAGTAGTAGATTAAGATCTTGGTGAGTATTTTTTCCTTCAGGACATTTATTAAATCACCATTATGTGAACTAAGGTCATAAGCCAGTAACAATTAACTTCCAAGTTACACATTGTCAAATGAGCCACTATTATTTAAAATAAAATAATCCCACTTTGCTTTAGCTTTGTTTTAAATTCTGCTGATCCTGGGCTGGGTGCAGATAAGATAGATACTGAAGGAGGCAGAATTCTAGATAGACAGTGAGCTCTATTTAAAAACTGACCTATTTAAAAATGCAAAAACCAATGACAGGTGAATGTAAAATGATCCCTTCAGTAGCAGGATTCCAATAAAAGCACAAAATCATTTCTCTAAAGTTCAACCCTATTACCACTTGGGTTCTGGGGCAGCTTGTAGTACGCCAGGGCCAGCTCATGTGCCCCAATCATCACCCTAAGTAGAGGAAAAGGTGGCTGTGCCCTGGGTCTCACCTCTCCTGTGTCTCACTGTCCTGTCTCTGGGCACTGATGTTCCATAGTACTTCACTAAGAGACACAGCTACACGCCCCCCCCCCGGGGCCCATTAGTGTGTTTATTTGACACATCTGGTGCACAAATTCATTTCTTGATGTGAGGAAGAAGGCTTCCATCTTCAGCCAGGGCCCAGTGATTTCTAGGACATTCAGTATTAATTGCTGACTATTTTGGGAACTTCACATATCAATTTGACTGTGCCATGCAGTGTGATCATTCACTAAGAATGTGTTTGAAATATTTCCTTGCAGTGGCAACTGCTAAAATGAACTGATACTCCTTTTTATCATAAAATGAATTATAGCCTAGATCTGTAGGCTTGAAAGGGGGTAGGTGGAGTCACTGACATAAATAACAAGGGAAAGGGGGATCTTCATTTGTTGAAGTTTGTTTTAATTTTTCAAATTTTTGTGGGTGCATACTAGGTGTATATATTTGTGGAGTACGTGAGATGTTTTGATGTAGGTGAGCAGTGTGAAATAATCACATCATGGAGAATGGGGCAGCCATCCCCTCCAGCATTTGTCCTTTCTATTACGAACCAATTACACTTTTAGTTATTTTAAAATGTACAATTAAATCATTGTTGATTATAGTCACCTTACTGTCTGATAAAATAGTATGTCTCATTTATGCTGTTCTATTTTTTTTTGTACCCGTCATTTGTTGAAGTTTGTGTGAAACACCCAGCAACTGTTGGTGTGATTGTATGGACCACAGATGCTTGGTGTCTTCTGGGATGGAGATGTGTCCAGTCCTCGGAAACACCATTCTGCTGTGGTTGGCTCACCAAGTGTGTTCAGGCAAGTGCCTGCAGCTTGCCAATCTAGGCTCCTCCCCCGGTGAGGCCCAGGACAATCAGGAAGGCTGGGCGATTCCTGGGGCTTCAAGTCACTTACGTCACAAACAGCAGAAGCTGCTTCCGTGGTGTATTCCTCTCTACTGTACTCCCTGTCACAAGAACTTTCCGGAACTTCTGTCAGTGCACAGATTTCCAGAATCCCTTGTGGACACCTCGCCTACATTTCTTTTCTCCTGTTGGCCTCACAACCCAGGCCACCTCCTCATTCTAGGTTTGCCACAAAAGAGGATATCCTGTCTCCTAATCTGAATTATTCAGGCTCCCCTTTATTAATTAAAAAGTTGTTTTGCTAATAACTATAGAGAAACAGATAGCTACAATATAAGATAACAAACAGAGAACTTGTAAGAAATCTAAAAAAAGGTGAGTAATGGATCTCCTTGTCCTAGTCTACACAGAAATGAAGAGAAAGTGGGGCAGGCTATTTCTTAGCTTTTGTCTGCTTTTTTATGATGCGTTTCTTCTCTTCTGAGTCATTTCTGGACCCAGAGGAGTACCCCTTCCCTTTTGTTCTTCAGGTCTAGTGAGTCCTTAGTTTTCCCTATTGCATACAACAGAGTTTATCAAGTCACATGAGTGTAGGAACCACTTGAAGCATGTGGTAAAAATATGGATCAAATGGCCCCATCCACGATGTAAAAAGTCAAAGTCTCCAGAGGAGAGACCCTGATTTTTGGTTTGAAGTAATTTTCAGGTAATTTATATTATCAGACAAACTTTGGATTATACTGTGTAGACCTATCTATAGGATCCAGAAAAGTCCCTCTCTAATTTTTTTTTGCAAAGATAGCCAAATGTCAAATTGGATTATAAACTAGTAGCAAGAATATTAAAAAATCCTGTAACGTATTGTTCAACATCAGCACACATCCATATGTAGATTTTTTTCTTTTTCAAAAAAAATCCAATTTTCTATTTACTGGTGGGCCCTATGGTAAGTGGGATAATGGTGAGGTTGCACCAGAATGCAAATGAGGTTTCTTTCTAGTTAGGAGGAAATGCTAGACTCATTATTTCTGCTCACAGCTTGCAATCTTCCTCGAAAGTTCTGGAAGCCATAAATGTGTATCCCTGAGGCTCTTGGTCAGCAAAAAGGCATGAGGTTGTGTGTCTCACAAAAGAGCATACCTGGTGTGATCTCAGTCTTGTATGTGAAAATCCACAGGAACCTCTGTGGGAATATAACTCTAAATGTAACCCCTGGGCTTAAGTGATCCTCCTGCTTTAGCCTCCTGAGTAGTTGTCCAGGAGTTTGAGGCTGCAGTGAACTATGATCATGCCCCTGCACTCCAGCGTGGGCAATAGAGCAAGACCCTGTCTCTAAACAAACAAACAAACAAACAAACAAACAAACAAATAAATAACCAACTCTAACCAGTGGTGAAGAATAGATTTGATTTTCAGTCTTCGCAGTTCAGTCTTGATTAATCTGTATTGGTATTTTGCATTAAAAAAAAAAAGGCATTATCTTTATTTTAATCACTAATACAAATTTTAAAAAAAGACTTACATTTGCCTTTCTCAGTATTAGTGGGTTGAAATTTCTCCATTTTGAAGAAGCCAACATAGCCATTTACAATTGATAACAGAGCACAGCTATGAGCATCCCTCAGCAAGCTGAATTTACCTGTGTGTTTGGTTCCTTTGGACCACGCAGGCATGGTTAGATTTCCTGGGACTCTGCTTTCCTGTGTCTTTTCCAGAAGCTGGGCGGAGCCCTTGCTCCTCAGGAGAGCCATTCAGGAGGGCTGGGGGCCTGCCCAAGTAGGGCTGCAGCACTGGCCTGCTTTGAAGCAACCTGTGCATATTAAAAAAACAAAAACCACCAAACTGCAAATGAAAACCATCTTCCTCTATCTAGTGCAAATAACAAAGTGTTCTTTTAATTGTAGCTGTTGCTGTAATTTAAATGGAAAGTATTTTACATCCATTTTTCTCAAACTGCTCTGATCACAGTAGTTTTCATTTTGTCTTAATGTAGCAAATATATCTGACTACTTAATTTTGCTCCTTTTTATAATATAGCACTTTACATTTAAGCATTCCAGGCTGCTCTTGTGTATTTCCAAAGTAGAAATAGACTGACTAAACCTCCTTTAGTTATGCTGTGACTTTTAAAAATTAAACTGTACTTCCAAATGACTTACTTCATTCAACTCGAAATGAAATAATGGCTTTAGATGTCTCCTGTATTTTAAATTTAGATGGAAATTAAATTCAACATAAACCACATTGGGTATATAATAGTCAAATATCATTTTAAGAGATTATTATTTGAATGGATCATTTTCTCAGGGGCTACTATTTGTAGCTAAGTGAGCAACAGTGGGTTTTGCCAGTCCTTATTAATGCATGGGTAGCTTTTCTTGTTTTCAGACCCATAAATAAAAATCTTTTTCCAAAGAGAGAGACAGATAGGGAGAAAAATTTCCACTGGAGTATTGTACTTTTCTCAGGAGATGGATACATTTCTCCATACATTGTCTTAAAATATTAGCATGTGCATTGTCTATATAGTGGCTCCTGATGGAATGATTTTAAACTCATTTTGAGGTAATAATTTTTTCTGTAAACTTTTTGTGTCAGGCTTAACAGTGTTATTGGTAGGTCTTTAAATGATCATAGATCTTGTCTTCAGTAAGGGGTGGTGAAAATATCATCTAAGAAACAATACTGGAGGGGAGGCCTGGCCTTCATGTTAACCTCTTCAACTTAATACAGTCCTCTTCAAATTACTCTCTCTCACACCATCCCTAAGGTCTGGGCCAAGATATCTAATACATTTTGGGGAAAATCTGTTGAAAAGGCAGAGTACTTCCCATGTAAACACCACTCAGTCATTTAATTTTATAGCTTTTGTTACAACCTTAAGATGCTCTATTATGACTGTTTCTATTTTAATTAAAATTTATTTAATGCTTACAAAGTATAATTAAGAGCGGTTCGCATTGTTGGACACTGATGAAACTTACAAGGCCTGGACTTTAATCATTTTTCTGGGCTCATCGTGAATTTGGGGAAGTTATTAACATTTTCAGGGCTATGCCATTCTTATTGGAAAAATGAAGATGATACTGCTTACTTTACCCATTATAAACTTGGTTTTTTCCCCTGTAAATTGAAGTAGATCACCTTCTCAACTTATTTTTCCTCCACTGTGTTCTACCATACAGGATTATTTTAAAGATATGAAGTGACAAGTGTAAAAGTATCTTTAAACTGTCTATAGAATGCAAAGCATTACTTTGAATATATTTGACATAGATGGTTGCCAAATTTTTTCAAGGTAGGATTCTGACATGAAGGGTGGAGAAGCAGCTATTTTTATAACTCTTGAAAATTAAGCTCTACCTTTTTTGAAGAGGGGAAAATACTCATTAAAATCAATTAGGACCTGGGTATTTAAAAAAATTCTTCAATGTTTGTTTTTTTAAATGGGTCCCCAAAGGGATTTGGCTGATAGGGAGTTTATGGCAAAGGTTTTAGTCTGTAGTATGGCTTAACTTTTTCTGGATTTCATAAAAAATATTGCTAAGCAGGTAACAAATTTCCTGAACTGTTTGGATGCAGATTTTGCCCACACTCTAGGGTGTAAGATGCCTATTTTTACAAAGCAGGACATAAAGGAGATAAATAAAATATCATTCCACTAAGGTTTGTTTTTCCCTTTTATCCTCTCCAGCTCTTTCCAAGAGTGTTGAAATCTGCCAAGATTTATTTTCATGAAGGTAAGTTGCTTCTAGTTATCAGGCAGTAAAGATGTTCTGTTATTGTTTACTATTTCGGCAGCTCTGAAAGGTGCCATCTGAACCCTGTGGTTATAAGGCAGAAATAATGAAAAGCCATTTTTTGCTAGTAATGTCCAAAGCTTTGATTTACCTCTTCAGAAAGCAAAAGATTTATTACTGACACCTAAGGTGGTTTTGAAAGATAACAGGTCATGGAGCCATAAGCGTGAGAGACTTTTGAGGTTTGATCTGGGAGCACTGGGTTAGTATAAGGAGGAGAATTTTCAGAGATGTAGACCATAGCTACTCTGGAGGCACATACAGAGACATGGCCACCAGGTATTGAGGTCCTGGCCAAGAAGAGGAAGTGTGGATTAAGGTCATAACCTTGAGTTGCTCTTACAAAAATGCCTGTGTGTTAAATGTGGTACATGCACTGCAGAGGCAGTAAGTGGCTTGATTATACCTATATAGAACTGAAAACCCTGCACTAGCAACAGTGGAATCTACCTAGGTACTTATGTGATCTTGAGCAAGTTCTCTGCACTTTCTGGAACCCATCTGTATTAGTCTGTTCTCACACTGTTATAAAGAGTTATCTGAGACTGAGTAATTTATAAAGAAAAGAGGTTTAATTGACTCACAGTTCCACAGGCTGTGTACAGGAGGCATGGCTGGGGAGGCCTCAGGAAACTTACAATCATGGCAGAAGCAAGCACGCCTTCACATGGTGGCAGGAGACAGAGAGTGAAGGGGGAAGTGCTACATACTTTTAAACAACCAGATCTCGTGAGAACTCACTCACTATCATGAGAACGGCAAGGGGGATATCTGCCCTCATGATCTAATCCCTTCCCACCAGGTCCCTCCCCCAACATTGGGAATTATAATTTGACATGAGATTTGGATGGGGACACAGAGCCAAACTGTATCACCATGCAGTGGATCAGTGACCATTGAGATGAAATTCCTCAGATGATTTCATTTTATTTAAATATGCAGTAATGACCCTCTAGACATTAGGGATCTAAACAGGCTCAGTTCTTGTGGTGGTGTGGTTATGAAAGGAAATATACAAGACAGTGAATGTAGTAAGAGACATATTGAGGAGTGGATATAGCATGAGGGACACACAGGTTAGGAAGCCATTTTATTTAAGGGTAGAAGGACCAGCCGGAGGAAGTTAAAGGAGATTCCTTTTGAACTTAGTCTTGAATGATGGGTTCAGGAAAAAAAAAAGACCAACAGGGAAACAGGTGTTCTGTATAAATGGTCAGATAGTAAATAATTTTGGCTTTGCACGCCATATAATCTCTGTTGCAACTGCTATACCCTTACACTGTAGCATGCAAGCAGCAATAGTAAATGACTGGGCATGGCTGTGTTTCAATAAAACTTTATTTAAAAAACAGGCAGGGGTCAGATTTGGCCTATGGTTTTTCATTTGTTGACTCCTTCTGTAGAAAGACAATATAAAAAGATGAACTTCATCCAGTATTAAGATGATTAATTGCAATACTTTTTTCAACTTCAGAGTTTAATAAACATGAGTTCACAGATTTATATACGTGTATGTATAAACCTGAGGGTGTGCATCAAAATAAACTGTTCAGATCCCTACAGCACTTACAATTTCCAGGCATGCTGGCCTGGCTTCCATTTCCCATACTTACACCTCATTACCTGAAGGTTTTCTCTGGCTACCAGAGCTGTGAGGCCCTGCATGGGGAGGAGGACAGGCCTGCTGAAGAACCAAGATGACTCTCCCCTCCTTAAGCTATTAACCAATGATTGACAGTACTTTGTAGATAATTATCACAGCTACTTTACCCCATGGGAGGGATCACTCTCAGCTTGAGCTGAGACAAAATGGACTGTCTCGAGCTCCTCAGTGGGATTAAGGTCCCATTTCCTGCAGTTGTCACCTGCTCCACAACACACTCCTTATTGGCTTCTTTCCTTCTTTGTCTGATGTACCCGTTCCCCTGCAAGTCCATGGGCACCTCCCAAACCACCTAGTTGTACCCAAATCCTTGTATTAGCATTTGCTTCTGGAGGAATGAAAACCGAGACAGTATTTTGGGTCTGGAGGACATAACATAAACTCTACATGTGAATACTTAGGAACTCCTGATTCAGAGAGGCTTCAGAAAACCTTTCTCTAAGTAGGGCAGCATTCCCTCTGTGGAACTGATTGTGGAGAATTTTTATTTGGGTGCAGAGGCCACATAATGAAAAACATTTTTCTTAACTATTGACAGACTTGCCTACTTTTTGGTGAGGTTCTATAGCTGAAGCCACTGGTCCCCCTGACTCTCCCTGTTGCTGCAAATGGCATCCACCTGGCCTCACCTCAGGACCTGCATCTTTCTCTTTTCCTCTCGCTTTTGGAGGTGCTAGGCTGGGCACAGGTGCAACTTAGACATGCTGAGTTATCAGGGTTCAGGGAAGTTTGGTGAAATGGGCTCCCTGGGATTGACTGGAGGCCGAGATAGTGTATTAGTCTGTTCTCACACTGCTATAAAGAACTGTCCAAGACTGGGTAATTTATAAAGGAAAGAGGTTTAATTGACTCACAGTTCTGCATGGCTTGGGCAGGGTGTGGGGAGGGCAGTCAGGCGGCTCAGGAAACTTACAATAATGGTGGAAGGTGAAGCAAACACTTCCTTCTTCACATGGCAGCAGGAGAGAGAAGTACAGCGTGAAGTGGGGAAAAGCCCCTTATAAAACCATCAGATCTCATAAGAACTCACTGTCACTATCATGAGAATAGCATGGGGGAAACTGCCCCATGATCTAATTACCTCCTATAAGGTCCATCCCCAAACACTTGGTGATTACAATTTTTTTTTTTTTTGAGATGGAGTCTCACTGTCTCCCAGGTTGGAGTGCAGTGGTGCAATCTTGGCTCACTACAAGCTCTGCCTCTCGGGTTCACGCCATTCTTCTGCCTCAGACTCCCGAGTAGCTGGGACTACAGGCGCCCACTACCATGCCCAGCTAATTTTTTTGTACTTTTAGTAGAGATGGGGTTTCACGGTGTTAACCAGGATGGTCTTGATCTCCTGACCTCGTGATCCTCCCACCTCGGCCTCCCACGGGGATTACAATTTTGATTACAATTCAAGATAAGATTTGGGTGGTGATACAGAGCCAGGCTATATCAGATGGGATTGCAGGAGATAAGTCTGGATAGATTGGAGAGGAGGATATTGCCTGGCTATGAAGGGCCCTGAGTGACTGGCTGAAGAATTTGGATTTCATTTTGTATCTAGAGTTGAGCCATGGACAATTTTTGAAGAAGGAGTGGTGAGAGTGTTCAGTAACATTCAGTAAGTACTTACTGACCACCTACAATGGACTGGGTATTGTGGACAGGTACAGCAGGCTGTGCAGGAAGTTGCAGAGATTCACCTCCTTTAGGAAACTTTTTCTGATTCTCTCTCTTGTCTATACCCCACTATTCCTTCTAATATAGCACCTCTAGCACTTTAGTGCATTTACTGCCTGTCTCCACCCCTGCTGCCTGTTTTATTCACCCCACATCAAGCTTTGTGTTGTATACAGTTAGCCATAGTCAAGGGTCTTCTCCCCAGTTTTTTCTAAAAGTGACATTAGGCCAATAAGCACATTGAGCTCAGCCTTCAGTGGGGAGAAGTCATAATCCGCCATCATGATTCTGGAGAAGGATGGCCCTCTTAACCAAACATCTTTATGCTGATGCCCGAGAGCCTCAGAGAAATGTAAGCGCTATTCAGTGAAACTATTCTTGCCTCCCTCCACCAGCTAAATGCCTGAGTCACTGTTCTACCATCCGGTCTAGTGATTCCCAATCTTTTTTGAGTAAGAGGGACTCCATGAATACTTCATTGTGAAAATTCTCAAGCACACACAAAAGTATTAATAGTGAAAATAGTAATAATGAACCCTCATAGACACTCAGTTCAGCGTTTATCTAGATTTTTTCACGCTTGTTTCCTCTATTTTTTTTTCCAGCCATCATCTCTTCTTTTAAGTTAAATGTACATAGTTTTGGTGGGAACACTGAATTTGAACATGTGTTCTATTCTTAGAGTGCTGGTTCTAGTCTTTGAAGATTTGGCTTGAAGTTTAAAGCATCATGAAAAATAAAACTACAGGTGTAAACCTGCAGTCTTTTTACCCCTTACAGCTTTGGCCTTATTACCCTGAGCAATAAGTCTAACCCTTTTTCCTCTGTGTATTGAAACTAAAGAGTAAGTAGTTGATTCCCACTGTTCTTCCCACAAATTTTCAGCAGGGGTAGGGCCAATTCACTGCTTGTTTTAGGCTTAAAACTCCCCCTGAAGTGCAGGGGTGAAGACTGGTGCATAACTGAAGTCACTGGATATTGTGTGCATAAGGTGGGAGAGTGAGTTGAATTTCATGGGCTTTTCTGAAGCTTTCCGTCTTAACTAAACATGTTGGCATTTTCTGGGAAGTTGGCTGTATGCTTATTGAGAAAGAGAGACTTCTCTTCAGTACAGTGTGACATTTCTACAAAAATCAATGATTTAGAAACAGGTATCTGAAATGAAATGTGCAACTTCACTCTCCATTTGTTGGAAAGCCTGCTGGGCCGGTTTTGAAATCTTCATACATGTGTGGTATACCTTTAGGCGGTGAAAATTATATTGACTCTGCACTTTGGAACATATAACAAATATCTTTTGCAATGTGGCAAAAAATAAAGCAACATCCTGGTCCTATATTTCCAAATTGGTTTTGTACTAGTTATTTAATTTATTGTTTACTTTTAGTACTAGTGTTTGTTTTATACTTTTATCTTGGAAGCTTTTTATCTTTATTAGACTCGGTTACCTAATCCAGTAGAAGGGATGGTAATGAACGTGGCACACCACACTACCCTATCCATGTTGAAACCTGCTCTTTGATTATCAGAAGTAGTGAAGCTTATAGGAGCATGATGATGTTTTAAATTTGATTTTTTGAAAACTAAAGAAGCCAGGTACTAAATATCAACACAATGAAGAAGGAGAGGCTCAAGCCACTTTGAAATCCACCCCCTTCCCCACCAAGATGCTCAAGAATTTCTGCATCTTCTTTAAAGTCCTTAAAAGGATTAACTTCTAAAGGGACTGATAAAGAAGGAGAGAAAAATAAGAAAGTATCTTATATTTCTTATCTTAATAAGAAATATAAGATAAAAATAAGAAGACTAATAAAAACTCAGTACAGGGCTAGCACTTAATTCCATCTCACAATAACAAGAAGAAAGCATAATGGAGATTGAGGAGCAGGGCCATTTACATAATAACTTCCTAGCAACAGCTGTAATGAACAAATACGGGCAGATGAGTCAATTCTCTGAGACACTATCTTACATCAGAGCTTAGAGAAAAGGGAAAAAGGAAAGAAACAAATAGCTGAGATTCCCTGAATTTGGGTTATGTCATATGTAGTTTCAGACCTAATCGCATAAAACTAATTTGGCCAAAGAGAATCCACCTGATGAGACAAATATTGTCACCATCCAGGGAGAGGGAGGGGGGAATGGGTGCTTACCTTTCCTGTTAATGGGTGGGCTTGGGCTGGTACCTGTGAATATTCTGGCTTGGCTAGAACATATTTAACATCAAAATCATCCTCATCCTCATTCTCCTAATCACCATCACTGCTGTCATCTGTTGAGTGCTCCCTAACTCTCCTACGTAATATCTCCTTCAACCTGCACAACATTCCTGTCAAAGTAGATACGATAATCTCCGCGTTACAGATGAGGAATCTGAGGCTGAAAGCAGGAAAATTACCCAAAATCTAATGGTTAATAATTGAAATGATGATAGTTCATTTTTATGGAGCACGTGGTGGGCACCACGCTAAGTGCTTTGCATGGATTGTCTGAGGTTACTACACTCACGGCAGACGAGGAAACAGAGGGGCAGGAAAGTCAGGGCATCTGTCCAAGACCAGGCAGCTTCTGAGAGCAAGAGCCAGAACTTGAATTCAGGCGGTTGGGTCAGAAGGTGCGAGAATTAGGATTCAAATCTAAATATACTTAATGCAAAGCCCATGCTGGTACCATTGCAACTCCCTGCTGCCATGGGCACTTGCAGGGCAGAGGCAGCCATGCCAGTCAAGGATCGCATGACTTGTGTTTCTTTACAGACACTTGATGGATGTAACAAAAGTGTGGTAGTCACATTTTGCTTCTGTCAATTGATTAAGGTGATTCTGAGGCACAGTCATGGAAGATTTGCATGTATGAGTGTGTATGTGTGTACATATGTGTGCGCGTGCTTCCTCTTCCTGCGGTACTTCAACTGGACAGGATTGCACGCTCTAGAACTTTCTTTCAATATTTCCTTCACTTACGGAACCTTTGCCCCATTCAGATAACAGACTGCAATCTGGGAAAATACTTCATGCCGCAGCTTTAACACCAAAGAATGGATCAAAGGCTTCTCTTTTCTAGAATGGCACACTAACATCTTTTATTAGGTGCAGATGTTTTCTGTGCTTGAAACAAAATGAGCGACTACGTGTAGAATTTCAGGCTCCTTGACAGGGAGTTGGGGGTCTCTTTAGGTGCATTGTGTATGTACGGTGGGACTGAGTGAGGGGGGCTCAGAAAGGATTTTTTTGGGAAAGAGAGAGAGGATTCTGTGCTTCTGAAACTGTCAAACAGACCCAGGTTGGTCGTTCCACCTACATTGTGATCCCCAGGCCTCATCCTTCCTCCCTCTGGGCTAGCAGGAAGATTTAAGGAGGGGCATGGATCTGGGGGAGACGGAGCCGGAGGAAAGTGGGTCAGTAGGCTGAGAGGCAGGGGACGCATCTCAATTCCATTTCCTGGATTGTGCCCTTTTGTCAGACTTGCCTACAGACAGAGGGCCTGTGTGTTCCAATTTTGCAGAATTACCTTCCCTGGTTGGAACCCAATCCCCCAACCCCAGGCTCTGCAGACGTCCTCCCTGATCAACGTCCTGTCCCCTTTTCTCTGTCAAGTTGTTCCTTCTTCCCGAGCTCTGTTGTGATTTGGGGCACCTGAGGAATTAACCATTTCTCTCGTGTCTTTGCCTAACCACAGGTGACTGTCTCGACCCGCTTTTAAGTTGGCTCCGCCCTCTGGACGCCTTCTCTTAAAGGGGGAGCTCCGAGGTAGGGCCCTGATTCCGGCCTCGCTACAATCCTGGTGGTGTGGGGGAGCGGGGCCTATTAACCCAGGGGGCGCTGGATGGGCGCGCGGGAACGGCGGGGATGCCGCGGCCTCGCACACCTGGCTCCTAGTCCTCTCAGCCGGGCCAGTGATTCTCCGGGGGGCGGCTTGCGGCAGCTCACACCTGAGGCCATTACAAAAGGCCTGAAACTTAACTCGCTGCCGCGCGGGGGGATGGATTGCCTACTAACTGCAGGCGCCGTGGTGCGCCGAGAAAACAGCGAAAAACTGGGCCAGCGGAGGCGGGTGGGGACATGGCCTCCTTGGAGGAGCGCACCTGGGGTGCGGGAGCGCCTCCTGGCAGCCTTGGCCTCGCCTCCCACGCGTGGACGCGCAGGAGCCGGGGCACAGCAGCCGCCTACTCCTTTCTGCAGCCCCAGGGTCTGAAGGTCGTTACAACGGAAATCTTTTGTAAAATGTTACTTTTTCCTCCCTTACATTTTCTTTCTATGCCCCTCAGTAATTCTGGTTCAGGGGTTAGCGTCCCTCACTAATCCTGGGATTAAAAAAAAATTCTCCCTTTGCATCACCCTTGAATTGGTAGGACAGGGAGACACTGACGTCGCTTTTGTTTTGCCAGCTTTTGTTTCCGGTGCATCAGAAACTTTTTGCACATGAGACATTATGAGATTGTGCCCCAGCCAGTTTCTAAATTATTTCTAGGTGAAAAAATTTTGTAACCTACCTTTGCAGTAAGAATTCCCCCACCCCTCCTTTAGAGAAAGTACTTGACAGTGAATAACATCCTATATTTATAGACCAATAATTGCTACATTTCATACCATGTAGGTTTCCTTCTGAAGCCTCAATCACATTTGGTTACTGTGGTAGGGGTTTAAATGTAGCAACTAATGGGCTGTTGCAGCAGGCATTTCCCTACCTCTCCTTTTATTGAATCTTTAAGTGGCAACCGTGCTTCTCTGGGTAAGAGCAAGGCTTTGAGATTGCGTTCCATGGGTTAGCTTGGTTCTTTAGTGAAGATTCTGAGATCCTGAATTGCATCAAGAGATGCATTTGTCGGTGTGGGTTTCAGATGAAAGCATGAAATCTCACTGACTTGCTGAACACTGTGGTTTTGAATCGGGACTTTGGAGATGAAGCTGTGAAACCTCCCAAACCAAAGTTCCTAACAGAAATCACCAGCTGTGATTTACATACTGGCTTTGCCACAAAGTTTTAGTTCGACTCTGTTTCTGTTGTTATGGTGTCTTATGAATATTTTCTGATATTTAACACAAAGCCCTCTAGCGGTTTCCAAACTGGTTACGTGAGATACCTGAGGTACTTGTGGTATTGTTCGGATGGGATTACTTCATGTACTTTAAAGGCTGGCCACACTGCAGACTAAATAAATCAGGTATCACCCTCTACTAAGTTTTCAAAAAGTCTTTGCTGAATGAAATGCAAAAAGAAAATGCAAAAAGAACACTTGGGCTTTCCTTTTCTTTTCCAGACTCTCTTTACAACTCTTGCAAAGATGTCAAGACATATTTCAGTATTCCACCAGTGAGGTTACAGTTTTATTAGTGATGGCCTTGGTTCGCATCATAAATGTGAATTTACCATTTACTGTTGGCTTGACTGACCTGGTCATGGCCAGAAGGAAGGAAGTTGTGTAGAAGATTTGCTCTTAAACATTTTCCCCTCCCTCACAACCCCTTTCTCCTATAGAAGGCAAAACATTCTCTTCAACTGAAAATGGTGGAAAACATGTTTGTTGTTTTTTCTTTAAATGATAAAAGAGAATTAAGTCAGCTGGCAACAGGTGCAAGTTCCACCCTGTGTGTATGGAGAAGGCACCAGCTGACATGGGCGTGTGCATGTGTATGTAGGGCAAGCTGAAACTATAACCACCACCGCCCTTGAGCAAAAACAGAATGTTTGCAAATGTTTGAATCACCACCCAGAGTTTCACAGGTGACATCTTTACTCCAGAGACCCTTTTTTTTCCAGTCACATAGGTGAAGAAAAGGAAAGGAAAAAGAAAGGGAGAGTATGGAGCAGATGCAGTGATCACTGCCCAGGGCTGGGCACTTTATGAACTGGCTATTCCTGGCAGGGCGCAGCGGCTCACGCCGGTAATCCCAGCACTTTGTACTTTGGGAGGCCAAGGTGGGCGAATCACCTGAGATCGGGAGTTCAAGACCAGCTTGACCAACATGGAGAAACCCCGTCTACTAAAAATACAAAATTAACCGGGTGTGGTGGCTCATGCCTGTAATCCCAGCACTCTGGGAGGCTGAGGCAGGTGGATCACCTGAGGTTGGGAGTTTGAGACCAGTCTGACCATGGATAAACCTTGTGTCTACTAAAACTACAAAATTAGCTGGGCATGGTGATGCATGCCTGTAATCCCAGCTACTTGGGAGGCTGAGGCAGGAGGATCGCTTGAAACTGGGAGATGGAGGTTGTGGTGAGCCGAGATCACGCCATTGCACTCCAGCCTGGGCAACAAGAGCGAAACTCTGTCCCAAAAAACAAAACAAAACAACAACAACAAAAAAACTGGACTATTACAGACTTTGTGAAACTTTGTCTTTTCCTCCATGATTTAACAGGTAAAAAACTCTCAGGTGATGGTGAGTCAAAAAGGAAGCTGGCATCTTAGACATTTTTAAATAAGGTGTTTTTGTTTTTAAACCAACCACACTACATATAGCAGAGGTTACTTAAGTCTCCTTTAGGAACTTAAATATGGCATAAGAGAACCTTATTTTAATTACTTATAGCACAGAAATCTCTTCAATTGCTAGTTGGAATCTATGTAAACATCAGACATCCCTTAAGTTTTTGATCTTGAACAGGGCTGTAATTGAGTATCCACACACAATGTTTAGGTGAGGGTCATCCTTATTGAAATATGTTCTAAAATATCTGAGGTAGCTAGAAACCTTCATCTACTTATCATTAAAGATGTTAGTCTGAAGGAAAGTTTTTATCTTGGAGACTTTGATAGCTGTTACAAATCTTGCAGACACTATTTTCTTACACTGTTTTGGTCAAATCAAATTTCATTTGGAGTAATAATTCTCCATCCTGGTCTTCTGATATCTCAGGGTGCCTCTAATTCTTTCATTTGGTACTGAAAACTTCTTAGTTTACAAAACCTTTCACAGATCTTTCTGATACAACACATCATTTTTTAAAAATCACATTACTCTTGGCTCAAAACTTGTGATGACTTTCCATTGAGCTTTGAGTGTTGCAATGGAAAAGGATCATGAAAATCCAGTCTCCTGCTGGATATAGAAATGATCTCCTCAACCACCTTGTTCTGTCCCCTGCCCATCACCTCTAGCCACCAGCACTTCACTACCTCATGCGGTAATCAGTTTCATTATAGGACATGTTTATTCTTGTACTGGGGCAAAGCTTGTACCAATTGAACCCAGTTTTGCCCACAGGAACAAACATCTGCCTTTTAGATCTGGTGGTTCCTCCTATGATAGAGAAGACATTACCCTGTGTTACCTTATTCTTCTCCAGTTCAGGCTCGGAGCGCTTCACTCCTCCATGTGGCCTGCCTTGACTCAGTATTAGTCTCTTGATACCCTCTAGTTTATATCATTGTTCCTCTCAGGCATTGAGCCAGATCAAGCCCAGACTTATCATCTGGGCTTTTAAGAGCTACCCTGTAAGCCTGTCTACCACATCTATGCACATTTATTTCCAGGAGAGGACTTTGCACTACAAATCTCCTGACTCAGGCTGTCATCTTTTTTTTTTTTTTTTTCCACTGTTCTCTAAATACAGCATAATTTCCTATTTGGTCTGTCTGCAAGATCCAAGAGGAATACAAGTTATGATGATATGATAATGTCATGATTTGGAGAACCTACCATATGCATGGTGCTGACGCCAGGTGACTGAATCATCCCCTCTGCCATCTTGGAAATAATAGTAAGCTTCTTAATTGGATAATAAAACAGTGGACAAAGAAGTGAGTGATTGCAAATTTCAGTAAGAGCCATGAAGCTAGGAGCCACAGGTTGCTGTGCCACAGAATCAGTATTGCATGTAGGTTTGTGTTTGGGAAACTTGATTCAGATGGGCTTGTCAGAGAAGACCTTTCTGGGGAGACGGTGTTGAAGTGATGACTGAAGGATGGTAAGAACTAGTTCTTTGCAGCGTGAAGGAGGAGGAGGAGGAAGAGGAGGAGGAGGAAGACAGCATATGCAAGGATCTGAGGCAAGATAGAGTTTAGCTGCTCAAGGAACCTAAGAAAGCTCTAAGGTGCTGGAGTGCGGAGAGGGTGTTAAAGGGAGAGGCCAAATCATGAAGGGCTTTGCAAGCCACTTAAAGTTTGAGCTTTCCTCTAAAAGCAAAAGGAATTTTTGAACTAAAGGCATTTAAGCAGAAATGCAGGGGTGTGTGTGTGTGTGTGTGTGTGTGTGTGTGAGAGAGAGAGAGAGAGAGAGAGAGAAAGGGAGGGAGAGAGAGAGTGAGCATGGAGAGGTTTTAATCTTAGAAAACCTCTGTTTTTCTAAGGTTTGTTGCCCTGGCAGCAGTGTGAAGGGTAGTTTATGTGACCAGCCCTGTGGAGGCTGCGTGGCGGGAACCTGCTGTGGAGGAGGTGGTGGTGAGCACAGCTGTCTGGTCAGAACTTTTGTTCTGTTGTGGGTGAAGTGAGAGCGCTGCACAGAGTTCGTGGTGTGCCCACCTGGAGGGTGGGGCTTGTGGGGAAGAAGCTCAGGGCGAGAATAAAGAACTGTCTCAGCAAGGAGTAAGCACCTCAGATTTGGAGCCACTGGTCAGTTCCCCCCAATGTCTTGCTCTCTCCTCCGGGGGCCTGGAAAGTCACCTGACACTAGAGACAGTAGACGCCAGGGGGAGGGAAGAGCAGCTCAATTTGGAGGAGACACCTGAGAAGATGGTAGGTACGTACCTGAGTCTTCCTGAGTTATTGCTGGAAAATGGGGAGATGCCAAATGGATGAAGACCAAACTGAACAGCAGCTCATACCCATAACTTCTAGTCTCTTTCCATGTGGCTTAGTGGCTTTCTTAAGATGTCAGTGAGGATCCAGGGTTAGGTGAGGAGGTAGGTCTATGCCTTAAAAGGAGCAGACCTTCTCTGAACCCCTTCCTTCCTTTCCTTTCTATAATCCTCAGCCTCCTCTAATCCTTCCCTTGTTTTCCCAAACCGCAGGCCAGACTACAGCCCAGCAGCACGAAGAATTCCGCCTCAAACATCCACCTCACCTCACCTTTGATCTCTGCAGTCAGGGTCTCATCTTGTAAACAGACATTACAGGTAGGAAGAAGTCTTGATTTCAGTTACAAAACTCAGAAGTTGAGGGGCATCAGCCTGCTCTGAATAGCAGTGGATGGAGAGTGGGGGAAGGCGGAGCTGGTGGCCGGAGAGGAGACTCCTGGGTGGAGTACTGGAAATCCTGTTGAGGGATTTCATCCATTTCTGCAGTGTGGTTTCGATAATGAAACTTCTTCCCCATCTCTCTAAGAAATCGTAACTAGAATATGAGTTTCTCCTTGGTATGCAGAGTTGGATTTGGAGGGGGGTGTTGGCATTAATTGAAGTGCTTTCTCCTACTTGGTGGGGTATGCAGGGGTGTGTCTGTGAAGCACTGTGAAATCAGTCCCCAAAAATGTAAAAGAAAGGATGTTTGTGCCATACACACGTGTGTGTATATTGATTTTGTCTTGATTTTTAGTTGCCTACGGTTTTTGGTGACTCATGAGGCCTGGAAGAATCAAAATTTTAGATTATTGTTGATTCTTGAGAGAGAGAAATCTGGTACTTCCAGACCCTGGCACAGTCTTCTGTAATTACGTTATATTTCATAATTGTTTGGAACGGGATTATTTGTCCAATTCCATCACACATGATTATTTCCTTCTCTTGCCTTATAAATTGGATAAAGCTCTTATCAGTATTCGCCCAGCCATAGGAAACAGCCTGAGTTTTTCAGGCCCTCACATTGCGCTTAGAGAGAATTTTAACATATCTAAAAATACCAGGCCTGGTGCTATTTGTTTAACACTGTTGTTGCAGAGCCCTCTCTTTGGGCTAACCCAGCCCCTGCTGCAGCAAGCAAAGATTACAATGAATGAAAATCCATAAAACAGGAGCACCACTAACTGGCAGATGTTAGACAGAGAAAACCTCAGTGGATGCTGTCTGAGGATCAGCACATAGTCATTGGCAGAACAAGGCTAGCTCGCAGGGCCTCCAGGTGGGCAGCCAGGAAACTAGCCTGCTTAGCGTTTCCTGTGGAGGATCTCAGGGCCTGCTGTTCGTGTGACTGAGCCTGCTTGCACAGGGAGAGAGGTTCACTGCCTGGGGGACAAGGCTGTAGACCGGAGGGGATGCTGGCATAGCACAGAGTTGATGTCCGTCTTCGTTTCTCCACTCCTCACTTGTATTTGGAGGCACCGTGCAGTGTGGCGAGTGCTTTGGCATCGATTGGCTTTGTACCCAACACAGAGTGGGTTCTCCCTGCCTACGAGGGACAGATCATGGCTCAGAGAGGCTTTGTGTCATATGTGGAAGGAAGTGACTTCATTGTGACTTGAACCTTTGCCTTCTGCCTTAATGGCTGGTGTTCTTCCCACAACATTTGCTGTCTTAATATAATCCCTGAGGCAAATGCTTTCTAGCTGGGAAACAGAAGCCTTGAGTCAGAGAAAGGCTGAGATGGGTTTGAACTTCCTTGGATGTCGATGGAGATTTTATCAGAAGGAGAAGAGGAGGAGAGCTTAGGTCTCTGCCCAAGGGAGTGGCTCAAGCTATTTTGTGGAAGTTGTGTAGACCAGGGAATATTCAGTCTGGATATGCAAGGGGAGTTGAAACCTGCCCCTGGCTTGAGGTTGCATTCTTTGTGCTCCACTAGAGGTTAAGGTAGCCCTAGCTCTAGCTGTCCCAGGTACTGTGAAGTTACTAAGCATATAAAAATATCATCCAAATTCTATGTATTCATAAGCAAGGCCAGCACGTTCTTTTAGCTGAGGAATGACTGTCACTTTGTATGTCAGAAGAATTGGCTATGATTTTAAACAAAACACTTATTATTTTGAGTTTTTAGCTGTAATGTTCTTTACAATCATAACGTAGCCCTACATTTTACCGAGTTCAACAGTCTAGCTAAATATAGAACTGTCAAAAAAAAAAAAAAAAAAAAAACCAAAAACCCCAAATTTCTAAAAATGGTTCCCAGGTAGGATTTATTTAAAATCTACTTATGTATTAACATATACAAATAACAAATATAAACAATGTTAAAAACCAAGAAACACAATCCAGGCTTAAACATTCTGTTATTATTCAACTAAGAAAGAGCTGGCTCTGTTTTTCTTGCAAAAGAAAAGCGTTCCTAAGTGAGCAGTCACTAAAGTTACTGGTAATATAGCATAATGTAGTTCACAGTTTTACAAGCGCATTTTAATTTTCTTGTGTTTCTTTCCTTCTACTTTCTACCTTTACATCCCACTTCATTGTAAACATTTTCTGTTCTTTTTCCAATGGGGCCATCTTTCTGTTTTCTTTCAACCTTGCTTCCTCAGTGAGAAGAATGCTGGTGTCGGCGACCCCTTGAGCCCTGTTTTAGCAGTAATGGCTGGTGGAACCAGAGTCCCTTCTCTCTCCTCCATGTTAACAGAATGTGGAAGTATTCCTGAATCATCAATCCTTCATAACGGGAAGAGGCAGGTAGAAAGCAAAAGCCTTGAGGATGTCACAGCTCTTGCCCCCTTCAAGTTTAATTTTTTTTTTTTTTTAGAATCTTAAACTAAATCCTTTATTTCAAAAACAAACATAAAATAATTTCCCAGGCAGAGAAAAGGTCTGAGATGGAAGCTTTCTTGTTAGCAGTCCCTTCCTGCATAAACCGGGTTGGATAAAGAGGGGAGAGAGAATGGCCAAGGGTATGGAAAGCTTTCACAATGCATGCCGAGTGTGAAGTGACACCCCCAGCAGATGGGGTTTATCATCTTTACTTAGTCACACAACATCAAGGACTGGTTAGTTCCAGGGAAGGGCTCCATTTCATCACCTGGGTCAGTTCTCTTCCCCCGCATGCTCCACAATGCAGTAGAACCAAACAACGCGTTCACCTACAATAGAATGTTTAAATAACACCTTACTTCTTACTTATAACTGCCCTTACTTCTTTGTGCTGTCAGGAAAAGAAAAAAACAGAAAGCAATAAAACCCAAACCCTTTGGCAAGCCAGCCGGTGCCTATTCTCCTAGGGCATTTTTAGTGGAACTTCAGCTGGGCCTTGCCCTCCTCCCAATATCAGTGAGGAAAGTGGCAGCGGGATAGGTTTGCTCATGTGCACTGCAGTAGAAAGAGAAACCAAACACAATTCGGGCCACAGGTGGATTCTGGCACATTTTTAGATTGGATTGGTTAAAAGTGTCATGTTGTGCACAGGATGCAGGCAAAGGAGTTTTTTTTTTTGAGACGTAATGCCCGAAGGCAGCATGAACGGTCCAATCTACCCTTGGGGAGGAGCTCCCTGTGTAAGGACAGAGAAACTAGGGGGCCTCGAGGAAAGTGTTGGTTCGGAAGATGGAGGAGACAATCTTTCCGGTGGCATTGATGGTGCCTTCGCTGTCTGAGCTGGACTCGGAGTCGCTGCTCCCAGAGTAGGCGCCCAGGCCCGGGAGGATGCCGATACAGACTGCAGCAGAGGGGCAGTGGATGGAGGGGCCACTCAGGGAAGTGTTTCCGAGAGACTTGCAGGATGAGGGCTCTTGATTCTTGTCATCTGGCTCAGGGTCTGGTTTCAGTCTTTTCACACTGTGGCCACTCTCTGAGCTCTTATGCTTCACAGCTCCTGCCAACAGCTTTGCCTGGGAGAACTTGTTCTTGGTTTCTATGGGCTTCACAGTTAGTTTCTTTTCCACTTCCTTCTTGTTCTCTTGAGAAATTCCAACCTTCTTGAGGTTATTTCTGTATTCCTTCAGTTCTTTCAGTTCTTCTTCTCTTCGTTGCTTTTCTATTAGTTCCTGCTGTCGAGAAACCTCATCAAGGAAGTTGGTCTCATCTTCATCTAAGCCTCTTACCATGTTTTTGAATTTGAACTGTTCCTCATACTCCTGCTGCTTCCTGTCCTTCTGTTCCTGTAGTCTTTCATACAGAGAGCGAGGGTCATAAACCTCCTCTGGACATTCTTCTGGATCTTCAGGTTTTCGAACTTTCTCCCATTCTTCTTGCCTCCTTTTGCGCCGTTCATCTAGTTCTGCCTCAGACACAAACCTCTTTTTGATAACAAGGTTACCATCATCCCCTCCATCCATAATGAAACATCCAATCTACCGGCGCGCGGGAGGCGAGACGCCCTCACCTCGGCGGCGCCTACCCCAAACCGCCACCGCAGAGCCGCTCGCTCTTAAAAAAGAAAAACAAAAATGAGAGGAAGAAAGAAAGAAACAGGAAGGAACGAATGAAAGAAGAAGAAGAAAAAAGAAAATAGCCTTTGCTTTTGTATTCCTTTTGACCCTTCAGGGCTTCCTCCAAGTTTAATTTTTTAAAGAGGAAGCAGAGAAGACCAGCCTCATCTTGTTTCTGGAGAAGGTTTGCTTCTGAACTGCTTCCACTGCTGCTGGTTATGAACGCTAAGAGCAAAATGGCGTTCTAAGCTCCTTCTGGAGCTCTGCTGTGTGCTGTAACCTTGCGGATGCTTGGAGCACCCACAGCCGGCCCGGCCTCCCTCGTGGACCATGCCTTGGTCCCCAGTTCTGGCTCTCAAGCTGCTGTCACATCTGCCCTGTGCCTACACACTGCTGACCAGCTTTGGGTTCTCAATTGCCTGACTCGGGGTTCGGCCAGATGTGTTGGAGCAATGTGGCGGGAGTGAGCCAACACCCCCTTTGCCCTTCACAACGTTCTTCTCCCGAGGATAAGAAACAACTAAAAAGAAAGCCTGATCCACGTCAAGGCTTCTGGCAGAAAGGGATGCATCTGTTCTTCCTAACAGCAGACAGAGTTTTAAATTAGGATGAAAACAACTGTGTCTAGTTCCCAGTTAAGACACTGACACTTGAAGATTTATATAGACCAGGGTTCCTTAATTGGGGATGTACATTAGTATTGCATGGAAATGTTTTTCAGTACATTCTGACGTAGGCCCCTCTCTATACCCACTGAGTCAGAATCTCCATGCGGGCCTCATCTTCAGAAAATGTTGCTAGGGGATGCTGCCAGATATCTCTGTTCAGAGCCATTGGTCTAGGAAGAATGATCCGGAGCTGGTTGGAGGCTGCAGTGTCATGCTCTTCAGGCGTTTCATCTCCCAGGGCACCGTTGTTTTGTAGGGCAGCAGGGTGTCACTCAAGATGCTAGTTATAGCGAGTGAAGGTAGATGGCTGAATGCTCAGAAGAATGAGTGAGTGTCCGAGTTGTGTTTCTCTTGACTGTGCAGGTGAGCACGGTCAGGTGCCTTCCTGGGGTGAAGGTGATGCTAAGACCCTGTGGCCAGGGATAGGCAGCCCCGTCACAATCCTGGCTCTTGGGGTATTAATTAGGCAAGACACTGTGAGGCCCTTGCTTGATTTCTCCAGGCTTGTATCTTCTTGCTAGGAAGAAGGTTAGATTGGGTAATATGTAAGGACCTCTGAAGTTCTAGGCTACTTTGAGGTCAACTTAAAACATTTAAAAAGTATAATATAAGTGACCTATTCTCATTCTAGAAAACCAAGAAACACTGGAGTAAGCAAAAATAAAAGAAAAACCCCATTATCCCATGACCCTGCCTCCCAGAGAACCTTTAGAGGTGAATTTTTCCTTTTAGTCCTTGTGCAAAAAGACAGACACAGATATGCATTTTAGTATAATATGTATTTTACTAAAAGGTGATTGTATACTGTATATGATCTTGTACTCTATCTTTTAAGTGAACCTATAAGGAACACAGGAACCTGTAAGGAACCTATAAGGAACGCCTTTCCATGTCACTAAAGGTGCACTGGACATATTTAACATGGGGGTAGATAGCTTTGTGACCTAGGGCCTGGCCTTGGGAACTGCTTCTTGTTCAGCCACTTCCTAGCTGTGTAACCTTCAGCAAGTTACTTCATCTCTCTAAATCATAATTGCCCTCCATGGAAAATGGCTGTAATAGTAATAGTTACTTTATAAAGTGTTCTGAGGATTAAGTCAGACACTGCATGCTACGTACTTAGTGCAGTGTCTGGCCCATACAAGGATCAATAAATGTTCACTAAGAGTGCTGCATATCATTCTATTTTACTCGAGTGCATAATTTAATCCTCTATTATTGCTTATTTGGATTTCTCTTTGCTGTTATACACAATGATGCACTGATTGTTCCACATATAAATATTTGTGTATATTCTTAGGACATATTCCTAAAAGCAAAATCGCTGAGCTAAAGGGCAGGCACATTTTAAAGAAGCCAATACATAGAGCCAAGGTGCCCAACTGAAAGGTTGTGGCAGCCTATGAGAGTGGCCATTCCCCACATCTAAGGGATGTGTGTGTTAGTTTTCCTTAGATTTTATTTTGTTTTTGAATTTAAAGGAGAGGGAAAATGTCTGAAAAATGGTGTCATGATTTTATTTTACATTTATTTTTATATACATACTAATTTTGCCCATTTTTCTATTGGAGCGTTTCCCTCTTTATTGTTGACTTGTAAGATCATTCATACGGTAGCAATCCTTTACTTTTAGTTATTAATTCATTCATGAGAGCTACCCAAGTCCCAGGGGTAGCACCTGGTGGTGAATGAGACAGTGAATATCCTTGCCTTGGTGGATATGAAGTTCAGGCAGGAAAATGGATATGAAATAAATGATGAAAACCTGAAATCAAGAGTATTACAGGGCTATGTAGACTATTGGGCTTATCCTGGGAGGCTTCCCACAGGCAGTGATGAGTGAGAAGATGTTACAAAGACAGGACTTAGCCAGGGATAGACTGGGTAGATAGGGGCTCCAGGAATGTAGGTTGAAAATATTTTTTTTTCCTAACCGGTTTCTTGCTTGAAAAAAACCAAACAGGCTGGGTGCAGTGGCTCACGCCTGTAATCCCAGCACTTTGGGAGGCTGAGGGGGGCAGATCACGAGGTCAGGAGTTCAAGACCAGCCTGGCCAATATGATGAAACCCTATCTGTACTAAAAATACAAAAATTAGCCAGGCGTGATGGCGCATGCCTGTAGTCCCAGGCACTTGGGAGGCTGAGGCAGAAGAATTGTTTGAATACGAGAGGTGGAGTTTGCAATGAGCCAAGATTACACCACTGTGCTCCAGCCTGATGACAGAGTAAGACTCCGTTTCAAAAAAAAAAAAAGAAGAAAAGAAAAGAAAAGAAAAGAAAAAAAACAACAAACAAAAAACAAACAAACTTAGCTAACTTAGCTCATAGTCTATCTTAGGGTTTTTAAATTAGTAAAATCAATTAGTATTTATTTTCCTGCATATTTTCTACCATTGGTATTTTACTTGGAAAGTCTACCCCATGTAGTTTTTATTTTTAATTTTTTGCCTTCATTTTATAACCTTTATTTATTGTAAATTGACAATTTATAATTGTATAAATTTGTGAGGTACAAAGTGATATTATAATTTATTCATACAAAGTGGAATAGTTAAATAAAGCTAGTTAACATATCCATCACCTCAAAACCTGTACAATACTCTCTGATTAACTATATGCACCATGCATTGCAGTAGACTCAAAAAAGAAAAAATCTGTATCCCCCATAACTGAGACTTTGTACTCTTTGACCTTCATCTCCACATTCCCCAGCCCCCAGTCTCTGTAATCACCATTCTGCTCTCTGATTCTATGAATTCAATTGTTTTAGATTCTACATTTGAGTGAGAACATGAGGTATTTGTCTTTCTGCACCTGGCATATTTCATGTAGCATAATGATCTCTAATTCTATCCATGTTGTTGCCAACGATAGAGCTTTGTTCTTTTTAAAGGTTGAATAGTATTCCATTATGTATGTATACCATATTTTCTTTTTCCATTTATCTGTTGATAGACACCTATGTTGATTCCTAACTAGGCTGTTGTCAATAGTGTTGCAGTGAACACAGAAGTGCAGATAGCTCTTTGACATACCAAAGGGTATATATTCCCTTTGATATATACCCAGAAGTGGGATTGCTGGATCACACGGTAATTCTATTTTTAGTTTTCTAAGAAAATTCCATGCCATTTTCCATAATAGCCATACTAATTTTTGATGTTACTAGAACCCTTCATCCCAGGTGCGACAGATGCGCATTTAAAATAAACACCAAAGATTGTCCTTCTATAAGTGCCTTGTGGGGTTGGGCTCATGGAGAGAAAGGCTGACCTTCATGCTGACCTCTTAACCTGTGCCCAGTGAAGCATGCAGTCTTATACTTCAGGTAATAGAAACTGGATAGGAGAAAAAAAAGTCTGGATTCACAAGAGACTTGTGAAGGGGAAAAGTTTATTCTTAATCCTCTCTTCTCTGAGCTATTCTATGTATAGCATCTCATACACTTAGCACATCTATATGGGCCCAGGTTCCTCCATTGGTATAAGACAAAAATTTTAAATCAAACCAATTCATGCTAAGATGTGAATGACTAAGTAAGCTATCTGCCTCTAGTCTATGTTTATTTTAACAGAGTACCATAAAAAGGGAATAATATACAATGTGTGTATGTCATTGGATGTTCAGTCTGATATCCACGTCAGACTGAATGTAGAAGATAAATTTTTGGTTAAATGAATCTTTACTTGCATGCTTAGCAGCAGTTCCAGAAAGATGCAGAAAGTTGATAAGTGTAGAGTATACTGGTTAACAAAGTGAATTCTAGAGGCAGGATACCAGGGCCAAATTCTAGTTCTGCCATTTACTAGCTGTGTGACTATAGGCAAGTTCATTAACTGCTGTGCTTCAGCTTCCTCATCTACACAGTGATAATGATAATACCCACCTGATAGTAAGAGTGAGGGGATTGAAGGATTTCTTAAATATATGGTGGCCAGAACACTGTCTAGCATGGAACAAGTGAACAACAGATAATAGTAGCTGAAAATTAGAAAGCTTTACTCTTCTCTTTACCTATGTCCTGGGGATTTTGATACTTTACTTTCTGGGCTTCCTCTTATTTTCCATGTTAGTACATCTTGCATTGCTATAAAGGAATACCTAAAACTGGGTAATTTACAAAGAAAAGAAGTTTAATTGGCTCATGGTTCTGCTGGCTGTACGAAGCATGGTGCTGGCATCTGCTTCTGGTGAGGCCGCAGAAACTTACAATTATGGCGGAAGGTGAAAGGGAGCTAGTGTATCACATGGTGAGAGCTGGAGCAAGAGAGAGAGAAGGAGGATGTCTCTAACTCTCTTCAATAGCCAGATCTCCTGTGAACTGAATGAGAACTCACTTATCATCAAGGGGAGGGTGCTAAACCATTCCTGAGGAGTCCCCCCACATAATTCAGTCACCTCCCATCAGGCCCCACCTTCAACCTTGGGAATCATATTTCAGCATGAGATTTGGAGGGGACAAACATCCAAATCATGTCACTTGCCTGTCTGTTTTCTTTGTGGCTCACCTACTCCTCAAATTTTGCTTACCTGTGATGATTCCTATGATCCCAGCCTTGGCTCTCTCCTTTTCTCTCTGTTCTTTCTCCCTGGACCTCTTTGCTTCTGTGGCTTCATCTGTCACCTTTTTGAGCTGATTTCCCAAACTCATATTCTCAGGCCAGCCTATCAGTTTATAACATTTGGGTATTCTGTGAATTTTGTTTGTGTGTTTGCAATCATAACACCATAGATTAAACTGCTTGAAATGGCAAAGGAGTTAATTAGCTGAAATATCCAGAATAAATGGCTTTAGGTATGGTTGACCCAGGGGATCCCATGATATATCCAGGGCCCTGAGTTTTCTCATCTGTTTCTCCTATGTTTGTTGGCATTGGACTGATGGCCAGCAGCTAAAAGTACTCATGCTGCTGCTTTTTCTGCCCTGCCATGAGTAGAGAGAGCTTCTGCCAGCAGCTTTAGAGGTGAATTAATTACCCTACACAGCATAGCTTTAGAATCTGGACATTGTTTTATGACAAGATGGGTGAATGGATCCTGATGGACAAAACCAGCAGATATTCACTACAGTTGTATTGCCTTTTCTCCAATTCATCAAAGTACCATCAAGACAGCAGAGCTGGCATGAGTTCTGCACCCATGGATTCAACTAACCGTGGGTTAAAAATATTCAGAAAAAAACCCCCCACAAAATTCCAAAAAGCAAAACTTGACTTTGCCATGTGCTGAGTACTGTGTTTGAATCTACATGAATAAAGTGATGTGTAGACACTGTGTTAGGTGTCACAAGTAATCTAGAGGTGACTTCAAGTGTACAGGAGGATGTGCATAGGTTATATGCAAATGCTATGCCACTTTTTATAAGGGATTGGAGCATCCAATGACTTTGGTATCAGAGAGGGGCCCTGTGACTAATCCCCCATGGGTACTGAGGGTCCAACTGTACTTGATGCTTCTGCTCTGGCTTTGGGAGAGTCACCATTCCCCCACTTTCTGTGTTCAAAAGCTCAGCATTCAAATTTGCTCTTCCCTTTTTCTCTATCCCCACAAGCATTCCATTTAGTAAATCCTAGGATATGCTTGTTGCACAATATCTTTCTCTGCCCTACTCATTGGTTCAGTGTACTACCAGTCTCTGTGGCTTTCTGTGGACACTGGGGTCCACTGTAAATTCATTGCCTCTCTTCCTCTGAGAAGTATGCCCACAGCATCCATGCATTCTTATTATATTCTGTTTTATATTGTTACTTATGTCTACCTTTCTTCCTCTCCTACCTATGCTACCTAGCTGGATTTGGAATACCTTGTGTATTAGGTCATTCTTGCATTGCTATAAAGAAATACCTGAGACTGGGTAATTTATGAAAGAGGTTTAATTGGCTCACAGTTCTGCAGGTTGTACATGAAGCATAGTGCCAGCATTTGTTTCTGGGGAGGTGTCAGGAAGCTTTTACCCATGGCAGAAGGTGAAGTGGGAGCAGACACATCACATGGCCAGAGCAGAAGCAAGAGGGAGTGGTGGGGGGAGGTACCATACACTTTTAAAGGACCAGATCTCACACAAACTCACTCACTCACTCACTGTCTTGAAGACAAGACCAAGCCATGAGGGATCCACCTCCATGACCCAAACACCTCCTGCCAGGCCCCACCTCCAACATTGGGGATTACAATTGAATGTGAGATTTGGGCAGGGACACACATCCAAACTCTATCACCTTGGAAGCCAACCTCATACTTCGCCAAGTCTCTGCTCACCACCCAGAAAAGCTCTCCGTGGTCTCGAGACTCAATCACAGCTCTTGTTGACTGAGGGAGCCCAGACTCCTGGCAGTATGCAGTGACGGTAGCATTCTGTGTAGCCGCCATGGACCTCAGACTCTCCTAGGGCTGATGGAATTGCCTAAAATTGTTCCCTGCAGAACTGTGGGTCCATGGGAGAGGAATAGGTGTGATTAGAAAAAAGTTCCAGGATCAAACAAGTTGGAGGAATGCCACCTCAAACAAGGTTAGCATTGTCTTTACTATACGAATTTTCAGAGTCTCGATAGAGCAATGTTTTCATGAATCTGTAGATGATTGTGTTTTCCAAATGAATTTGACAGTCCTCCTTTTACAAATAGAATTTTGTTAGGTGAGGGTCTTGTATCATTCCTTGGCAGTTGTCAGCTGTGCTGGGTGTGGCAGAGACCTCCCAGGGACAGACTGCCTTGCACTGTGGGTTCTGCCCTTGCACACATCCATAGATGCATAGGGAACTCTGTCGTGCTCTATCTCATAGCCGTGTTCATGTACTAAGAAGCTGCAGAATATGATGGTGTTCTATTTTTCTACCTTGTAAAGCTCATGGAAGACTCTGATAATCTACAACACAATCTTAGTTCAGGAGTCCCCTGGAAGCCAGATATAGTGTTTAATTTGTATGATAGAAAATGGACACTTAATAGTTTGCCAACTGGCTGAAATTAGTGAGATTTTGATACGCTGCATTTCTTTCTCAAAAAAGATCTGATTTAAAAATCACTGCTGGAAATAGACATTTCTGAAGTCTTACTCTTTTCCTTGAAAAAATGTGTTGTCCTTTAATCAAATGACATTATGTTACATTGATATGATGTAAAGGTTGAGTAATAAGCAGGTGTTAAGCTCTTTTCATTCCTTGTGCACGTTTTCTTTTCACAAAGGTTTTTCCTACTTTTTGTTATAGTTCTTGCTATTTGATGACAGTAACTGTAGATTGTAGGATGGTCAATAAGAAGGATAAAAGAGAAGCTGCTACTTATTTATCAGAATGTATAAGTTCATGCATAAGGGCAGGAGTAACTCAAATACCTATGGTAAGTATTTTCTGTAAGCCTTTCATGGGGGAATGGAGAGCCTCTTTCAACAATGAAATAATTATTACAACTGGAAAGTGGGGGGAAGAAGAGGCAAGGAGCCAGGTTTTAGCAAATGCTAAAATCTAGCAAATGCAACAGCTATTCAGAGGGTCAGACCAACATCTCTAGAGGAGGCACAGCACAGGTCCATCAGAGAAGAGTGCCAGGTATGCATTTTTATTGCCTTTTATAAGTGTGTGTGTGTGTGTGTACGTGTGTGTGAATTTGAAGGGGATCACACTGGGTATGCCTCAAATAAGGTGCAAGGTAAGGTGAGTTGTGGTAGAGTGTGGGAACCAGGAAGGGGCTGTAGACATCTGGGTTTTAAATTAAGCACTCACCTCTTAAACCAAATCTGTCATGAAGTCACCATGATTGACCAAACATGCAACCAAAGAGCTGATGCTATGCACACAAGCACATTAAGATGGGACCTGTTTTCTTCGAATTTCATGTCACTCTTTGGAGAGTCAGACTCTAGTGCTTTCAAGAATCACCTTTAGGGCCAGGAGCGGTGGCTCATGCCTGTAATCCTAGCACTTTGGGAGGCCGAGGCGGGTGGATCACGAGGTCAGGAGATCAAGACCATCCTGGCTAACACGGTGAAACCCCATCTCCACTAAAAATACAAAAAACTAGCTGGGCGTGGTGGTGGGCGCCTGTAGTCCCAGCTACTCAGGAGGCTGAGGCAGGAGAATGGCCTGAACCTGGGAGATGGAGCTTGCAGTGAGCTGAGGTTGCACCACTGCACTCCAATCTGGGCGACAAAGCAAGACTCCATCTCAAAAAAAAAAAAAAAAAATTAGGATCACTTTTAGATGGTTGTTAAAATCCAGATTCCAGGGACTTCTCTTCCCAAAATTCAAGTTCAGTAGGTCTGGGGTGGGAGCCTGGAATCTGCATTTTCAGCAGGTACTCAGATGCTTCTGATAGAGTTAGGGTATGCTCAGAGCCACCTTCAGAACCACTGGCCTGGAAGGCTCCATTTCTGGGCAGTGAATGGGCCTGTCTGTCTCCCTGCTGGATGAAGCCTGCCCGTAAACCATGCAGCCTGGCGGTGCTATCAAGATAATACTGCAATCGGAACCCAGATGAGTCATATGTAAACTTATTAAGTTCAAATGTTTTTATAAGCAACTTACCTTTTCAAAAATCAGGTTATAGTAGATTTGGGAGGGAGTCTTTGAGTTTGCTTGTCAGAAAAAATACCAAATGCAGATCTGGGGACATTGCCCCCCAAGCAATAGATTCTGTAATGGCAGGAGCCTAAATCTTTGTTGATGATCAGATGACTAATTATACTGGACTTCTCTACAAGAGTCCTGCTGTGTGTTACATATTTCTGGCCTCTTATTATCTGGAATGCAGTAAACCAGCTGCATGTTAAAAGCCCTTCAGTCACCTTAAAAGTATCCCAGGGGGTTCTTTCTTTCTGTCCTACAGAGTTTAGAGTCTCCCCTGAGGCATGGGCCTCAGTCTTTGCTAAATTAACTCTTCAGGTATTTTTCTATCAGGATTGGATAGGGAGAATCTCAATTGCCTATAAATTACAGAGTCAGCACTCTGTGGGACATTGATGTAAATTGTAGCCTTGAGTTTAACCTAATCCTAAAACGGTTTAGATTTTATGCAAAACTAGTTTAACACTGTTCATTGCTGTATTCTCAGGCTGCTGATAAAACGATTGAGAACAACATGGAACTCTTCTCAATGCTTATTTTTGTTTTGCTGGTCTTCAACATGTAGGCAGAATTTTTTTTTTTTTTTTTTTTTTTTTGGTGGGCCAGTCTCTCAAACTTCATCATGTAACTCAGGCTATTAGCGTTTCTCAAAGTCCAACTCGCAATACTATTATCAAAATCTAAGGGGGAAAGAAATGTCTTTTGTCAGATCAAAATCCAATCTAAGTGGTGTGAAGCAATGCCATTCTTCTATTAAACGTGTATTTGAGTAACCGTGCGACAATTAGATAATTTGGATGTTTCTCTGTCTTTCATAGCAATTAGGAAGATATTCATCCACTTCCATGTTGACGACATAATCTTAGTACCACCTATTGGAATGGCCATAAAACACTGATGAGCTCTTTTCCTGATTATCATCAGAAAGTATCTACTATACGAAAACTAAAATTATTGTGGCTGACCAAGATTCCTCAGAGATAAGCTAGACTTTGTCCAAACTGGGAAATTCTAAATAAATAACTCATGCAGACTTAAATAAGATAACAAATGTAAAAATTCTGGGTAGAATGTGAAGCTCTATTCATGTTAGAGACTATTTTTGTGGTTCTTGCGGGTACCTATGGCAGCTAACAGCCTGATGGACTCATGAGAATTCAGCGCTATTGACAATCTGAAAATTATCCTGGGGCCATATTGGGATTTCAAAATTATTGAGGTACCCAGGCAGTAAGACTTAACCTTAAAAATTTCAGACCAAAATATTTTCTTTCCTTCTTTGGCTCAGAAATCTGGAGGTTGCAGTCCAAGATCTGTCAGAGTACTTGAGCAGATTTTAAATCCAGTTTTTATAAAAGGCTTTGGCCCTAGCTTTGGGCCAGTGGGTCTCAGCTGGGGTTGTTGCTCTCCCTACCCCAGGGGACATTGACATTTTTGCTTTTCACAGCTGGGTAGAGTACTACTGACACATAGTGGGCATGTAGTAAGGTGCCAAACATCCCACATCCTACTATGCACAAGACAGCCCGCGCCCCCTCCTCCAGTCTAAGAATTATCTGGCCCCAAATTTCAAGAGTGTTGGAGTTGAGAATTGCTCCTGGCCATCAGGGGATCACACTGGGTGTGCTTCTGGGATTGCATTTCATCAAGGTGTGAACCACGCTCCTTCGTTTTCTCAGAAGGTCTTCAGTTCTGCATCCGACATCAAACAAAGACTCAGAGAGTTTTCTCTTTTTTTCATAACAACTTTAATATGCTCTTAACTGTCATTCCTCATAGAGCCTCAGCTTATCAGTTCAAATCATCTGAAGAGATTCCTCTTTAATTGACACTGTGACTTCTTGATACAGAGGCCCTTGTTAGGGCTGTCAACTCTAAAAACAACTAAGAATTTGCCAAAAGGTCAACAGAGTTTTAATTTTAATGTGTTTTCATTTTAATTTAGTTTTAATTTGAAGGGGACAGTCCAAAGAACATCTTGCTCATTTATTCTTCTAGTGTCTCTAAAATCTTTCCCTGCCTCGAGTAAATGTTGAGAAGAAAAATTACACAAGTTAACAAATACACATTGTATTATCTTAGTTTTCCAAATATTTCCAAATTGGATTGATGTGATAGTAAGCCTCTGAGATGGGTTGAATTAATGAAAAGACACCTGTAGAATGCCTTAGAAGTGTTGCGATGATGATCACTTAAGGTTTTTCTTGTAACTTTTTTTTGGTGTGGTGTGACTTAGCATTCATATTCATGTGACTCTTTAGCAAAGGTGTACAGCTCCTGCAACCTAGCAGCATTAAGTTCCTGAGAGACACAACACAAGAAAGAAAACAGGTCTAAATCCAAGACTGTTTCCTCTCATATTGAATCTCTCTGGGTGATCCAGACACCTCGATTGTCAGAGCCTAGACCAGAGCCAGCTTGAAGCTTCAGCCCTTCACCTCTCCACCCCAGGTAATGACCTGTTTCAGAATCCAGATCCATTGCTCCTCCTAAGGGGAAGGTACCCTAAGTCCCATGTTTCACCCTCCAGACAGATGGCAGAAGAAGCTAGAGGCTTCTTTAACCTGTAACTCTTTTCTGGAGATTCTGCAGAATGGGATAGGTAAATACCAGGCGACAGCAACTTTTGTGAGGGGCCTTGATGCAGAGTTCAGGCTGAAGGAGAAATGAAAGGTGTGGGAGTGGGATCAACATTAGAGATGAAGACTTTCCTTGTCTATCACTTTTTATATAAACACACCAGCAGTATAGCCTTCTTCGAATATAGTACCTGGAAAATAAATTAATCTCATTTCGATGAACTTAGATACTTCCTTTTAGTGAAAGCCAGTGCTAGCTAATAGTAAGCCTGCTGATGTGCTCAGTTGCAGTGACTAATTAAACCCAGATGCCTGCCTCTTAATTGGTTTTGATCTTTCACCCTGAATTTTTCTATATGACTTAATAATTTAAGACAACTCACTTCACCTTGAGGATGTGAGCAGGGTAGAAATGATAAATAACAGGTGAAAAAAAGAGAGATGTGAAGTTTTAAAGTTAATGACTTTTTACTAACATGACGCTAACATGGAACCTCTCTGCTCACTGTGGCATGAGTGAGTAAATGACTAGATCGTTTTGCTATGTTGTTTAATTTGCTGGTGGTTCCCATAGACATGAGCAGTTTCACCAGCATTACTTTGTTTCTCAGCTGCTTTACTCCTCAGTCATGGGCCTGACATCCTCCACCATCCTTCTTGGTAGCACCTCTTCTCCCTTCTTCAATTCTGTTTACCCTTGCCTAAGGCTTAATCAACTTAAAAAAAAAATCCCTTAAAATAGGTGAATTCTTTTGCAAAGAAATCAGCCTATTGGTGGCCTCTATCCTATTACAAACTGGTATAGGCATTACAAAAGGGAAGAAATCTTGTGCTTTCAATTCTATGACTTCTGCAATGATTGGTTTGAAAGGCACCAGCATTGATGGTGTACTCCCCTACCTGTCCTTAGCATTCTCTGCCACTCTGAGTCTTCTCTTTCTATTAGTTCTGGTTCTATGTACTGCAGGGAACCTTAGGGATTCACCACCCTACCCCATTGGCTAATGAGAAGCCAAGGCCCCCAAGTCATGAGGACTCTGTAAATTCTCCTTTCGGTCTAATGCTTTTCCTGTGATATTCCATGGTCCTAATCTCAAAACTATTTGAAGCTGAGCTCTGGGCATCATTGTTTAAAAGAATGAAGTCATACTAATTTGGACATCCTAGAGTAGAGTTTATGATCAATCACCTTAAGTTTACTAAAGTATAATCTTGTGTCAGATATACAGAAAGGGGTTTTCTAAGTCACCGTTTTCTAAAGTATGCTCTCCTGAACACTTATCCTATCCAATGCTAGAGAAGACAGTTTTAAACAAATTTATGCTTTTGGAAAACATTACCTATTCTATGTAGCTCTTAGAGATTCAAAATGTACATGATTAGTACATTATAGTCTCAGGGAATTCTCAAAGCATTCAAATTCATTGGTCTATGTTTAACTCTGTGTTTCCCAGAAGTGCTTAACCATAGCTTCCCTGTACTTCCTACTTATCCCTACTAATCACGTCTCCAGGAATTATAGTTCACTGGAATGTACTTTGGGAAATGAGGTTGTAAGCAAAGACATGGGGCAGGGGGTGGCTCTCATTTTTTGTTTTGATTATCAGAGTCCCTGACATTTGAAGTTCCCCAGGAAACTATATTTTGCCATAATGCATAATGTCAGTCCCCATTACAGCATCTGGTACACATCATATAACACTTATTTATATCCATCTCATCTGTGTGCTTTGAGAGCTCAGTGTCTTTCTGGTCCATAGTCCCTCTGAACTCACCAAGTTGTAAACACCTGACAGCACAGTGTATTTCAACTACAAAGGGAAGCTGCAGTTCTTGTGAAAGAGGTGGGATTTCATAAAGTCCATGGAAGTGAGGTTGGAGAACAGCTCAAAGCATTACTACCCAAAGTCATTTACAAATGAGATTCCCGGAGAGTTAACCTACGTAAGAACTAAAGAAGAGAAACTCAATAAGGAGGAAGACTAGATGGATTCTCCAAAATGAAAATTGTGAATCTCCAAAAAATAAGAGATACCCCTGGAAAAATCAATGACTTATTAATTTTTTTTTGGTAGAATGACCTTCTTTATTGTCAAGCTATGAAAATCAAATATGAAATAAAGGGCATTAGATAACTTTATTAGAAATTTAATACAACTTACCCGCTTCTCAAATGTTTGTTTTTGTTCATCCTGAGAATTAACACATTATTTCTTAGTTTTCACCCAAAATGAAGTTTTAGAAGCTATCTCTTCCTATCATTTTCTATCACTAGTTTTGGTCTCTCTCTGTCTTCACTGTAAATGAATGGGCACCATTCCCATTTTGCTGCCAATTATCCTTAGTCGAGGCAAGCTTCCTGTCTTGCAAACAGGATTTTAGTGGATATTTTATAAATAGTATTTCAGAGAATAAGGGGTTTTCAGGGCCTTAAAAATGTTCTTCATATTATCCATGGATATTGCTAATTAAAAATAATTACTGGGCTGGGTACAGTGGCTCACTCCTGTAATCCTAGCACTTCAGGAGGCTGAGGCTGGCAGATCATCTGAGGTCAGGAGTTCGAGACCAGCCTGGTCAACATGGCGACACCCCATCTCTACTAAAAATACAAAAATTAGCTGGGCAGGATGGCATGCACCTGTAATCCCAGGTACTCGAAAGGCTGAGACAGGAGAATTGCTTGAACCTGGGAGGCAGAGGTTGCAATTAGCTTAGATCGCACCACTACACTCCAGCCTGGGTGACAGAGCAAGACTCCATCTAAAAAAAAAAAAAAAAAAAAAAAAAAAAAAAAAATTACTGAATGCAAACTTAGGTCCACTGAGCTAGTGCTTCATGGAGATGATAAGAGTAAGCCTGGAGCCAGGCAACTGGGGTTCAAAGCCCAGTTTCATCCCCTGCTATGTCTGTGAACTTGGACACTGTTCTTAGCTTCTCTGAGCTTCAGTGTTCTGAAATTTATGTAATAGTAACAGCACTTACCTTACAGGAGCATAGTGAAGCTTTAAGGAGTCAATGCCTAGGTTAGCTTCCTAGGGTTGTCGTAACAACGTGCTGTTAACAACATGGTGTAAAAAACGGAAGTGTGTTCTTTTGCAGTTCTGGAGGCTAGAGGTCTGAGGTCTAGGTGTAGCACGGTTGACTTCTGAGGGTTGTGAGGGAAGGATCAGTTCCATTCCTCTCTCTTAGCTTTTGGCAGCCTTGAGTTGTAGATGGCATTCTCTCTGTCTTTTCACATCATCTTCCTTCTGTGCACATCTGTCTCTGTGTCCAAATCCCCCCATTTTAAAAGGACACCAGTCATTTTGGATTAGAGTCTACCTTAATGGCCTCATCTCAACTGGATTACTTCTGTAGATGCCATCTCCAAATAAGATCACATTCTGAGATATTTGGGGTTAGTTCATTGCATCTTTTTTTGTGGGGATACAATTCAACCCATGACACTGCCTAGGAGTGCCAAAAATATGGCACATGGTGCGTTAACTAAATATGGATAATAAGTATTAGGTCAGACACATAAAATTGCAGATATTCGATCATTTTACCTACAAAATGGTAATATAACATGATTTACTGTATTTTTTCTTTGCTTTTTTTTCAACCATCTCTGTCTGGGTGCTCATTGTACCTGACACAACTCGACATTTTCTGGGCAGCCCATGTGAGACTGGTTGTGGTATAGGCAGGAGAAGGGTGGCTGTGCTGACTCACTCTGCCTCTCCAGTTCTGACCAATCTTCTATTTCAACTCTGGGATTCTTTCTTTAATCTTCATCTTCTGAATGATGTAGCTTTACTGTGAAACTGCCCAAGTGTAATTGTCAGGCCTGTCATTTGTGAGGAACCCTTCCCAAGGCTCTGGGAGAGGCCCCAGACATGTATTCACACGTTGATATTTGATTTTTAAAACTTTCACAAAGAAGAAATTTTAAATTTCAGTCAATTAAGACCATGATGTCTTTCCACTCCAACTTCTCTTCTTTCTCCTCCTCTTGGGCCATACTGGAGCCGCCATGGACAATTCTGAGATGACCCAAGGAGAAGATGAGATGGGCGTATGTTTACTGCGAGTGGAGTGGAATACACTTCTGTGATTTGCAGTCCCTTCCATGTATGATGGAGTATTGCTGGCTGTGCAAGTGAAGAAACAACTTCTGGGAATGCCAACTTGAGGAGCATCTGGTAGACACCGTCTTGAATCCAGCACTCTCTCCCTCCCCAGCTGGAAGTGTGTGTTGGTGGTAGGGGAGAGACAAGTTAGAAACAAGGTTAGTATGGAGCCAGAGGTCAGTTTGTGAAAATTTCACCAAATATATTACATTCTTAAGAGAAGATTTGGTTCTTACCAACAACCAGTGAAAATGGAGGTTCTCTCTTGCCAAGAATGTATTTGTTAATGTCTCTTTCTATCAACCATGCTAGAGGAAAGACTAAGCCATCTTTCTCTTCTCTGTATGGAATATATTAAATCATTCTTGTCTTATGAAGAGGGGTTAAAAGAACATCCAGCAAAGTTATGAAGAAAAGTATTATAGAAGTATGCTAGTTATTTAGTTAATAAAAATATTATGGTTCTGTTGGATTTTTATGATCTGTGTTGAATTTGTTAGCTTAAATTGTGTATGTAATTTGTTGAGATTTCTTTTCTCAATTATGTATAAAATATACTTCCACAACAATTCTATGTTTATAATTTTGTACTCTTTTTCTTCAGGAGGGGCCCTAAGATCGTAACATCTTCCAGCCCACTAAAGCTAGATCCTTTGATGCCCCTTGGCTTCTTTATCTTAAGATCTGGTTGCTCTTTGTGGCATCCAATTAATTCTTTTTATCATATTCAAGCTATTTTAATATCAAGTGATAAAATGAATATTATTTGAATATATTGTTGACTCACAGGTAAATTATGGTGCTATTGTGTAGGGAGAAGTGCTCTGAGGCCTTCGTGTCCCTGCAGGCTCAAGCCATTTGAGTGAATCTGTGGCAGTAGTATCTTTCCTGTATGTTCTGACCATTTTGGTATGAATGGAGAAATTGGTTATTTATTTGTAGCATGGGTTGCTATTGCACTCATGGAACAATTAAACAATATCTTCTTAATTCTACAAACTCCTATGTTTTATTAATGTTCAAATAAATTATTGATATTTTATTATAACATAAGTGAGTTCTAGTCCTAACTAGGTGGCATTTGGCTATTGTTGACAATATATTTTTTAATTTTATAAAAATTTTCTATGCCCATTTCTTATTCATAGAATGTTGAAAAGGTCATAAATAATGGCATTATTTGTCTGCAGAATGTGCTGTTAGACTGGGCCTGTTTCATAGTTAGAGAAAACGGATACAAATTTCTGAGCAGATTTGTTCCCCCAAACCCACTCTTGTTGGCATTTGTTTGTTATTTGAGATTATATTTGCTTATTTTACTTGAGCTAAAAGCATTTCAACTTTATTTTATATGGCACTCTTAGCTTCAGAAAGATGAAAATTTGTGTATTTTGGTTCTAAGAAATGCCGCAATAAAAGGATTTTAGATTTTAAGTGACTAGCTTAAGTAGGGTATAGCTAGAAAAGGCTGGGCTACCTTTAATTCTGTGACTATCCTGAGTATCGCTGAATGTTGGGGCAGCCAAAGCTTGTTGATATCAATAAAAGAAATAGCCAGTTCAATGTTAACGTGTCTGCATGTTTAAATGTTTGCTCCTATTCCTCTTCCTAGGGTGGACTACATGTTCCACCTCATGCCTTTACCACAAGACACAACAAAATTACACAGAGCTGGTGAGGATTGCAAATCATAAGACTCTTGAAATAACATTTTCTGGCTTTGCCTTCAATTGTTGCAGATCTTACAGGGTTGTCCTTAAATTATTCAAATTGTGTTATAAAAGGGAAACAACATAACAAGAACTATGTCAGTGTCACATCAAAATGACTATAATGCCATATAAAAAGAAAAACAACTTTTACATTTGATTTTGTTCATTATTGGAAACATACTTTTAGATACAGAAAGATTTCTAGTCATCTGGTCTAACTTGAGTTCTAGAGTGTAAGACTCACTCTATCCCAAACATTGCTCAATGGGTTGAAATAGAATCATTCATGTTTTCAATCTGCAAATCTTTCCTGAGCTGCTGCTATGTGGTGGGCACAGTTTTTGCTATTAGGGGGATAATGGTCCATGAGGCACTTGCCTCTTCATCCTCGGAAAGCTTCCTTTTTAGAGTGATGGAAAATAAACCAGTGAACAAATACATACGTCATAGAAGTATTGCATAAAAACAGAAAAATGAAGTAGAGTAAGAGGACAGAGCCTGAAGAGAAGGCATGGTAGAAAGAATTATCTGAGAAGGCTTCTCTGAGGTGCTGATATTTGAGTAGAGAAGTGAGACGCAGTGAAGGGGAGGGAGTTATGTGAAGTTCTAAGAAAACAGCTTTCCAGATGGTTGGAACAGCACCTGCCAGTGTCTTGAGGTGGGAACAAGCATGGTTTCTTTAGGGAAGAGCAAAAGGACCAGTGTAATGAAAATGGAGTGACTGGCTGCTCATGTTGGGGACATGGTGCAGGAGAAGCCGGACAGGGAAGGAGTGTGCTTTGATATCCAGTGTAAAAAGATTGCTGGTTGCCATGTGGAAAAGATACCATAGGAGCTGGAGCAATCTTTAGCCATTAGTGTCTGCCGAAAAACCACCCCAAAAGGTAGAGTGGTCATCCCTTGATATCTGTGGTTATCAGGACCCCCTTCCTTGGATACCAACAATCCACAGATGATGCAACTCCCTGCTATAAAATGGAGTAGTATTTGCTTACCACCTACACACATCCTCCCATATACTTTAAATCATCTTTATATTACTTATATCTAATACAATGTAAATGTTATATAAATAAGTTATTATACTGTGTTGTTTAGGGAATAATGACAAAGAAAGAAGTGTGCATGTTCAGTACTGATGAAATTTTTATAAAAAATATTTCCTATCTGCACTTGGTTGAATCCACAGGTGTGGAACCTATGGATACAGAGGGCTGATGGTAGTTTAAAGCAATAGCCATGCATTTAACTTCTAAGTCTCTGGGTCAACAATTTGAGCTGGACTTGGGAGGCAGTCTCCTATGCTTAAATATTTCAGTTCTGAGAAGCAAGGTATTGATGGAATTTTGTGTGGTTAGGGAAGTCTTCATGGAGGAGCTAAGATATGAGTTGTCTCTGCAAATGTGGCGGGACCAGGCAGATGAGCGAGGGCATTCTCAGGGAGCGAAAGCCTGAACAAAGGAAGCAAGGTATGATGCATGTGGTGTGCTGGTGAAAGGAGGGAGAGCAGCCTGGCTAGAGATGTGATGGGCTAGGGAAGTGTTGTAAAGGTGGCTGGGGAGAGCCAGGCTCTGGAGGGACTGGATGGTAAGAGCGTTTCAGCTCTGAGGTGGGAAGATATAGCCACAGAAGACCTTTGACCATGAGAGCAATGCAGACGACACAGAAAAAGCAGCAGTGCTGAGCCTCTATCTATGTCTTGTGTTAGATGAGGAGGACTGGATGGGACCTAGGGGTGTTCGCCCTGGAGTGATCATCATAGGATTAGGAAGTGACTATGCAAGTTGACTTGTAAGACAGGAAAAAAGGATTTGCTGGTGGATTAAGGAGGGGTGGGATTTATAAAAGCTCATCTCTTGCTAGCATTCCCTAAAAATGTGTTCTCTGTTTCACTATAGAATAAGACAAACTGTTAAGTTCCATGGCATCAGGGATGTTCAAAGAAATGGAAACAACTCCAGGTGTTTCAAGAAGGAAGGAATTTAATACAGGAGATGACTTAGCTTTGAGCGAGGCAGCAGGTTGTAAGGTCTCCAGCAGATGCAGCTGCCTCCAGAACTCTCGCAGCTCATCCAAAATCCCACATCTTTCAAAGCCCCCATGTGTCCCTCACTGCCAGAGGAGCACCACTGTGATGACTGCTTCTCTCTGCCTTCCAAATCACATGTGAGTGCTCCTTCAGAGTAGAATCTGACCAGGATCTTGGAAAATGTACATTTTTGATGTCCTGCTCTGCAGAATAGCAGGGGGATGATAGGAGGAGAAAATGGTGTCCAGGAGTCAACCGCACTGTGACTCAGCTAGGTCTTCCCTTCCTCCCTTCACCCTAATTCTAATGCCTTTAGAGACACTGGTCCTATTTTACAAGATTCCTTTTAGCAGAATTTGGTCAAACTCATCATGGCACTCCTATAAGCAATTGCAAAGTGATATGGTTTGGCTCTATGTCACCACCCAAATCTCATCTGGAATTGTAATCTCCATAGTCCCCACGTGTCAAGGGAGGGGCCTAGTGGGAGGTTACTGGATCATGGGGTGGTTTCCCCCATGCTGCTCTCGTGGTAGTGAGTGAGTTCTCACGAGAGCTGATAGTTTTATAAGGGATCCTTCCCACTTTGCTCACTCTTCTGTCTCCTTCTGATTTGTGAAAAAGTTGGCTGCTTCCCCTTCCGCCACAATTGTAAGTTTCCTGAGGCTTCCCCAGCCATGCTGAACTGTGAGTCAATTAAACCTCTTTTGTTTATAAATTACCCAGTCTTAGGTAGTATCTTTATAGTAGTGTGAAGACAGACTAATATGCAAAGATTATTTTTAAAGGCTACTTAGCAGTGTTTCGTATTGTTTCCTATTATGGAGCAAGACTGGATAGAACATAGGGTAAAATAATGTCTAGGCTTTCAGGTAGACTAGTTTGTATTTGCCTTATATATTTTTTCAGCATATATATGTATGTATATTTACATCTATGTATTTATTAAAATACCATTATGACTGGGTCACTTGTTGGTTAACTGTGTGTGTGCGTGCATGTGTGCTTTGACTTCCTGGTTTCTCACAGCACATGTCGCTTGCCTGCTTCCCTTATCATTCCTGTACCTCTACAGTGGCATTCAAACACATTCAGAGGAGGGGAGGGGATGCTCAGAAACATTTGGAAGAGCTCATTAGGTAAAGTCTTCTGTTTTCTTTTCTTCTTAATGCTTCGGTGGAGCAAGAAAGGAAAAAATAAATAAAGGAGAACAGACACTAAGAAAACTCAGAACTAAAGCTCGTCAAAAGCCAAGACAGAGGTAGATTGTCTTGGTTGGATTCTTGAGTCTATTTTGCTGTTATGCATGTCAATTAAGATTGCCCAGTGGTTATTCTCACACTACCTTGTCAACTCTGATTCTTCTCTTCCTTTATTCTGCAAATATTTTTAGGGACTTCTTGTATGCCAGGAATTATTGAAGAATTAGAAGTTGAACATACAGGGTCTTGACTCTCAAAACCTCAGTTTAATGTGAGAATATAAGTATCAGTAAACAATTACAATATAGTATGGGCTTTGCATAACAGGATCATAAACTTACAAATATTTAAAGAGAAAATGTAGCCTCTCTATGTTAGGTAATGGTCTTTACTGCAGGTCCCCGTCCAACTTGATCTGTGTCGTGTGTCTGCATCTATGTGTGTGTTGGCTTTAACTAGTTAGTTATCTCAACCTAGCTAGTGAAATTAGTTACTGAGTTAAATAGTCAATTAAGATTCGTTAATTTAGCTCCATTTCTTCTGGCATAAATCAACTTTTATAAGTAATTTAATTCCTTTCTAATATACATTTAGTGTTTTAGTTTTCTTCCCTTTCACTGTGACCTATTCCAAAATGACATGAGTGTCTGGCAGTGGGGGTTGACTCACTCGTGCTCTTGTGGAGGTGGGGAAGAAAAATGTCTTATTGGCACATTTGCTGGACACTTTGTTGCCCTTTATGTTCCCCAGGCTCTGCATGCAGTGACCTCTGCCTGCGTATCACTAAGGATGGTGACGGACAGAGGGACTTGTGCCCCATGTTATCTTGGCCTCAGGGTCTTTCTCTGCTGACTGGGCTCTCGTCAGTACTTCCTGGCACTGCAGGAACCCCATGGGGCTTGGAGGCCAAGGCTGCCCAGAGGCCCTTGGCTATTTGGTGACCTTCCCACCCCTTTCCACATTACCATTCCTCTCTCTACTCACTCCCTGGCCAGCACCATCAGGTACTTTCCCTTTCTCCACAGGGCAAGTGGGGCTACTTCTGCCACAGAAGTCAAGGGATGCCTGAGAATGATAACCAAAGCTTTCTTCCCCACCACAGCGTGCCGCCATTTTTACTCAGTGCAGCACACCATGCTGCTAATGGGCCACCAAGCCCAGCAGTCTCATCTGAATTCCAAATAGAAACTGGGGCACACACAAAACACATGTCCTTTCATTTCTTTTATCCTAATCCTCCAACCTACCTGGTAAGTGGGAAACCATGACACATGGATGTTACGAATCAATTGTGGCCTGACTGCCTTCAGCTTCTCTTTGTCTTTCTACCCTCTTCTGGGCTAGAAAAGTCCAGATTTCCATTTCCCATTCTCCCTGGAAAAGACATTTTCTTTGTCATATGTTCTTTCTTGCTAGAGGAGTGCTGTGGTTTGAATGTATCCCCCAAGGTTCGCGTGTTGAAACTGAATCCCCAATGCAACAGTGTTGAGAGGTGAGACCTTTAAGAGGTGATGAAGTCAGGAGGGCTCTGCCCTCGTAAGTGGATTCATGCTGTTATTGTGGGAATGGTTTCCTGAGAAAAGGATGAATTTGGCCCCCTTCTGTCCCTCTCTCTCTCCTGTGCTCTTGCCATGTAATGCCTTCTACCATGTTATGACACAGGAAGAGACCCTCACCAGATATGACCCCTCAATCTTTTCTTTTTCTTTCTTTTTTTTTTTGAGATGAAGTCTCATACTTGTCCCCCAGACTGGAGTGCAGTGGCACCATCTCAGCTCACTGTAACCTCCACCTCCTGGGTTCAAGCGATTCTCCTGCCTCAGCCTCCCAAGTAGCTGGGATTACAGGCACCTGCCACTACACCAGGTTAATTTATATATATATAATTATATAAAAATATATTTATATATAGTTTATATATATATTTATATATTTATAAATATATATATTATATATATATATATAGTTTAGTAGAGACAGGGTTTCACCATGTTGGCCACGCTGGTCTCGAACTCCTGACCTCAGGTGATCCACCCGCCTCGGCCTCCCAAAGTGCTGGGATTACAGGAGTGAGCCATCACGCCCGGCCGTGACCCCTCAATCTTAAACGTCCTAGCTTCCAGAACCATGAGCCAAATGAACTTCTTTGGTTTATAAATGATTCAGTCTGTGGTATGTTGTTATAGCAAAATACAAATGCTTAGTCCATTTGTATTTTGCTAGAATTGCTACCATTTGTATTTACACAGAATACCTGGTCTGTAATATGCTGTTATAGCAAAATACAAAAACAAAATGGACTCAGATGGAGAGTTAAGTTTTATTGGCTTGGCTTTGGTGGTAGCTGGTGTGCAGGGAAGGAACACAACCTGCCGATCTAAGGAACTCTCAGGCATTATTTAAAAAATACTGTCCCTGTGGTACTTGCTCTTTGAGTGAATCCGTGGGAGCTGCATAGAACAAGTACTACTTCTACTGAGACTTGAGGGATAAGTTAGAATTTTCTAAGTAGGCAAGAGTAGGAAGAGTGTTCCAAGCTAAAGCACAGGTATTTTCAAAGTCATAGAAGCACACACGTTTGGCAAGCTCAGGAAAAGAGTTTCTGGTCTCTGTTATTTTAGGAAATCCTAGACCAGAGCTGTTTTTTTTTGGTAGAAGTAACCCAGGCAGCACTAATGAGCTCTACACTGAGAATCAAAAAGCGTGGTTCCGGTTTGAGATGGGATCTGAGCACATGTGATTTTTCCCCCTTCTCTCCAAAGGTTGTCTTTAAAATGACAAGTTAAAGGATAACAATAATGACAATAATAATAACAATGATAACAAAGAAATGAATAGAAAACATAGCGTTTGTCTTGTAGAATCCTACCCTTTACATTTTAATTTTGGTCTCTGGACTGAAGCAAGAAAAAAGTTAGACATAGGAAAAGGATTAGTGGGGCTTTCCTCTTGGATGAAACAGGATAGGCCTAGCAGCTCCTTGGCACCTACTACTGTGAAGCAGGCTTGGTGTGCACCAGTTACCAATCTGAAGTTTCCAACACTTGCACCAGTCTGGTAAGACGGAACACATGCACGACAAATTAAGTGAAGCAACTGTAATACTCACAGACAGACAAGAAACAAAAGAAGCCTAGGATTCCTGACAAGTTCGTCTCCCAAGGGAAAGGGAAGCTGCGTGTGGCACATGGAATTTGTCTGTGCATGCCCCACATCGTACCACCGCCAGGGGACCCCCAAAGCACTCTGCTCTGGGTTTCCCGGGGGAAGATTGGGATTGCGGGGCTAAAGCATTGCAGGACATTCTATTGAAGTGGTGTCGTTGTCTGAGGTAAATACCCGGGGTTCGCAGTCCAGCGCCAAGAAAATTTCGGACACGGACACACACGAGGAATTTAGGAGCGGACGTTTAACAGGCAAAAGAAAGACAAAGGAGAACCGCCCTCTCTCTCATGAGAGTGAGGGGCTTCCAAAAGGAAAGAGGGGTTGGTGGAGTTCGCTGCATTTTATAGGCAGGCTTGAGGGGGCAATGTTTAATTTAGGTAGGGCTTACAGATTGGTTTGATCAGGTGATGTTTACATAGCGCGCATGTATGGCTGCCCACCCCACCCTAATCTTATTATGCAAATAGACTTTCCACCTGACTGGCGCAATCTTGTCTGCTCCTTACTGTACACGTGGCTGGCAAAGAGGAGGGACGATGGAGCCGCCATTTTGAACATGTCTAGTCCCAGGTAGCATTTTTCCTGACGGCATTCACCTGTGCAAGCTTCCAGCTTGCTTGTCTATGCAGCTCAATTTTACAGGCTGATCTTTGTTAGAAAATGATTTGGGCGGCTTTTCATTAAAAAGGAAAAGCCTTACTCCTGTACCCTCACTATCTGCCTAAGTAATTTCTTCTTAACTCCTATATCACTATTATAAGAGGAATGGGAACAGAGCCTGGGCTGTTGTAGACTATTCCTTCTTATCTCGAGAGGTTGCATTCCCAGCACATCCTACAGTTGAGAATTATAAGCAGGAGCAGGGGAGATCTGGGTTGGCCGAGGACATCTGGGGACCCGTCCTTCTGAAACGACTCTCTAGCTCATCCCCAAAGTCAAGGGATCATCCCTAACAGGAGGCTCTCGACTTTTAGTGTCTCTAGTTCTGTGGTCCCACCTCTGCCTTTCTTCCCAGCCATAACTGCCCTCCTAGTACTTTACTTCCTACATACCGTTTTTGTATTTTTTTTTATTCTTAACAAAACCTTAAGTATGGTACTGTCTCTGCTCTTCTAGTCCTTACAGTCTCTCCTGGCTTCACATTTCTCCTACCTAGCCTGGTCAGGTGTCTCAGCTGCGCTCTTCTTAGTGTCCTGGAACACCTGTGCTCTGGACCTGCCAATCTTGGACTTTGCATCTAGCTTCCATGTGACCAAGAGTTGCTGAAGTTGGTCACAAAAATGCGATAATTGAGTCTCCTAGGCAGTCATGTAATACATCATACAGAAACCAGGAGTGATTTTTTTTCTTTAAATTATTTTTTTTTTCTCAAACTCTCAACTCAATAACTCTCAAGCATCCCTGGAAAATGGACCTCACTTTAATGGGAAGAACGTTTCCCTTTAAATTCAGCCCCCTCACTGTCCCCTCTCTCCACCTCAATATTTATCTGCATGTTCTCCTGTCCCTTCCTTCTCTTTTCTGAGGACAGGCATGGCCCTTCCCTCTTCCGCACTCCCCTCCCTGTGCCATGGTTGAATTCCCACTGCCTCCTCACACATCCAACCTCATCAGTTTTTTCTACTTTTAACTTGTTGCCTCATTCTCTTTCTTTCTGTGGACCTCTTCTCTGTCTTTTGATATATTAAGATTTACCAACCTTAAAACAAATCTACTTTATGTGCTGCAATCCTATTGGTAACTCTCTTATTCCCCCTCCTTTTTCCCCTTTAAAATTCTTGAATGAATAGCCTGTACTTCTTGTTTCTTACCCTGTTCCCCTCACTTAAACACTGGCTGCTGCTTGCCATTGTCTATTGTAACTGCTTTCCTTAAGGTCATCAATGGCCTCAAACCTCCCAAAGCTAGGGACATTTTCTCAGGTATGATTTCCCTGGCCCTTTCTCCAGCATTTAATATTGTTAATTAACCTCTCCAGCCTAAAACTCTCTTAACTCTTTATTTCCATGAGAACTTATTTGATAAGTTCTCTCTGTTTCGGTTTCCTTTTGCTGCTTCTTTTACCCTTTTCCTTTCTTCTTCTTCCCCAAATGTAAACATCCATTTATATTATTGTCATTGCCACTGTTATTTTCACTAATACTTCTTTCTGTAGCGCTCAATATCCACCAGACACTGTTCTCCATGCTTTCCATATATGAACATAGTCAGTGATAGCCACACTCTGTGTAGCAGAGGCTGCTATCAGTTCCATGTTGCCAATGAGGCTATTGAAGGAAAGAGAGGTTAAATGATTCACTAAGTTTATAGGGCTACCAAATGTCAGAGCTAGGATTCAAACCTAGGCATTCTGACCTTGGAGTCAGATGCTTACCCATCTTGATCATCTTTTCTTTTCTTTTCTTTTTTCTTTCTTTCTTTTTTTTTTTTTTTGAGATGGAATCTCGCTCTGTCACCCAGGCTGGAGTGCAATGGTGCGATCTCGGCTCACTGCACCCTCGGCCTCTCGGGTTCAAGTGACACCCCTGCCTCAACCTCCTAAGTAGCTGGGATTATAAGCATGTGCCATCACGCCCGGCTAATTTTGTATTTTTAGTAGAGACAGAATTTCACCATGTATGGTCAGGCTAGTCTCAAACTCCTGACCTCAGCTGATCCACACACCTTGGCTTCCCAAAGTACTGAGATTACAGGCGTGAGCCACCGTGCCTGGCCTCGATCATCTTTTCTACTCCTCTCAGGGTTTTCCAGCCTGTCTCCGCTATCCCCAGGCTTTGAAACTCACTCTGAGTATCACTAGCACCAGCACACTTTCTTCCTGGTCATCTCACACTACCATCTCAGCAGTGCAGCCTTGATGCCCATTAACATGCCCATGATGGGTCCCCTCAGGAAGGGAGTAGTCCACTCCCTTCCCCACCCCTGAACCCCCAATCTCACCAATCTGACACCCCCACCTTTGCTAATGGCGCCCCCTGGTTCTACACGTGATCTTATCATTGATGTTTCTACATCTCATTGCCCTGGATATCCCATCTCCTCAACATGGCATCTTTGCTGCTGTCACTCTGCTGCACACTCAGTATTTCTTCTCCTTCTAACTGGCTTCTGTGCCAGTTTCCCATCCACAAGAAAAAGACGACTTACGATGTATGAATACAATAAATCTTTCTCCCGGGCTGGGCTCTGGTCAGTTCCTCAGTGTTTGGTATGTCACCAAAGGCCTGCTCCCTTTGGAAGACTCTTTCCGTTCCACTCTCTGTCTGTGATCAAGAGTCTTAGCCAGGCTAGTTCTTATGCATAAATGTCTACAACTTTGAACAATAACCTTCCATCCATCTACCATTACAAAAAAAAAAAATGCCAGTAGCCTTGTGAGTTAGTTTCCAACTCTACTCGAAGCAAACCATTTTTATTTGATCCACAGGGGATTGAGCAAGACCTTTTTGCCTGAGGTGGTGCTGATGGTCAGTTGTATAGCAGCTGGAAGACTAGACCACCACTGAGAGGGAAGCATGGAACTGAGCCCTGAGGATAGGTGAACCCTGATGTTGGTGAACTGGTTCATGCTCTTGTTCCTACACTTGGTCGTAGCTCAGGATGCTCCACCCTGGACTTTACCTTCCCCGCAGTACTTACCACTTCAGCACGTGGATTTCTCACTCTGTATTCTTAACCCTAAACATGCTTCAGGGCGTAAGTGATACATAAAAGAGTTGTATCCCCAGAGCTTGGGGACCTACGGGGTCCTGTCTAGCCCAAGCTTCCTCTTCCAGGCAGCCCCTGAGGCGGTCCTAGGGGAGTGAATGGACACAGGATGTGGAGGGGACGTTTGACCTGGAGCTTTTCTGTGTGAAGTCTTGTTCCTTGGCATCCTTGGGTAAATCCACGCTATCCCTGGAAACCTTAGTTTCTCATGTTTATAATTTATCTACTAAGTAATACTTGCCTTACTTATCATGGGCAAAATCCTAATTCAGAAGATAATATGGAAAAGTGAAAATTCTCTGCAAAATATAAAAAGGTTTACAAATGTTCGTTGCTACATTAAGATTCAGAAAAATTTCTGGCCGGGTGCGGTGGCTCACGCCTGTAATCCCAGCACTTTGGGAGGCGGAGGCAGACGGATCACAAGGTCAGGAGATCGAGACCATCCTAACTAACATGGTGAAACCCCGTCTCTACTAAAAATACAAAAAATTAGCCGGGCATGGTGGCGGGCGACTGTAGTCCCAGCTTCTCGGGAGGCTGAAGCAGGAGAATGGCGTGAACCCGGGAGGCGGAGCTTGTAGTGAGCTGAGATTGCGCCACTGTACTTCAGCCTGGGCCACAGAGCGAGACTCTGTCTCAAAAAAAAAAAAAAGAAAAAGAAAAAAAAAAAGAAAAAGAATAATTTCCTTCATTTATGCAACATTTGTTATTTTAAAAAAAGTTTAAACAAATGAATGGGTACCTGTAATTATTTTTGTGACTATGCATCTTTCCCATGGTGGCTCCTTCGGTAAACAATTCCCTAGCTACAGTGTTGAGCAAAATGATAGAAATGTGAATAGTAAATCTTGTTCTTATTAAGTGAGAAATGGGTACATGCTATGATGTGTTTTGCGCTATAACGGTGGATGCTTTGAAAGCATATTGTTAGCTAAAAGATAAAAGCATTATAGTGATTCGTATTTCTCTTGTTCTATCTCCAAAAGTTACAAGGAAAAATGCCCACAGACCAAGGTAATGGGGATTTGTTTATGTACTCGGCCCTTTATGCCCTGCAATATAATTCAATTGGCAAATGTATTTTGCATGATTTTCTCATAGAGCAAGCTGTATTTAATAGCATCTGGCACATCTTGGAGAGCCCCACTGCATATCATGAGATGTTTAAATCGTATCGAATACTTTATAAAAGCAATTTCCATTCTGTTGTGTTCTTTTTGCAGATGGTGATCTGAAACAGTTAACAATGATAATATGCCTCACTTTACTTGTTTGTGACTTATCACTGTTGCAGATGGAGAAACAACATTTATGGATCACTGTTTCTGTTCCCTGATTTTGAGACTGACTTCTCCTTAGACAATTCCTCAGATTTCACATTTGGGTCTGTAGCGCCAGATGGAAACTAGCATTCATGCCTGTGTACTTGATTTGTACCTGTAATAGTCAAATAGGGTGCTCAATTTAATAATGACTGGTACCTGTGGAGACCAATGAACTCAATTTTTAAGGTAATGAAACCAACACAAATAGCATTTGAAGAATGTGTCTGTCTTGCCCAAGTTCGAATACCCATGAGCACCCACTTCTTAAACAAACATTGAGCAAAGTGGTTGACTCTATGGGGGCTGTGCTATTAATAAGACTTGCTTACTGCACTCAGGGATTGTTGAATCAAGCAAGGAGGAGGTATTCAACAATAACAAATATTTGTCAAGTATCTCTGCCGTGCCAGGCATTGTATTTTTCAAGTCAAGCTATACAATTGTAATTGTATTTTATTTAGAACATCTTAAAGCAGCTCACAAAAATTTCCCAGTTTGAAGCTTTAAGGGGAAAAAACTAAAAGACTTTGAAGGTCTTTGTGATAGACTTAATAGCCATTAGTTGTCCAACAGCTTCAACAAATAGAATCAATGTTGGTAAGCTGGGCATCCGGGTTGGTTAACCAAACGCAGTATAGTACTTTAACCCATTCACCAATCATTGACCAAAGAAATCTTTAAACTTGTGATTTCAAGAAATTTCTATAGGCTAAAGTTTTGATATAGAAAAGAGAAATAAAACTAAAGTAAGGAAAAGTTATTTTAATCTCATTTAAGGGAATGTGGAGATTTATATCTTCATCTTGGGCTCTTTAAATCACGTATATCCACATACACCTGTCAAGTGCCAACCTACTTTTTGTGTGTAAAGTGTAACCATGCCATAACGAAATTGATTGTACGTTTCCAGGACACATACACGTGCCCCTATGTATTGGTATATATTTATTTATATATCTTTCAAATGCCAGTTGTCAGATTTTATAAGTAGAGTTACTGTACTCATGCAGTTGAGAATAGAGAAGCAAAAATCTTCCAACATTGACACATTTAAAAAGTATATATGTATTTTAAGATGGAATCTCACTCTGTCACCCAGGTTGGGCTCAGGTGATCCTCCTGCCTCAGACTCTCAAGTAGGAACTACAGACACGTGCCACTGCACCTGGCTAATTAAAAATTTTTTTTTTCTTGTAGAGATGGAGTCTCACTTTGTTGTCCAGGCTGGACATGCATTTTAAAATTCAATCATTTTGTGTTTAAAATATGTATACTCTAATTTATGTAAATGTTTAAAGAGTGCCTATTATGTATAAAGTCTTGGGTGCTGAAGAGAGAATTGAATTAGGCAACATCCCTGCCCTTAAGTTGGAAACACATTTTAAAATTCAATCATTTTGTGTTTAAAATATGTATAATTTATGTAAATGTTTAAAGAGTGCCTATTATGTATAAAGTCTTGGGTGCTGAAGAGAGAATTGAATTAGGCAACAACCCTGCCCTTAAGTAGTATACAAATAATTGCCCTTAATACAATGGGATACGAACTCTTTTTCTTTTCTTTTCTTTTTTGAGATGGAGTCTCGATCTTGTCGCCCAGGCTGGAGTGCAGTGGCGTGACCTTGGCTCACTGCAACCTCTGCCTTCTGGGTTCACGCGATACTCCTGCTGAGTAGCTGGAATTACAGGTCCCCACCACCACACCCAGCTAATTTTTGTACCTTTAGTAGAGATAGGGTTTCGCCATGTTGGCCAGGCTGGTCTTGAACTTCTGACCTCAAGTGATCTGCCTGCCTTGGCCTCTCAAAGTGCTGGGATTACAGGTGTGAGCCAGTGCACCCGGTCAGGAACTCTTATGGTGGTAAACAAAGATAGAATAGTTCCATAAAAAGAGGGACAGATGATTTCTGCTCTGGGGCCCTGGCAAAGGATGGTGACTGTGTGAGAGAAGCTTTCTCAGAGAGGGGATGGTAGAGGTGGGATGATTTGGAGATCTCCAGGAAGGTAATGAGTGTGGGCAGGACCAAAGTGCAGGGTAAAGGGGAAGTCTCCTAGACTCAGTGCAGCATGCTTGGCAGGTCATTTGACTACAACTTCCGTGCTTGGAGATGATTGGCTGGAGATGAGAGGCCAGTTCATGGTGGGGCTTTGCAGGTTTAGGATGATGCAGAGCTTGAACTCAAGCAAACTCTAGGCAATAGTGGTCCAAAGAAAGGTTTTAAGCAGGTCAGTGACATGACAATGTTTTTGTTTTATAATGATGCCTCTGATAGGAGTGTTGAAGGTAGACTAAAAAGGGGTAGGTTTGCAGAGAAGACTTTGATTAGGAGCTTCTTTCTGGTCAAACCCCACAGAAAGTGAACAGGAGACAGGTGTGAGGGATATTAGGAGAGGGAGTATTATATAGAAACCAGTTGAATGGGAGATGGGGATAAGGGAGAGAAAGGGTCTTAGGATGCATGCCAGATTTGGAATGGCAGTGCCACATTTACCGGGAGAGAGAAAGCAGGAAGAGAAGCTGTATTTGGGTGCACAGTAACGCATTCAGCTTCATTCCGGCTGAGGTTTAGGGGCTGTGGGGCTGTCTAGAAGGGGAAGCCTTCTAAGCAGTTTTTGCACTATATAATTCACAGGAACAAGAAGATGAATAAAACACGAGCTCCTGCAAAGAATTCACAGTTTAGTAGGAGTTAGTTGTCCATGTTCTAGAACCACCCAAGTCAAAGAGCTAACCTTGAGTTGTAACAGACACCATTCCCAAGGAGCTGTTCCATTCCTCTTTCAGCCCCCAGCTCCTCTGCAGGGCTTCCAGTGCCTGAAGTCCAGGCTCCAACCCTTGCCAACGTTATCTTTTTGGAACACATATTGAATTATATCATTCCTCAGCTGAAAACTCTTTGATGGCTCTCAATTGCTTCTGGGATAAATCCCAGACTCCTGTGCCTGTCATTTTTGGCTCCTCAGGGCTCATATTCCACCCTCCTCTTCAAAACCAATAGTTACAGCCAGTCCACCCGACAGGCTGTTGTTGTGTCTGTGCACTCCTGAAGCTTCTGCCTTGTGTGTTTTCTTGACTTGTATTGACATTTCTGGCTGCCGTGTGGGGACAGTTGTCTCATTCACCCTCAGCCTTGACGGCTCCTGTCCCTGAAACAATGCTTCCATAATAGGACAATATATGATGAGGTGAATGGATAATGAGGAGTGGACAATAGTTGAAAGATCTTTATCCTAGGTCTAGGGCTAGGATCTTTGAGTGCTGGCTCTCAGCTTTTCAAATCACAGGGTCTACGGTTAATTACTTAATTTCTTTAGGTTTAATTTCTTCATCTATAGAATGGAGTTAAAGTTGCTCTTGCAGTTTTCACTGGGTGATGGGGAAGTTGAGAGCGATGAATAGATGTGAAATAACTGGTAAATGAAGTACTTTATGAAGGTGTTTTATGTGGACATTTCACTGTAGGCATCGAAATGTCTATTTCTAAATAATAAGACAAAATGTACAACTGATGACATCTTGCAATTGCAAACCTTTTTCTCTTTCTGAGAAATTTTTTATGAATATATACTGCAAACAGGAAGGTACTCTATATTGCCAGTCTAAATTGATTGCTTATTTAGTACATGGTGCCCTGTAGGTACTGATAATTTATCATTTATGTTCTCCTTTGGAGATCATGTGTATTTATATGTCACAACTGACGAGGCTACAAATTATGTTCTCTTAGGTTTCAGGGAAATTCAACTTTATCTCAAATTCCATAACTAACTTTTACTTAGGTTTAACTCACACAGGATAATAGATAATCCCCTGTACTCCGGCTGGATAGACCTCAAATATTTATGGTCTGTTATTCTTCTCTCCACATTAATAAAATGGCACTTGGAAGCTCCCTCAGTGAAGACCGTGCAGCTGGCGCGACAGTGATGGGCAGCCCCTTTGGCAGTTGCACTAAATGTTGTATCTGTTTATCCATGCATCTGCAAAAATGAACGTACAGAAGCGGGGAGTGGGGTAGAATAGAAAATAGAGCTACTGCACAGATAAGCATTTGAATGTGTCATCTGAAACAGAAGTCCTAATTGGTCCTAGACAGCTGTCAAAAACATTCCTTGTTTCTCCGATTTGATCAGAACTTCTGCCTCTGAAATAATTGTTTCTTTTTTCCTTTTCTTTTTTTTTCTGCACCAGCAAATACATAAAATCTTTGCATATTCCTAGTTTTTAAAAGTCATGGTATCCTCTCTCCCAAGCTGCTGACTTTTAGCTTCAGACAACACTTAGAAACCTTACTAGCAATACTTATATTACTAAAATCATTGCGGGCATTTGTGGAACATTCCATGTGCCAGGCTCTGTGCAAAGTGCTTTATTCACATGATCTCATTAATTCATCACAACATAGGTCTGTGGGAATAATTACAGTAATAGGTAGGGACTAGGAAACCCCTCCTTTTGTTGGAGAAGTTAATTTGCCTAAGGGCATGCATCTATTTGGTAGCAGGGCAGAGTCTAAAACCCAGAACTTTCTAATTCTAAAACCTGGGCACCTAATCATTGAACCACACTACTTTTTGAGGCTTTGCTTCTTGGTTACATTTATCTTAGCAAAAGCTATAGCTGCTTTTCAAAGAATGACACATTAGTTTATACCACAGTTTCTTCTGTTTTCTCATATCCTTCTCTCTGCTTAATTAAATCTCAACTACGCCTGTTTGAAAGCAGAGTGTCTCACCTGGAGGACTTTGAGTGGGTTCCCAGGGGTCATGAGATACAGATTCCCTTCACCCTTGGGGTCACCAGGTCTGTTATGGGAGTCGGGTGGCTCTGGTTACCACTGGCTGGCAGCAGCCTCAAGCATTTACTCTGCGATGTATATCCATTTCATTCTGTATGTCCGTTTCATTCTCCATGGATGATATGAAAGTCAGGGGCCTGCCAGAGGCCATGGCAAGCTTCTGTGTGCCATTAAGCCTTCCTGGGGGCTCTGGCTTCTCTGTCCCCACAGCACAGAAAGAAATGTATTCTTTCTCATTGAATCCTGCTCTTAAAGGATCATTGTTCGTGTCAACTGATTTTTTTTAAAGAGTCCGAGTTATTACTTCCTTTAGAATAAAACGTCCTGAGGGCAGTACAAGGCACATGGGAATTGGTTGTTCATAGACAAGCATTTTAAATAAGCAAATAAGCTTCTGCCCTGTATGACCTGTTATTATCCTGTGACTAGATTTCTAAGTCAAAGTGAAATGGAAGAGTGAAGTAATTATCTGCACAATTTAGCAGGAAAATAGTGGCAGGCTGAATTTTCCAGATAATGTGATGCTGCATCCCATGTTGGTTAGATGAGAGGATCTGAACTGTGTTTGCACACCTGGTCCTATATATTAGGATTCCCACTTATTTATTCAGCCTGTCAGCCCTTTAAGAGAGGACTCTGGTTGTTTATCCAGAGAATTTATCTAAATGCACCTCTCCAACCTAGTCTGTAGTAGTCTAGTAATGTACACAGTACGATCATGCGTTGCACAGTCTGCAAATCTCCCTGCTCACCCTGCTGGAGACCAGGTAACCATTTATAAATATGTGTGTGTCAGATGCTTAAAAAAATGCTCATATACCGGGAGTATTGCAAAATGCCATGAGGTACACTGCACATGGCTTAGATAAGATGTTTGCTTCACAGAACCATCTCTGATGCAACAACAGTTGCCTAATTAAAGTACCAAAGTCCATTCCACTGATAGCAGCAAAGGACACAACACCGAAGCATCTGTTTCTCCCCAAAGGCATGTTATTTTGTGCTGGAGACTCTTCATAGGTGGAAAAGCACAAAGAGAGACAGCACAGCATTTGGGCTCTTCCATTAGAGCAGACACTGGGGGGTGTAAGAGTAGGGTGAGGGCAGGGAGATGACTTATTTTCATTTCTAAGTAACACATAAAATTGGCCTTGCTCCTTGTAGCAGTCATGAGACCCACACACATTTCCCTTTCTGTCCAGTTATGCACTTGAGTATTTCCTCCTTGATTTCTCAGATCAGTGTGTGGTAGTTGGTATAAGCCAAACAGATCCTTAGAGCACTTAATAAATCCAGAAGAGGCATAGTTAGGGGAGTCCTTATAAATATATAATAGCGATCTCTGGATAACACTTAGACATTTTAACTCCCTGAAAGTGATGTTATTTTGAGGGTCTCCAATTGTAACATCATGAAAGGAGCCACACGGATGATGTGGAAATGGAAGGAAGATAATGCATTTAACATGGCTTTTTCGGACCACTCTTTCATCAACTATTGATTTGATTGCAAAAGCCTTTAGTTAGTGCAGGAATTCTACTGGTAATAATTAAATTTTCAAGAGATATGCTCATAGGAGAAATGAGGGGAGGAGGGGAGGGAGGGGCTGCGTGTGGAGTGGGCTCCACGAATGTTAATGACTCTGTTAGAGTTACATGAAATTAACAGAAATTAGATCTATGGTTATTGAAGAGTCTCCTTTATATTGAGAGGAACCATTTAAGTATAACGATTGGGGATTATGGCTCAGTGGAGCCTTTTAACTGTTCATTTGCCTGCCTAACTGACCGCTGGGCGGGATGCGATAAATTCAGGATATTGTGAAATGACTCCTGCTTCCTTTCATTTGGATTCCTTTACCTAGTTTTCTTCATAACATCATAGTATGGGCTAGTGTTGGCCTTTATGCTTTACTAAGTGAGGTTCACAGAAACGAACAGTCCTTGCAAAGTGTACAGTAATTATTTTGACCTCTGTGTCTTTATTTCTGTCTGAAAGACCTCCCCCAACTTCTGTTGAATCTAATTGGATGTAGTTTTAACATTTCCTTCCTACACAGGGCCTACAATTGCTATAAAAGGTTACCACGATCTGAACATGCATTATCTCAAAGTAGAGGTGGGTGAACGTTTTGACCGAGAACAGCAACATTCAAGACAATGGAGTGTGCAGCTTCTGCAATCCACAGATTTTTTTCTTCCTATAGAAATATTTTGTATGCTAATGTGCTTCTGACGGTGAGACTTGACTTTTTACTACAAACTGTAGCATTGGTTGCCGAGTGTGTTAGCTCAGGTTTCACGGGAAAAGATATTCTTTGTGAGTAATGGGGTGAGAAGTGAGAAGAAGAATATGCAATCTGGCTGCTTATGATGAAGGCTTGATGAGAAAGAGTTAAAACCCAGCCTATTGTCTGAGGCATGCTTAGTGTTAGGAAACTGGGGCATATAGATTAATTCACTAGGGGCCAACTGTTTGATTTCTCTCCCTGCTACTTGGCACCAGAATGCAATTCTAGCTGCATTTATAGCGGAAGGTTGGAGTATATTCTCTTTTGTAGGAATTAAACTCCATAGAATAATTTATGTACACCCAAGTGAAATTAAGTCAAAATATTTAAAGAGAAATTGGTGGAGTTTTCTCAAGGCAGATGCCATTGGTTTCAATGTCAACATGGTGTTTGTTCTGTATACCATCCATTGGGTGGCATGTGTCCTTTGGGAAAGAAATGTGTGCAGAAAATTCTATACCCACGGTGCTCTGGGTACTCCCATTTGTTTTTCTTTCTGGTATAACCCAGAAAAGCTTCGCTTCTATAGAGAATAGATTTATCCACAGTGCCCTGAGGAATCACCACAACCAGACAGTCATAATGCTTCACTGGGATATGAGTCCATATAAAAAAACATACCGCCCATTAGTCTGAGCCTTAATGTGCACTTACTCGGGTAAATAATTAAGGGAGTAGAGGAAACTTAGGTTTTTACATAAATATTAAAGGAACTGCTTTAACTGCGTGTTGTGCCAAAATGCCCACCACATATCAGATATGAGATGGCCCATATTAAACTGATACATAAAGGCAAAGGATGATTTTCGTCCTAAGGCTGTGCAAGGAACGTGACAAGAGGATGAATGAAAGATGAATTGCAGGATGCTGTCTTTGTTCAGCACCCACCCCCGATATGTGATGCTATTGAAGCCGGAAGTGGTCTACAGGGTAGTTGGGTATCAACAGCACTCTTTGCCAGAGACAAAAAGAAACCTCTCTTGGGTGGAGGCTGAGGGCCCAAGCTCCTAGATCCACAGGTCAGCTTCAGTCACATTGCCGTGGAGCTTGGCGAGGCAGGTGGAATGCTGAACCTGCAGCTGGGGTTGGGACTATCACCAATTTTAGCAAGCAGTTGTGATTACTGTTCTTATTTTAAAATACAAATTTTTGGAGTATTATATTTTTTTGAATTGCCTAGGCAAAAATAATAATCAAATATACTTTGTGGATGAGGAAGAATACTGTTTTGCAAAAGACTAGAATATGAATATATATATTTTAAGTCAGTTCTGCTATAATGCTTATTTGGAAACTGAATTTGTTCCAGCACGACTGATATGTTAGGGAACGATTTGAACACAATGTGAATTTTGTGTTGGCTTCTGCGCAGTTTTGTCAGTGAGAAACACTAGGTGAATCCAGAAAACTGCACCCAGCTCAACCAAGCCTTGTAGGCAACACAGAGTGCACACACTTTAAGTATCTGCCATCTCCCCAAGTTCACCAAGCGTGTGAGGCCACAGCCATGCACACTCATGCACGTGGTGAGTGGTGTCCTGACTTTCCTCCTATGCAAATAACCTTTCTTCTGTCACATCGCAACTCTCAAGCAGCAACCCCGTGATGCCCACTTCCGCAAGCAAACTTCATATCTTCTCAAGGTAAAATGCCATGTTTACTGTAGTATATATGATTTCTTAACTATTTAACATATGCCCTACTGTTTTGTTTTAGATTCATATTTCTTAACTTTGTGAAACATGTCACTGACAAAGTTTTTGAGTGTTATATCCCTAGCTTCATTTTCTCTATAAGCCCTGTGGTTTTTGTTGCATGATTTTGCATAGTGCAGTGATATTTAGGAATCCATATGTTGCATTATAGCAGAGCTGACTAAGCTAAGTACAGTTATATTATTTAGCAAAAACTGAAATATTTATCTCTCCCTTCCTCTCTCTCCCTCTCCTTTAAAAATGTTTTCTGGATTCAAGAGACTCTAATGAGTCATTGGGATATGAGTCCATATAGAAGGGGTAAAGATACTCTAATGAACCCAGAAAACATTTTTAAAGGAGAGGGAGAGAGAGGAAGGGAAGGAGAAATTATATATCTGTTATTATTAATAGAGAATAATATTATAATAGAAAATTATTAATAGAGAAAATGTTATAATTTCTCTATTAATAAAGAATAATGATACTGTTATGTTTGTTAATATATTCTCTACTTATAATACAGAATAATATTATTAGAGAATTATTAATAGAGAAAAATTATTTGTATTATAATAATTTATGAATAGAGAATATTTTTATGTTCTCTAATATTGTTTTATTCTCTATTAATAATAGAGAAATTAAGAGAAATATATGTCTATTATTCTTAATAGAGAATAATATTCACCATTATTAGTATATTTAGCTTTGTAAAATCAGATCTCTTCATATTGCATAATCTCAATAAATGTTTGTTGAAATGATTTGAATTGGTTTATTCACTGGCTAAATAATAGAACCTGTAATTAGGGATGCTGAGATTCCTGTCTCAGCTATCTATTCAAGCTCACCATTCTCATACCCATGAATTTTCCAGACCTTATTTGCAGAAATAAAGTTCTATGAGGCAGCGATATTTCTAAGGATTGGGTTTAATAATAATACATAAAAGCAAGATTTTAATGAAAACAGCATTTAGGGATCAATTCCCTTATTTCTCCTTGATTTGTAAATGTGAGTAGTCACTGCTTAATCTAGGAGTAGTGTTACCCTAGTCTGGTTCCTCTTATGCCAACCTCATGCCCACTTTGGAGTTAGCTGCATTTGAGGTCTGGTCATATTTGCAGCATTGCAGATCAGATGGACGTGAACAATTTAAGGAATTGTGTGTTGAACTGCATTGTACACAGATTACTAACAGATGACATTCTCTACTTGTTTTCAATTCTCTTATAACTCCCTTTCTTCTTTGAGAAAAAGGAAGAGCAATCAGTATGAAAATTCACAATATTTTTTTTTCTATTATGGAAAATATAAGCTACCAATCCCTCTACAGGAAGAAAGAAGCATTTTTAATCAGATATTTCCATTGATGGTATTCTGAAATGTATATATGATGACTTTCTTCTTCCTCTGAGGTTGCACCAAGAAGAATTTAGTGTACTGCTGGAGCAGATAAAACTGTTCTACTGGGTGGAAGAGTTTCTTAGAATAGATGTCTTAAAAACTTTGCATTTACTGTCAGTCAGTTTTGAAATATTAAAAAATAGTTTTATGAAATTTCATACTTAGAAAAATTAAATCAAAAACTTTGAAAATTTAAAAAACTTTGGTCTTGAGCAATTTTTCCCTTATATTTTCTATTTTTCTGATTTTCTCCTTCTTTGCTATTGTAATAGTTTTGTATAGTTTCTATGTTGATTCATTTTTACTATTGTTCACAGCCATTTGTAAGACGTTGCTAACGTGGAGAGGCCAGAATAATGGCTGTCAGAAATTATTCTTATTCCATAGGGTATTGTGTAAAAGACAGTTCTTTTACTCCTTACTTCTTACTTAACTTACTTTGGCAAGCGCAGGTATGTTTACAATCTGTCTTTCTCCTTCACCATATCTCAATGGCAGACTGCTTCCTGCAAGTTGCTTCCTGCAAGTATGGCTTGTTTGTGTCACTCTTCGTTTAGACTCAGCTATTCTGCACCTGACTGAAGAAAACTGGAAGGGTATATTGCCCAATGGGAAATTAATGGCTGCTAGTGAACAAGAGGGATGGATTTGAGAAGGACACTAACAAATGTCTATAATATTATACTAACGTAACTTGGAACTAACCATATTAAATTCTAAGGTAATCCTCCAAACTAACTTAATCAATATTTCCTTTTTTTTTTCTTTTCTTCTTCTTTTTTTTTGTTATTTTGTTTTTGTTTTTGTTTTTTTGTTTTTTTTTTTTTTTTACACAGGGTCTCACTCTGTAGCCCAGGCTGGAGTGCAATGATGTGATCTAGGCTCACTGCAACCCCTGCCTCCGGGGCTCAAGCAATTCTTGTGCCTCAGCCTTCCAAGTAGCTGGGACTACAGGCGCACGCCACCATGCACAGCTAATTTTTTATGTTTTAGTAGAGACGGGGTTTCACCATGTTGCCCAGGGTGGTCTCAAACTCCTGAGCTCACGTGATCCACCCGCCTTGGCCTCCCAAAGTGCTGGGATTGCAGGTGTGAGCCACCACACCTGGCCTTAATCAATATTTTCTACTCTTCCAACACTGAGACTTCATCAGAATGGTCACTCCATAGAAAAGGGACTGACAGTTCCAGAAACTCCCTTTTCCCTCCCTTATCTCCTAACCTATGGAAAAGGACTGATTATGTGGTAAAGTGAACATCAGGCAATATAAAGAGTGCAGATAAAGGGAAATTAAGGGAGATTACAAAATCTGTAAACTAAATCCTAGTGTTTTAATGAATGAACACTGAGCTGTCTTGTGTTTTCACCAGGAAATGTGCACAAAAATAAATATGAGAACAATAGAGATAACCAGTGAATTTAGAAATTGAAAAATTATAGACCATTTGAATGACTCTGACTTTTCTTTAGCCTCGTTATATAATCTTGAGTCATAACATTACTCAATTGGGTTTTAGTGCCAAATGTTTCCCCTTTAAAAATAGAACACATTACTAAACATCTCCTCTTGGTTCATATGATAAATAGGTAATAAAGTAGTATAAGATATTTCAAAAATACAATCCTAAATACTATTAAAAAATATGTATCTGGAGAAACATTGTTAGTAATAATCTCAAATGTTAGGCAAAGTCTAACAATAGGCAGTGGATGTTCGGAAACCTCAAATTCCCGCAGCCAGGCTTGTTAAGTTGCTCGTTTTCTGGGTTCTTCTTTCTCTCTCAGACTGATAAAGGGAAAGATCAGCAGATAAAATCATTTTGCAATACAGAAGCAATCACGCCAACTTCGTGCCAGATAATAGCCCTGTTTAAGTCTGCAGGTGGGATACTTTACTGACTGTAAACTCCCAGAGCCTACGCACAAATATTGGCAGCCAGGTGACCAACTAACAGTTGGAAAAGGTAGGCAAATAGACGAAGTTGAATCAGAGCCTGAAAAGAAACAAAACAAAACACTCTCATTGTTGCCGCCGTGTAAGTGGAGAATATTTTCCTTATTCCTTTGCTTTCACCTGCAGGGCGACACTCAGTAATTCTTCCATCTGTGATGGCTTCTGGCCACACCTCTGGTCTGTAGCAGTGGTTTTCAATCCTGGCTGCATGTTAGAATCACCTGCGAGGCTTTGAAAGCTACTGACACATGGTCGGTACCTCTGCTGATTCCACTTTATTTGGTCTGGGGTGGAGCCCAGGGCTTGTAATTTTTAAAGCTTCCCTGGTGATTCTAATGTGTAGTCAGTGTTGAGAAGCATTGGTCCTATAAATTTCTTTGCAGTGTAGCAGTTATTGGGTCTAGAGGAGTGACGCTTTGGCTGCATATTAGAATCACCTGTGGAGTTTTGAAAAATGCCAGTATCCAGGGCACACCAATGGCCAATTAAATCAGAACCTCTGGAGTTCGGATCCAGGAATCATTAGTTTTAAAAACTCTGTAGAGGATTCAGATGTGCAGTCAACGTTAAACTCCACTGATGTAGAATGATGTGGGGGTCCAGGCAGGAGGACAGTCCAGGCGTGTGAAATACCTAGTGAAGAAGAGATGTGCTCTCTGTGTGGGCTTCAGGAGGAGGGGCACTGTCACAGAGGAAAAATCCCAGCACCTAAAGAAGAATTGAATTGACTCCCCTAGTCTGCAGGTTAAGGAGTTGGGAGTTTTACAAAGTTAAGTGGGCACCTGATATCCACGGGGAGAAAGAGGGAGGGATGGGGTGGGGAGCATCAGGAGAGGGAAGCAGAAGGCATGATTTCCTTGGCAGGACAACATCAGACTGAGGGAGAAATGATGGAGGCTCTGAATCTGGAGGTTTCTCACGGTGGGCCTTGGCCTCCCTTCCACTCTCACCTCTTCACTTTCTCCCAACCTCCAGAGGTTCTCTGGCTACCCAAAGTCCAGGGTGATCCTTGTCCCAACTTGCCCCGGCCAGTTTTCCCCAGAAACACCCAGGTACCCAAATTAAAGCACCGCTTGGTTTTGGCAGGATTTGGCACCACTCTGATACGTTGGTACAAGATGACAGAAGGAGATGTTTCTTGTGTGGAAATGGACTCGCAACAAGACAATAAAACCCAAATTAAAATAAAAGTCATTAATTAATGGCAAATTAATATTCATTAAAGAGTAAGTGGTCATTACCCCCTCAGCAAAGTAGATTTCAGATGCCTCTGTGTTGACATAGTAATTTCTTGCAAGTTTGTTTGAATTGCGGTTTCCTGGCTACCTGTCTCAGGTCCTGACTCAGTAGTTCTGCAGGGGCATGCATGCTGGAATCTACATCTTCCAGCAGACACCCCCAGCAGCCCCTGAGGTCTTGGTTCTGACCTCAGGCATGTGGGGAAACAGAGTCACATCACCTGTGGGTTGTTAGCCATTAGTGGAAAATGACTGATTACCCAGCAGATGGTCTGTTCTTCCCTGACACCGCATTCACCTCCCATCTTCAATATCTAGCTATATCAGGAATCAGGGTTTCACCCTTCTCTATTTTGTATTTCTATGACACTTGCAGTTGCCATACATGTAAGCCATGCATGCATGACATAAGGGTGTAGTTGGTAGTTGACATCAACTCCCTAATTCCTCTATATTGGAGCCTCTCCTCAAAACTGTGCTTGGACAAACTGTACAAAAATTTCAATAAAATTTTTATAAAACACAAAGAGTACAGCAATAAGTAATTTCTCTTCAATATGATGCTCCTGGCCATAGTTGGCAGATGCCTTGCAGAAGCCACCCCCTTTTCTGTTTCAGAAACCCCCCTCCAGCTGTTCCTGGACCTGACTTTTATTAGGAATATCACTGACCCCTTATCTGTAGCACTCAAAGGTGTTTCAGGTGAGAGTGTGGCCTGGGGTCATCTTTGGTGTGTGCTCTTAGCATCCTTCCATCCATGCTTAAAGGGTCCACTATGGATGTCAAACATGTCTTATGGGGGCAGAATGTGGCTTTCTTCATGATCCTGATCCATGGGCTTGAGAAAATGAGTAAAGTCAGAAAGTGGTGAGATAATGTACAACACCCTATACTGTATCTGAGGGTTGGGTTTTCCTTAGCATGTGTGGGGTTGAGGTGACTGAAACTTCTCCAAAATGGAAATAATTTTTATGGTTGGGTATATTTATATGTGGACCATCAATCGGAACCACCAATTTTGGGTTCCTTGATGCTTGCTTGACTTTATAACACAAGAATTTTAAGTTCATATCTCATCTCAACAACCCAATAATCTAGGAATTATTTCTAGTTAACTTGTGAGAAAACAGAAGTACAAAGAGAATAAGTAACTTTTCCAAGGTCATATAGACCATAAGCAGTAAAGATATGATTTAAATCCATATCTGTCTGGCCATAAAGCTCATGTTCTCTTCCATTACACCACTCCATGCCCCTAAGTGAATGGGAATTGTGGAAATCAAGGTGAAAGTAGCAGAAGTATTTGTGTTCTTATCCTGCTGATGCCACTATCAAGATACGAGATACGCGCTAGTCCTTCAACTTCTGTTAAGAGGGCTCTGCGTCTGAAAGGTTCGTCTTTCTTCAGCCTGAGACCTCCTCCTCCTTATTTCCTTTTATTTTTAACTTCACATATGCTTGCATTGGAAGAAAGGATTCTACAACTAAAATAATATTCAAAAACTATAAGACTAGATTTCTAAGATGGTCTCCAAGGTCCTTCCCACCACCATGATTTGAAGGTTATAAATGTCAGAATTGGCTCTGAGGCTCCTGATAAAGAAATGCAGATGCTGTCTCCATGATTCTGGAAGGTGACCTTCCTCTTTCTCATCGCTAAGCTTTTATGACCGTCATAACAGACAGGAGAGGAAACTTCCCGGGTCCTTCCGCTTGGGTGTGGCAGGATTTGGCACCACTCTGATACGTCGGTAGAAGATGACAGAAGGAGATGTTTCCTGTGTGGAAATGCACTCGCAACAAGACAATAATACAGAATCTGATGGAATTCCCTTTAGCTGAGGACACAGGCGATTCAGGAATAGAATACGTCCCATTTTATTCATACTTTTCCCCCTTTCGAGTCCTGACACTTACAATACAGCCTTTAGATGAACATTTCCAGGGAGCTTGTTAGATGTGGAGAATCTTGGGTGTACACTAGGTCTATGGAGTCAAAATGTTCATATTAAAAAGCCTTACATGAAATTTGTGTACACATTAAAGTCTGAGATTTCCTGCATTTGAGTAATACTGGAAAACACTGATGTGGGATCAGAAGGCTGTGACAGAGCAAGAGTGGTAGATTTGTCTTGAATACTAGATTGTTCAAAAACCAAGTGAAAATGCATTGTAAAGCTTCCCATTTTCCATAGTCCCAATTAATAGGCAGATACTTGTTGGGATGCCCCACTTGGTTGTTGTCATATGGAAATCTGTGTTAGGATACAAGCGGCAGACAGATGAGGATGCAGAGAAATATGGGACTGGTTGGGAGAGGGAGACAAGGAATAACCCTGGCTGTGAGTGAGTCACTTCTCGGTGTTTGAACAATAAACCTGGGTAGAAAGGCCCTTTATTAGTTTGAAATAGCTGGCATGGGGCTGCCGGGCTGAACTTTCATGAAGACTCAAGAACCCCAGTGTTTGCAGCTGAACAGGACTACAGACGGCAGGAAATGGCACCAGTCTATGGTGAACACTAGTCAAGAGCTTAGGTTGCTGTTTCAGTAAGAGTAAGTCATAACAGTGGCCATAACAGACACCATACCAGGTTGGGACTTTTCAAGGAGATTGAGTATGTAAATGGCAAGAGGAAGGAAGGAAGGAAAGAAGGAAAGGATGGAGGGAGCTAGGAAGGGAGGGAGGAAGGAAGAGGGAAAAGACAGTTCCAATAACCTTGTTGGAACAACTCACTTCCAGGAAGAATCCCATTGTTGGATCTGGCTGGCTCAGTCTTGCTGCTTTGTTTTGCTTCCTGGTTGTCAAGTGTGGTTTTGGTCATGTGATTGCTGTCTACTTGTCTGTCCATCCCTTCCTCTGATCCTTCCCAGTCTAGTCTGCTTGCTCTCATAAGAAGCACCAGCTGGGGCAGGGCGTAGTGGCTCACGCCTGTAATCACAGCACTTTGGGAGGCCGTGGAGGATGGATCACCTGAGGTCAGGAGTTTTCAAGACCAGCCTGGACAACAAGGTGAAACCCCATCCCTACTAAAAATACAAAAATTAGCAGGGTGTGGTAGTGCATGCCTGTTGTCCCAGCTACTCAGGAAGCTGAGGCAGGTGAATCACTTGAACCCGGGAGCAGAGTTTGCAGTGAGCCGAGATTGCGCCACTGCACTCCAGCCTGGGCGACAGAGTGACACTGAGTCTCGAAAAAGAAAAAAGAAAAAAAAAAAAAAGAAAAGAAAAGAAAGAAAAGCACCAGATATCCCTTCTGCTTCAGCTCTGTCTTTTCTATTACTCCTTGATCCACCGTGAACTTCTCACTTTCACATCATGCCTGGTGCACTAGCAGAAGGAAGGAAACTAGTCCTCACCGAGTGCCCATCATGTGCTTGGGATTACAAAACTGGCAGAGTAGTACAATAAAACCTTTGAAGTGGGTGTTAGTAACCCCAACATTAAGATAAAAAATAGAACAAAAAACCTTTCATGCTGAGAGAGGTTAAATAATTTTTCTATGGCCACACTTCTAGTAAGTACTGGAATTAACATTTGAGCCACATGTCTGACTCCCGAGCCTGGACTTTCTCTCCCAGGTCAGATTGGTCTGCCACAAACCCTCATTATTCCATCACTTTAGCCCCAGGGTGCCTATTTCCACTGGGGACACCTTTGAAGTTCAGCCCCAGTAGCCAGCCTTCTCAGCCTGCAACAAGAGGTGACAGCAGCCTGGTGATGGCAGAGTCTGGCCTCCACAGGGAAGAAATTGTGAGCCTCCTTGAGACTGAGATAAGAAGAGATCAAAAATCAGCGACAGGAGCTAGAATGAGGAAGGAAGAGCCTATGTCCTTTGCTTCTAATCCCCACATGATTTGTGCATGGGAAACAACAAATGCTTCTCCAATTAATGAAAACCCTAATTGTTGAGGTAATAGCTGTGGGGCTGACCAAAGGTGAACATGGGGATTTTCCTATTAGTTTTTTTTTTCAGTGTCCTTCCCTGAATCTGTGGCAATGGGGGACACAGAAACTCACGACGAGACCACTGCTCTTGGGAGGCAGTGTGCAGTGAGACCCCTTGTGTCTGCTGCTGTGTGCTATGTCGATACACAGAGAAGCTCGTGGGGAGAGAAGGGCACATGGGTTTGGAGAAAGGCAGGTTTGAATCCCGACTTGAGCACTCACTGAGAGTGTGACTTTGGGTAAGTCGTGGCATAGATCTGAGCCTCAGTTCCCTCATCTTTAAATTTTGATTAAGTAGCAGCTGTGTTTCAAAGGCTCTTGCATGAGGCATATACGCATGTGCACACACGTGCTGACAAAGAGCAAGCCCTCAATAAATTGTAGCTATTATGTTTTTTCCAAGCAGATGTAGTCTCTGCCCTGTAGAAATGTGTGCTTTGAACCAGCTAATATTTACTCTGATTCCTTTTTGAAATGATAAATGGCAGAGATTGGGCAAGGTCAGTTTTATGTGCAGTAGGAGCTAGTGTGATCTAAGGCTTTGCTACTCAAAGCCTTCAGTAGCCTGGACCAGGTCATCAGCATCCCCTGATGTAAGAAATCAGACTCTTGGGCCCTACCCCAGATTTCTGAACCAGAATCTGCATTTTAACAAGATCTCCAGGTAATTTGTATACACCATAAAGACGCAGGCAGAATCTTCAAAGCTTAGACCCACATCCTCAAACTGCAAAGGGGATACTTTTTAATTCACAGCTCAAGGAGGAAATACTGATATTTTAATAATTTTCTCTTTTGGGCTGATATGTTTGCCATAGGGTGGGCTGAGAAGCATCAGTGGGTTCTCTTCCATCATCTGAAAGAAGTCTGTGCTGTGTGTGCAATGCTCGTCATGGATATGATAGACATATGGGGATAGAAGCTCCCCAGTGGGATCTACTTTTGATCTCACTCTAACTGATTGCTTTTGGTAGCCTGTTCCTGGGGTGTGTGAATGGTGCTGCTGAGTCAGAGTGGGCTGGGAGTGGAGAAGAGCGTGTGTCTGCTGGTGGTGGCATCTGCGGTTGCAACCCGTGGCCTCCACGAAGCACAGTGCAATGGTTGCCGTGGTAACTGCTATGCTTGGTCAGAGGTGACTGACTGGCTGAGCTGCAGGAACTGGACCAATGGTCTCTCCCCAGTGCCCTCCTGTCGCTGACGCAGCAGTACAAGTGTGGCTTGGCCCCATCCTCATGAGAATTTGAGTGAGAGGTAGAAGTGAGCTTGTTGCTTCTTGTATTGCTGTATGCCCTTCACTCTGGGGAAAACCAAGAAATCTAAGAAAAATGAAAAGAAATTAATATGAAATTGAAAGTGTTCTGTGCTGAGTTTGATGAACTTGGAGCACATATTGTGCATAAAACTAAAGGCACAAAGGGAAGAACATTCTCCAGTTCTTGGTTTGGAACTAATCAAGATGAAAGCTCACAGGGAGCTAAGAGATCGCCTCCTCCAAGCATCTTATTTTACAGATAACAAGTCTGAAACCCAGAAAGTTTTAGTGACTTGCTCAAGATCCCACTGCCATGAGTAAATAAAACTCAGTTTATGATCTCTAGGTGTGTATGGCTTATGGAAGCTTAAGAGAAGACATGATTCTAGAGCTCAGGGTTTCTTATTCTTAATGCAGTGCTCTTTCTCCCAGAATGCACCACCTCTTTGGCTTATTATTCATGTTCTTTGAAGTCTCAGTTTCTTTCCGGCAGGAGAGAAAAATGCTGCCTGTCCTCTGCTTGCTGGCATTATGGTCCAGAGGAAGAGTGTGGATGTTGGTGTCAGACTGACCTGGATTTCAGTTCTTGGTCTGATACCTATAACAGTGGCTTTGGGTGAAATTATTTTCCTTTTTTGAGTCTATGTCTATGAAATGGAAATAATAAAAATATTAATAGTAATAACAGTAATAACTACCTCATAGAGTTATGGCGATCGTGTATGTAATGTGTCTGGCATAGTTGGTGTTCAATAAATGTCAGTTTTTGTTCCTGCCCTAACCTGGGAGTGGGAGAGCTTCTACTTCATGTACTGGACCTAATTAATATGGAAATTTGTAATATTGAATGAAGTGCATATTAAATACATGTTATTAGTGTGCAATTTCAGACAACAGTGACATGATGAAGTGAGAGGCAAAAAGCAAATGGGTTGTAACCTCTAAACCTCCAGCAGTCTGTGGATCCTGTGTGACAATAGCTAGCACTTGAATCCACAATGATAAAGCTATACAAAAATGTACCAACAGCTTTGAGAGGTGTGAATAGAGTGTATTGAATTTGAGTCAAAGAGAATTATTCTACCATTATATAAAAGAACTAGCAGAGTCTCATTTAGAATATCATTTTCAATTCTTATCTTTTTGGTATAAAAAGGATATTGTAGCAATGGGGAAAGTAAAGTGAAAGCAATGAAAATGATTCAGGGACTCAGGAAACTTGGTGATATGGAAAAGCCAAGGATCTAGGCTTGTGTTGACTAAAAAAGAGAACATAAGGTGATGTTGTTGAGGCACAGGCAACCCTTTGGAGAACAGAAAGAATTGCTACTATGTTTGTGCTTATGAGAGAAGGGACGTTGCAGCGGCAGGAACTAAGTTTTATGCAACTTCAAGGAAATTTTCAAATATTCTATGGATTTGTATACCTAGTATATTAGTTTCCTAGGGCTGCCACAACTTAAGGTGCTACAAACTGGGTGACTTGAAACAATAGCAACTTATTCTCTCATTGTTCTGGAGGCTAGAAGTCAGAATCAAGGTGTTGGTAGGGCCACAGTCTCTCCGAAGGCACTTGGGTAGACTCCTTCCTCACCTCTTTGCAACTTCTGGTGGCTGCTGGCAATCTTTGGTGTTCCTTGGCTTACAGTTGCATCACTCTAATCTATGCCTCCATCTTCACATGACCTTTTTTCCTGTGTCTGTCTCTGTGCTTCTCATTTCTTATAAGGACAGCAGTAATATTGGATTACGGGCCCACCCTACTGTAGTGTGACCTCATCTTAACTAGTTGCATTTTCAATAACCCTATTTCCAAATAATATCAGATCCCAAGCTTCTAGAGGTTATAACTAGAAAATATATTTTTGGAAGACACAATTCAACTCACAACACATAGAAATAATTCATAGAGCTGCCCATCGAAAATTACCCTCTGTTGCCAGCGAGGTAGCCATGGAGGTTTCTGGGCAAAGGAATTTTTTTAGAACCTTATTTATTTGTTTTGGTAAGAAACGAAATGTTTTCCAAAGAAAATCAGGAACAGGGCAAGAATGTCCCACATCATGATTCATTTTCAAATGTAAGTTCTAGCTAATGCAATAAGACAGTAAAAGGAAATAAAAGGCCTACAAATTGGGAAGGAGAAATCAAACTGTCTTTGTTCACAGATAACATAATCATCTGTGGAAAAAAAATCCAAAATATTTCACAAAAACTCTCCTGGAACTAATAGGTGATTATAAGAAAGTCATACAAGGCTAATATATAAAAGTCAATCACCTTCCTATATACCGGTAAAAAAAAAAAATGGAATTCGAAATTTAAAACACAATACCATTTACATTACCACCCCAGAAAAGGAAACACATATATATTTAACAAAATGTGTACATGATCTAAATGAGGAAAACTACAAAACTCTGATTAAAAAAAAAACAAAAAACAAAGAAGAACTAAATTAACAGAGGAGATATTACATGTTCAAGGGTAGGAAGACTCAATACTATCAAGATGTCAGTTCTTCCCAAACTGACATATATCTTGATATATAGATTCAAGACAATCTCAATCAAAATCCCAGTAACATATTTTACAGATATTGACGAACTAATTCTGATGACAAACTAATTCTTATATGGAGAGCAAAAGGCCCAGAATAGCCAACTCAATACTAAAATAGAAGAACAAAGTTGAGGGACTGTCACTACCTGACTTCAAGACCTACTCTAAATTTGTGGTCAAAACAGTGTAGACTTCCTGTTTTAAAATGGTAGCATAGAAGCATATTAGCTGTAGTCCCCACCACAGAAAACCTAAAACAAATATATGCACTGAGATTATCACTAGCAACATCTCAGAACTGAAATATGAAGAGAGAACTGTCCCCAGGGCCACAGAGAAGTGAAGAAATTCTGAGCAGACAGTAAGAAAATTGGATGTTCATAGACAAAATACCCCTCCCCTACTATGCCTGGCACAAAGCACATGAAACGTTTTCCAATTACACATTGTTCCTACACTGGAAAAAGTGAGATCAAGGTGGACAACAAGCTTCTCCACCAACTTGGGTTCCCTTGCAGTAGATCTATCCCTGCTTCAAACCATGGGAAGCATCAGGAGTGACTGAAGGTAGAAATATCCCTGAGGACAGTCAGAGAAAAAAGCAGGTGATGGTACTGCTATCCTCAGCCCTGTAAAGTGGCCAACAGAGATGCCAAATCAGATGCCAGGGGACTTGTGGGACAAACCTCCCCAAGCATGGGAACCATGCTGGAGGAGGTTTGTCTCACATGTCCCCTAGGCACAAAACTCTAGCCAGCCTTTCCACATTACCAGGATATCCTCTTTGAGACCTCCCCATTCAGAGCAGGCAGCACTCTGTTTACTAGAACCAAGGCAAACTTGAGCTTAAGGTGGCATCTAGTGCTGAAAAGGAGGCAACAATCTAGTGGGGGGAAAACCAACAAAAGGGAAAATCAACAGGTAAATTACAAAGAATCCCTAAGCAAACACATCAGATTAAACCCAAAATGGTCCAGATAGAGAAAATTGGAATAAATAGCCAATCATTCAATGCAAAGATATAGACATACATTCAGAAGAAATAACAGCACACAGGGAACCATGACCTCCCCAAAGGGACAAAGCAAGGAACCAGTGACTGACCCTAATGAGATAGCAATATGTGAACTCTCTGATCAAGGATTCAAAATAGCAGTTTTAAGGAAACTCAGTAATTTCCAAGACAATACAGAAAATCAATTAAACATTTTATCAGAGAAGTTTAATGAACAGGTTGAAATAATAAAAACAGAAATCTTAGAACTGATAAATACATTTTACTAAATTGAAAAATTCATTAGAGGCTTTCGATACACTCAATAGTAGAATGGATCAAGCAGAGGAAAGAATTAGTGAGTTCAAAGACAGATTACTTGAAATAGACATTAGAGGAAAAAAGAAAAAGAATGAAAAAGAATGAGAATTGCCTAAAAGATACATAAAATGACCTCAAAAGACCAAATCTAAGAATTGTTGGTGTTTGAGACGGGATGAGTAAAAGAAAGAATTACAAAGCTTATTAAAAAATATAAGAACAAAAAATTTCCAAAACTTGAGAAAGAGAAATATCTAGGTACAGGAAGGTCAGAGAACACCAAACAGATTCAACATAAATAAGACTACCCCAAGGCATATAGTAACCCAGTTCTCAAAGCTTAGGGACAAAGAAAAGATCCTAAAAGCAACAAGAAAAAAGAATCACATATAAAGAAGCTCCAGTTCATCTGGTGACAGACTTCTCAATGGAAATTATACAGGCCAGGAGGGAGTGGGATGACATTTTTAAAATGTGAAAAGAAAAAACTGTCATCCAGGAATATTGTATATAGCAAAGATATCCTTCAAATATGAAGGAGAAAGTCTTTCCTAGACAAATAGTAGCTCAGAGAATCAGACTCACCTTACAAGAAATGCTAAAAGGAGTTCCTCAATATGAAAAAACCCCACTAATGTGCAACAAGAAAACATTTGAAAGTATAAAACCCACTGGTAAAATTAAGTACATGGAAAAACTCAGAATACTCTAATACTGTAATTGTAGCATGCAATCCACTCATAACTATATTATGAAGCCCCAAAGGCAAGTCTGTCAAAAAATAGCTACAGCAATGTGTTAAGAAATAGGCAGTATAAAATATACAAATTGAGGCAGCATAAAGTCAAAATGTTGAGAGAGGGAGTTAAAGTGTAGAGGGGTCTTTTTTACTTTTCTTTGTTTCTATTCTTTTATTTATGGTCTAAGATAAGTTGTCATCTCTTTAAAATAACTTGTTATATCTATAGGATATTTTTGTGAGCTTTATGATAAGCGCGATGCAAAAACCTATAATAAATTTAGTAAAAATAAAAAGCAACAAGTTAAAGCATTCTACTAGAGTAAATCACTTAAGCACAGAAAAGACAACAAGAAAGGGAGATAAGAGTCACAAAACAACCAGAAAACAAGCAACAAAAAGGCAACAGTAAGTCTTTCCTTATCAATAATAACACTGAATGGAAACAGACTCAATTCTCCAGTAAAAAGGCATAGAGTGGTTGAATAAATAAAAAATAAGACCCAACTATATGCTATCTACAAGAAACCCACTTCACCTGTAAAGACACATAGACTGAAAGTGATGGGGTTAAAAGAGATATTCCATAGAAGAAGAAACCAAAAAAAGGGCAGGAGTAGCTATATTTACATCAGATAAAGTAGACTGCAAATCAGACATGTAATGAAGAGACAAAGGAGGTCACTATGTAATGACAAAGTGGTGAATTTAGCAAGAGGATATAACTATTATAAGTATATATGTACTCAACACCAGAACTCCCAAGTGTGTAGAGGAAACATTAATAGATCTAAAGGGGAAGATAGACTGCAATACAATAATAGTAGGGGACTTCAACACCCTACTCTCAGTAATGGAAAGATCACCTAGAGAGAAAATCAATAATGAAACATTGGAATTAAACTATAAATAGGCCTAACTGATACTTGGAGAACATGTCACCCAACTGCTGCAGAATACACATTTTTTTCATCAACACATGCAACATTTTCAGAATAGACCATATCTTAGGCCACAAAACAAATCTCAACAAATTTAAAACAGAAGAAATCATATCAAGTAGCTTTTCTGACCACAATAATATAAAACTAGAAATCAATAGCTAGAGGAACCTCAGAAAATATAAAACACATGAAAACTAAACAACAGGCTTCTAAATAACCAATGAATCATTGAAGAAATTAAAAAGGAACTTAAAAATTTCATGAAACAAATGAAAATGGAAATACAACGTACCAAAATCTGTAAGATACAGCAAAAGCACTACTACAAGGGAAGTTTATAGCAATAGAAACATATCAAAAAAGTAGAAAGACTTCAAATAAACAAGCTAACAATTCACCTCAAGGAACTAAAAAAGCAAGAATAAAGCAAACCCAAAATTAGTGAAAGAAAAGAGGTAATAAAGATGAGAGTAGAAACAAATGAAATTTAGACCAGAAAACACTACAGAACATCAATGAAATTAAAAGTTGGTTTTTGAAAAGATAAAATTAACAAAGTCTTTGTTAGACTAAGAATAAAAGACGGAAGACTCAAATAAATAAAATCGGAAATGAGGAATGAGACATAGCAATTGAGACCACAGAAATAAAAATTAGAGACTATTACAAAAAACTATATGCTGACAAATTGAAAGTCCTGGAAAAATTAGATAAATTCCTAGACACGTACAGCCGATTGAACCATGATGAAATAGAAAATCTCAACAAACCAATAATGAGCAATGAGATCTAAGCCATAATAAAATAATCTCCCATCAATGAAAAGCCCAGGACCTGATGGCTTCACTTATGAATTTTACCAAACATTTAAAGCACTGATACCAATTCTATTTGAAGTCTTAAAAAAAAAAATGAAGAGGAGGAAACACTTCCAAACTCATTTTATAAGGGCAGCATTTCTCTGATACCAAAATTAAATGAGGAAACAACAACAACAAAAAAGCAAACCACAAGCCAATATCACTGATGAACATAGATGCAAAAATCCTCGACAAAATACCAGCAAACCAAATTTAACAACACGTTAAAAAGATCATTCACCATGATCAAATGTGATTCATTCCAGGGATGCAAGGATAGTTCAACATTCACAAATTAATAAATGTGATACATCACATTAACAGAACCAAGAACAAAAACCATAGTATTATTTCAACAGATTCCCAAAACACTCCCTAAAACTCAACATTCTTTTATGACAAAAACCTTCAACAAACTGGATATGGAAGGAACATATCTCAAAATAATAAAGGCCATATATGACAAACCCACAGCTAACATTGTACTGAACAGGACAAAATTGAAAACTTTTTTGCTAAGATCTGAAACAAGATAAAGATGCCTGCTTTCATTACTTTTATTCAACATAATTCTGGAAGTACTAGCAAGAGAAAGAAAGAAAATCTAAATTGGAAATGAAGAAGTTAAATTAGTCTTGTTCGCAGGCAACATTGTCTTATACTTAGAAAAAACTGAAGACTTCACCAAAAGCGATTGGAACTGATAAACAAATTCAGTAAATTTGCAGGATACAAAGCCAACATACAAAAATTGGTATCATTTATCTATGCCAACAGTGAACAAACTGAAAAAAATCAAGAAAGCAATTCCATTTACAGTAGCTACAAAGAATATAAAGTACCAAGGAATCAATTTAAACAAAGAAGTGAAAAATTTATATAAAGAAAAGTCTAAAACACTGATGAAAGAAATTGAAGACGATACAAAAAAAGGTATTCCATGCTCATGGGATTGAAAGAATTAATGTTGTTAAGATGATAATACTACTCAAGTCGATTTACAGATTCAATGCAATCTCTATCAAAATACCAATGACAGTTTTGACAGAAACAGAAAAAAGAATCCTAAAATTTGTATGAACCACAAAGGATCCTAAATAGCCAAAGCAATCTCCAGAAAAAAGAACAAAGCTGGTGGCATCACATTACCTGACTTCAAAATATACTATAAAGCTTATGGTAACAAAATCAACACAGTACTGGCATAAAAATAGACCCATAGGCTAAACTGATGGAACAGAATAGAAAACTCAGATATAAACTTATGCATTTTTAGCCAATTAATTTTTGACAAAGCTGCTAAGAACATATAATGAGGAAAGGACAGTCTCTTCAATAAATGGTTCTGGGAAAATTGAATAACCATGTACAGAAGAATGAAATGAGACCCCTATCTTTCACAGTATATAAAAATTAGATAAAAATTAGGAAAAAATTTAAGACCTGACACTATGAAACTACTGAAAGAAAATCTTGAGGAAACACTCCAGGAGATTGGCCTGGGCAAAGATTTTTTTTGTGTAACACCTCAGAAGCACTGGCAATCAAAGCAAAAATAGACAAATGGGATTACATCAAGATAAAAAGCTTCTGCACAGCACAGAAGTGAGAAAAGCAACCCAAAGAATGGGGGAAAAATATCGGCAAACTATCCATCTGACAAGCGATTAATAACCAGAATATATAAGGAGCGCAAACCATTCACTAGCAAAAAACCCAAATAAACCAGTTAAAAAATGGGCAAAAGATCTGAAGAAAATTTCTCAAAAGAAGATATATGAATGGCCAACAGGAATATAAAAGAAGTGCTCAACATCACTAATCATCAGAGAAATGCAAAACAAAACCACAATGAGATATCACCTCACCCTAGTTAAAATGACTTTTATGAAAGTGACAGGGAATAATGAATTCTGGTGAAGATGTGGACAAAGGGGAACACTTGTACAATGTTGATGAGAATGTAAGTGAGGATAGCCACTATGTAAAACCGTATAGAGTTTTCCCAAAAAACTAAAAAGAGAACTACCATATAATCCAGTAATTCCACTACTGACTTATATACTCAAAAGAAATCAATATATTGAAGAGATATCTGTACTCCCATGTTCATTACAGCACGATTCACAATAGCTAAGGTATGGAATCAACCTAAGTGCCCATCAATGGATGAATAGATAAATAATATGTGACATAGATACACAATGGAATGTTATTCATCCACAAAAAAGAATGAAATCTTACTATTTGTAGCAACACGGATGGAACTGTAGGTCATTATGTTAAATGAAATAAGCCAAGCACAGCAAGACAAGTATCACATGTTCTCACTCATATGCGGGAGCTAAGAAGTAGACTTCATAAAGACAGAGTAATTTGGTGGTTACCAGAGGCTCGGAAGGGTAGGGAGGTGGGGAGTATGAAGAGCGGTTGACGAATGATTACAAATGTACAGTTTGATAGAAGAAATAAGGCCTAGTGTTAGATAAATCAGTCAGGTGACTCTGGTTTACAATAATCTACTGTATGTTTGAGAACAGCTAGGAAACAGTGATTTGAATGTTTCTAGCTTAAAGAAAAGGTAAATATTTAAGGTGGTGGATATTCTAATTACATTTATTGAATCTTTACAAATTATGAATTTATTAAGTTATTACATGTACCTTGAAAATATGTACATCTATTATGTATCAATGAAAACATTTTTGAAAAGACAATGTAGTATTGGCAAAAGAATAGACAGATGGATTAATGGAACAGACTAGGAAGCCTAGAAATATACGTAAATGTTGTCAATTGATCTTTGACAAAGAAACGAAGGCAACTGAACGGAGCAAGATAATCTTTTAAACTAAAGGTGCTGCAACAATTAGACATCCATATGCAAAAAAAAAAAAAAAAAAAAGGGAAAGAATCTAGACACAAACATAGACCTTGCTCCCTTCACCAAAATTAACCCAAGTGGATCATAGACCTAAACATGAAATGCAAAACTGTGAAACTCCTATAAAGTAACATGGGAGAAAATCGAGGTGACCTTGCATATGGCAATGACTTTTTAGATGCAACACCAAAGGCAGGATCTCTGAGAGAAATCATTGATAGGTTTGACTTCATTAAAAACTTTTGCTCCGTAAAATTTACTGTCCAAAAGCTCAGATAAACCACAGACTGCGAGAAAATATTTGCAAAAGACATGTCTGATAAAGGAGTGTTATCCAAAACATACAAAGAACTCTAAAGCTCAGCAATAGGAAAACAAACAACCTGACTGAAAAATGAGTCAAATACTTGAACAGACACCTCACCAAAGAAGATATACAGATGGAAAATAAGCATATGAAAAGATGCTCGACATCATATGTCATTAGAGAATTTCGAATTAAAACGAGATACCACTGCACACTGATTAAAATGGCCAAAATCCAGAACACGGACAACACCAAATACTGGCAAGGGTGTGGAACAAAGCGAAGCCTCATTCATTGCTGGTGGGAATGCAAAATGGTACAGCCACTTGGGAGGACACTTTGGTGGTTTTCTACAAAACTAAACATGGTCTTACCATATGATCTAGCAATTGTGCTTCTTGGTATTTACCCAAATTAGTTGAAAAGTTATAGCCACCCAAAAACCTACACACAGATGGCTATAGTAGCTCTTTTTGTAACTGCCAAAACTTGAAAACAACCCAAGATGTCCTTCAGTAGGTGAATGGATAAACTGTGGTATATGCAGACGATGGAATATTATCTAATGCTAAGAGGAAATGTGCTATCAAGTCATGAAAAGACATGTAGGAAACTTAAAAGCATGTTACTAAGTGAAAAGATGCTAATCTGAAAAGACTACACATTGTGTGATTCTAACTATGTGGCAATCTAGGAAAGGCAAAAGAATGAAGACAGGAAAAAGATAAGTGGTTTACAGGGGTTAGTGGAGAGGGAAGGATGAACAGGCAGAGCACAGATGTTTTTTAGGGCAGTGAAACCATCCTGTATGATACTGCAATGTTGGGTACATGTCACTGTATGTTCACTAAAACTCATAAAATGTATACCACCAAAAATGAGCCCTAATGTATGCTATAGGCTTTGGATAATAATAATGCATTAATGTAGATTCATTCGTTGTACCAAATGTATCATTCTAGCAGGAGATGTTTGGTAATAGGGGAGACTGGGTATATATGGGGACAGGGAATATATATGGATTTCTGTACCTTCTGCTCAATATTGTGTGAACTTAAAACTGGTCTAAAAAATAAAGTCTTTAAATTTTTAAAATGTTTCATTTAAAAATTTAGATTTTTAAAATGTTTCATTTAAAGAAGTATTGTGGTAAAACCCACAAAATATAAAATATACTGTCTTAACCATTTTTAAGTGTACAATAGAGTAGTGTGAAGTATATGTAAAACCATAAGGTTTTTTAGGGCTACACGGTAGATCATGTTGGAGAAGACTCTGACTGTGTAATGGTGAAGCACCAAAAAGAAGTACAAGAAACCTACAAACTTGAATGGTACCAGGCAGTGATACCTTATTTTGGGGTGAATATTCTGAAAATTGGAGATTGGGCAAGAAAGCACACTCCTCTAGAGATTAAAAGGGAAAAGCTGGCAAATACAGAAGTTGAAACACATTGAACAGAGCGCAGAGGTGCAGACCTTTGGCTGTGATGCCTTAGTAGCCTAGATGCTGAAAGCAGGGAGAGTTTTTGGAAGCATTCTCTGATGCTCCAGAGGCCTTCCCTCTGAGGTTGGGGCCTCTCCCGTGCCACAGGGACAAGCAGGTGTGGCATGAAGGAAGGCAGAACCAGGGAAGGGGACATCCTGACCGGGTTGGGGATGGCAGACGGGGCTGCAGAATTTTCCTTTGGCAAAAGAACTCCTCCTCCCCTCAGCTGGGCTGTCAGGGGAAAGGAAGAGGGCAAAGGAGGGTCACCAAGATAGGAACTGCTGCTTGTCCCAACTCAACTCTCCTTTCCACTAAATAAGAAAACCTGGAAAAGAGAGAGAGAGAGAGAGAGAGAAAGAGAGAGAGAGAGAGAGAGAGAGAGAGAGAGAGAGAGACCACGTCTCTGACTCCACTACCTCTGTTCTTTCATGTATGTTTGATATGGTTATGCCTTGTGTCCCCACCCAAATCTCATCTGGAATTGTAATCCTTAGGTGTTGAGGGAGGGACCTGGTGGGAGGTGATTGGATCATGGGGGTGGTTCCCCCATGCTGTTCTCATGATAGTGAATGAGTGATCATGAGATCTGGTGGTTTTATAAGTGTCTGGTAGTTCCTTTCTTGCTCCCTCTTCTCCCTCCTGCTGCCTTGTGAAGAAAGTCCTTGTTTCTCCTTAGCCTTCTGCCATGATTGTAAGTTTCCTGAGGCTTCCCCAGCCATGTGGAACTGTGAGTCAATTAAACCTCTTTCCTTTATAAATTACCCAGTCTCAGCAGTGTGAGAGCGGACTAATTAGTCATCATAGGTGACTTTTGGGAGGTGACAATGATTACTGCACTGTGCTTTGTGCTGGGATGCAGTGGTGAGGAGCAGCCTTTCAGAGGGGCACCACAGGGTCCAGGAGTAACTGCCTGAATGGAAGAGGCCTCAGCATGCTGGGAAAGCCTCAGAAAGGGGACTGCAGGGGCACAGTTTCCTGGGGAAGGAGGCACTATCCATGCTGAGTCCTGTGGCATGAGTGGGATGCCAGTGGAGGGGGAGAACCAGGGTGCAGCCTGTTGTAAGCAGTAAGGTATAGGGCAGGAAGAGGCCTGGGCTGCCTCTCAGAAGGGTAGAGCTCCATGCTCTATCTATCTAGAGGGTGATGATGCAAAATGTCCACAGAATGACTTTGGTTTATGTTTTTTTATTTTTTTTTATTTTTTTTAAATAAAAGTAGTTCTAGTATATTATCTAATGGTAGAGAAACTCCTACCAGGGTTTTTGAATTGGGTCTAACATAGAGCTCAAGTTGTAATTGAGAATGCATGAATCTGTCTGAAGGAGAAGAAAGAAAAAGCCCCTTAACATCCATAGTACAGAAACCTTCCAGCTTTGAGCCTCATCTGAACTCTTCCAGGTCCCATGTACCCTGACTTCACTGCGTGTTCTTTGCTTCCTTCTGTTCTCTGTGTCCAAAGCCAGCCCTGCATTTCCTGTCACGGGAATCCACTCTTCCTTCACCATTTGAACAGCTCGTAGAAGGAGAGGTGGAATCTTTAATGCCTATGATTTAAAATCCCTTCACCGAATGAGGTGGGGGTTGCCCAGTCGACTCTCTCCCTCTCTCCTCCTCTTCCTCCTCCCTGCCTCTCTCTTCCCATCAGTTCTGTGACACCAGTAGTTTGAGTTCCTGAGTGCCCCGCCAATAACACTTCCTTGCACATCTCTCAAAGTTCATGCACAAAGTGTGCTGGCAGTGTCTTTCAAAATCCTAACTGGGAAGGGGTGCCAGGACTGCAAATGAATCTTTCCTACATGTGGCTGAGGGCTAACCTCACTTTCAGAGGCAGCCTGAAGCCAAGATAACTCTTGGCTGCCCAGAGCGAGATTTCTCAGTATGTTGTTGACATTGAACACATCAGCGCACAGCACTTCCTGACATCGAAGATGCAAATGTAGGAAAAGGAAGGCCAGGAGGCTGCTGACTGGGGAGCTCAGAGCAGGCCAGATGATTGTGCAGCCTAGTGAAGTATGTTTACGTGGATAATTAATACTGGAGAAACAGTACAGCCACAGAGAGTCTCCCACGAGAGAACACTGTCAGTTGCCTTATCATTTATTCTTTTCTAACCAAATTGATGGGCCAGTCCGCTGCCTTTCTGGATCCACATGGATGATGAAACTGCAAACAAGTTTCATTTAAATAATGGGCAAATCTTCTAATTAGTCAGAGCTTAATCCTCACGCCTTAAAAATGGCAAACTGCTCTTACCACTACCTTTGTTTGTTGAAAAGATAAAATGGGGGGAGTGAGAACCAAATAAAAACATTGAAAAAAATTTAGAAGAACAGATTTGATTGTACATTAATCTAGGAGGAGCTTTACAAAGTCAATAATTGTCCTAAAGATTCATTGGTCAACATTTAAGGCCTAATTTTTTATGTGTATATGGAGAGAGAGAGAGATTATCTATCTATCTGTCTATCTATCTATCTATCTATCTATCTATCTATCTATCTATCTATCTATCTAGAGAGATGGTTTTATTCTTAGAGTATATACATGTGTTTTCTGACTATTGGGATATTTTGATTTATCTGTAAAACCAAACAGGAGTTCTCAGGAAAGGAGGAGCTGTGGCTTATATACATAAGTAGGCATTTAGAAATAAGCACATTAAAATGAATGTATCATCTATATGTTTTAGTGTTTCTATTACTGATGAAATGGAATGAATCCTCTACTGAATAACTATTTGAATTCTTGTTTAGAAATCATTCCTAAATATGGCCGGGCACAGTGGCTCACGCCTGCAATCCCAGCACTTTGGGAGGTGAGGCGGGTAGATCACGAGGTCAAGAGATCGAGCCCATCCTGGCCAACACGGTGAAACCTCGTCTCTACTGAAAAATACAAAATTAGCTGGGCGTGGTGGTGCATGCCTGTAGTCCCAGCTACTTGGGAGGCTGAGGCAGGAGAATCACTTGAACCCAGGAGGCGGAGGTTGCAGTGAGCCAAGATGGCGCTACTGTACTCCAGGCTGTCCAGGCTGGTGACAGAGTGAGACTTTATCTCAATAAATAAAATAAAATAAAATAAAATAAAATAAAATAAAATAATTCCTAAATATGTAAGAACAAATCAAATTCAGCATGTTCATTCATTATTCTGTCACCTATCCAGCAAGCAATTATTGAGCACCTAGTGTGTTGCAGGCCATCTTCAAGAAATTTAGCTACAAGTAAAAAATGCCTGTCTTCAAGGAGACTGGTGTGTAAATAAGTGATTGTCATATATGAATTACCTCAAGTCTCTAATATACTGTATCTCATGTGATCTCCTTAAAGTGCAAATTCCAAGTTAGGAGGTCTGGAGTCATGCTTAAGCTTCCATAGCCCTAGCATGCTTAGAAGAAGAGCAGAGGGGTGGGTGGTGAACAGGAACAAGACTCGTTGGGATTCTCTTGGGAAGGAGTATGCGTCCACACCTTCCAGCCTCAGTCCTAGGGGTGAAAGACAGCCCTGTGTTTGGAAAACTGCAGTTATCTTGAGATGGCTGGAGGGCAACTTCCTGGGTTATCAGTTCAACACACCAATATATTCACTCCCTTCCTCTGTCTATCTCCCCCACCCAGCCTGCCCACATACATACACTTATTTTCTTGAGCTAGTTGGAATTGATTTCCAGGCTCCTGAAAAGTGGGTATATTTGGGTAATCTCAAGCCATGAGGCCAGCAAGAGGTCTGAGGCTACAGAAAGTGTTGTGTGTCTTGCTGAGAGGACTGAATTGATCTTAACAGTAATAGAAAGCTTTGAAGAATTTTAAGTAGCTGAAACAACTGGTGTTTTGTGTGTGTGCATTTTCACCTTCAAACCCAAATGAGGAAACAGTTCCACTTGTGTTTCACTTCGATTTGATATTGAAGTTTATTGATCCATTTAGAGGGAAAGGGTTAACAGAAGAAGGCGGGTGATCCTGACCAAATATAGACCAAGCCACACCATACAATTAGGGTCATTGCATTTGTGCTCTTAATCTCATTTTCCTTCTTGTGAAATCTGTTTTGTTTGAAACTTCCATCTCAAAGCCTCCACCTTTGACGTGCCTTCATCCAAAGCCTCCACACAGGGCGTCTTGTCTCTGAGTCCTGCTTGTTCCCCTCTAGGGTACACTGGGTCAGTGTAAATTTTCCTCAAATACTGTGTTTTTTGAAAAATCCCTTTACTCTCCTGGCCCAATCTCTGAGTGACTTTTTTCTGTTTAATATTCTTAACCCAGCCTCTCAGCCAGGCACTCCAAGTGCTCATTAAACTTCTCCTCCACTTCCCCATCTCCAGCATCATCTCTCAATACTCTGGGCCCTTTCCACTCCAGCTCACCTGTTTCACTTCACTGTCCCTCCCATGTCTTGCCAGACCCTGCTTTAATTTCCTTCCTTCTCTTCCATTCCCTATTGTAACTTCTGCTGCCAGCAAACATCTATGGAAAGCCTGCCATGTGGTGAGATGGCCTGCAAGGTATTTTACATTCATGATCATGTTAGTCCTCATGGTCATCCCATGGAATCAGTACTATCACGTTGCTTATTTTACATCCAGGGAAACTGAGGCATAGAGTGGTAATATTACTCACCCAAAGTCATAAGACTACACGTCAAAAGGTGGCAGAATCTGAATTCAAATTTAGGTCGCTGGCTCTCCAGAGCTGGTGTTTCTTAACCATTCTCCTCTCTTCTATGTCAGGCTCCACCTTTACTGACACGGTAATTTTTATATGAAAGATCTTTCTCTTCTTTGTTTAATCTTTGTCCCCTTTGCCCTTCAAAATTTGGCTTCCAAGAGGCTTTCTTATCTAACAACATCCCATTCTGATCCTTCTTACATTCCGTATCCCTCTGCTCTCTCCAGCCTTGTACCCCAGCCTGCATTGCTCCGTAGCTGTCCCCTGGTTGTTTTATTGCCATGTCTTATCTTATCACCTCTACTATGCCTTTGACTGTTTTTATACACACACACACTGCTTAGATTGATATGTGTCCAATACTTGTCAAATAAACACTCTTGACGCTGATACTTCCTCTTATACATTCATGGTGGGAAGGTTGGGGGAAAGCAAAACCTGTCTATAAAATTCATATATTTCATATATATATCTCATCCATCTAGATGTGCACTGGGTGGGTTGGTCCTCCAAGTGTGATCCACAGGCCCTTGGAGGTCTCCAAGACCACTTAAGGGGGAGGGGTCTGGAGGCAAAACTATTTTCATAATAACATTAGATGTCATTTGCCCTTTTCATTTTTTTGACATTTCTACTGCTGGTGCAAAAGCAATGATGGGACAGAACCGCAGGAGCCTTTGTCTGAATTCGGAGGTAGCCTCAAGCTGTGGGAGTATTCACGGTATTCATACCAGCGAGCACCCACAGTAAAAAAACTTTAAAAAAGACAATGCCAGCTTCACTTAAGGACGTCCCTGATAAAGCAGTGATATAATTAATTTTATTAAACCTCAGACATTGAGTACACATCTTTTTAATATTCTGTGTGAAAAAGTGGGAAGCTCACATAAAACATTTCTGCCACACCGTGCGGTACAGTGGCGGCCTGGATGCAAAGCGCTGTGTGATTGAGTTGTGAGCTGAACTAGTTGCTTTTTTCATGAAACACTATTTTTTACTTGAAAATGTCTGACAGACAAACTGGTTATTCAGACTTGGGTATTGGCAGACATTTTCTTTTAAAAATGAATGAAGGGAGCCTGTCACTTCTAGGAAAACAACTGACAGTATTTGTTGCCAATGATAAAATCTGAGCTTTCAAGCAAAAATTAGAATTTTGGAAAACTTGTATCTGCCACTACAAGCTTGACAGGTTCTCAATACTTAAAGGCTTTTTTGATGAGGTTGTTGGTGATATTAATGCACATTGGTTTTGTTTTTTGATATTGTGTAATGTCCACAATTATGTATATATGTCAACAATTACATACATATGTAACGTATGTCAACAATGAAAAGATTTGTATAAATTAATGAAGAGATATTTTCAAAATATGCATGAGTAAAAGATCCATTCAAAGTGAAGAATAGATAAATGGACTTAAAGTAGGAAAAAATTCATCAACATAGCTTGAGATTCCATATCACAGCTAACCTTATAAAACTACCACTTGTTGACTTTTGGCATAGTATTGAAGAACATTCACAATTATCTGAAAAGGCTAAAATATTCTGCCCTTTCCCAATTACATATCCGTGTCAAATTGTATCTTATTCATGTGCATCCATGAAAATAGATATCTCAACAGATCAAATGCAGAAACAGAAATGAGAATTCGGCTGCATTCTACTAAGTAGATATTAAAGAGATCTGAAAAATTGTTACACAGGGAAATTCTTATCACTATTTTCTATTCTAGCAAATAGCTATTTTATAAGATTATGTTATTTATGGCAATCTGCAATAGACTATTGTTTTTAAAAAATGAAGTAAAAATATTTTAAAATTTATTCACTTAAATTTCTAATATGTGAAAAGTCAATGGAAATAATCCACATGAACAAAAGTTCTTTGAGGTCCTCAGTAATTTTTTAAGAGTCTGAAAGCGTCCTGAAACCACAAATTTTGAGAACCATTGTACACAGATGTGGAGATCGAGTTGGGAAAGGATAAATGTGATTGCTTTCTCTATCTTCCACTTGTGAACAAGTGTCATCAACTTTACCTAGTTGCTCAAGCCCAAAGCCTAGAAATCATCCACTGTCCTTTCTCCTCATTCCTCACCATAAATTACCCAGTTCTGTTGGCTCCACTTTCTAAATATAATTTTAAAAATGCATCCACTTCTCACCACCCCCGTTTCTACTTCTACCATCATGGTCTAGGTCACATAAGGAAGGTTGCCGAAGTAGCCTCCAATTTTTTCATGCCTCCCTGTCTCCAAGCCCTAGAGTAGTTTTGTCCTATGATGACTCTGAGCTTGGCTATGTGACTTGCTTTGCTCAATGGGCTGATAGCTAGCATGACGAGGAGAGACTTGACAATCACTAGCTTTGGGGACTTGCTCTATTTAACTGCTTTGGGAGGCCAGCGATCACCACAATATGTACCGACTTAGATGATAGGAGACATGAGGCTCAGTGTCCCTCATCACTTCCTCAGCTTGGTGACTGGCAGTTGACTATAGATAGATGAGTGAGCCCCACTGACACCAGTGGAAGACACACCCAGCTGCACCCAGCCCATGTTGCTGACTCCAAGAATTATGAGCTAAAATACGATTATACTTTAAGCCTGTACGTTTTGGAAGCAGTTTGTCAAGAAGCAAGCACTAATTGATACACCACCATCATTCCAGGTGTGGGTTACTACAATGCCCTCTTCACTATCTCCCACTTTCCAATTCTCCTTCTCCCTCTTCTGGTTTCTCCTTCATACTGTAGCCCAAAAGATCTTTTAAAACATCAATTCCATCATGTTAACCTCACTAGATAACAGCCTTCAGTGTCCCTGCATTGCATGTAGAGTGAAGGCCAAGCTCCACAACTTGATGTGGCTTGCCAGACACATGCTGTTCTGGTCCTTGACGATCTTTTGGTGAGCTCATCTATTTCATGCAGTCTTGCACTCTGCCATGCGGCCACCTTCTCTGCCATAAGCATGGCTGCTTCTTTCTCACTCAGGAATATGCACTTGCTGTTCTCTTTGCCTGGCTTGCCTTCCCTCTGGCGCTTTGCCTGGCTGGCTTGTTTTCTTTTTCCAGTCCCCAGACCAAAATGTCCCCCTGGCTGTGATGCCTTCCCTGACCACGTTATCTAAGTACTGTCCAGCTCTTCCTTTACAAACAGCTCATAGATTCATCTAGCATTTATCTCCTATTTGTTGACAGACAGTTTGTCTTCTTTGTGCACTGATAGGTTTCTAGCTCCTAGACCAATGCCTGGCTAATAGTAGAAGTTCAGTAAATACTCAACAGATGAGTAGGGAAAGAGGACTGAATCTCTCAGGGCTAGTCTTATGGGTGGCTGCATTAAGGGCATAATTTGAAGAATGGTCCCTGCTTCCAACTCCCCTTGCCATGCTGACACAATGAAACATAGTGGAATATAGTACAGTGTTCTCTAAACTTAGCTGAACACAAGAATCACTCATATTCATAGAATACAGAGCGTGGGTCCTATAGAATTAGACTTTCTAGGGGAGCTGTCTGGGAATCTACATTTAAGTCAATATCCCAAGTAATTATTGTAGTTAGCAGGTAGCGGAGCCACTGCAGAGGTGGGAAGAGCACAGGCTTGGAATCAGACAGCGTCAGTTTCAGTTCTGTCCTGGGTCTTACTGGTGGAGTCACCTTATTCTCCTCTTCCCTCCTGCCCTGCTCATTCATTCGCCCACTCTAATTCATTTATTTAATAAATCTTGATTGAACACCTACTATGTTTACATATTTACATATAGCTTTTGGCCATGGGAATGCAGTAATTAGCAAGATCCATAAGGTACCTGCTCCATAGGGCTTAGCTAGTGAGGGGACAAATAAATGAATAAAGTAATTTCAGATAAGATAAATGCCTCTTATGGGATGAAAGTGAGAAATACATCAGGGTGATGGGATAGGTACTAGAAGGCTCTTTTAGATTGTGGGGTCAGGAAAGACATCTCTGAGGAGGTTACCTTTGTGTTGAAACCTGGTGGGAAGGACGCAACCTACAGATGATGTTCCTGGCAGAGGGAACAGAGAGTGCAAAGGTGTGAGTCTCAATTCCTTCATCTGTAAAACAGTACTAACCAAGTCGTGTTGTTGGATTATTAAAGGGTGTTAGATGATAAAGTATTCACAGTGCCTGATACTCAGTAGCTACCCAGCAGATATTATTTTTCTTCTTGCCTGGAGGTAGAAGATGAGATAATTCACTCCTTCATTTATTCAACAAATATGCTTGAGAAATTGTGGATGTGAGAGTTTCTCTCCTCAAGTGGCTTATAGTCCAGGAGGGAAGCTAAAGCATGCATGTAACATGATGCAAAGCAGAAAGAGGACAGTGATTCTCGTTATTCCCCATTGTCAGAGGAGCATTGCTGGGACCAAGGGACAGTGAGCAGGAATGAGAGGGATGAAAAGTCTGGAGGACCACACGGTGTCCACAGTCCAGTAGGATGCTCATCCCGGGGCTGTGGGGAGATGTTGAAAAGGTACCAGAAAGACTAGAGAGACTCAGAGATGTGATTGGGATGGTCCTGAAAATGACCTTCACCTGCTTCTTAGCTGTTTCTGTCTCCTTCCATTTCCTCCATCCCCCAAGGTCCTTAGAATCATTTGCCCAAAGCTCAGGGTTCAGTGACTAACATTCATTAGGGACCCTCCAGCTTCTGCTCTGTGCTCCTCAGTCATGCGCAGAGCCTGAGTCAGGGCTTGGTGGTTAAAGAGGGGAGGGTGCAGGCTCATTGGGCTCATCAACACGCAAAGGGGAGAACACATGGGGCAGAGAGAGTCCCCTTTCCTGCCAGGCCCCGGTGATGGGAAGTGCATCATTTATTGAAATTTCTAGCATCATTCCTAGAATGTGGGTGTAATTAACATTCTCACTTTATAGATGCAGACACTGAGGTAATAGGCAATGGGGGCCCCACACCTAGGTTTACTAAGGATAGAATTTTAATTTCAGCTTTTGAGTTACTTTTAGGCACTAAAGCTGAAATTATGTGAAGCCACATTGAATGATGGATTTGACCAAATTAGTTCAACCACTGCTTCATCAGGGCAGGGGAGCAGATATTCAGCTGAATTGACTGGTAGTTGAGACAGGAATTTTGGTATTTGTAAGCATTATGACTGAGAATTAGCAGCTAATTGTGGGTAGACCCTGAACCACGTGCTTTCTTTATGTAACGAAATTTGGTTTTTGTTGCGTGGTCTCTTAGCTGATAGGCCACCAGACAAGAGGCGGAAAGTGTTTTAATAAAATGCTGCAGCAGTATAAGAAATTTAATTTCATTAAATATGCTAGGAGTAATAGCATTGGAATACATCTCTGGTAGTATCATGAGCATCTTGGGCCCTGGGTCACCAGAGTGGAAGTCATTAAACCTTATGATATTGTGGCTCTGAACCAATTTCAAAGCTGTGAAAAAAGTTGCTGTTGTCCCAAACTCAAAAAGACAACTATAGGCATGTCCAGAATTACTAAATTACAGGTTTGACTTTGGTCAAAATTACCATTACAGTTTGTGTAGCCCTCATCATGACGATAGATAATAATCACACTTGAGCATTAAGTATCTCAGTGCAATTACACTCCCATTTGATAGTTTTCCAAGTGTTTCTTTAATTTCCCTCTCCTTTAATTTATATTAACTGTTTTGTTTCCTTTTCATATGTATGTATAGGTTCCTAGCTGGTTAAATTCCAGATCACTTTCTACTGCCTAATTGTTCACAACATACTGTTTTAATGTTAAGGAGGCTCCCTCCCCATGTAAGTTTCCTCAGTTTTTATGGACAATGAAGGCTAGTGTTATATTTGGAAAAGAATGAGCATTACCTCAAACTCAGAGATAAGTCAAAGTAAAAGCAGTTGAGCACATCAAAGAAACCTTGATATTCCTAGGAAAAAATGAGCAATATCTTTGAACTTCCCAGAGCCTCCATATGCACAGTCTAGCATAACGTTAGGGAGAAAAGCATTTAACCAGTGAAACTGCAAGACGCAGTGCAAGGCAGACCCCCAATGCCACCAGCACTGCACGCTTCCCCTGGTCCCCACTGAAAAACCTCGACTCTCTGTGAAACACAGCAATGCTCTCCTGGAGTCTTAGGGCTAACTCTGTCTCTAATAGCTGTGTATGATTTGAGGAAAGTCAATTCAGATCTCTACAATGTCATGTTCTTTTTCTTTTACAAAATGAGAAGATTGGACTAGCTCAGTAGTTTTTGAACATATGGTAACTGTCAAAAAAAAAACTCCTTTTTTTTTTTTTTTTTTTTTTTTAGTTAAACGTACTAGGAAGTGTAAACAAATAAAGCTGATAATGGAACTGTTCTGGCTGAAAAGGGGTGAGTGATGCTAATGCTCCTCCACTGATCTCTTAGGATTCCAAGAAACAGTTTGAAGATGCCTGGGCTAGCCCAGCCCTTGGATCCTAATATTCCACTGGAAATGGGCATTGGCGGCCTCCTACTTGCTATTTGCCCGGTGGTTCCGGTAAGAAACTAGCTTGGTAACTAACCTTGCCAGCCCAGTTATGTTCCATAATATGCAAGTTTTGGCTCACATCTTAATTTTTGTCCAACAAAATACATCACTTTGAAACAACAAACAAAAATAATTGTCATGATCCTTTTCTACCTGTGGTTCTGATTTGCATATTAAAGCCTCGAGCAGTGTGATACTGGGAAGAGCTTGGGCTTGGGGCTCAGTAGGACTGCGTTTAAATCCCAGTTTGTCTCTTCAGGATGGTATCTGAAGGGAAGTGGACTCCAACAGTGAGTGGCGGGACAGGCTCCTGATATTTCAGTGCACCTGAGTCCTCAGGCTAGAGGCTAAATGGGATCTCCTCCTTTGCTCTCCCCTTCCCTGCCCTTTTCTGCTCTTCCCTGGTCCCCACTTCTCCCACACCTAGCGCTTAGGACAAGAACCTCCCGTGTGCCTGCAGCGAGACAGAGAGGGAAAGGTCCGGGAGCGTCTGAGTCCGCTTTTACACTGAGTCACATGGGAAGGGCCAGCGGTGGTGGAGTTTACCAGTTCTGTGAATTGAGGAGAAAGAGGAAATCCATGAGAGAATGGATCCTGGGTTTTGCCCTCAGTGGTGCAGTGACTCCACCCACTAACGCACATGGCCCCATCAACAGCCCCCACGCATGACTCAGCAGTCTCATGAGCAGACGCTTCTCCTTTCTTAGGAGTTCGGAGGAAAGTGTGGGTAGGAGGAAGCTTCTTGAGATGGGGAGTGAGAGCAAGTTTGACCTTTGGGTCAACTTTTTTTTTTTAGCCTCTAAATAAAGTCTTCTGGCCAGTTTTATCATTTCATAACTTGAAATGTCTCAGAGTCCTGCTGTCTTCATCACTTCCATGTCATTAACCTTAAGCCAAGAACTTACCCCCGTCCCCCCTCGCCTGGCATCATTCCAGGCGTTTTCTCTCCCCTCACTGCGGTCCCTTATTCAGCGGCTGCTATACCTTTCCAAAGCTTGCACTTCTGGCCAAAAATGATGCCTTCGTGTGCTTCACTGAAACAAGGCTACACTTCCCATCTGGCCTTCGAACTCCCCCCAGGCCTCAATCCGGTTCTATGCTGCTTCTCCGGGGTTATTTTTGGGAACCTCCACATTGTGCTCCTCTTGGTCTGGGCAGGCAGAGTTCTCTCCAAGGAGGTGGTGACTCGTACCAAAGCTAGCCGGGTTTACCTCTTAAAGGCAAAGGCTTCAGTTCTATAGGCTTGACTTGGGCAGCTATAGGCCTGTGTTAGAAAGAATTATTGCTACCAGAAACATCCTATAACTTAAAAAAGTGGGATGCCAAGTTTTATAATTACTATAATTATGATAAAACATTTGCATATGGGGAAATACTAGAAATAAATATTCTAAATATCATATTAGCTGTGTTAGAAGGTAGAAATCAATAAGATGGTCTCTATAACAATGTTTCTGTAATGTTTTTATATTGCTTTGATAATTACGCTAAAACAAGAGAAAAGTAATGAGTTTTATTGTTTTAACTAGTTAAGCTCTGTACCAACGGTAGTTGGTCAAGAAGATCTCTAATAATCCAAATTTTAAAATCTATGATTGCATGAAAATAAAAAAATAAAAATGTCAAGAAGAAATAAATGGATGACTAAGCTATTAGATTATTTACAGGTGTAGATACCTGCAAATATAGCATGTCAAAAGTAATGCATGTTAATGAATGATAAGGGTTAAAACTTTTCTATCTATTAAATCAAAAATACGAGCTATAATCATTTAAGAATATTATTTTCCAGAAAATAATTTCTCTGTTCTTTCTTACTAAGCCTGCTATTAGAGATGAGCTTTTAAGGTTTATCCTTTTACTTATTTATTAAAAAACACACACTTAGCCAACTTAAAAAAAAAGGAGAAAGAAAAAAGCAGCCTCTGATGGATTGCCCAGTGCAGAATTATTTATATGAAAACTCCTGCCTAAGCATAATTTTTTGAGATGACGTGTGCTTTGAAAATACAATGTGATTTCATCTTGAATGTACAAGTAACTGTCTTTTTTCTTTGTGCTGACACCAGGAGAGACAGAACCTGCTGATGTCACACAGAGGGTAGTTGGCTCAATCAATCCAAAAACCTATAAATCATATGATATACAATATACAGTACAGCATCAAGGAAAATATTGATTTATGTAGCTGGAAATCTGAACAATACAATTTTACTTATGTTTGTTTTCCCTCCTCAAGTGCTTGCATCTATGATGACAGAGGGAGGGTTATGATTCTTACAGAGCTGGGTTTTGGACCCCAGTCCTTCTTTGAAGTCCAATTTAGGATCTATTAGCATAGTCTTTGTGGTCCACTGAGTGTGAGAACACGCAGTTTGCTGAAGAGTGAAGATGGAATCAAGTTTCAAGGATTCCTAAGTAAAGCTCTAGCACATGGCACTCAAGAAAAAAATAAAAACAGATAAAAGCAGGCCAGTTACCCAGTTTCCTGAGATTATTTCTGTCTCAGGTAGGTCCTAGACTTACTCTTTTTGTAAATGGGTACTTTAGTGGCAGATGATCTCTTACTTTAGAAAGAATACTTGTATATTGGCTTCTGTTGGGCAGAGAGGTTGGGGCTCCATAAATGCTTGTTGAATGAATGAATTTCTTTTCCAATGAAGTCTACCTCAAGCAGCTTTGCCTCACATGGAACCCATATTGATTATTTGGGATTTGTTGTAATTTGGCCCCACCACTGACTTTTCCAGCCTTATCACCCACTCACTACTCACCTAGATCATCTCCCGCTTGTGGCCCTGTCTACTCACAGACCCTGGAAGGGAAATTGCAACCCAGTGCAGTAGTGGAAGCTTTCTTACCTTGCTCTGCTTAGTGACATCAGATATATCCCCACTTAATCCTTACAGCTTCTATAAAACTTCTGTGCAGGCTTCCAACCCAGAAGTGGTCTATCTCAACCCATAAGTGGTCTATCTCAACCCATAAATGGTCTATCTCAACCCGTACTTCTCATTTTACCTTTATTCCTATACTGTCCTGTGATACCAGTTGTGCTATTGCTAGGGCTGTGGATAACTTTTGTTATGTTCTCAAGAGCAAGCCTCATAATATTTTGGATTGCTAACAGAAGCTATCACAGTGTTATGTATATAGATATGTATTATGGGCCTAATTATGTCCCCCTCAAATTCATACGTTGAAGTCCTAACAATGAGTACCTTGGAATATCACCTTAGAATCTGATAATAGGTTGTTGGAGATGTAATTAGTTAAGAGTAGTTAAGTAGGGTAGGCCCCATCTAACATGAATGCTGTTCTTATAAAAAGTGGAAACTTGGCCGGGTGCAGTGACTCACACCTGTAATCTCAGCATGCTGGGAGGTGGAGGTGAGTGGATCACAAGGTCAGGAGTTCAAGACCAGCCTAGCCAACATGGTGAAACCCCACCTCTACTAAAAATACAAAAAATTAGCCAGGCGTGGTTGCAGGCACTTGTAATCCCAGTTACTCAGGAGGCTGAGACAGGAGAATCACTTGAACCTGGGAGGCGGAAGTTGCAGTGAGCCAAGACTGTGCCATGGCACTCCAACCTGGGCAACAGAGTGAGACTCTGCCTCAAAAAAAAAAAAAAAAAGGAGGAAAGACAACACACATACAGGCATGACAATATCTGCTGAAAGCAGATATTGGTACTGTCCAAGATTGCCATTAAACCATCAGAAGCTAGAGAGAGGCATGGAACAAGTTCTCACAACCCTTAGAAGGAATCATCCCTAATGATTCCTTGATCTTGAATTTCTCCAGAGCTGTGCAATAATAAATTTCTGTTGTTTAAGCCATCCAGTTTGTGATACTCTCTCTAGCAGCCCTAGCAAACAGATATAACATGCTTAATAAAGTGCTATTGAATCGCAGTGAAAAAGAAAGTGGCACAGAGATTACCGTGGACTTAAAAAAACCCCGTATGTTTTTTAAAACAAGAATTTTAAAAATAGACATTAATATGTTGAGCAGTTTTAGGTTCACAGCAAAACTGAGTGAAAGGTTCTGAGATTTCTGCCCCATGCACACAGCCTCCCCGACTATTAACATCCCTCACTAGAGTGATGACTTGTTGTATATATTGACCCAACATTGTCACCCAAAGTCTGCATTTAACATTAGAGTTCACTCCTAGTGTTGTGTGTTCTGTGGGTTTTGACAAATATATAATGACAGGTATCCACCATTATAGTACCATACAGATTATTTTCATTGCCCTAAACCCGTCTGTGCTCTGCCTATTTATCGTACTCTCCTGCCTAACTCCTGGCAGTCAGTGATCTTCTTAGGATCTCCATAGTTTTGCCTTTTCTAGAATATATCATTGAAATCATATGCTATGCAGCCTTTTCACATTGACACAGTTATATGCATCTAAGATTCCTTCATGTCTTTTCATGGCTTGGTAGCTTATTTTTAGTGCTGAATACTATTCCATTATCGGGATAGACCACAGTGTCTTTATTTATTCACTAACTGAAGGACATCTTGGTTGCTTCTAAGTTTTAGCAAATGTGAACAGAGCTACTGAAGACATTCATGAGCAGGTTTCTGGGTAGCCATGTGTTTTTAACTAATTTGGGTAAATACTAAAAACCATGATTCTTGGGTCATATGATTAGAGTGTGTTTAGTTTTGTAGGAAACTGCCAAACTGTCCTCCCAAGTGACTGTACTCTTTTGCATTCCTTCTAGCGATGAATGAGACTTCCCAGTGCTCCATACCCTTGCCATCATTTGTCGTTGTCAATATTCTGGATTTTGGCTATTTTAATCAGTGTGTAGAGGTATCTCATTGTTGTTTTAATATGAAATTGCCTAATGACATATGATGCTGAACATCCTTTCATTTGCTTATTTTCCACTTTATATCTTCTTTAGCGAGGTTTAAGTATTTGCCTCATTTTTTAATCAGGTTGTTTTCTCATTGTTGAGTTTTAAGAGTTTTTATATTTGAACAATAATTATTTTTCAGATATACCTTTTGCAAGTATCTGCTCCCAGTCTGTGGCTTGTCTTAGTCTTTTGACAATGTACTTTGTAGAATGGAAGTTTTTAATTTTAATGAAGTCCAACTTATCAATTGTTTCTTTCATGGATTCTGTCTTTGATGTTGTATCTAAAAAGTCATCACCAAATCCCAAATCATCTAGATTTTCCCATGTTATCTTCTAGGAGTTTTATAGTTTTGTATTTACATTTAGGTCTATAATTCATTTTGAGTTAATTTTTCTGAAAGGTATAAAGCCTGTGTCTAGATTCTGGGTTTTTTTGCATGTGAATGTCCACTTGTTCCAGTACCATTTGTTGAAAAGACTGTCTTTGTTTTATTGTATTGCCTTTGTTTCCTTGTCAAAGATCTGTTGACTCTATTTAAGTGGATCTATTTCTGGGCTTTCTATTACTGGTTCCATTGATCTACTTGTTCGTTCTTTCACCAAGAAATACACTGTCTTGATTATTGCAGCTTTGTAGTAACTCCTGACATTGGCTACTGTCAGTCCACCAACTTTGTTCTCCTTCAGTGTAATGTGTCTATTCTAGGTCTTTTGTTTCTCCATATAAATGTTAGAATCAATTTGTCAATATCCATAAAATAACTTGCTGGGCTTTCTATTGGCATTGACCAAATCAAAGAACTAGCATCTCAATAATATTGAGTCTCCCCGTTAATAAACATGAACTATCTCTGCATTTATTTAGTTCTCTGATTTATTTCATCAAAGGTTTGTAGTTTTACTCATAAAGATCCTGAATATATTTTGTTAGACTTATATCTAACTGTTTCATTTTAATAGTATGGTGTTTTTAATTTTCTTTCTTTTCTTTCTTTCTTTTCTTTGAGACAGGATCTCACTCTGTTGCCCAGGCTGGAGTGCAGTGGCGTGATCTCAGCTCACTGCAACTACAATCTCTGCCTGTCGAGCTCAAGGGATCCTTCTAATTCAGCCACCCAAGTAGCTGGAACTACAGGCATGTGGCACCATGCCCAGCTAATTTATATATATATATTCCCATTTTTTATTTTGAGATGGAGTTTTGCTCTTGTTGCCCAGGGTGAAGTACAATGGTGTGATCTCAGTTCACTGCAACCTCTGCCTCCCAGGTTCAAGCAATTCTTTGGTCTCAGCCTCCCAAGTAGCTGGGATTACAGGTGTGAGTCACTGCGCCTGGCCTAATTTATATATTTTTTGTAGAGATGAAATTTTGCCATGTTGCTCAGGCTGGTCTCAAACTCCTGGGCTCAAGCGATCTGCCCACTTTGGCCTCCCAAAGTGCTGGGATTAGAGGCGTGAGCCACCGTGCCCACTAGTGTTTTTAATTTCATATCTCATTTATTCATTGCAGGTTTGTAGGAAAATAACAGACTTTTGTATATTAACCTTATGTCCTTCAACCTTGCTATAATTTCTTGTAAGTTCCTGAAGAATTTTTGTGGTTTCTTTTAGATTTTCTGCATAGATGATCATGTCATCTGGAACAAAGACAGTTTTATTTCTTCCTTCCAAATCTGTATGTCTTTTATTTCCTTTTCTTATCTTATTCCATTAGCTAGGACTTCCGGTATGATGTTAAAAGGAGTGGTGAGAAGGGATACCCTTCTCTGGTGCCTCATATTAGCAGGAAAGCTTTTAGTTTCTCACCATTAAGTGCAATGTTAGCTGTAGGTTTTTTGTAGATGTTCTTTATCAAGTAGAGGAAGTTCCCTTCTATTCCTATTTTTCTGAGAATTTTAATCATGAATGAGTGTTAGATTATTCAAATGCTTTTTCTGCATCTATTGATATGACTGTGTGATTTAATTCTTTACCTGTTGATGAGATGGATTACATTAATTTGAATGGGGAACCAAACTTGCATACTTGTAATAAATCTTACTTTGTCCTGATGTAAATTTTCTTTTGTACATTGTTGGATTCAATTTCCTAATATTTTGTTGAGAGTTTTACATCATGTTTATGACAGATATTGGTTTGCAGTTTTCTTTTTTCAAAATGTCTTTACCTGGTTTTGGTATTTGAGTAATGCTATCCTCACATATGAGTTAGAAAATACTCGCTTCTGCTTCTATCTTCTGGAAGAGGCTGTTGAGGATTGGTATAATTTCCTTCTTATATGTTCAGTTGATTTCACTAGCGAGCCCATCTGGGCTTGAGGCTTTCTGTTTGGAAGGTTATTAATTACTGATTCAATTTCTTTAACATGTATCTAGGCCTATTCAAATTATCTTTTTCTTCTTGTGTGAGTTTTAGAAGATTTTATCTTTAAAGAAATTGGTCTATTTCATTTAGGTTATCAAGTTTGTGGGCATAGTGTTGTTCATAATACTCCTTTTTTATCCTTTTAATATCCGTGGGATCTATTGTGATGCCTCCTCTTTCATTTCTAATATTAGTAATTTGTGATTTCTCTCTTTTTTTCTTTACCTGGCTAGGGGCTTATCCATTTTATTGGTCTTTCAAAGAAACAGTTGTTTGTTTTGTTGATTTTCTCTATTGATTTCCTATTTTCAATTTCATTGATTTCTTTTCTAATTTTTATTATTTAGTTTTTCTTCTTACATTGGCTTTAATTTGTGTTTCTTTTTACAGTTTCTTAAGTTGGAAACTTAGATTATTGATTTAAATCTTTCTTCTTTCCTAATACATGCATTCAATTCTACACATTTCTCTCTAAGCACTATGTTAGCTGCATTCCATACATTTTAATAAGTTGTATTTTTGTTTTTGTTTAGTTCAAAATATTCTAACATTTCTCTCTAGATGTCATTTTTGATACTTGTGTTATTTATAAATGTGTTGTTTATCCTCAGGTATTTGGGGAATCTTCCAACTATCTTTCTGTTTATTTAGTTTAATTTCTTTGTAGTCTAAGAGCAGATAGTGTATGATTTATATACTTTGAATTGATTAAGTTCTGTTTTATGACCCAGAATGTGATCTACTTTGATGAATGTCCCATATAAACTTGAGAATAATGTGTATTTTGCTGTCGTTGGGTGAAGAGATGCAAATTGTATCATTTGATCAATGTTGCTGTTGAGTTCAACTATATCCTTACTGATTATCTGCCTGCTAGATCTGTCCATTTTATATAGAGGGGTGTTGAATTCTTTCACTATAATAGTGGATTGATCTATTTCTCCTTATGGTTCTCAGTTTTTGCCTTACTTATGTTGATGCTCTGTTGTTTAGGTACATACACATTAAAGACTGTTACATCTTCTTGGAGTATTGATCCTTTTGTGATTATGTAATGCTCCCCTGTATTCCTGATGTCTTTCCTTGCTCTAAAGTCTACCTTGTCTGAAATTAATACAATAACTCTTGCTTTCTTTTGACAAATGTTAGCATGGTTTACCTTTCTCCATACCTTCATCTGTAATCTGTATGTGTAGTTATATTTAAAGTGGATTTCAGGTATGCCTTTTCTTCATGCCTTCACCTGTAATCTATATGTGTATTTATATTTAAAGTGGATTTCATATTTATCTTTTCTCCATGCCTTCATTTGTAATCTATATGTGTATTTATATTTAAAGTGGATTTCATGTAGACAGCATATAGTTGGGTCTTGTTTCTGACAATCTGTTTTTTAATTGGTATAGTTAGGCCATTGACATTTAAAATGGTTATTGATATAGTTGCATTGATATCTACCATATTCATTACTGTTTTCTGTTTGTTGCCATTGTTCTTTGTTTCTATTTTTGTCTTCCACTCTTTTTATGCCTTTTGTGGTTTTAATTCTGTACTTTACATCATTTTTTCTCTTCTTTTATAGTATATCAGTTTTTCTTTTTTCTTTCTTTCTTTTTTTTTTGGTGGTTGCCTGAGGGTTTGCAGTATGTATTTACAACTAATCCAAGTCTACTTTCAAATAACACAATACCAATTCATGGATAGTACAAGTACCTGACAATAATAAAATAATCCTAATTCCTCCTTCCTGTCCATTGTATCATTGCTTTCATTCATTCAGTTATCCAGAAGTGTGCAAAGTGTGTGTACGATGTGTGTGTATGTATTCAAATACATTGTTGCTATTATTATTTTGAACAAACTGCTGTTAGTCAATTTTGAATAAGTAAAATATATGTTCTTATTTTTACCCTCACTCATTTATTTTCTAATGATCTCCCTTCACTTATTTCTGACCCATTTTGCTTTCCTTCTCTCTGAAGAGCTTTTTTTTTTTTTTTTTTTTTTGTGATGGAGTTTTGCTCTTTCCCCCAGGCTGGAGTGTAGTGGCATCATCTTGGCTCATTGCAATCTCTGCCTTCCAGTTTCAAGTGATTCTTCTGCCTCAGCCTCCTGAGTAGCTGGGATTACAGGCACCTGCCACCATGCCTGGCTAATTTTTGTATTTTTAGTAGAGATGGGGTTTCACCATGTTGGCCAGGCTAATCTTGAACTCCTGACCTCGAAGTGCTGGGATTACAGGCGTGAGCCACTGCGCCTGGCACAAGAACGTCTTTTAACATTTCTTAGAAGCCAGATTTACTGGCAGCAAATTCCCTCAGCTTTTGTTTGTCAGAAAAAGTCTTGATTTCTCCTTTGCTTTTAAAGGATAATTTCTTAGGGTACAAAATTCTAGGTTGGTGGGTTTGTTTTTTCTCTTAACACTTTATATATTTAACTCCACTCTTTTCTTGCTTGCATGGTTTCTGAGGATAAATTGGATGTAATTTTTATTTTTGCTTCTCTGTAGGTAAGTTTATTTTTTCTATCTTCTTTCAAGATTTTGTCTTTAGTTTTTATTTTCTGCAGTTTGAATATGATATGCCCATGTGTACTTTTCTTTAAAAATGTATCCTTCTGGTATTCTCTGAGCTTCCCGTGTCTTTGGTTTGGTGTTTGACATTAATTTTTGAAAGTCATCAGTCATTATTGTTTTAAACATTTTGCCTGTTCTTTCTTTCTTTTCCATTTGGTATTCCCATTACACATATGCTACATCTTTTGTAATTGTCCCACACTTGGATATTCTGTTTGGTTTATTTCTCAATCTTTTTCTCTTTGATTTACTGTTTTGGAAGTTTCTATTGACATATCCTCAAGGTTAGAACTTCTATACTTAGCTGCGTCCAATCCAGTCTACTGAGAAGCCCATTGGAGAATTCTTCCTTTCTGTCCCAGTGTTTTGATCTGTAGCATTTCTTTCTTATTCTTTCTTAGAATCATGATCTCTCTGCTTAAGTTTCCCATCTGTTTTTGCATGCTGTCTACTTTATCCATTAGAACCCTTAGCATATGTATTAGTCAGTTTTGTGCTGCTATAACAGAATGCCTCAGTCTGGATAATTATATTAAAACATGAGAAATTTATTCTCTCATAGTTCTGGAGGCTATGAAGTCCAAAATCAAGGTGGTAGCATCTGGTTTCTAGTGAGGGCCTTTTTGTGTCCTCACATGGTAAAAGGTGGAAGGGCAAAAAGGAACAAACTCTGTGTTTCACAGGGCAGAAGAGTGAAGACAGGGCTGAAGTTAGCTATTTCTCTTTTCCCACGTGGAAGGCTAGAGCAGACTGGAGTTAGATATTTTCCTTCCCCCACTTACACTGATGAAACCCCAACAGTTTAGGCTTTTAAATAGCTTCTCTGGAGGACAGGCCTTATTAACAAGAATTGGATGCTCTGGCATATTTCCAAATGGTTCATTTTCTCCCTCTTCCTTTTGGAAGCATGAAGGTTTATTGTTTGGTTGTTTTTTGTTTATTTTTGTTTACCTGTTTTTCACTGTGAGGACTGTAGGTAAAACTCTCAAAAGTGTGGAGTTCCTGATGTAACGTGGCCCCATTGGAGTTTTTGTCTCTCAGATGATCTACGCTGTACTTCTAGCAATTTGCCAATTACAGTTCAAGTTCTCCTACCTGGTCCCCACAGGGTTTCTGCTAGGGGGATTCTGCTCTGGTGGATTGTGATTCTCTGTATCTGCCTCTCTATTTCTCCAACTTTGGGGGTGGCAGTTTGTACTGTGATCTCACTTCTTTCACAGATCTAAGAAGAGTTGCTGGTGTTTCAGTTTGTTCAGCTTTTTACTTTTTAGGATGAAGTGACACATTCTGAACACCTAATATCCTAGGCTAGAAACTGGAAGTCCTGTGGACTTTTCACTTACCAGCTTACTCTGGCTGTGTGTTTAATGCAAAGTTAAACTCACTTTATTTTTCAGATAATGGAATTTAAAAATCATAATCTGTTGCTGAAACTTCAGTAAGGGTTCATTAGATATAACATGAGCTTGGATTAAAATAGCAGGAAAAGATTTCTTGGATAAATTAATTGCTACAAGAAATGATCAAATTTAATTTATCAAAACAGAACAAAAAACAAATTAGATAAATGTAATCATTTATATTTTATTAAGAGCTAAGTATATTCAGAAATAGTCAAACATCACTTATTTTATTTTTTCTACACTAAAATGTGGCATACAAAAAATCTCCATTAAAACAGTGAAACAGTATACCATATTTGTATCATTTTTAGCATCACATAGCCACCTAATATCAGGAGTCATGTTGGATTCATATACCGGGCATAGACTCAGATCTTCCTCCCATGGAGCTCCCCCCTTTTTTCATTCATAGCTCAGAAGTCTGTCATTCCACAGGACTTTTTCTTTAATAAATGGAAGAGAAACATCACTGCATATGTTACAGCAGTTGAGTTCTTTTGAATTAGGTTGTTCCAAAAATTACTGTTTCATCTTGTACAGCTTCCCTACTGATTTTTTAGAACTGAGAGCTACAATTTCTCTTCCTTGAAGTATTCTAACATTTTGCTTGTTTTGCTCAGATCATTCAAAAACAAGATATGACTTTTTAAAACATTTTCATGTAAAATGTCCTTCAGTCATGGAAACAATGAAATGTAATATTTAATATGAAATAAACTGCAACATTCCAATTCTAAATTGGAAGTATAGAACTGCGTAGTAGTACAGGCCAGAGGTAAGTGGGTGAAATCCATATGTCATGTGATTTCTTGTGCTGTTCTGCAGCATGGCCTGAATTTTAGGTGAGATATATATATATCATGTGTGTGTGTATATATACATACCAACAGAACAGCAAGAGGAAGATCTGCCCCCATGATCCAGTCGCCGCCCACCAGCTCCCTCCCCCAACATTGGGGGATTACAATTCAATATGAGATTTGGGTGGGGGCACAGAGCCAGACCATATCACATGGTTAAAGTCTTCTCTCGACATGGGTCCTCTTCCCAACACCCCCGGCACACATATATATACACACACATATATACGTAAAACATCACTCATTTTATTTTTTCTACTCTAATATGATGGCATACAAAAATATTGTTCTTAAAACAATGACAACAGTATGCTGTCTTTGTATTGTTTTTTTGATGATGAGGTCACCTAATATCAGAAGTCATGTTGGATTATTATAGCAGGTGTAGATTAGATTAGATCTTCCTCCTGTGGAGCCATATGTATTTTGTCCTATATATGAAAAAAATATGGTTCCATGGGAGGGGGATCTGAATTTACACATATATGAAAAAATATTTCCAGTGTGGATTTTTGTTTATCCTTTTTTTGTTTGTTTGTTTTTGCCCACAGCATGGCTATTGCTGACTCATGGAATGCTGTTTGGAAAAGACTATGAAGAGAGTGATTCTTTATCAGTGATTAGGCATCTTTTCATGGTAGGAACACCTAGATGGGGTTCATTTTGATGATATCATTTACCTGTATGCTTGGAGAGCTTTAATCAAATGAAATACATTGTTAAAAATGTTATATAAAATATGTGCTACTTGGATAGAGCTGTGATTCTTTGGAAGTAGAGAAATACATCCCGTTGCATTGGGATTTTGTTAATCTCTGGATTTCCTCAACTTTCCCTCTGACTTGTTTCTCAACTTTCCTGCTTCCAATGTGATGAAATGACATTGGCCTCACAATTATCCACTGATCCATTACGCATTTATGTGAAGCACCATGGAGACAGGTACTTGCTTCTTCTTGATGGATTGTCTAGGAAGCCTTGGGCCTTTCAGAATCAGCAAGGTTTTCGTGTTTGACTGATCCTTGTTCAGAGTGGCTGGTACTTGTCATATTCTCCTCAGAGAGAAATTTGGAAGTCCACCTCATCTTTTGCTAGGCAGGCGAGGGTCAACACGGATGAGCATCTCTGGTTTCCGCTCAGCTTGTGCTCTGACGCAGGCTCTCCCTCAGTGCCACACCCCATGTCTCCCTGTCTCTGAGCAGGCCTATGTAGGAAGGTGCAGAAATAAGTTAACAAAGGATGGTAGCCCTGGTCAGAGGCCTTCAGTTAAACCTTCTTCCTGCAGGTCTTTGCACAGAGCCAGAAGCAACTTGACTGGGTCACACATACAGAAGAGAGGAAGGGAGGGTGGAAAGAGGACCCATGTCGGGAGAAGACTTTAACTACGTGATATGGTCTCGCTCTGTGTCCCCACCCAAATCTCATATTGAATTGTAATCCCCCAATGTTGCGGGAGGGGAGGGAGCTGGTGGGCGGTGACTGGATCATGGGGGCAGATTTTTCCCTTGCTGTTCTGGTGATAGTGAGTGAGCTCTCATGAGATCTGGTTGTTCAAAAGTGTGTAGCACTTCCCCCTTCACTCTCTTCCTCCTGCTCTGCCATGTGAAGAAGTTGATTGTTTTCTCTTCACCCTCCTACCATGATTGTAAGTTTTCTGAGGCCTCCCCAACCATACTTCCTGTACAACCTGCAGAACTGTGAGTCAATTAAACCTCTTTTCTTTATAAATGACCCAGGCTTAGGTAGTTTTCTATAGCAGTGTGAGAATGGACTATACGCCATGCTCTTAGCTAACATCTCTTCCCCTACCCAACTTTCCTTCAATGAAAGAATGGTAAAAATAGACATTCTAAACTCCTGCCAAATAATATAGCAGTTGCATTTCTTTTTCTTCAGAACAAATAAGTAGTAGAATTGTTGGATGAAATAAGTCTTTATTCCTATTTCCCCTTGACCCCACCAAATAACTTCATACTGTTAAAAACTGTGCCATTGGTTATATGATCTTGAATATTCATGTATTGAATATATAACTCTGTGATGTATAAAGATGATTTAAGTGATTGTATCAGGTTGCAATTTATCACTTGACTCTATAATATTTAGTCACATATGACCAATTAAATTATCCAATCTGATAAAAATGTATAGTGTGGTGCTTATTAATAGCTAATACATTGGTATAATGCATAGAATCATAAAAGTATAGACCTAAGGTGTACATTTCTGTTGTTGTGATAGATAACAGCATTTCCTGATTCAAAATTTTTAAAATTTATTTTATTATTATTTTTTGAGACGAGAGTCTTTCTCTGTTGCCCAGGCTGGAGTGCAGTGGTGTGATCTCAGCTCACTGCAACCTCTGCCTCCCAGGTTCAAGCAATTCTCATTCCTTAGCCTCCCTAGTAGCTGGGATTACAGGCACCTGCCACCACGCCCAGCTAATTTTTTGTATTTCTAGTAGAGACAGGGTTTCACCATGTTGGCCAGGCTGGTCTCGAACTCCTAACCTCAAGTGATCCACCTGCCTCAGCCTCCCAAAGTGCTGGGATTATAGGCATGAGCCTCTGTGCCCAGCCTGATTCACACATTTTTTATGATTTGAAAAATATCAGAATTACATTCTCCCTTGCTCACTACCTCTCCATTCCTTTCTCTTTTTTTTCTGCACATCAATATTTCCTTTGAACATAGAAAGATCCAGAAATACTGACAGATGAGAAGAAGCTTGTCCTGACAATTTCCAGATTTAGTTTGGTGGATGAATTTCATGAATTCTGGTGAGAATACTAACTTTTATTAGAGTTCTGGAATTTTAGCAAACCAGTTAGGGAAGATAGTAAGAATTTGGATGTACATCTCAAATATTAAGTAACTTCAGTGTTATTATTCTTCCCTTTCTAAGGCATACTAAAACCGGGGATAAACAAGACCCCAAATTCAAATGCCAGTGGGTTTTTTGTCTCAGAGCCCCAAACCAGTAAAGGCATAGGCATTCAAACCCTGCCATTTCCTCCTTTCTTGCTAGGTCCCCTGGCAACCCCACACTGTCCTGTTTTTCTTATCATCCCCACGGGCTCTGGGCAACTGATGCTTTTGCTGTGTTCCTTCCTTTGTCTGCTGACAAGGGTGCAGGCATCTAGGAATAGTCTTCCCGTTTCCTCTGAGATACCTCTGGGGGACTATTAGAGGCTATATGATTCCATTTCCCTGTGCCACACCTAAAAGCTCATTTCTCCTTTTTCATAAGACTCTCAATAATTTTAGCTTTGTCTTCCTTAAGAGTAATTTTTCAGCTGGGTGTGGTGGCTCACACCTGTAATTCCACCACTGTGGGAGGCCAAGTTGGGAGAAACACTTGAGCCCAGGAGTTTGAGACAAACCCGGGCAAAATAGTGAGGCCTCATCTCTATAAAACAGAAAAAAATTAGCCGGGCATGGTGGTGCATGCCTGTGGTCACAGCTACTTGGGAGGCTGAGGTGGGAGGATTGCTTGAGCCCAGAAGTTCAAGGTTACAGTGAGCTATGATTGCACCACTGCACTCCAGCCTGGGTGACAAAGAGAGACCCTGTCTCTTAAAAAAAAAATAAAAATAAAAGTAAATTTTCTGCCACCTAAGAGCATCTCCCATCATTGTTTGGGGAGTCTGCAACATAGCCTTTTCAGGGAGCGATAATCCTGGTATTTAAAGGCCTATCTCTCCATTCAATGTTTTCTTTAAAGTTTCTCTCAAGTGGCTGAGTCTTCAAAACTTAAACATAAAAAAAAGATTTCAAATATCTGGATTGGGACTCCCCTTTTGCTATGGCTGAAGCTGTCTGGTTGATAATTAGTGATTGAAAAGAGACATGTGCATGTATATTACAAAGAATCCTCAGATTTCTATATCAGTCCCCTATTGCTCTATGATCAATAAAAATGCAAGTTTTGTCTCTGTATTTCAGAACTGTGTCCTGGAGGAGAGAAACTTTAGAAGAAAGCTAGTTTAATTAAATGATCTGTACTTATTTGCAGTGGTATAAAATGTACATATGTAACAGGCATGTAAAAATTAATTTTTCCCTCATTTCCTGTTTCTCAATGCTATTGAGTCATTAATTTCTTCATTCAGTAAATAGGTGTTTACACGTATGTACTATGCACCCTGGTCTGTGCTCAGGATATCACAGCAAACAAAGAGAATATGAACTTGACCTCACCACCTTGTAGTCTAGGAGCTGTAGATAACATTAACAGTTAACTTCATCATCACTGCCCATCTCAATTTAGGAATCTTGCTAAGACCTAGCACATCTGGTTACTTTCAGGATGAAAAGATAAATAATTTAAAAAAACAGAGGCCGAGTGCAGTGGCTCATGCCTGTAATCCCAGCACTTTAAGAGGCCGAGGCAGGCAGATCACCTGAGGTCAGGAGTTCGAGATCAGCCTGACCAACATGGTGAAACCCCATCTCTACTAAAAATGCAAATATTAGCTGGGTGTAGTGGCATGCACCTGTAATCCCAGCTATTCAGGAGGCTGAGGCAGGAGGATTGCTTGAACCTGGGAGGTGGAGGTTGCAGTGAGCTGATATCACGCCACTACCCTCCAGCCTGGTGACAGAGCAAGACTCTGTCTCAAAAAAACAAAAAACAAAAAAACAGAAGGCAAACAATTCAGAGTGTTGCTGGTATATGTTGTGTGACTTTTTGAAAAATGTTAATTTTTGATATGTTTCAGTGATCAGCAGTATGCTGTGAGAGTTTTAAAGCTCTATATCTGCTTATTGGGCTTGGCGTGGTGGCTCACACCTGTAATCCCAGCACTTTGGGAGGCTGAGGAGGGTGGATCATGAGGTCAGGAGATTGAGACCATCCTGGCTAACATGGTGAAATCTCATCTCTACTAAAAATACAAAAAAATTAGCTGGGTGTGGTGGCGGCGCCTGTAGTCCCAGCTACTCGGGAGGCTGAGGCAGGAGAATGGTGTGAACCCAGTAGGTGGAGCTTGCAGTGAGCCAAGATCGTGCCACTGCACTCCAGCCTGGGCAACAGAGCGAGACTCCATCTCCAAAAAAAAAAAAAAAAAAAAAAAAAGATCTATATCTGCTTATTAAGGCAAAATAGTTAATTTCGTATAATATGCTTGTTTTGTATACAATACGAAGGAAATAGCAATACTTTTGTTCTTTTTGAAGTCAACATAAAACATAGAATATTAATGCTGTAAGGATCTGGAAAACATCTTGTTGAATTCTGTCATTTCGTAGAGGGGAAATGAAGGAGCGAGAGACAGTGCTGGGTGTCCCCCAGCCTCTGCTTCAGACAGAGGGGTGTAATTGAGACCAGCTGAGGCTGGCTGACCTTACCACTAGCTTAAACTATAAAAAGAGAATTGCAGAGGAAAACACAAACTTAGAAGAGGCCAGGTTTTCTCTGGAGACTTGGTCTAAGGCAAAGCCTTGTTCTTGAGGAAAGCCTATTATGGAGATTTGCTTTAGGAGGTGGCTGGCTTGCCACTTTCGGCAAGAGCAGAGTGACAATTCCGAGACATTAAAGAATAAGGTAACCAAGGGCAGTTCTCAAAAGTTTACTCTAAAGGAAGTGAATTGAATTTCCTTGGAAATTTTAGCTATTCAAGAATAAAATCCAAAATGTTTTAGAGAGAATTGGGTAAAATACTCTTTTTAAAAGCCAGTTACCCATTTTATTAATTCCAAGTCAAAATTGATTTTAAATGCCCCACCATTTTATGTACCATGAAGGAGGAAAAATCACTGCCCACTAAGCTGTGATCTAAAGTTTTCTTATCACTTTGATTTTATTTTATGCTTATTGAAAGCACTGTTTGAACTTATACACAAGTTTTTATCATTGGTCACTCTTACGCCTACAAGGATAAGGAAAGTAAACGGGACCAAGCTGGTTGGAAAGGTTTGCCTCTGTGACAGCCTCATGCTGCCTGAGGACTGGGAGAATTTCAAGGGTGGTTGGGTAAGGTATTCCTAAGCTTCTTTACATCAAGAGTTCAGTTCTTCTGCCTCACTCGTCATTGAGCATCATGGATGTCCATGATTTTGTAGATACCTATTCCATTGAAGACACTGGTGACTCATCATTTCTTAAAAGAACCTGTAAAGTAGCAAAAGGCCATTGGTACAGAGCTTTTTATTTGGCTTTGGAATTCAGTGGAGAGCTAGTGTGCTGTGGTTCAGGACTGAGGCTATTCACTTCTTGGCACTCCCTCCCAACCTGTGTTCCACGGCCAACTGATTCTGAGTTCTTACAAGAACTCAAGAGTGTGCCTCTCTGTTTTCAGGATTTTTTCCCACACTGCTGATGTTCAGTCATGCTCGGACGGTGAGAACTCTCTTACAGTTGCCATAGGCAGACAGAAGCTTGTCAGATGGCACTGACTCTGAGACACGTCCTGGTTTCGTGCTTCAGAGATGTAAGAATGTAAAAAGAAATGTGTGATGAAAGATGGCACGGAAAGACTTTATTTCCTTTATTGCTCTTCTGCCTTTGGTATTTGACCTGTTCTGTTGCAGACAAGGTCAATTAGCTGCTTTGTATTGTCATTGTAAGGAATCAAGATTGGAGTTCTGTGGAGTGCCTGCCTGGCGTTTCTCTAGGTCACGGTCAGAACGCTGGTGATCTCCAAGCTGTCAACAGGTGTCCTGTGCAGACAGAGCTGTGGTTGCAGAAGTTTGAAAGAGACTTTAGACTGCATTTCTCTTATTTTAATTTTTTCTTTTCTTTTTTAGAGCAGCCCTGAATAGACATCACATTTCTCTCTTGGAGGAGAGACATAATATCAATGTGGGTATTAGCCTCTGAAAAAGTCCTGCACTAAAGAATCCTGTTTGAACGCTTACTTCTGTGTTCCTAAGCTTATTTGACTATCAAAGTCTTTTCCCTCCCCGTTTTTTATGAGGGCAGAGTTAGAGTGTCCTCTAGGCTATTTCGGTGCTCAGTCCTAACAACCAAGCCTGCACCACCACTGCTGACCTTCGATAGGGTGCTCACATTGGAGACTGAGTTATCCTCAGAGGAAGAGCATATCCACAGAAGAGCTAACAGCATTTTCCCAGTCCTCAGGTGGCCCGAGGCTGTCACCAAGGCAGACCTATTCCAAGGCTCTTTTCCAGTGACAATTTATCTTTACGACCCTACCAGGGGTGTTCATGTCTGCATTTCAGACTCAGTGGCTGGCTGGTTCCACTTCCTTAAATGGTAGTGCTCTTTTTGCCCTCACCTGTTGATCTATATACTTTCACCCCTCCCTGGATCATCTTCTCTCTTCCCAGGACTTTACCCTTCCAGTCATGCTGGAGACTTCCAAAGCTGCTTCTCCACCTGGGATGTGATGTGAAGTTGTGGACAAGTGTGTCGATTCGACAACTAATCTTCACCACGTTAATGTGTCACGTTGGGCTTCAACCTCAATATGTCCTGAAATGACCTCAGAATGCCCACATCCCTCCAAACACCGCATTCTTGGTCAATGAGCATCCAGGAGATAAAGTCCCAAATCAAGACATACATGGCTTTTCTCCCTAAAGTTAATCCCCAACTTCCGTAAATTCAAATTCACTCCTCCCCACCATCGGCTGTGCTACGGCCAAATTTGGACCCTCATTTTCTCCAACCAGAATATTGGTATCCTTTGAAATTTTTTTTCGCTAAATCCATCTTCTATGACACTTGGATTGATTCCTCAGCATCACATCAAGCCACTGCTTCTGTTAAATAAATCTTCTAGTTCCTATGGAATAGGAATGTTCAGTGCAACTTAGCTGGAAACAGTCAGAAGAGTGGGTTAGAAAGCGTATGCATACATGCATTACGGTAGAATACAATGTAGCTATTTAAAAAGTTGCACTTAATTTTAAAAAATATTTAACTGTTCATGCCATATTTTTAAGTGAAAAAAATCAGATTGCAAAGTACCACCTATTTATAGAATCCTCACTAAGGATATATATATATGCATTTTTTTTTTTTTTTTTTTAGATGTAGTCTCGCTCTGTAGCCCAGGCTGGAGTGCAGTGGTACGATCTTGGCTTGCTGCAAGCTCCACCTCCCAGGTTCAGGCCATTCTCCTGCCTCAGCCTCCTGAGTAGCTGGGACTACAGGCGCCTGCCACCACGCCCGGCTAATTTTTTGTATTTTTAGTAGAGACAGGATTTCGCCATGTTCGCCAGGATGGTCTCGATCTCCTGACCTCGTGATCCGCCAGCCTCAGCCTCCCAAAGTGCTGGGATTACAAGCGTGGGCCACCGCACCCAGCCCCATATATGCATTTTATACATGTATTTATGTAAAACCTTCTGGAAGGATATAAAAATGCTAAAAGTTGTTTATCTTGTGGCAATGGGGCTACAAATGATTATAATGTACTTATTTATTTGTGCTTAGGTGTTCTGAATTTTTTGATAGTGAAGATGTATGCCTTTAAAATTGAAAAAATTAAAAATTGTTATTTATTTATTTATTTATTTATTTGATGGAGTCTTGCTCTGTCACCCAGGATGGAGTGCAGGGGTGCAATCTTGGCTCACTGCAACCTCTGCCTCTCATGTTCAAGTGATTCTTCTGCCTCAGTCTCCCAAGTAGCTGGGATTACAGGCGCATGCCACCATGCCAGGGTAATTTTTGTGTTTTTAGTAGAGATGGGGTTTCACCATGTTGGCCAGGCTAGTCTCAAACTCCTGGCCTTAGGTGATCCACCCACCTTGGTCGCCTAAAGTGCTGGGATTATAGGCATGAGCCATGTGCCCAGCCTTAACTATTGTTATCTACAAGATTGAGTTCCAAGGTCATCTCCGCTGTGTAAAGTGTCCCTCATGTTAGTCTTCAGAGCACTGGCTACCCATGTGCTTCATTGTTTAGAGAGCTCTGGGAGAGCCGACTGCATGGTGCTGAAATGACCTGGAATACATCTGTTCAGTCCAGTCCAGGGAATATACTTGTTATATATTGGCCCTTATATTTATATTTGGCCCAGTCTGCCCTCCAGCGAGCATTTGATAAGCGTTTAAGAAATGATGAAGTATTCTAGAAGACTGCTACTATGGCTGTTTTCTTGCTGGTGTGTGTGTGTATATGCATATTTTATACACGTGTACACACACATGCTTATTATGTGTTCTATGTATTCTGCCTGTTCCAGGGATATTAGAGGAAACTGTGTCACCTGTGAGGTAGGTATGGTTATTACTGCTGTTTCAGAGAGGTAAATGGAGGCTGAGAGGTGAGCGAGTGAATTTGCTAGTAGATTTGCCTAAGCTTTGTGTGCCTCACCTGAAACCTTGCTCTCAAATGTTATTATTCTGTCTCCTAAGGATCCACTGTTACCACAGAACACTTTTAGAAACCAATTTCCTCTCCACAACAAGGATAGTCACCAGGTTCCTGGTAGAGGGAAGGCTGGTTCTGAGTGGAGGCCGGTGACGAGTCAGCACTGTGTCCCTGCTGCAGTTTTTCACAGAGCTGGCTCCATGGGTAGAAACCGATGTCAGCTACTAGAGTCAACACGCCGACCCCAAGTGGTGCCTTGAAGTTGGCTCTCAAACTGTGGTCCTGGTGTTTCTGAGTTCTTGTGACCTGAATAGGAAAAAGCGACATAAATAAAAAGCAAAGCAAGCCTAGAATCTTCTGTTCTGATCCAGTAGACAATGATCTTATTTCTTACTACTTTGACTGAACCTGCAAGTGGTTCTGTTGATGAAAAAGAGAAAATGGTTGGAACACACAGTCTTTTCTAGCTTTTCATGCATTCAGGTCACCAAAACTTGAGGGTCCTTAGCAGCCCATGAATGATGGTGCAACTGTGTGCGTGGTGCGGTCTTTTCCTCCTTTGTATTTTTCTACAACTTCTAAGCCTCTGGTTATGTGTAGGTGTTCATTTTTAATGAGTAGACAGTATGTGTGTGTGGCAGGGAGGGAGTGGATTGTGAGGAATAAAGAGGCGCTGCCTATACGGGAGGGAGGTGGAAAGATAATGAAAGTCAACTTCACATGGGGAAAAGGTGAGTGATGATGCTGACTTCCATTATCTTTCCAAATTGCATGCTGGTGGGAAAAGTAATGACTTGGGCGCTACTCCCATTCCTAGTTTGCCATGGGCAGCATCTATGATGTCCCTTAGCCTGTTTACTTCTGGGGTGATCTACCATCCAGATTGGCTTTGGTCTGAGCGCTTTCCTGAGATGCAAGACTTTTAGTGCTAAAACTGGGGCAATTTTCAGTTGATCATCTACCTTTTCCCTTCCTTATAACTCTCTCAGGCAGTTCCTCCTTACCCCTTTCATTCAATACACCCCATCCCTGCCACACACACATGCTCTCTTCTCATTGAAAATTAATACATACACATAACAAGAAGTTTGGAAAATATAGAAAAGTATAAAGAAGGGAAAACCACACATGCCCATAGCTCCACCATCATCCAGGGATGTCTGCTATCAACATTGTGATATATTTACTTTCAGGGTTTTTTTCTATATAGGCAACCTTTCTGTGACTTATTTTCACATTTCATAGCTGCCCTCAATACTCATTTCAACTAAATTATCTTCATAAAATTATTTGCAGCAGTGAGGAAAGCCTTGGATGATTTATTTCCTCCTATATTCCTGAGATATGGCCCTGGATGGATGCCCAAGGTGTAACATACAAGAACTATCAAAGACTTCAGTATCAGGTAATTAAATCCTTAACAGAGGTTGGCAACCATTTTGAGGTTTATAGATAAAGGAGGGCAGGAGAAATTGCAGAAAGTTTAGCAGAAAACCACAATAGCTGTGGAATATTTCATTAGGAGATTGCAGAGCCTATGCCATAATTATTATCAGTATACGAGTATTTCTTATATGAAAGAGAGTGATAAATTTTTCTCCTACCTCTAGTGAACGCAGAGAAGACGAAATGAGTCTTAAGCATAGTGTGAAGGATTTAGGCTAGATAATAAGAAAAGTTATTAACTACCTTAGTAGGTTCGAGAGAGTCTAAGAAATCTCCTTCTCTGAAAGTCTTTAAAAATGATAGAGATTTTCCTATCAAGGAAGGATTAAGTGTGGGCCTGCCTAATGTAGAAGAATAAACAAAATACCTTGCCAGAGTCTCAGCCAGCACTCAGGTTCTATGATTCTCTATATATTAGAGAGCACATAAAATGCATGTAAAATTGATTTTTATTTTACATTTTTCCTTTGAGAAACAAGGAAAAATAGTGACATTTTTAAGGCTCAGGTTTAATTTTCAGACGGTTGTGGAACATGTTGCTATGGGGTTGGATGGTAACATCAGAGGGAGTCACTGGGCTGTGACGAAGTTGACTTTCATCATTTTTCCAAATTATATTCTTGTTGCTTTTCCCCGAAACTTTAAAATAGGTTCATTTAGTTCAGTAAATGTCTACGCTGGGATTTTAAGCCCCATTTGTATTTCAAGGGATTATACCAAATCTACCTGGTTTGCAGCACTGCAAGTAACTTCCAGCCCTTGCTTCTTCAAGCCTGTTCTGTTGATTATTCTTAATTGTCAGCAGCATTTCATTCAAAACTGTTTGTATTTTCTCTGGTGGTTTTCCTTTCCTGCACATTCATGCGAATGGTATATTCCTTGTAAATATAGTCTGTGGAGAACATCCCTTTCTATGCAAATTGGCAGCTCAGAGAATAGTTGGGTGCTTACAATGTCATTGAAAGTCGCACAAATCAATTGGCAAAAATTATTTTCTGTGATTATCTTGTTTTTGCAGTTACATTTTTAATTTTGACAGTTTAAGTGTGTTTAGGGTTCACGATAGTTAAAGGCCACACAGAATGTGGGGCAGGTCACTGCTGAGATTCCTACTGCTTGGCTAATAAGGTTTTCTTTGGACTTTTTGTGTCATTTAATCTCATTAACATTGAAGAGAGATACTTTAGAACAAAACAAATGAACAAATATTTATTTGGTGCCTGTGATGTGCAAGGTATATAAAGGGTAGAGTGAGGCATAAAAATTAGGAGCCCTTGCTTTCAAGATCCTCACTATCTAATTAACAAAAACTAGGTAGTAGTAAAATAAGGATACAGACCACATAGAAAAGGTACCATAAAGTGGGACTTGATTAATTGACAACAGCTTATACAGGTGAAGAGTACTCGATTTTGGAGAGAGAGCTACAGGCTGTATTAGGATCCTTTCATTCATGACATCTGAGTTGGTCTCAAAGGTGTTGATTAAACAGAAAATGGGCCTTCCAGGATGGTGAAATAATGTGCGTAAATACTGAATAAGAGAAAGCAAAAGGTATATTTAGGAGCCAATAAATATGATTTGGTTGAAAAGGAGACTTTGAGCAGGAGAATAGTGGAAAAAGTTTGGAGACCAGTTCTCAATTAATATCAAGTGGATTCATTTTCTATTGCTGTGGAACAAAATATCACGAATTTAATAGCTGAGAACAATACCCATTTATCATCTCATAGTTCTGTAGATCAAAAATCTGGGTAGACACAACTGGGTCCCCTGTTTAGGGTCTCACAGGATCAAAATCAAGGGGTTTGGGATTAACCTGGAGATTCTGGAAAAAATTCCCTTCTAAGTTTATCCAGATTGTTGTCAGAATTTAGATCCTTTTGGTTGTAGGATTAAAGTCTTTATTTTATTGCTTGCTGTTGGCCAAGGGACACTCTCAGCTCCTAGTGCACACACTCAAGTCCTTACTACATGGTTCTCCCATCTCTGCAACAGAGGAGTTCATTCATGTTGAATCCCATGTAACTCTGAATCTCTGCCTTCCTCTTCTGCCACCAGCTGGTGAAAACTCTCTGCTTGTAAAGGTCTCATATGTTTAGCTGAGGCTCTCTCAGATACTCTTTCTTTTGATTAATTCAAGGCCAACTGATTAGTGACCTTAATTACATTTACACAATCTCTTTTGCCATGCAATAGAACATAATCATGGGCAAAAGGGACGCAAAGAGACAAAGATTATGGGAGTCAGCTGAGTCCTCTGCCTACCACACCAAGCCTATCAAATGATGCCACCATGTCCCTTCATGTTACCTAGGAGCTCAAACCTCAGGACGTGTGTGTAGGATAAAGTAACTAGTTTAAACAGTGGCAGAAATGTGGTAGAATTTGGCACTTTTATCAACTCTTTTATTTTCAACCAAATATCCTTTTCATGGAGGAAAAAAATGAACCTTTAAGGGAAGTTCTTAGATATTCTTCTATTCATCTTTCAAGGTTATAAGCATGTGAAAGGCTTTCTTATGCCTCTAAAGACATTGGCAGTGTTACTGACTTGACCTAGAGGAGAGGACAAACTTGAAAGAGAAAAATTCCCCTGAGGGTGTGTATACTATTCATAAATCCTTTTTTCTTTCCCTGGCCCAAGTATCCTTATATTTACTACATTTTTTAAAGAGTCATGTCATTCCACAAAAAGTACAAAATCCTATTTCAAGGCATAGACAGTAGTAGAGTTGGTGTTGGAATTTAGTTAAGAAAAAAATAACTCTAAATGTTTATAACTAAAATTTACCATGCTAATGGTATTCTCCAGTCCAACATGCTTGCAACATGTTGAATCATTCAGGGAAGAAATAGTATTTATTTCTATCTCTCACTGAGCCATTGCATCCAATCTGAAATTTGACAGTCATCTGAGTGGGCAGCAGAAAAAGGGAAGGCTGAGTGTATAATGCAGAAAATAGTGTCTTGTACAGTATCATCAGAATGAGTTGCTGATGCAGTGTAGCCAGTTACATGCAAACAGGATAAATACTGCCAGTCAGCACATTCCCAGCACCCCTAGCAGCTTTGGGCAGAGCAGGGAGCAAGATGTTGCTGAGTGTTTGAAAATGTTTCATTTTCTTAGACTATGAAAGTAGATCTGTCCCTTCACTGGATGCTTAACTTCATTTAGGAAGAGTGTTAAGACCTTTCTCATAATCTATGAATCCTATGCTAATGGATGAATGCAAATATTGTTATCACCTTCCATTGACAGAGGACTACATTGTTACAATGGAGAAAAGTGTTAATCCTTTTGTAATTAATGCCTTATTGGGGTCAGCACATGTCAAGGATGTAGTTGGATTTTGGTAAATTAACTTTGAAGTGCTTTACTTAATTCTCATTTTTCTTTTATCTTAAAAAGTAACCATTGCATATAACTTTGTACTTTTTCTTTTACCAATGATATAAGATTTAGTTTTTACATTGAAATGAAACCAAACCAGACAAAAGGTGAATAGGAAGGACATGTGGCTCTTACTATCCTACTCCCTTACTCAACACAAAGGAAAATTCAGCATAGAGAAATTACTATGACCTTGTAGTAAAGAATAACTTCTAGGTTTCATTCCTGGAAAGTAACTAGTTCTTATTAAATGGTATTTATTATGATTCCTATTAGTATCACTTGACATACATATATAAGAAGATGGCCAGACATTTCATGTACTGAAACAGAAGTGCAAACAGTCACTGTGTCTTGAGTTCAGCAGGACTAGAGTGATGGGATGGACTGTTCAGGAGTGATTTCCTGAAAGAGGTGGGTTTCAGTCAGTGCTTTCCTGAGTGGTTTCTAAAAAAAAAAAAAAAAAAGCCCCTAGCTTGTTATGATTAACATGGTCCTGGGGTCAAATATGTTTAGCTACCACAGGCTGGAAAGATTCAAAAGGTTTCTTCACTGTGTGACTTCTCAGAGCCTTCTATGACAATTACATAATAACTCTCCAAAAGGAAGACTCCATATGTGGTGATTTGGAAGCATATTTGATCTTTTTGCTCTTCCATGGAGCTCCCATGGCTGGAGTGGTGGAGCAAACTTTGGGAAAAGGTAAGATCCTGCCTTGAAGGATGAGTGGGAGGCCTCATGTAGTCAATGGAAATGGGGCAAGAGCTGTATATTATAAGCAGAGGCTTTGGAAGGAGCAAAGGCAGAAGTGTAGTGAGCCACGGGAGACCAGCTAAAGGGGTGGTCTGGCGACAAACTGGGAGGAAAGGATGATTTTGAAGAAACAGGAAATGAGTGGAGGTGGTTGGGTGTTTTCGTAGTTGTTGTCTTGATAGCATTTTTTAAAAGACAGATTAATCTGTCAACATGGTCCAGAGTGGTCTGGATAGGCAGAGCCTGCAGGCAGGAAAACTCATCAGGAGTCTTTTGTGTTTGTCCAAGTGTGGTGTTACCAGGTCCTCCCCAACCTTGTTTCTCTATTATGATCTCTCAGCCGATGACGGTGTGGTCCTTGCTGTGCTTGGGCTCCATGTTGTCAAGTGTCCAGCATCATCCTGGGGACCTGGAATTTGTACCAGGTCTCCAAGGCAACGTCTTTCTTAACGCCTGGATATGCCTTATAACACTTCTGTTTCTCTAAGTCTGTCTTTGGCTCCACATCATTTCTTTTTATTTTATTTTATTTATTTTTTAAACTTTACTTTGCATTCTGGGATACATGTGCAGAGTGTTCAGGTTTGTTACATAACTATATATGTGCCATGGTGGTTTGCTGCACCTGTCAACCCATCATCTAGGTTTTAAGCCCCGCATACATTAGATATTTGTCCTAATGCTCTCCCTCCCCTTACCCTCCACACTGTTTCTTTAAAGAACATGTTATTATGACCTGGAGATATTCACTGTTAAGTGCAGCTTTCTTCATGGTTGGCTGATCTAAAACCCACACAGACCACAGCCCTTTATGGTGCGTTTCATGTTTGCAATGTCTGTCATCTGAAATGCCTCATAGACTATATTGGCAACTGGCCAAGCTGAGCATAAAAGGGGGATGGCCTACCAGGCTTCATAGCCTTTCCTTTTTGAGTTATCGAGGAAACAAAACCAGAGTTGTTTCCGTGTGAATGACAGTTAAAAAGATAACTAAGGAAAGTGCTGGTCAATCACAGTTTACAGTTGCTGGAGAGCCCAGCTTGGAAGGACTCAAGGACAGAGTGCTGATCTCCATGGGAGAAACAATTGTGCTTTTATGGAATCTTCTCTCTGTTCTTGATGCTTCTCTCTTCTCTCCATTCTTATATTATGGGGATTAGCAAGTCTAGCCTGGTGAATAATAGATGCTGGATAATCTCCCTGTCTTCTCCCTTACCTCTTAATTCATTTTGACCTTGACTTGGAAGATATCCTTCTACCACGAAGAAATTGTCAGCCAGAGTTTTACACTGTTTGATCACTTTGCTATTTGGAGTGTGAGTTGTTTTTTAAAAAATATACAAAGAATAACTTCTTTATTTTTTTTTTCTTTTTTTTTTGCTTAACATGTGAGAGGTGAAATAAAGGAGCTCCTGATAAGTATAGAGATTAGGAAACAAAATAAAGCAACAACAAAGTCTACACACCTCACAGCCAACAGCTGCCTAGTTAATGTCATGTGCGTTTACAGCAGAAGTGGTCAGTGACAACACAGTGGAAGGCAGTTCAGGTCACAAATGCAGAACAGGAAATATATTTTCATCTTGTTATTTATGACCCAGCCTTAAAGGAAAACAGATGGTACTACTTTCAGAGCTGTTTTGCTCTTGTTTCAAATGGCTAATTCAAATCAAACACGGATTCTATTCTTAGTCGAGGCAGCTGCTGCATTGTCTGAGCTGGGCTGTTTTTACCAACAACACCCCTTCCTCTGACAGAATGGCCAGAGAAGACCACAGCAACATCACTGTCACTATCATCCAGTAGTCCTAAGAGAACCGCATTTGTCGGCAGCAGCACAAAGCCTATTGCTGGCTGACACCATTTAGGATAAACTGTGGTTGGATTTTGAGTAGAATCTGGAACCGCCACTCCCTTTCCTTTTGCATTTAATTCTTTCCCTTTGAAAGCAATGATTTATTCCAATTTTAGAGTAGAGCGACCTTTCAGGGACTCTTAGGGTGGAGAAGATTGCAAAGATGGGAAGAGAAGTGAAAAGGGGCTAAGAGAGGAAATGGAATGTGAGAGATGTTCTCATAACACAGAGAAGACAGCAGACACTACTTAAGTGCCCTCTCCTAGGGTAGCCATATTGTCCTGATGATTTTCTTTAGTCAAAGGCTCTATTTATGAGACTCATTAATAAGACTTTAAAGAGTAACTTCTTGCATTTTTAAAAATCAATTTTTGAAAACAAAGTAATATATGTTCATAATTCAACAACAACAACAACAACACTTTCCATCTATTCATTTCTCCACTCTACGTGGAGCCCCTGGGTTTAGTCCTCCCACTGGACACCCGCTCCCTACCCTTCTATGCCCAGAAGCCATCACTTTAAATTTTTCTAGCTGTTAACTTCAGATAGTGACCTTCATATTTCTAAAAAATGTGCTTATAGTGTTGAGTATCTAGTTTGGGTCAATATCTCTTACATTTCTTTAATGGTAGTTGAGGATTTAGCTTGTCTAGAACTCTTCCCTTGACTAATTCATTCATTCAATTGAATTATATTATATTTTCAGTTAATTATCTGACAGTTTTTGTGTTATCATGAGTAGGTAAATTATTTTTATTGTCAATCCATGTCATGTATTATTAGATTTCCTTTCTTGTACAGCGTTTTGTTTTTCCTAAAGTTAATAATTGTACAATTTTTATTTGCTTATTTTTATGTATGTCTTTAAACTTTTTTGAAATCAACACTTGTTAAATGCTTTGTAAAATCTTTGAAATAATCAAACACATCTAAGTATCTGTTTGTACTCTCCCTCCCCCTTTTCACTCTCCTTTCTCCTGAAAGCCTCTTAACTCTTCTTTCTCTTTCCATCTATTCTGATCTGTTTGTTGGCTAAGTCTTTTGAATAAGGCTTACTCTAGAACTTTCCATTACTTTTCCTGTGTTGGCTCACTTTCTAAGATTCCATATTCTGTGATAGGATCTTAAACACAAACCCAAGGGAAGTCAAATTTTTCATCCCTTTTATTCCTGAAACTCATGTTAATTTACCCTCACATTATACAAACATAGTTCAACATGGTAGAGAAAATGGGAAACCAAGAGTATTAGTCCATTTTCATGCTTCTGATAAAGACATACCTGAGACTGGGAAGAAAAAGAGGTTTAGTGGCCTTACAGTTTCACATGACTGGGGAGGCCTCACAATCATGGTGGAAGGCAAGGAGGAGCAAGTCACATCTTACATGGATGGCAGCAGGCAAAGAGAAAGCTTGTGCAGGGAAACTCCCGTTTTAAAAACCATCAGATCTCAGGAGACTCATTCACTATCCTGAGAACACCACAGGAAAGATCCGCCCCCATAATTCAATCACCTCCCACCAGATCCCTCCCACAACATGTGGGAATTGTGGGAGCTACAATTCAAGATGAGATTTGGGTGGGGACACAAATGAACCATATCACCAAGATTAGTGAACTTTAAGACATATTCTACCAATGGAAACTCTTCAAAATTATATATATATATATGTAGAACCCAAAACTATAACACTTCTGGAGGAAAACAGGTGGAAATCTTTGTGATCTTGAGTTAGTCAAAGATTTCTTTGATATATCACTAAAAGCTTGATCCATTAAAAATTGATTCATAAACTAAACTTCATCAAAATAAAAAAAAATTGTCTCTTATGTAAGAGTATGAAAAGAAAATCCACAGACTGGGAGCAAATATTTGCAAAACACATACCTGATAAAGAACCTCTAAGCAGACTACATAAAGAATTCTCAAAACTTGACAGTAAGAAAATAAACAACTCATTTAAACAATTGGCTGAAGATAGGAACAATTTTTCAAACAAGATATATAGATGACAAGCACATGGAAAAGATGTTCAACATCAATTAGTCACTAGAGAAATGCAAAGAAAAGCCACAGTAAGATACTGCTTCATACCTGTTAGAATGAAAAATTAAATGGACTGACTACATCTAGTATTACCAAAGATGTGGAGGAACTGGAGATCTCCTATACTGCTAGGTGGAATGTAAGATGTTACAATCACTTTGGAAAGCAGTGTGGTAGTTTTTTTAAAAATTAAACTTGGATCTGTTATATGGTCCAATCATTCCACTACTAAGTATTTACCCAAGAGAAAAGAAAACTTATATCCATACAAAGGCACGTCCATGAATGTTCTTAGCAGTCTTGTTAAATAATAGCCAAATCCTAGAAACAGCACAAACGTCTATCAACAGATAAACAAATAAACAAACTATAGTATATCCATACAACATAATGCCACTCGAGGTAGAAAGAAAGAAAATATTGCTGCACCTCATAGAATGAATGAAGCTCAAAATAAATAGCCTGAATGAAAGAAGCCAGACAAAAATGATTATGTACTGCACGAGTCCACTTATATAAAATTCTAGATAATAGGAACTAATCCATTGTGATAGGAAGCTAATCAGTGGTTGCCTGGGGTGGGGTGGGGGTGCTAGAAGAAGGGATTATAAAGGGTTCACTCTCTTAGTGTAGTGATGATTTTGTGGATGTATACATATATCAAAGTTTATCAAATTGTACGTTTTAAATATGTGCAGTTTTTATATCAATTATATCTCAATAACATTTTTTAAATGAAAAAAACATCATGTGGATACCTCTGAAATTATGCTTGCTTAATAATTACAAGAATGCTTTCAGATCACCGGTATCTATATATCCATCAATATCGATTCGGCCAAGCCCTGTGCTAGGTTCTAGGTGAGCAAAACAGAGTCCCTAACTTCACTGGCTCTTAGTCTACTGGGAAAGAGGGATAATTGTATATATAAAATCATAATGATAACATGTAACACTTACTGAATCCTATGGGCTAGGCATTTGTAACAATGTATCTTCTATGCATAACTCACATTTTACTGATGCAGGAAGTGTGGTGCCAAAGGGTAAGTTCCTTGCCCAGGATCAGGCAGCACATGGCAGAGTAGAGATCCAAACCCTAGCAGGGTGGCTGCAGACGTCATGTTCCTACCCACCTCACTGCTCCTCCTTCATAATGACAAACTGAGAAGTGCGGTGAAGCGACATTGCACACTGCTCCAGCGATGTGCCCCAGGAGGGCTCCACCTCAGTTGTGGCGGGGAGAGTACGGAAGGGTGCCCGGGGAAGCCTTGCTTGAGTTGAGATTAGGTAAGAGAGGGTAAATGCCTTTCAGGCAATGGGTGTGTGGGACTTGTGTCTTTGACCAAACAGCCTTTCTAGTCATTCTCTCCCTTTCTCTCCCTGTGTCTCTTTCATTGTCTCTCTCTAGAATGAATGGAGATGGGGTCCCGTGCATGCATTTTACTCCTGACAGCCACAGACAACAGACCTGAGCCTCTGGAGCCTGGAGAAAAACATGTCTCCTTTTCTGGTGGAGTCCCTGAAGGTTCAATGAGAGTGCCTGGAGGGCTGTCCACATAGGCTAGCTACTTCATTTTACTTTGAAACAGCAAGGGCTTTCATACTTTTTAAGATACTTTTATTAAGCCTTCTGAGGGAGTCCTGCAGCTACTGAATGCTTTCCCAAAATTCATTTCTTTCTTTGCAGACGCTCCGTAAATGATTATGATATTGTAATGCTGTCACTCAGAGTACCGCCTGAACTTGTGCGTGTTCACATTGAGAGGGGAGATAAACTCAGATTTGCAGTTGCCAAAGGCCAAAGCTGCTTCTCCCCAGCTCACCAAATTGCTAACCTAAACACATTATAGAATTAAAATTTCGACTCATTGGCAATTAGCAAAGGTCATAAGGACTGTAGGGTGCTGTTGTAAAGCTCGTGTAACCCTCTGATATTATAATTGTTTTAAAGGAAAAGCTGGATTAGAGATGAGGCATGCCAATGTGAAGGACGTTCAGTGCAGCCCAGGGGCCCCACTAATCTTTAAGTCCCTGAAAAGTATATTGTTAATAGTACATGACAGATAAATTATATCGCGTACCTCAAGAAATGCCTAGAGGGAAATCAAAAAAATGCCGTTAGCAGACAGACCTTTTATGATTTTCCCAGGATACTGCTATGTTTCCAGAAACTCAGCTCACAGCCTCCCTGAATCACATACGTCACATTACCAGAAATAGTTGCTGACAAATACTTCATTTAAATGCTATTGAGATAAAAGCAGGAAGGCTGTGAATAGTTAAAGGCAGAAAAGTAACATATGTGTCCATTGGTACACTGTCCCAAATGGGTAGTACCTTATCATTTTTTTCATTCCTCATTGTTCTGTCAGGGGATTGGAAGACATATGTCACTTTTCTACCTTAACAGGGCATTTTCTAGTTTGTTTGGATTTATGTCCCAAGCTTAATGAGATTTAAATGGAATTTTTGTATGTGAATAATATGAAGCATTAATGCAAAAAACTTTCATTGGCTATGCTGCTGGCATGATTTGCATAAGGGTTTTTAAATATGAAAGAAGAACATTGAAGTCCTTATAAATCACAGGGCATGAGCTATACTGGAGCAATAGAGGGAGGAGATCAGATTATCTAAGTAACTATAGTTTCTGAAAAAAGGTTACATCTTCAGATTTATGAATGTTGCCTCTGTAGGAGAATAGTGAAGGCGCATTGGCCTAGATGTGAGACAAGGCTTGATAGGGCCTCAGCACTCCCGATGGGCCTTGTAGGGCTTTGTCCACATCCAGACTGCCTCATACACTTTGACCAGATAATCCTGGACTCCTGTGTCGCACTGTGCTATGTAGACAAGGTTCTTAAGGGAGAGCACCCGAGGAAGAAACAGAGTGTGGGTATATTAGTCAGGGTTCTCTAGATGGGCAGAACTAATTAGATATCTATATCTGTATATCTGTATATCTACATAGATATCTATATATCTGTATATCTATATAGATATATGTATATCTATAGATATATCTATATAGACATATGTATATCTATAGATCTATCTATCTATCTATATCTATGTATCTATCTATGTATCTATCTATCTATCTATCTAAACACGAGTTTATTAAGGAGTATTAAACTCCCTTACGTTGATCTGGGATCCCAGATAATAAGATCCCACAATAGGTCATCTACAAGCTGAGGAGAAAGGAAGCCTGTCCGAGTCCCAAAGCTGAAGAACTTGAAGTCTGATGTTTGAGGGCAGGAAGCATCCAGCATGGGAGAAAGATGTAGGCTGGGAGGCTAGGCCAGTCTAGCCTTTTCACATTTTTCTGCCTACTTTATATTCTGGCTGTGCTGGCAGCTGATTAGATGGTGCCCACCCAAACTAAGGGTGGGTCTGCCTTTCCCAGCCCACTGATTTAAATGTTAATCTCCTTTGGCAACACCCTCGCAGACACATCCAAAATCAATACTTTGCATCCTTCAATCTGATCAAGTTGACACTCAGTATTAACCATCACAGGGGGCCGCTAACTTGGCTGTATGAGAGATGTGGCTCTCTCTATCTTTTCAAATAATTCAACTTGTCCAATTCTGAGATCTCTTATACCTAGAGTAGCGTGGAAAACATGCCACCCTCCCTTGCTAGCCTCAGGACATTCTAAGGTCCGCTACCACTTTTTTGCACCACCTTGGGGCTCAGAGGATCTCTATGAGGTCCCTTACTTGCTTTGAGTCACCTCGCAGTTGTCCCTACTCTGGTATTTTATTTCTCCTGAGTTCTCAGGAATAAAAGGAGGAACTTTGATCTTTGGCTTTGAAAATCAACATTTACCTTTGTGGTCATCCTCCTTCTATGCTGTGCTACCCCTTCCCAAAAGCAGTAAGCAGGGCATTCCCCAGATGACCTGATGGGAGTGAAAGGAGGAAAGGGATAGGAATATCCTGGCACAGGGAGAAGACAGCCTCAGAAAATCTTTGAATGAAGCCCTGCGCAGGCTTCAGTCTGCTGCTTCAGTTTAATCAAGTCAATGCAAGTCAGGGTCCAGAATGGCATGGGGCAGCTTGCTGGAAATGTGTGCCCTCCCAGAGCTCTTACAGAAATGAGATTGTGATTTTAATCTTGATTGTCCACAGAATCTCTGATATGCAGCAGTATGAAGTCATTGTCTCCCTGGGAAGACAGCGAGAGAGTTAAAAGGAAGGAGCGCATCAGTCATTCTTACAGGATGCCATGAAAGTATCCCTATAGGGCTGTGCTGGGCTGGACCTCACTTTGCAGGGTTTAGGGAGACATGGGGTAGTGCTACCTCCAAGGTGCTATTAGCTGAGACTAGAGCCTGTGTCACAGGGTATTAGAGGGAGATGAATCTGAATCGGAGTTCATAACAGAGTTGTGCTAAGACCAAAGGAAAATCAGTTATCCTGAGACTGTCCCTATTTAAAATTTTGATATTTTGTCCATCATAGATTTTTTTTTTTTTTAACATAAATTTTGATTTTGGGTACCCTTGTAAATTTGACACCATAGGTGAAGCCCTTACTCACTCCACCCTAGTCCCAGCCCTGGATCTAATCTAGCTCCTTACATCTTTAGATGAGGAAATTAAGGCATGGAGAGCACAAAAGGGTTTGCCCGGCATGACATAGGTAATTAATGAGAACATGAATTCAAGTTTATTTTCAGCCTTTCTTTCCCGCTTCCTACGTCATCATACTGCTCCTTCACTTGCTAGTTTTTTTTTAAAAAGAAGATGGAAGGAAAAATTTCCAGAAGTCTGGAGAAAGTTTCCTTCTCATCAAGGTTAAGGCCTATAGCGAGGGGTGAGGTGGGAGCAAGGTGAGGTGACAGATGTGCACGGGAGGGAAGAGCCCAGGAGCTTGAAGCGAGTTGCACGGCACGGGTCCCAGTAGAGCCTGCTTTCTCTATAGCTACAGGTTATCTCTTCTAAGGTAGGTCAAGTAGAGTCTTTAAATGGCTGCTTCTTCAGACTTATAGCTATTTTAATTTAACTCCAAGTGCTCAGAGGAATGCTTTTATTTAACTTCAATAGAGTATAGCTTTATTAAAGTCAAATAAGAAATAGGAAAAAAAATGAACCCACAGAAAATATGCCAATGGAAATTCTTATTTGAGAAATGTCCAGATATTATATGTCTTATATTTTAATTTATTTCTTGAGCATTGAATGAAATTTTAGGCCCACCTGAGAAGCAAAATAAGATTAGTCTGCTGAACAATAGGTAACCAGGTTTAAAAAAAAAAAAAAAAAGACAGCAAAATTTGCAGAGATAAAAGTTTAATTATGTCCTAGTTGCTTGCTGAGATCTGGAAATCAATGTAGTTATTTCAATATAATTCTTGGTGGGCTATCAAATGACATGAGGGATCTTTGTACCCCTTCTCTTAAAATATAGCCACCATAAAATAATTAACAATAATGGAGTTGACATTAGATTAATGTAGCTAACCTCAGGTTGGTAGTGGAATTGCTTTTTGAATGAAAGAGAAAAAAAAAATTAAGAGCAGACCTCTGTGTGAGTGAAATCGCAAGGAACGTGCCTGGAACTCAGAAGATATTTTATCCTTTGTCTCAATGTGAAATAAAATTCTAAAATCTGCTTAAGACTTTCTTTTAGAAAAAATTTATGGAAAATATCTTAAGTGAAAACACATGGGTGGTAGAAATTGATCACTTTAGTATATTTTAGATTGCAACTAAAATATTTAATATACCATGTTGCAAAAACCGATCAGCACAATTTTCTCTTTTTAATGGGGCTGTGGGGATGGTGGTGTCATGGGATTTTTGAGATAGATTTGAATTTTTTGGGGCCACTTAGCAGCTGTGTGACTGAGCCTTAGAGTTTTCATGTGCATAATTGTGAACACAGTAACACAAATTTGTCAATCTTACAATGTTTTTGTATAAACTCCCCAGTTCTCTTTGTCTCTCAATCTACATATGTTAATTTTTGTTATTTGTTAAATATTTATTAAATAATAATATTTTGGTAGATTTTTAGAAGTTAAAAAAACCTGCTGAGCTACTCTTTAATGGATCCAAATATTCTGCTGAATATCATGTACCTGGGTTCATGAGACTAAGAAAGATCATTTTATTTAAAAAAATAATAATAAAGAGAAAAAAGTCTTTGGAAACTTGTTTTTTTAAGTTTTATTTATTTTATTTATTTTTTATAGAGATGTGGGTCTCACTTTGTTGCTCAAACTGGTCCTGGCTTCAGGTGATCCTTTTGCCTTGGCCTCCCCAAATGCTGAGATCACAGGCATGAGCCATCATGCCCAGCCCTTTCAAAATTTTCTGCCTACGCTTGGTATAGCTCATTGTAGGGGTTAGACTCAATCAGTGAGCATTCTGCCTGTGAGCTGGGTCTCAGTATTGAATTTTCTTATTTAAGTCCCATGCAGATACCAAGTATCTCCACTGATATTATCCTGTTATTGACCTGCAATTTAATACCTTGTTTCCTGAACGTTATGAAATCAGATTCTATTGTAACCATTATGGAGCCAGTTGCTTTAGCTTCAATACCCAAGAAGCTTTCTAAGGACCCCAAAACGTTGTGGGGATGTCGTTATTAGAAATTCCTTACTCAGGTCCCTTTGCTTGGGAATACTTTGGACTTCTGGTTCCAACAAAAGTCTGAATCTGACTTTCTGTATGTCATTAGCAACTTGGTTAAATCATTTAAATGTGCATCATTTGACAAAAAAAGGAAGCTTCCATGATGTTAAAAAGAAAACAATAATGCCACCAAAAAACCTTGGGCTAGGCATATGGAACCAACAGATACATGGGATAGCTTTAAATCATCAGTCCCCGAATTGATTCATGGATCTAAGAAATATTTCTTAAGAACCAACTATAACGCCAAGCACTGTACTAGATGATGGATATAGTTGTGAGTAAAAATTAAAGACACAATCCTTGCCCTCAGAGAGTGTTCAATGTAGCAAAGAAGATAGATTTTAGTCAAATAATCACACAAATGAACAGGAAATAAAGAATTTCCTGAGAGCTGCCAGGGAGAGGTTTAAGGTGACTTAAGAGTAAACAGTAGGGAAAGTTGTCTAGACACAGATGCTGACAGAGGCTCCTTAAAGAAGGCGCACGTGAACCGAGATCTGAAAGATTTGTAATTGCAAAAAGAAAGAAAGGCACAGGAAGTGGGGAGGGGCAGAAGGATTCCAGTGGAGGGAACGACCAGTAGCAAAGCCCCGTGGCAGAGGTTGTTTGGGGGTCTTAGGGGGCTGGAGAGCAGATCGACGTGGCTGGAGCCTGCTGCAAGGTGACCATGTAGGAGCAGATAGCAGCCAGACCATGCAGATCTTGGTAGCCATACTAAGAGTTTTTGTCTTTATTCTAAGGGCAAGGAGAATCATTGAAATGGTTTAACCTGGCTTGTGTGCATGTGTGGAGGGCGCTGTGTGAGTGTGGATGTGACAAGATCTGATTTGCAGTTGAAAAAGATGAGTGTGGTTGAAATATGAACAGAAGATTGAAGGTGAGCTTGTCAATGAGTGGAGATGCTTTGAAAGGACCTTATAGTTGTCTAGGAAAGAGCTGATGGTGGTTGAGATTAAGGTGAGGGTGGCAGAGGTGGGGCAAGGTAGAAGGTTTTAAAAGATACTTAGGAAGTAACTTGGTAAGACTCAGTGCAAGGATAGGCTGTACCTTGGAATTTCTTCTGATAGTTTTGGGAAAGCCCATCTTATTTATAGTGATTTTTAATTTTTGATCTTTTCAAAATGAATTAATTTATTTAGGTGTTGATGCATACCTACAAGAGTTAGGGAGTGCGTGAGGCACTGGAGAATTTCATGAGAATTTCAGGAATGTGCCTGCCCTCATGGGCTCACAGCTGGATGGTGGGATCACTTTCTTTGTAAGGGCACTATATTCTGATTTCTGTACTAAGTTTTTTTGTATGTTTCTCTCAAACTATGCCTTAGAATGCCATGGCGACAATTAGGCATTGCAACATTTGTCATCATGGATTGTGTTGAGCAGCTGAAATCTGTTTCACAAACAGATAACCAAGGTTCATGCAGTATTTTCATTTGTGAGTTTCTGTCTTGCTCTCATACCTTCATTGGTATTCACATGTACTGAAACTTCCCTGTTGTCTAAAAAGTATGGCCATCTCATCTGTTTCTTTTGAAAATGTGGTTTTGGTTGCTCAAGCTTTATCTATTTCCAGTCGTACTTGCAGAGGCTCTAGCAATGGCGGAGGGACTGGATGCAGCACCGTGGATGCAGTGCATTGGGAAACAGATGATACATTGAAAGGTGTAGCAGGAAATCCTCACCAAACCACTTTCAGAATTTAACCTCCCACAGAGAAGTTCTGATACACGAAGGATGGATTGTACTGGCTGTTTGAGGGAGAAAAGTTGTCTTTCTAATAGCTGCTTCAAAACATTTCCCCTTTGACTGCTATGGAGTCTTCGTTTTTAAAAACAGAAGAAAGCTAAAAGTAGAGAGGAATAGAAAATGAAGAACAAAAGGCATTTTCTTAAGCTAGTTGCTAAGCACAGTGGGCATTGTAATACCTGTCTATCTCCTTATTACCTTACACATCTTATGATCTTTATTTCTATTTAGTAGAATAAAAAGTTAGACCTCAAATGTATCTCTATTGGATGCAGAATGATTTTCTCACACTACCCTTTCATCTGATCTCTTTTATATAGACACATTTAATTCTTATTTATTCTGATCTTTAAAATCTTAATTTTGAAAAAATATCACTGCCATGGGGGGGTTGACTTCTCTGGGTTCGCGTGCAGAAAAACTCCTTCTGCCTTTGATGCCTTCTATTTCTCCCACTTGATCTCTCACTGATGGTGATTCTGAGTCACATGCTGATTGTTCAGATCCTGGATGCGAAGGCCCCAGACATTCTGATTCATTTGACTGAAGATTAGGCTGAGGAATCTGATTTGTGTATAATATCCCAGGTTACTCTCTTGCAGGGTATCTTTGGACCGCCTTTTTGGGAAACATTGCTTTAATGAAAGGAGCATCTTTTCAATAAGGGAAGTCTGTATATATAGCAAATCTACACCCTAGTTTTCAAAGCTCTTGAGCAATGCATCACTGGGGCAGAGCATTGTATGCAAATGTATACTCCCTCTCTTTCCCCACATACCCCTGCATCTACAATATATCCAGGTTGAAATGCCATTCTTAGTTTTCAAACATTCTTATCAAAAAAGTTTTCTCTTTCTGTTTCTGTGTACCCTATTATAAGACAAAAATATATAAATCTCAGTATTCACTTAATAACTTAAAAAGATGAGAACGTTAAACCCAGAATTGCGTCTTCAGATTGCTCAGCCCGTTACTAATTTTTGTACCATCAGTGATGTAGAGTCCCCACTGTTATCTTTTCTATTTGAGAGATCTGTCACAGAACTGTCACATCCCAGCCCTGCATTTTGCCAAACTTTCTTTAAAAATATGTTAAGTGGATGAACATCTCTATGACAAATTTAGACTGTGTTTACATAATATCCTAAGCCATCATCCAGTATGAACTTAAGTCCCACTGACCACCATGCAGTGGTAATCCGTTTTGTACAATGATCACTCACATGCAAAGACCAAAGTAATCATCATTTCCTTTTGGAATATGCTATAGGGCCTTACTCTTGCGAGACACCTGAGAATCTCAGATACTGTAAAATGAAGGTGCCATTTGCAACAGCACAGGAATACTTTCTCTGTTCTTGCTATTGTTACCTACGAGAGTTAATTGTTTCCAGGTGCATCTTGAAGCACTGATTAAAACAGCCTCATATGGGTTGTAATTGATGAACTGGAATGGCATCTTCAACCTCTGTATCCTGTGAGCAGTTGGAATAAACTGGCACGCTTCACCCACTCACACATGCTGTGGTTTCAGAAGGCTTTTAAAAGGAAGATTTTCTAAAATGATTTTCTAAGATACAGCACCAAATAGTCGGGTAAGATGGGATGACATGAATAAAGTGATTGTCTTAGAAGTACTCCAGAAAAAAAAAAGAGTTTCTTGTGGGGGAGGGGGTGAAGGTCCTTGGATGTGTTGCAGGTGAGTTGTTGTATCGTTGTTTGTTTTGGTTAGTTAACTAAGAGAGTCTTGGCTCAGTGGTTGCTGAATTCAGACTTCTTGGTGATGATGAGATTTGGAATATTTTTGTGGAATTTGAAAAATGGAACTGTAAGCCATTCATGAGTATTTCCATGTTATTACTATGGGAGAGTATATTTGTCAGAATACGGAACCCTAGCTGCTAAAAGATCAACCTCCAAATCTTAGTGACTTTTCACAATCAAGAGTTATTCCACCCTCCTGTAATAGTTTGCTGTAGACTGGGTAGCTTTTCTGGGAAGCTCTCCCCTAAAAGAAGGCTCAGAAATCCAGGTCCCTTCTAACCTGTCTTGCTGCCACCTTAAGCACACAGCCTTCCTGGATGCAGAGGGAGCCACGCTTGTATGGACAGTCTGTGAGATGTCTTCTGCAAGGCCTGGAAGGGACCCATGTTCCACTGGCTGGAACTCAGTCCTGGAGACCCAGCCTATCTTCCAGGGAGGCTGGGAAGCATGTTCTTCTTGGGCACTCACTCAGAACCAGTAAGATTGGTAGCATGCAGTCAGTTCCTCCTGAGGAGAACAGGCAAGTTCCATAGTGTAATACCTCCAGTGGCTGTGGCTGTGTTTTAATTGGAAACAAAGAAATTCAGTTTAAAGTAAAGAGTTTGGGGCCAGGTGCGGTGGCTCAAGCCTGTAATCCCAGCACTTTGGGAGGCCTAGACCGGCGGATCACGAGGTCAGGAGATCAAGACCATCCTGGCTAACACGGTGAAACCCTATCTCTACTAAAAAAATACAAAAACTAGCCCGGCGACGTGGTGGGCGCCTGTAGTCCCAGCTACTCGGGTGGCTGAGGCAGGAGAATGGAGTGAACCCGGGAGGCGGAGCTTGCAGTGAGCCGAGATCACGCCACTGCATTCCAGCCTGGGCGACAGAGCGAGACTCTGTCTCAAAAACAAACAAACAAACAAGCAAACAAACAAACAAAAAAAGTTTGGATTCTGCTTTGGGGAAGAAGGCCTTTAGAGCTTTGTGGATTTGAGCTCTCACTCTTATTCTACCACTTATTCCTATGTGATGTTGGATAAGTTTATAAAATGAGAATAATATCAATATTTAGTTCATAGGATTGGTATGAGAATTAAATGAGCCAATGCTCAGAAGTTGCATGTGTGTGCTCAATATATGTTAACAATTATCATTGTTATTATTATTAGAAGTTGTTTATTTCCCTGGTTGATATGGTTTGACTCTGTGTCCCCACCCAAATCTCATGTTGTCACTCCCATAATTCCCACGTGTTGTGGGAGGGACCCAGTGGAAGAGGACTGAATCATGGGGATGGGTCTTCCCCGTGCTGTTCTCACGATAGTGAATGGGTCTCATGAGATCTGATGGTTTTAGAAACGGGAGTTTCTCTGTGCAAGCTCTCTCTTTGCCTGCTGCCATCCATGTAAGATGTGACTTGCTCCTCCTTGCCTTCTGCCACAATTGTGAGGTCTCTGCCACGTGGAACTGTAAGTCCATTAAACCTCTTTCTCTTGTAAATTGCCCAGTCTCATGTATGTCTTTATCAACAGCATGAGAACAGAATAATACACTGGTGATCTGAAAGGAAAAGCATTTATATAGCAGTGGCTTTCAATGGTGCCTGACTACCCAGCAGAGTCACTGGTGAGATGTTTTTGAAGTACACATGGGGGCAGGAGGGAAGAGAGGTGAACACTCCAGATGTGATGAATCCCAACTTCCCTCCATCTGCGTGTTAACAAAACCATGCAAGCTGAGCTGCTGCCCAGCCACAGGTAGAAACCACTGGACTGCACCTCATACAAGGTGGCTAATCCCTTCAAGTCTTGGGATTCCCAAGGCTTGAAGGATATTTGTGAAAGAGACTACTTCATGTAAGTCTTCAAGGTGAGTCAGAGGTCAGAAGACTGGAGAATTTCATAGCAGAGAGGGGGTCCAGTGTCCAGCACTAGAAGTCATTCAGAATGTTAGGAAACTCTCAATCTGAGTGATTAATGTGTGATAGATGCATAGGGTGACCTGGGCACTCCTGCTATTGGTTTCTCAGATCTTCCTAAGAGCTTCTTTTTAGTCCTCTTATCAGCCCTACCTCCTGATCCAACTCCATCTAGCCTAAAGCCATTTGCCTAGGAGAGAGGTACATAGTTGGAGAGAATTAACCATTCTAAGAAAGAGGAGGGAAGCCTTCCTTTTTTTTTCCTACAGGATAATGGGCATAGTTCCACATGCCCTGGTTCTCACAAGTCATCTTTCTTCTTATGAAACATAAAAAAGCTCATGCCTTTAAAGACCCCCAGACCCACTGATGGCATCCTGAGGGCCTTTCTTTTCTTTTCTTTTGCTCAATCCTCCTCTGATAGAAAACCCTGAGAGCATTTCAGCAGTGAAACTAAAAGAAGTCATCTATCAGGATGGACTAAGTTATGCTGCAGTAACAAGCAATCCCTGAAACTCAGTGGCTAATTACAAGGGCGATTTCTTGCTCTTGTCACATGGCCCTCAAGGTTGGTAGAGAGCTCTGTTCCCTGCGGTTCTTTCTCCAGGATCCAGACTGAAAGATCAGTCACTGACAGGAAGATGGCATCACTTTGAAAAGAGAATGCTGGGCATGTCTAGTATGGGCAAGTAAAGACTGGCTTGGAGGGCGTGTGTGTCCCAACACATTGGTGGGTCAGGAAGCTAGGTTTTTTTGTTTTGTTTTTGTTTTTTTTGGTACCCAGAGTGAGAGAACTGGCTATAGCTGAGGAGAACTGGCTTCCACAGAGATTCAAAGGTCAAAACAAGTTTGATTTTCAAACACCTGCCTAAGAATGTATTAATATCTGAGTAGAAAGAAAAATCATGGTCTTCGTAAGAAAATATGTCACAGAAAGGCCTCCCATTCCAAAGCTACAATGAAAAATTGCTCAAACTTTAGCCTCGGAAGAGGAATTTCTTTTCTAAAGTTCATGAAATTGGGTAAAAGGAGAAATTACTTATGACGGCTTGTTTATTTATCTATTTTATCTGTCTAAAATTTGAGTAGATAATTCTTGCGTTTAAGAACAAATGGGTGGACTTGGGTTTTTGGGTGTTTGATTGTATTTCTGCTCCCTGTGGGTGGGAACTGTTCTCAATTTGTAATTCTCACATCCTGACTGCTGACTGAACTGTGCCTCATGTTTGAATAGTCCATCTATTCATATTGACTGGAATAAGCATGGAATAATGACTGGGCACTGTTTTTTTTTGTTGTTGTTCCTTTTTTTTTCAAGACAAAGTCTCACTCTGTCAACCAGGCTGGAGTGCAATGGTGTGATCTCAGCTCACTGCAACCACTGCCTCCTAGGTTCAAGTGATTCTCCTGCCTTGGCCTCTGGAGTAGCTGAATTTACAGGCATGAGCCACCATGCCTGGATAATTTTTGTATTTTTAGTAGAGACGGCATTCTACCATGTTGGTCAGGCTGGTCTCGAACTCCTGACTCCATGATCCACCTGCCTCAGCCTCCCAAAGTGCTGGGATTACAGGTGTAAGCCACCATGTCCAGCCAAGCACCGGTTTTATAAAACCTTGGCATATCTCCCAAGTATTTCTGAGGAAGTTGTAACCATTTCAAAACAAAATTAATTTCAAATGATTTTCGTTTAAAAAATAACATGACACTTCTGGTAATGTCACAATTTCTAACAGTAAAACTATACCTGTATGGCATTCTTGAGATGATTCTACCCTTAGGATTCTCTTGAACACTAGAATAAAAATTGTATTACATCTTTGGCAAGAGTGTTGTCAATTAGACTCTTGCCTGTATGTAGGCATATCACCACACAAGGTATAATATTAGGTCTTGATCACATAGTATATAGTATTTTCTTGGTTGTCACTTTTCTTACTTGGAAATATTTTTGGAATTGTCCATTGGTGGCAATCTATTTTTATTAATTATTTAGAAAGTTCTATCTAAAAGAAGTGCAGTTCTCAAAGAGAAGGAATGAGAAGTTTTCTTAAGTCCTTCAGTTTGAAAATCATGTCTGAAAATCAGGTTACTTGAATATGAGTTAATTGTAACTCAGTTTAGCATTCAGTTTGTGAGCCAAATTAAACAAATAAAATAATTTTCTTTTTCTTTTTTATTTTATTTTATTTTTTGTTTGAGACGGAGTCTCACTCTGTAGCCCAGGCTTGAGTGCAGTGGCGCGATCTCAACTCACTACAACCTCCGCCTCCCGGGTTCAAGCAACTCTCTTGCCTCAGCGTCCTGAGTAGCTAGGACTACAGGCATGCACCACCATGCCCAACCAATTTTTTAATATTTTTAGTAGAGACAGGGTTTCACCATGTTGGCCAGGCTGGTCTCGGCCTCCTGACCTCAAGCAATCTACCAGCCTTGGCCTCCCAAAGTGCTGGGATTACAGGCATAAGCCACTGTGCCCAGCCAGAAATAATGAAATAATTTTCATTTCAGCAGGTTTTGTTTTGATTTCAGTTCTTCTTGCCTTTCAGTATTTTTAAAGAATATTACTATTCTTATAATATGCCTTTTTGCATTTCATTATATTCCTCTCTCTTAATACAAGATGTTGCTTTCGAAATGCGCCTACTGTTCCCCCAGCACCTAGTCAGACTAATGACTTCTTTCTCCTTCCCTCAAGCATTGGGTTTGTCATGGCCATTGTTAAATATTAGGGACAATTGCCCAGTGACACCGAAGGTGGCCTATCTAGCTTTTGCTCTCTGCTTTGGCCTAGACGGAACAGTGATGCTGAATGGCAGCCCATTAGTCCTTGGAGCCATTGACACAGAGAGAATAGATTGCACAGAAACTAGTTCTTTCTTTTCTTGTCGTTGTTCCCTGACCATAGGCTTTCTCGAGATTAGAAATAACTGGTTCTTTTAAAGAGAATGCCTGCATTAACCAAATATACTCTAAAGATATGTAACAAATGCTACATTTGCAATCATCATAAAGCTGAATGAAAAAAGAAAGACTGCAAACATACTGAAACAATTAAGCAATGTTCCTTCCTAATTTCAGCCTGGGAAGAATATCCTTTGTGCAGCGTAGAGTTGGTAAGACGACATTCTCAGGCCCACTTTTTAGTTAGTTACCAACTTCTAGAAGCCAATGGAAAAATCACAGTCTTTGATGTGTAAAATAACTAAGAAAAGGGGTGTAGAGCCTTATAAAATACCCGAGCTTAATCTGGACCAGCCAGGAGCAAGACTTGAAATCCTCTTACTGAGGAAAATGAAGGGAAGCACACTTGCCTTTTGAGGCACAAAATAAAAGAAACCTATAAAATTTGTGTGGCACAGTGTCCCAGAAATCAATTATGTAATTTTGTACAATCATATCAGGTAGAGTATCAACCCATTACTGAAACTCAGAGCTTTCAAACCTAATGGAGACTATTTGACATTCCTAGGCGAGCTGCCAAAGGCCCGTTTCCAATTGCTACATGACAATTATTGACACAGACATGCACAGGCAGGGAAGGGTTTTCAAGGAAATAATGTCAATAATTTTCTACTGTGTTTTAAGCTAAAAATCAGTAGAAGGTGAGTGACTAGAATCCTTATGGAATCCATATCTACACATCCCTTGGGTCTTGGAAAAGAAATCTTTACTGTGCAGAATAGCAATGGCAGTAATAGAGAAAGTGAATATCCACATGAAATTTAATTAGGTTGGAAATGGAGAGTTGAGCTGTACGTGCTGGAAGTGTTCAGAATTGTACTAAACTACTATCCCTAGGTATCGAAGACTACACCCCTCAAGTTCCTCTTTACTCCATCCACTCTGCTTATCATGGCCAGGCTGATCTTTTTTTTTTTTTTTTGAGATGGAGTTTCACTCTGTCGCCCAGGCTGGAGTGCAGTGGTGCGATCTCGGCTCACTGCAAGCTGCACCTCCCGAGTTCACGCCATTCTCCTGCCTTAGCCTCCTGAGCAGCTGGGACTACAGGTGCCCGCCACCTTGCCCGGCTAATTTTTTATATTTTCAGTAGAGACGGGGTTTCACTGTGTCAGTCAGGATGGTCTCGATCTCCTGACCTTGTGATCCACCCACCTCAGCCTCCCAAAGTGCTGGGATTATAGGCGTGAGCCACTGTGCCCAGTCGTCCAGGCTGATCTTTTATGACTTGGATCCCATCTGGCTACTCTCTGCTTTGGCACTCACAATGGTAACCTTCTGTTCACTCTTCAGCCCATGTCCTAGTGTTTGGGTCTGTTCCTTTATGTGGTCTTACCTGCCATTGTTCCCAATGAATCGCTCCCCAAATTCAGACTGTTCTTCTGAATTCATCTCATATCTAATGAGCTTATTCTCTCTTCTATGCTGACTCTCATCCTCTCCCCTGGTTCTGAAATATCTCCTCCTCCATGTACTCCATTTACCAGACTAATTCTGTTTACTTTTTGAAGTAGTGCTTGAATCTAGTTGCCTCATATTACTCACAGAAGCTCTTGTTTACTGAGGGTCCATTAAGGCTCAGGGCTGTAATAAGGGTGATTTATATGTTACATCTATATTTTTGATACATCTGTCTTTCTCTGGTAGGTGCATAAAGAAACTGATGCAGGCCATAAACAGGGAGTTGTTTTCTGCCCACAGATGAAGTATGTTTCTTATTGTGAAATCAAATGACATTCTTTTTTCTTAGAGACAAACGTAATAAACATGCGTGATAGGCACTACTGTTCCCACTTTAGAGGCAAAGAAACTGATGTTCAGAGGTATCGAGGTTCTTGTGTAAATTCATTGAGGTAATCAAATAGAGATTCAAATACAGGCTTCTCTGACCCTAGAACCCATGTGAGGTTGTGCAGGATTCTCTGTTTCCAGCATCCAATCATCTCTCTTTCTCTGAAGTTTCCTGACACTTAAGGAGTAGTGGTGATGGCAACAGCTAGAATGTGCTGCGAGTGACTTAACATGTGGCTAACACTGCTCCCTTCTTCCCATCCCTGATCTCCACTGGCTCTCACAACAATTCCAACAAGTTCTCACTGTTTTTCGGATGAAGAAACTGAGACACAGAGAATTTAACTAGTTTGCCCAAAGCCAAGCAGCTCGTAAGGAACAGAGTTGGGGTGTACACCTGGGTCTTCCCGACTCCACAGCTTGTACTCTTAACCCTCTAGTCTTCAGCCTCCCACACAATCCTACCTTCTGGTTGTTGTTCCATGGTCCTGCCTCTACAACTGGGCTTCTCAAGGCTGGGAACACCCTCCTCTATTTTCCCCACATCCCCACAGTCAGAATTATGTGATGAAAAACCTGCTTTTAGGCATACATTATTTTCCTATTGAGGCTGCCGTGGAGATCTGGGGTTGGCTTTGTTGGACCATGATGTCCCTTCATGGACCTAAACTCAAGAAGATGCACATTTCCTTCAGTCCAGACCCAGGATCCAAGCATCTTTTTGTGCACTGGTTATGGCAGAGGGTAAAAAGAGGTTAACACCTTCCTGTGTCCAAGAGAGATAGACAAGCTGGCCCAGGCTGAAGATGAGGAAAATCACCACCAAGAGTCATCACAAGCCAGGCTCAAGGGTCTCATAAGCCGTGCTTGGTACCATGTGTGGTCCATCTAGGAAGCTGGGCCCATCAGAGGCAGAACTAGCAGTGTTCAGAGCAGGAGGTCTTTGTAAAAACACCTCCTCAAAATGATCAGGAAAGAAAGCAATGTGACTTCTTCTTGTACTTTGCATAAGAAGTCAAACGAAATCGGTTTCTGACTATTATGGAAAACTGCTTTGGGGCATGTGGTAGGGACCACCCAGACGAGGCCCTCCAAGACCTTGTTGTCTAGGGTGATTTATTCCTTTTATTTAGGGATCCAGACAATTAATCATTTATGTATGTGATGATAGGCTTTTGGCTGTTAGACCAGATGCTGTGTTACTCTATGAGATGAATAATAGTGGAGAACTATATAACTTATCTATTTTACTTTTTATCTTGGCTTCCAGGAAATGTAGAACTCAATTTGATACTCAATTTCAATGATTACACATAGACTAGGTTTTTGGTACATCCACCTTTCTCTCTTAGATACCTAAATAATTTGATACATGCAATAAACAGGGAGCTGTTTTCTACCCACAGTATGCTTCTTATTGTGCAATTAAATGACCTTTTTTTATCCTTAAAAGATTGAGTTCTGCCAGCTCATGGAACATGCTTTTTCATCGATGATTTCCAGAAGAGAGAAAAAAACCAAGGACCTTCTTGGACAAGTTTTGTTCAATTACATCTTTTATCCTGTTGCATAATTTGTAAAATTTAAGACACATTTAAATTGAATCTAGTGATCTGTATATAGTGGGAATTCCAGCCTGAGCCTACCTGGGGCTTCAGATCTCTTCAAACCTGCTCCATGGATGATCACTTGAGCCAGGGGAGGCCCAGGCTGCAGTGAGCCATGATTGCACCACTGCACTCCAGCCTGGGTGACAGAGGAGACCTGCCTCAACAAAACAAAACAAAACAAAACAAACCTCCATGGGTTGGTGGGGGTGCTGCTAGAAGCTGATTTCCAGGAGGAGTTGTAGTTTGGCAGAGAATACCTGGGGTCAAGAGGAAGCGGGAGGATGTCTGTGTCTAAAATTGGTCCTTATTGTAGCCTAGTGGGTTTGTTTTCCAGACTGGAGTTTAAGGGCTGTTTCAATGAGGGACTTTATGATACACAAAGAGGCGAACAGTGTTGGTGTTTATGGATGAGTGGTACCGGAGGTTGAAGGAGGGGCACTTCCCAAGAATGGATCTCAGTGTAGTCTTGGTTCCTTGAAGACCAAGGACCTTCAATTCAGACACTGTGGACACACACAGAGAGGCAAGAGAGAGAAGTCTTTTCAGGGGAAGCAGACATTGACAAAGAAGATCTGAGCAGCTACCATCATGACTGAGGAAAACACCTGAATGACGTCTGGGATGTTGAGTACAAATAAGGGTGGTTGTGAGACAGACAACAGGACTCCAGAAAACCCAGGTGAGGACTTGGAGAGGGGTGGGAGGTGCTGTAGTAGACAGATGCATATGTATGGCTCCTACATCAAGTTAGTACTTTATTCATTCTTGTTTTTATTAATAATGTGACTGTATTAACATCCACTGGCTGCTGAAGCTTGGGACAACCAGGGTGACACCCGTCTTGTACGAAACCGTGGAGAGGCTAGCGCCTGCGGGGACAGGATCTTGGCTTGTCTCTCTCACTCCGTGTGTGCTCTCTAGAGCTTGCATGGCTCTCATGACCTGAGCACAGATGAGTCACTGGACTAGTTACCTCGCCTGTAAAATGAGAGATCTGGACCGCATCGTCTCTAAGAACATTTCCATTTTAAAAATTCTAAGATTCCATTTTTTGGTACAAACTAGGATGCCAGAAATACATGAAGATGAAACAAAGGGAGTGTATGAGTCAGTTTGGCCTGCTATAGCAGAATATCATGGACTGGCTGGCTTAAACAACAAATATTGCTTTTTTTTTTCTTTTTCTTTTCTTTTCCTTTTTTTTTTTTTTTTTTTTTGAGACAGAATCTCGCTCCGTCGACCAGGCTGGAGTGCTATGGCACAATCTTGGCTCATTGCAACCTCCGCCTCCTGGTTCAAGCGATTCTCCTGCCTCAGCCTCCTGAGTAGCTGGGGTTATAGGCATGTGCCACTATGCCCCACTAATTTTTGTATCTTCAGTAGAGACAGGGTTTCACTGTGTTGGCCAGGCTAGTCTCAAACTCCCGACCTCAAGTAATCCACCTGCCTTGGCTTCCCAAAGTGCTGATATTACAGGCATGAGCCACCGCGTCCAGCCACCAACATTTTTTTCTTATAGTTCTGGAGGCTAGGAAGTCCAAGATCGAGGCTCCAGTGGATTTGGTGTCTGGTGAGGGCCCCCTTTCTGGTATGTAGATGGATGTCTCGTCCTGTCCTCACATGGCTGAAGAGAAACAATGATCTCTGTTGTGTCTCTTCTAACAAAGACTCTAATCCCACCATGAGGGCTTCACCCTAATGACCCAGTCATCTCCAAAGGCCTCACCTCCTGATACTCTCACATTGGGGATTAGGATTTTAACATGTGAATTTTGGGAGAGAGACACCAGCATTCAATCTATAACAGGAAACAAACAAACGAGTTGGAAATCGAGGCTACTGGTGTGTAGGGGCAGAGAACAGACTGAGTTTTGAGTCCTCAATTCACCACAGGGACCCTTTAACCTTGAATGGGTTAGTTAACACTCTGCTCAGCTTCTCAAGCTTACATCCTGAGTACCAATCCTTGCCTCAAACACTTATTGTAAGGATTACGTACGTGTGTGAATGCGTGAGTTCAAACCTCCAGTTGTGTGCTGGTCGTGGTGTATGTATGCAGTGAGGGGTGTGTGTGCTTTTGACTGATGACCACGCACCAGCTTTCTAGACCACACATGCCTCTAGGACCTGGGGATGCTGGAGGCTCTTAGCTGTTAGAAACAGAATGGAAAGGCACGGTCCTTCTTTGAGTCAGAAAACCTGGGTTTGAGAATTACCTCTGTAGTTTACCACCGGAGATACGGAATAGTTCAGGGTCTGTCTTCTTCATCTGTAAAATAAAGCACTTAGATTCTATATATAAGCTTCAACATATTTTTCTAAGTTGTATGATTCTAAGATCTGTAAGCTACTAACCTCTTTGATGGAGGAGGCTTTCTTTCTTTTTATTTTTTTGAGATGGAGTTCGTTCTTGTTGACCAGGCTAGAGTGCAATGGTGTGATCTTGGCTCACTGTAACCTCCACCTCCCAGGTTCAAGCAATTCTCCTGCCTCAGCCTCCCAAGTAGCTGGGATTATAGGCATCCCCCACCATGCCTGCCTCATTTTTGTATTTTTAGTAGAGATGGGTTTTCACCATGTTGGCCAGGCTGATCTCAACTCCTGACCTCAGGTGAGCCAGCCGCCTTGGCCTCCTAAAGTGCTGGGATTACAGGCGTGAGCCACCACACCTGGCCAGGAGCTTTTCTTTCTAATCTTTCTACTTCCCACTACCTCTTGCACATAGTAGGTGTGGTCAATACTAAATAAATGACCAATGAGATGGCTCTGGTAATTTAATTCTGCTACCTTCAAAAGAGGAAGAAAACTTCACTTAGAACTGAGGGACGCAAAACCTTAATTATCTGAGTGATGAGCTATCTGAGTCATGCTGTTTCAAAGATTCAGGCTTGTGGCCTAAACTGATAACAAATTCTTTCCATTACGAAATTGCTGTCTCTGGTGAGCCTGACTTTTGAGGCAGACAATGCAGACACCGGCAGAGCGATCGGGTCCGCTCATAAAATGATTGCAGCCAGATCGGACCATTCAAACAAAAGCCCAGCACACCCCAGTGATACCAATAGAATAGCTAAGACCCGCAGCCCGGTGGGAGGCTGGAGAAGAGCATAGCTAGACATTTCCTTGGTGTATGCCTGAGTCTCTCTAATTCAAGGTTCAGAAAATTCAATTCAATCTAATTCAAATTTCCTACATGACGATTTTTGAGTAACTGTTCACCTGTAAGCACCTAGCTGAAGCATGAGGGTGTCTACATGAAGGGAATCTCACTGTTGAGAACAGTCTCTATGCTTAAGTGGTAATTCACAATCCAACAGATACACAAAATGTCACTGTCTCCCTGGCATATAAGAATGAGTTGGATATGACAGAGCCTGAGACCCTTGCTTTTTTTTTTTTTTTAAATCTGCTTTTGGGAAATGTGCTGGTCAGGCTCCAGCGGGAGAGTAGAATCTGGAGAGAGATGAGTGGGGGTGGTTTAGAGGGAGAGGCGACTATGGGAGAGGTGGAAAGAGAGGAGGGAGAAAAAGCACCCTTTGTAGCATTGTCTCCTGGTCTTCTTTCTGGATGACATTCTTCTGGTCTTTTCTCCTCTAGAGTGATTTTTCAAGGCTGCTTTTATCTAGCTGTCCAGGTTTTTTCTTCTCTTTTGGAATGGGAGGGAGGAAAGAGGCTTTTCTCTTCCCCATCCAGAGCCTAGTGACTCCTTTTCTCCTGGTGCAGTGACAGGGCTCCCAGCCCATCATGGAGCCTGGGCTTTGCCAGGGACGCTTTGGGATTTAGTAAGTTTCTATCATGCGAATGTACAGATGCCACAGACCCAGAAGAGTTATGCGTCTCTGGTTGGTTGTTTTTATTTTTTTATTTTTCATATCACTGGGGAAAAGTGCACCTTCAAGGTTTCGTCCAAAGCCAAGAATTGTTGCTATTGACTTTTATCCACTCCTAAGCACTGCTTTTCTTTCAGGCTTCATCAAAGGCATAATCCTTCATTCAGAATCTTTTTCATCACTTTAAATAGTCCTCCTGCCTTTGTTGAAGTTTTCTGCCTTTAGAGAGACGAGGTCAGATCTGCTCCAACAGTGGAAATAAAATGGGGGAGGAGAACTAACTGTAACCTTTGTGCTTAAAACTTGAAGATGGTGTACAATTTTTTTTTTTTCTAAAAGAGAGCTACTGTTTGACTATTCGGCTCTCTTAAGACGCATCTGAAAAAAATACTATATTTTAAATAGAAAATGTTGAGAAAAAGTCTGTGCTAACATATATATTTCAACAAAGTTTTTAGAGAGAAAAAATGATCTCCAAATTGTTTGAGAGAGTCAGCCTGGTCCTATTATATCTGTGTAGCAGCAGGGTATAACAAAGCTAAAGATTTAAGGCAATTTTGACACCTTAAAGCAGAACTGCACAGGCTTTTAAACCCAAAGAGGATTCAGCCTGCTCACTTATTACTTTCCACATCTTCAAAAGGACAATGTCTCTTTTTTAATCTTTTGGCTTTGCTGTGAAACCATGGGAAGTTATTGACTTTACAGTCACTTTAAGTATACAATCAGGCAGAAAAAGGACATTGGTGCACTTGGGGGCTGCGAGTTCAAATTCTCGTCCCTTTGTGGCACTCTCCTCCCCGCTCAGACAGAATTGAAAAGGGCAGAACAAACAGTGAGGGGCTTCCATAGGTTTTGATGGGGGCCCTCTCATTGAGTCACAGGCACCTGAAGCCGTTTGGCTAAAGACAGGCTCCTTTCTCATTTCTGTTGTTATTTTTTAATTTGACAGCTCCCAGGGTTCCTTCGGATGGTGTGCTCAGAAATGCCATACTTTCTTGTAGCCCCTGCAAGCTAAAATAATGAACAAGCAATTAAATCTCATGCTTGAGGGCCTGTGTTGATTGCTTGCCGGAAAGGGGCACAGCCCAGCCTTGTTCATTGCCTGTGGGGCACAGGGCCTGGCTGGTTCCCTTGGAGGGGAAACACCTGCTGCCAGGCTGTGTCAGGGGAGGACTGCAGGGGCGCTTGGGTACTAGAGGCAAGGGACTTGATGGGAAACAAAGGTCCACCAAGTCACCTGTATCCAAAATGGGTGCTGGCTGATGTTGTCCTCCTAAGGTCTTGTCAAGATTGTTATTTGTTAGCAGAGCACGATTGGCTGTGACTCCACTTCTTCTTCTTTATTATCTTCTGACAAATTAATGTGTGCTAGGAGCATGGTTTGCTCTTTATTTTTTATTAAATAGGTATTCTTGGTTTTGGCTAAAGAGTGGGTTTGTTTAGCTAGTTGCTGGGAGGCTAACTTTTGTCTTCTTGAGTTTCCTATGCAAGCTACTCAATTTTGGAGAGGAGGTGTCAGAGATAATGATATGATAACTTTCCCAAAGTTACAAAACCAGTATGTGGTAGAGCCACAAATGGATCTGAGTAGTTTGACTGGGGAATGAGGGCTCTTAACCATGTTTCTGGCTCACCTCAATATTAATTAATTTAAAAAGTAATTAATAACTTAATAAATCACTTTTTAATAACTCACTATGTACATATTGAAATTCTACTGGGGCTTGCTACTGGGAATTCATGGATAAGCAATATATAGCTATGTCCTGCCGTACTGGATTATACATTCTTGCATGGGAGACTGCCATTGATGAAAAGGCCCACATTGTCATACAACAGCAAATGCGTTAAATGCCCTGAAAGAAAATCAAGCAGTGAGGTGGGAATGCCCAGAAGATGGTCTCAACTGGGATCAGGGATGATAGACTACCATCCTGAAGATGTGAACTTGAACTGAGGCTGAAGGGGAAGAAAGCAATGTAGTACAGGGACAGGAAAGCCATGGGAGGTAAGGCTGACCGGGAACCAGGGTCAGATCCTGTGGGGTCATGTATGTCTTCCTAAGGATTTAAAAACAGAAACAGGCTCACGCCTGTAATCCCAACACTTTGGGAGGCTGAGGCAGGCGGATCATCTGAGGTCAGGAGTTCGAGATCAGCCTGACCAACATGGTGAAACCTTGTCTCTACTAAAAATACAAAAAAGTTAGCTGGGCATGGTGGTACGTGCCTGTAATCCCCACTTGAGATGCTGAGGCAGGAGAATCTCTTGAACCCAGGAGGCAGAGGTTGCAGTGAGCTATCGTGCCATTGCACTCCAGCCTGGGCAACAAGAGCAAAACTCCATCCCCACCGCCCCCCCCCCCAAAAAAAAACAGATGAGTGGGACTTAATTAAACTAAAAAGCTTCTACACAGCAAAGGAAATAATTAATAGAGTGAAGAGACAACCTGCAGAAAGGGAGAAAGTATTTGCAAACCATACATATGATAAGGGGCTAATATCCAAAATACGTAAGGAAATCAAACAACTCAATACTAAGAAAACAAACGCTAGAATGGATATTATTAAAAAGACAAAAAGTAACAGATGTTGGTGAGGATATGGAGAAAGTGAACTCTTAAACACTGCTGCTGGGCATGTAAATTAGTACAACCTCTGTGCAAAACAGTACGGAGATTTCTTAAAGAACCAAAAATAGAAATACCATTTGATTCAGCAACTCTACTACTGGGCATCTACCCATAGGAAAAGAAATCAATATATTAAAAAGGTACCTGTACTTTTGTGTTTATTGCAGCGCTATTCACAATAGCAAAGATATGGAATCCAACCTAAATATCCTAAATTGGATGAAGACAATGTGGCATACAAACACAATGAAATACTATTCAGCCATAAAAAAGTATGAAATCATGTCTTTTGCAGCAACATGGATGGAACTGAAGGCCATTATCTTGAGCAAATCAACCCGGATACAGAAAGACAGATGTCGCATATTGCCACTCATAAGTGGAAGTGAAAAAATGTGTACAAATGGCCATAGAGATTAGAATGATAGACAATGGAGATTTGGAAGGATGAGGGAGCAGGAGGGGGTGGAGAATGAGAAATTACTTAATGGGTGTGATGTACAATATTTGGATGATGAATATGTAAAAGCCCTGACTTAACCATTATACAATCTATGCATGTAACGAAAGTGTTCTTGAGCCCCATACATTTAGATAAATAAAAAAAAGATTTTAATTTTGACCCTAAGATCAATGCAGAGCTGTGAGAGGACAGAAGCAGGAAATGACATCACAACACCTGTGCATTGAGAAGGGCCCTCCGCTGTGGCATGGCAGTGAGTACAATGGGATGGCTTAGGAAATCGATGAATGTACCTCGGACTGGGGTGGTCCAATTGGATGTAGTTCTGAAGGCATATTTCTGAGCTCTTTAGGAGGGAGAATGGACAGGGCTTGTGATGGCTGGGGTTGGGGTGGCAGGTGAAGGGTCTGGGATGGCTCTTTGGTGTCTGGCTTACACAGCTGGATGAGTGGCGGTTCCACTAGCTGAGAAGGAGGACATGGGAAGCCTGCTAGATTTAGGAGAGGACTCGAACTTCATTTAGACCTATTGAGTGGGAGAAAACCCCAAAAGGAGGTATGGTGTAAATAGTTGCCTATAAAGGTCTGATATTCAAATGAGGGATTGGAAGCCTCTGAAAACAGAAGCTGCCAGTATGGATGAGCTGTCTTAGAGAGAGGCTACGAAATGAGAATGAAGACTAGGACTGGGCTACCAGAAGTCCAGTGTGTGTGGGCCATAGTGCAGAGACTTAGGAGAGCCCAGAGCAGAAGGAAACTTGGAGGGTGGGGCAGCTCAGGGTGGGAGAGGCTGCTTCAGAAAGGAGGGCAGGGGGTGGGGTGGGGGAGGGGGGTGCCATGGAGCCCACCAAGGTGATGATTCACTCAAGGATGGGTGTGGGCTCATCCTTAAAAACACTTGTGAGGAAGAGATTATTATCTTCCTTGAATAGATCAAGGAACTGAAGCTCAAAGAACTTAAATAATTGGCTTCAAATCACACAATAAATAGGTGGTGGAGCAGAATTTGAAGCTGGTTCTCTAGGTCCAGATCCCCTGTGCCAGCCCTGTCTCTCTGTAGCTTTATTTTTTTCACATTCAAGCAATTTTTTTTTTCTAGAAAACGAACAACATAATGGCATTTTGGTTTGTTAAATAATCATGATGAGGGCCGGGCGCGGTGGCTCACGCCTGTAATCCCAGCACTTTGGGAGGCCGAGGTGGGCGGATCACAAGGTCAGGAGATCGAGACTATCCTGGCTAACACGGTCATCTCTACTAAAAATACAAAAAGTTAGCCGGGCGTGGTGGCGGGCGCCTGTAGTCCCAGCTATTCAGGAGGCTGAGGCAGGAGAATGGAGAATGGGGTGAACCCAGGAGGCGGAGCTTGCAGTGAGCCAAGATCGTGCCACTGCACTCCAGCCTGGGCAACAGAGCGAGACTCCGTCTCAAAAAAAAAAAAAATCATGATAAGAAAAAGAATGACAATTGACATTTAATGCGAGGCTTATAAAATGATTAAAGGTTTTGAATACTGTATGATAAATAGGCTTTTAAAACCCATGTATCTGACCTCTTATTAGGCTGTTTATTTCAAACCTGATAGTGCAGCTAAAACAATTGTTGAGGGACTGCATATATCTTCTGCCTCAATTACTTTCTTTCAGAGACAATTTAGTCAAGATGATTTTTCTGAAGCTAGCCAACGTAATTCAAAACCAGATAGGTAAAAGAGAGGCCAGTCATTGAGGGTGCACACGGAATATCACATTAGGGACTAAGAGAATTAAAATGAACTGAGGATTTCGGTTTTTCCCGTCTTTATGACGATCAGAAATTGAGGCAAAAGAATTAAGTATATGTCTGTTGATTTCAAAACACACTGCATGGAAAATTCACCTTCCTCAAATAATATGTGAATTTGGAAAACTCAAACATGGACTGGAGTGGGTTGGACTCTAGGGGTTTTAGATATTCTGATGTTTGTGGTAGAATGGATAATGAGAAGTTGATGAGTCTGGGAGTATATGAGTCGCTGGCCGGGAAGTAATAGGATGATTCAGATTGGGAGTTGCGAAGGTCTACCTCGTTCTCTGTGGGGGAGGTTGCTAGAAAGGAAACTATTTAAACACTTTAAGGAAACAAACCCCTGAAAACACATAGAACCTGAAGAGTGAGGAGAAAGAGACTGGGTCTTCAGCGGGGTGACTTGGCTCTTTTTGAGGCTTAACTCTATCTCTGCCCTTCTGCTATGAGCTCTCATGGTCTGATAATTGGTCTGCTTCGTAGGAGCATGAATGTCTTATGGCAAGGACTGTGTCATACTCACCTTTGTGTCACTTAGTTCAGTGCCTGGATCATAGCAGACGTTTGTTAAATAAACATTTGTTAGAAGGTTGAGCAAGTAAACAAATGCCAGGAAAGGTGAGAATTAGAAAGAAAGCTAGGGAAAGGGAAGGAAGGAGGAAGAAGGGAAGATCTCTGTGCAAGGAGAAGGAGAATTCCCGAAAATTGTGTGTTTATGTATGTTCAGAAGAGTATTATTCAGGGCTTGAGTGTGAATCTAAGACCTGGATACCTTTTCTGACAGAAAGGTATCACATTCTTCAAAATTAAAAGGAGAAGGTTCCTGAGAGTTGTTCAGGTGCAAAGAGAAATTCCATCATGAATCCAGCAAGGCGGGGTTGAGTTCTAAGATGAAGACTTGAGCAACACAAATGTATGAACAACCAACAGGAAGCAGAGCCTGTCCAAAGCCTGATTTACTTAGTTAGGCTGAGCTAATTCCATGTGGGAGGTGGCTTTTGTAACCAATTTTTGTCCTGAGGTGGTCAAAAAGATTTTGGTGCTTTAAAGCTGATGGAGCTTGGGGTAGGAAAATAAAAACAGCCCAGGGGGAATAGATGTAAAGAAGGTGTGGGAAAAAGACCCTTATTCCAAGGGTAAGATCTTTGGAGATGTGTCTCTCCTCCACCTCATTTTCTTGCTTTGGGCCCTGGGAAGGAGGAGATCTTAGTCCTCAGCATCTCATGAGATTAAAAGTAAATCTCGGCTGGGCACGGTGGCTCATGCCTGTAATCCCAGCACTTTGGGAGGTTAAGGCGGGTGGATCACTTGAGGTCAGGAGTTTGAGACCAGCCAGGCCAACATGGTGAAACCCCCCTCTGTACTAAAAATACAAAAATTAGCTAGGCTGGTGGTGGGTGCCTGTAATTCCAGCTACTCAGGAGGCTGAGGCAGGAGAATTGCTTAAAAACCCAGGAAACAGGGGTTGCAGTGAGCTGGGATAGCACCATTGAACCCCAGCCTGGGCAACAGAGGGAGACTCTGTCTCAAAAAAAAAACAAAACAAAAACAAAACAAAAACAAAAAAAAAAAACTCTGTTCAGTGGTGGAGAAGAAAAGTCAAACCTTGAGGACCAATTTCTTGATGACCTGTCTTATTTGCTTATTTATAGCAATAACCCTTTCCTAATTGATTCACTGGAGTCAAGGATATGGCTTGCACAGTGCATTCTTGAAGGTGTAATTTCCCTTGTGACCTCACCGAAGACATGATCCCTGAAGCTGGGCCTGCGACTGTCCTGAAGTTCAGAAACAGCTGAAGGATCATTACTTTTTTCTTTCCTCTGTGGGCCAGGAAGCTCTCTGGTTAAGAAAGCTTTGCCCACCAGGGACATTAGTTAATTAACTAATTAATTAAATTAATCAATTAATCAATTAATTAGATTAATTAAAAAGGCATCATTGTAATTTACTATATTTCATATAAATTAGATTGTTGAAGGAGTTGCTTTTTTTTGATTCCTTGATCGTATTTGCCACTCCATGATGTAAGAGGATAGGTTAAAAATCAGTCAAATAGGGAATGATGAAGATCAAAATAAGAGTCATGGAGTTTAAACTTATGCACATCAAAGTAGTGAAAATATGTGCTTTTATCTGAATTTCTTGCTATGAGGCTTTGGGAGTGTTTCTATAGATAATATTTTAATGGATTTTCGATTCCAAGTTTTCAACGTTACAAAAGGATGGCTTTTAGATTTTTCTTCAGTGCAGGGGAAGAAATGAAAGGCAAGACTTGGTTCTCTGTACTAATTAAGAAGTCAAGGGCTAGAGAAAAAGCCAGGCAGCATCTATAAGGTGTTTGGAGTCAGACAGCTGCTTGTATCCTGACTTCTGACAATGTCTTAATCTAAGTCTATAAAATGGGTATATCTCAAAGGAGGCTTGCGAAGAGGAAATGAGATAAGGCATGTATTGTGCCTGGTGCTGTTACCCATACTAGTGCATAGAAGTGCTTAATAAGTGTTGGCTGTTACTTTTCTTTTTTCGTGTTATTGAAATTTGTTATTAGAATATAATGTAACTTCCTTTCCTTATCCCTGTGACTCAGAAGTTTACAATAAAATATTTTCATCCTTCCCTTTATACAAGATTTCCCATCTGGTTTTGCTGACATTAGTTGACTACATGGATAGATGTGGTGGAAGTTTCTCAGACACTGCATATTCTGGGGGGGAAAAAAGGTACTACACCTTTGGATATCCTAGAGTTTACTGGAGATTAAATGTATCAGAAACTCTTAAAAGACAGTCATGCTTTTAGGAAATTCATCCTCTGGTAATTTTCTTATTCAAGACATACTTTTAGGTTTCAACTATGTGTATAATTTGCATTTATCTTTAAAGAGACATTTTTTTTATTTCCTTGAATGAATTTTTAAAGTGCTCCTCAGGAGTGCATCATCCAGAATTTCCTATCTTGTTGAAGTTATGTTTTATGCAAGAGTTTCTGGGCCACTCAAATTTATTTATCCTATGTTGCTAATGGATTTGCTGTTGATCACCTGCGCATTATGTGACAGCTGCTTGAGGAATGGGCCTTTATTACAGAAAGGCTTGACAATAATTTGGGACATAGTTTGGAAGGATACTTTCATTTGTCCCTGGTACACATTACATTTGTCTAAGTAGGTGCTCAAGGTTTGGGAATTGTTTTAACTTTGAACAGTTTCCAGTCTAAGTTCCACCATCAGGTTCCTGAGTAGGCTGGTATATACCTGTTTTATCTCTCTACTGTTCCTGTATTTTTTTTTTTTTCACCACTATTCAAACTAGCTTTTAAGATTTCAGAAAAAAAGAGTGAGTGGACCACAGTGGGCACTGGGGGGTGGAAAACACCAACTTTCTGGGTTACCATTTGTGGTTTATTTGCTGTCTTTATGCATGTCTTTGTTTCCCAGTGATTAAAACTTGGTTTAAATGTTGCTACTTATCCACCTGTCAAGGATGGTGTGAGAATGAGTAATAATATCTGAGCCATATTTTTGCTCCTTAGTAGAAAGGTGCTATATAAATACAAAATGTTATTTCATTAAAAATGCTTGTGTGATAACAGCATATGTTAAATTCAATTTCCTTGACCAATTTTATAAATATATTTTGCTGTTAAAATATGGTTGTTTTTATGGTGAGTACATGTGTATCCTACACTCTGTGTTCTATTTTCTGCCTGGGTGGTGTAACATATCAAATGTTTAAGAAAAATAAAGACACCATTCTAGGGAGATCATGAAGCTACCGCTAAATGTTATTTTTGGGGGGATTTCAAATAGATGTTAGTGAGATACCTACTGAATTACTGAGGATACGAACTGTACAACCATATAATAGGACATTATAAATATGTAGGCTGGTATACACTTGTTTTGAGTAAACAGCGAATTTTTCTTATCAATCTTAGTTCTATGTTGGTGGTTTGCAGCCCATGAGACAGAAGCATTTTATGGTTAAACCTAAGATCCTGGGCTTCAGTGGCCAGAGATGATGCTTGTTGGCATCATATAGTGGGGTATTGGAATCCGTGTTCAGCCCGTGGAAAGGACATCCTTCCTGTCTCAGACCATCCATCAGGAAACTTCTCCTTTTGCTGAATAGGAGGATTTGAGTCCCTCCCAACACGACAGCAAGCCCAGAGAATGCAGAGTTGGCAGATACGTGGAGACATGGCCCCATTACAGCACAGTGTGGTCATTTTTGGTAATTTTTTCTAACGTAGTATAGACCTTCAGGCAAGTCATAACAAAGGCCCTCTGCAGCCACTTTCTCCCACCCACATGTTTCTCAGCAATTACTTGGCTTATTACCTCACAGGTAAGAGATACCTCCTTCTGCACCTCTCTCCAAATTATTTGCAACTCTACCTATTCTAAAAAAAACTTTTTAGTTTGAAATAATTTTACAGTAAAGAGTTTCTAAGACAGTACAGAGTCTTCCCATATACCCTTCACCCAACTTCCCCTCATGTTAACATCTTACATCGTATGTTTATTAAAACCAAGACATTGGCAGTGGTGCAATATTAGTAAGCCAACTACCAATTTTATTTGGACTTCACAACTTTTCCTATTAATGTTCTTTTTCTGTTCCAGGACCCCTTTTGGGATACCATGATACCTTTATTCATCATGTCTCCCTAGTTTCCACCAATCTGGGATAGTTTCTCTGTATTTTCTTGTCTTTTGTAACTTTAGATGTTTTGAAGAGTAGTGGTCGGGTGTTTTGTGGAAAGCCCTTAATTTGGGTTAATCTGATGGTTTCTCATAAACATTGTGAGGCTATGGATTTTGGAGAAGAACACCACAGAGGTGATAGGCCCTTCTCATTGTATCATGTCAGTGGGTGTATAATATCAGCATGACTGCAGGTAATGCTAACTTTGATCACCTGGCTAATGTGATGTCTGTTAGGCTTCCCCACTGTCAAGTTACAATTTTTCCCTTTCTGTCATCTATTCATAAAAGCAGGTCAGTAAGTCCAACCTATATTTGAGGAAAGGGCCATTAAACTCTACCTCCTGGAGGGAGGTAGAGTATCAAAGTCATGTTTTAAAACCATAATAGTGATTAGTAATTTAGAAAGGGATACGAATATGATGCAAACATTCTGTTACTTCTTAAAGTTCAACCACTAATTTTAGGAAGTATCAATGAGTCTTGCCTACAGCAAGGATAACTGTGGTGTTCCAATGGCAATTCTCTATTTCTCCGATTCCCTCTACATTTATTAATTGGATTTATTATGTAAGAAAGATTGGTCTTTCTTCTTTTGTTTATTTATTTATTTATATCAGTATGTGCTCATGGATATTTATTTTATTCTTTAGGTGATAATTCGATACAAGTGAAATTTATTACGATGCTCAAATTATATTAGCTCTGGCCACTGGGAGCTTTTTAAGATTGATTCTTGGGTCCCTTAGACGTGCCTTCATCTTAGAAACACATTCTTGGGGGGTACTTTCTTACTTTCTGATACTATAACATATTCCAGGATCACACTGTATTTTCCTTGCCCTCGCCTTAGAATCATGGGGAGTCCACTTGTGAAATCTGAGGCCTCCTACCAGGCAGCCATGCTGGGCAGCCATCTTGAAATTATGAGGGAAGGCCTGCCAGCCTCCGAGATGGCTGCTTCCTTTCCTGCTGACCTCCTGACTGCTAAGTCATGAGAGGCTTTGAGCCAGAACCACTCCATTGAGTGGCTCCTGAACTCTTGACCCATAGCATCTGTGACATATAAAGTGTTCGTTGTTTTAAGCCACTCCATTTGGGGGTAATTTATTACACAGTGATAGATATTGAGGTCAAATTTTGGTGATTGGAAGTGGTTGCTTCTGTAACGAACACCTAAAATGTGGATGTGGGTTTGAGACTGGACAGTAGGCAGAGGCTGGAAAGAGTTGGTGAAAGTTTGAAGAGCTTCGAAGAAGTTGTTCATAGAACCATGAAGGCCTAGAGGCTGTGGTGAGGACTTGAAGGAGGTGAGGTAGACCCATCTGGAAACTGCACTTGTGTAGTGGCAGGACATTTAACAAGGGTGCCGCCTGTGTTACCAAGACTGTAAAAAGTGTGCCTAATGAAGGGGGTGGCCAATAGCTTAGAGGATTTCAAACAGACCTCGAAGGTGCCTTCTGACTTCTTTTTGTTGCTCACACTAAAATGCAAGAGGAGACAGAAAAGTGAAAGGAAAGACTGTTAATCCTAAAGGAGGAAGACTTGATGGTTTTGAAAATTCCCTGCCTCTCCAGGTGGGAAATAATGCTGAAATGAAGCAATGACATCCAGGCAAAGATGAATCCGGGGAACTGCCAAGAAATCATTTTCTAGCCAGCTGCAATAGCCAGAAGAATGTCCGTACCTACCTCCTACCTTCCAAGCTCATCTCATTGTTAGATCTAAATTTGCAGAACCTTAACTGCAAAGAAGTGAGGGAAAAAAAGTTAATTGTTGAGCAACTGTGTACATTTAGCTAAGTGCTAAAAGTCTGTTACATGAAAGAAGGGGAAACATATTTTAGGGACAATTAGCAGTCTCTTTCAAGTCCCAAATCGCCTCACATTCTAAGGAAGAGCTGCCAGACATATGCTTGCAGGACTTTATAAGGGGTGAAGACATGGATCCCCTGTCTTCACCTCCAGCGAGTTCAAAGAGACAACTGAATGGAATCACATAGGGGTCCACAGACTTAAGGTGAAATATTTGACTTTTCTCCTTCCTTTTCCATAGGCAACAAAAGGGTGTCCCCAAAACAATTTTGAGGGAATCCAAGATTGGCTCACAGAGATTGCGATGTCTGTAAGAAGGTGAGCCTGGCACAGGGAGTGGCAGAAACTCTTAGGCTTGCTCTGGAGCGTCCAAGCAGGGGGCAGTGAAGGTGATCTTGAAGGAGCATGAACTTGTCCTCTGGAGCCCAGGAGGATGTATGAACATGGAGACTGGTGGTTGCTTCCTGACTGAAGGAGACTGAGACCCAGAGACTGTGGAGTCTCCCTGTGGTCAAAGAGTGGGAGGAGAGGCAGCAGTGACAGTGGCCTGTCCTCTTCATGTCTGAAAGGCCAAAGCTGTGTCCTGGACATGGACCACAGATGGGCATGGGGTGCACCAACCTGATAGCTCTTTTTCAAGTGGGCAGTGATAGTGTGTGGGCTGTATCATAGGTATTAAGACCGGAGGAGTCTAACAAACATTCGGGGGAGCCCGTGACCAGGCCATGGAGATGTGCAGCTTAGAGATTCCTCTGAGGGTCACCAAGAAGGCCCCACATCAGCTCTGTGAGTGGGTGGGCACTTGTACTCCTGCCACAAAGGACAGGACAGCCAGCTGGCATTCACCAAGAGAGAACACCCACGGCTCCGGCTAAACGAAAAAACTTTTGATTTCTCTTTCTCTCCATGGCTGTCCTGACCTGCTCTGCCTGAAGAAGCAGAGTGAGTAGGAGTAGAGTATGGAAGGAGCCAGGAGAGCAGTGCTAGAACAGATTATTCCCTCCTCCTTGCTGCCTCGAGCCATGAGCTGAACTGAACTGGGGGAGGGGAGCAGGTTTGAATTGAATGTGATATTGAATTTCTGATTTATACTGAAATGTAAAATTTTATTTGGTTAATTTTGTTGCCAGATAATACATTCATATGGTTCAAAAATCAAAGATATATGGTGAAACATCTCCCTCACAACTGTCCTTCTTCAAGCCTGAAAATTATTTTGAATGATCAAAATGAGGCTATGGGCTGGGTGGGGTGGCTCATGCCTGTAATCCCCGCACTCTGGGAGGCCAAGGTGGGCAGATCACCTGAGGTCAGTAGTTCAAGACCAGCCTCGCCAACATGGTGAAACCCCGTCTCTACTAAAAATACAAATTAAAATATTAGCCAGTCATGGTGGCGGGTACCTGTAATCCCAGCTACTCGGGAGGCTGAGGCGGGAGAATCGCTTGAACCTGGGAGGCAGAGGTTGCAGTTAGCTGAGATCACATCACTGCACTCCAGCCTGGGTGACACAGTAAGAGTCCATCTCGAAAAAACAAAAACAAAAAGAAAAAGAACAACGAAATGAGACTATGGTTATAAGTGAAAGTCATGCTAAAACTGTGGAATTTGTTTGTGATGTCAAGTGGTGGTGAAGGCAGAGATTCAGTCTAGTGTGTTGAAGTCTATGTGGGAGAAGATAGATAGATTTTGTGTATGTGCCCGTGGAGATCAGCCCATTCAGTAAAGGGATCACGCAGTTTTCATTTCGCTTTGCTTCACCCTTTGGCTGCTTTCCTGTGCGGTCTGATCAGAATGGAACAACGAGGGCTCTTAATGTCATTGATGGGGACATCACATTTGCTTACTGCCGTCTAAGGCTATACCCATATTGAGCTTTGAAGTCAGTGAAAATCTCCACCACCCTTTTTTTAAACACATGAGCTTCTTTTATGGTGGCTCTTCCTACACTTTATTATGCAATTGATTATTTTAACACAAATGCAAGGCTGTTAAAATGCACCATGTGAGGTTAGGCTCTTTATTCCAGCCTATTAAGATTTTCTTGGCTTTCTGATTGATGCAGACCATATCGGTTATCCTCCCAGCTTAATGTCCTCTGCCAATCAGATACACATGCTCAATTACTTAGGATATAGGTTCAGGTGCTCAGACCAAGACTCAGCATAACAGTGGCTTAACAGTGGCTTAAACAAGATGGAAGTTTACTTCTCTTTCTTAACTGCCTGTGTGTTAACAGTGTAAGACTAGAAGGAAGGCTTCATGAGGTCAGAAATCCAGGAGCCTTCTATCTTAATTCTCGGCCATCCCTAGGGCCAACCCAGCTCACCAACATGTTCACGTTCTAGTGAATAAGAAGGGCCAAAAAGTGAAAGGTGGTAGGCTTGCATTTTAAGGACATGATCCCCAGAACAACCACATTTGTTCTTATCCACAGAGCTTTGCACAGAACTTAGTCACATGGCTAGGCCAACTTGCAAAGAAGGCTGAGAAAAGTGGTCTTTTTTTTTTTTTTTTTTTTTTTTTTTTCCTGTATGTTCATCTGCTCAGCTAAAAATTCTATTATCTGAAAGAAGGGAAAATCATTATTGGCAGACAGTGAGCAATCTTTGCCACGCATGATTTCTGTGTTTGCATGCATGCAATTAGTGAGAGCTTTTATGTTAAGGGCTAACTGTGGGTCCTGGTCTTCTCATTTACAATGCTTCCTTAACACCACAGGGTCGTGGATTTCAGTGAGCCACAAATTCACTCAATGCCAAATCATGTTCGGTCCCTATTTTTCTATCTTTCCCTGAAGGATCCCAACCTTCTCTCAAATATCCTATTGCAATCTGGATTCAGTATGGCTGTGGCCTTCTCAGGGTCTCCATTACTACCCTATCAATACAAGAAGGGAAGTTAGCTCAGCTTGACTTAGTCTGAGTGAACATAGCTTTTCTTTAGTAACTATGGCTCTGTTGTCTAAGAACTCACCAACCACCTGTTTAACAATCCTGTCCAAAATTTTGTCAAGGGAATTCATTTCAACTGTACCCATCTGTAATTTTTGGAATTCGTGCTGTTCCCATTTTTGAAAGTCAAATGGACTATTTTGAAAGTGCCTATTTCCAACTTGCAGGTACCTGTACTATTTTCATTCCTTCTCAAAGACTCATGGTATGCAAATTCTTTAATACCATGGTTATATTAATTTCCTTAGGCTGCCGTAACAAAATTTCACAGACTGAGTGGCAGAGACAACAGAAATTTATTTTCCACAGTTCTGGAAGCTAGAAGTCTGAGATCAAGGTGCTAGCATTTTTGGTTTCTTCTGAGGTCTCTCTCCTTGGCTTGCAGATGGCTGTGTTCTTGCTGAGTTCTTTTTTTTTTTTTTCTTTTGAGACAGAGTCTCATTCTGTTGTCCAGGCTGAAGCAGTGTGATCTTGGCTCACTACAACCTCCACTTCCTGGGTTCAAGTGATTCTCCTGCCACAGCCTGTCGAGTAGCTAGGACTACACATGCCCGCCACCATGTCCAGCCAATTTTTGTATTTTTGGTAGAGATGGGGTTTCATCATGTTGGCTAGGCTGGTCTCGAACTCTTGACCTCAAGTGATCCACCTGCCTTGGCCCCCCAAAGGATTGGAATTAGAGGCATGAGCCACCGCACCTGGCCTTCTTGCTGTGTTCCTATTTGGTTTTTCCTCTGTGCTTGCATATCCCTGTGTCTCTTAGTATGTCCAAATCTTCTTATAAGAATATTATCAGATTGTATTAGGATCTGGCCTAATAGCCTCATTTTATTGAATCCCCTCTTTAAAGACCCTATCTCCAAATACAGTCATATTCGGAGGTACTGGGAGTTAGGCCTTCAACATATGAATTTGGGGATTATATAATTTAGTCATAACAGGTGGTGTAAATGTCTTCTTGGATTAAAGTCATAATTTAATTCAAAGGGATCAGGTACTTTCTTATTTCAGGAAATTGGGGAGAGTTTGGAAGGCTGTAAATTCGCTGAGAGCCTAGGTTACTTGGAAGTTGTTAAGAAGGGCACAATCGATTTCTCACTTTGGACCTACTGAATTGGAATATGTATTTAACAAGGCCCCAAAATAGATCTGTGTGCCCCCTAAGGTTTGAAAACTCCTGGGCCAGGGACCCAAAGGCCCCTTATCCCCAAGAGGTTTCTGGGGGCGGTATACAGAAGGAGCAATGACAAAGGAATTCAGCAACAAATCCCACAAAGAGAGCTGTCTGGTACTCTAGGCTGGAGCATGGGGAGAGAGGTATCTTCCTCCGTCCCAATGTCAATCCAAAAGATATGACTTTTCTTATCAACCATTTGTATGGAAGTGCTACAGAAATAGAGTGAAGAGAAGATACAGCTGTTCTAGGGTCAAGTTGATGATCCTGATGCATGTGTGGAATGTATTAAGGAATAGAAGATTAAAGGCAAAGAGAGTGTTGTAAGATGATGGGAAGGAAATGGAGGAGAGGAGGCTGACCTACATCTGAACCTGGTTTTGACCTCAGCTGCCTTCTTTTCCCATGTCTCCCTCAGTGACATTGCCAACCTCAGTTTCCAGATGAAAAAAACACCGGGTTCTATGATGTAGAAATAGGAGGAGCAAAATTTCTTCTAAAACCAGAAGACCTGCTATGCCCTGGTACATTTGGGTGAACCTTAAATTTTCCCATTGCACTTTCTTCACTCTTCCTCCTCCACTACACCTTTTCACATGTGTCTTTTAGATTTCAGCTTTATTTCCCTCTTGATGCTGAATTACACTGAATTCCCTACTCACATGGCACTTACCAAATTTTGCAGTACTCACCTCTCTTCCCCACTAGACTGATAGTATGGACTCTGTCCATCATAAAACCCATAAAAATGTCTCATTTGTAGAATTGTTAAGTTAGAAAATCAGGTTTCTACAGTGTTAAGTATAAATATGTGATAACTTTTATAGTTATATACCTGCATTGTTGCAATAAAATTGCACAATGATGAAACATACCCAAATATGTGTTTGCAAAATGTTTAATCCATAGCCTGAGTTTTGAAAAGCAGTCTTTGTTTCCAACCGTTGTCAAAAAGTAATCTTGCTTCTTAAGGGGCATGTTAAATTTGATTTTTTTTTTCTTTTGGAAACATTTATTTTGGTAGCAAACTACTTACAGCTGATTTTTATCGTAGAAAAGGTCAGCAAACTGGAAACACTTGTCATGTAGTAAAAGAAAATTTGTAGCTCGTCTGTAAATTTGACAATTATTTTAAGTAAATTGCCACAGCTAGACAATGAATCTCTTTGTAGAACAACAGATTTGCCTAGTCTCTCACCTATTTTGTTATGAAATATTGTAAAATTCCATCTGTCTTTTAAAGGTCCTGTTTTAATAACGTTAACCACATTGTGGACAATCTGTAGCACTTTGTGCAAATCTGGCCTCAGTGTCTTTGCTGCAATGATCTTCCTGTAAATGACATGGTGAATGTACTTTCTATGTGGGGTCATCTCTGTAAACTTAATATTTTAGGGTTCTGTGTGTGGTAGTGAGGGCAATTCCTCTGTGTTGTGATACTTTCATTGTAAATGACCTTGTCTACTGAAATAAAGACCTGGTAAGGATGCCAGTGTCACTTTGCATATTAAGTATTGGTCAAGATTAATTTCTCTTTCAGTTTTAGCTAAAATTGACATTGAAGTTTAAAATGTTTAATCTCATCCACTGGTGGACTGATCCCGCTGTCATATATTGAAGTCCCAAATAGATGAGTTTATTACTTACCCTTCTCTATTATTACAATTATCTATAATTCTATCACTACATTTAGTATCATGCTGTCCTAATTATTCTGACTTTAAAATAAGGTATAAAGAGGCAGAAATCACGAGGGAAAAGAGACAGGCATAGATTGAGGGGACTTAGTGTGTGAATATTAGATATTCCATATTCGTAAACAAATACTAAAAGAAAATATCCATAAGCTAAGGGAAGACTTAATCTTAAGATTCAAAAGGCTCACAGTTCCAAAGAGAATTGAGGAGAAAAAAAGATATCCAAGCACATCTTGGCAATATTCATAAACATAGATAATAAAGAATAAAAGCCTGTAGGCTTCCAGGTAGAAATAATAAGTTAGTTATGGAGCAGATTTTTATGTGTCTGTTTTTATTTACTGCATTAAGAAAATATTTTATTCTACTGCAGAGAAAAACTACAACTTTTACATGATGATCTTGAATCCAGAAATTTTCGTGAACTTTCCTATTGGTTTTAATGATGTGTTTGCAAATTTTCTTGGGTTGTTGATGTGGACAATTGCATTATCTATAAGTAATAAAAGCTGTAGTTTTTCCTTTTCAGTTTTTACATATTTATTTTTTGTTTGTTATTGGTTTTGCAATAATAAGCTTCTAGTACCACGTACAATAAAAACAGTGATAGCAGGGAATGTTTTTAAAGTGTCACCATTATCTGTAAGATTTGCTGTAGGTTTTTCATATGTGTCTTTTAGATTTCAGCTTTATTTCCCTCTTGATGCTGAATTAGACTACCCTCTATTGCATTAGGATCCGGCCTAACAGCCTCATTTTAATTGAATCCCTTCTTTAAAGACTCTATCTCCAAATACAGTCATATTCTGAGGTACTGGGAATTAGGCCTTCAACATATGAATTTGGGGAGTATGTAAACAGGCTACCTTCTATTTTTAGTATATTAAGAGTAGTCATTATTAACGAGCTATTGGATTTGGTTAAAATTTATTTTTCCTTTATTGGGATGGTCAGATAGTTTTTCTTGCTCAACCTAGTAATAAGTTATCTTCCTTTTACAAAACCTTGCATTTTAAGTTAAGGGGTACAGGTGCAGGTTTGTTATACAGGTAAACTCATGTCATGTCATGGGTGTTTGTTGAACAGATTGTTTCATCACCCAAGTATTAAGCCTAGTACCCATTAGTTATTTTTTCTGCTCCTCTCCCTCCCCCAACTCTGTACCCTCAAGTAGGCCCCAGTGTCTGTTGTTCCCCTCTTGTGTCCATGTGTTCTCATCATTTAGCTCCCACTTATATGTGAGAATATACAGTATTTAGTTTTCTGTTGCTGTGTTAGTTTGCTAAGGATAATGGCCTCCAGCTCAATCCATGTTCCTGCAAAGGACATGACCTCATTCTTCTTTATGACTACACAGTATTCCATAGTGTATAGGTACTAAATTTTCTTCATCAGTATACTATTGATGGGCATTCAGGTTGATTCCATGTTTTTGTTATTGTGAGCAGTGCTGCAATGAACATTTGTGTGCATGTGTTAAGTCCAGGATCAGATGGCTTCACAGCCAAATTCTAGCAGGTATACCAAGAAGAGCTGGTACCATTCCTACTGAAATTATTCCAAAAACTTGACGAGGAGGGACTCCTCCCCAACTCATTCTACGAGGCTAGCATCATCCTGATACCCAAACCTGGCAGAGACATAACAAAAAGAGAAAACTTAAAAAGAAAACCAATATCCTTGAAGAACATTGAAGCAAAAATTCTCAACAAAGTACTGGCAAACTAAATTCAGCAGCACATGAAAAAGCTAATCCACCAGGATCAAGTAGGTTTCATCCCCAGGATGTAAGGTTGGTTCAATATATGTAAATCAATAAATATGATTCATCACATAAACAGAACTGAAGACAAAAACTACGTGATTATTTCAATAGATGCAGAAAAGACTTTCGATAAGATACAATATTCTTTCATTTAAAAAGCTCTCAATAAACTATTGAAGGAACATAACTCAAAATAAGAAGAGCCATATATAACAAACTCACAGCCAAAATCATACTGAATGGGCAAAAACTGGAAGCATTCCCCTTGAAAATCAGCACAAGACAAGAATGCCCTTTCTCACCACCCCTATTCAACATAGTATTGGAAGTCCTGGCCAGAGCAATCAGGCAAGAGGAAAAAATAAAGGGCATTAAGGTAGGAAGAGAGAAAGTCAAACAATCCCTGTTTGCAGATGATATGATTCTATTAATATATCTATATTTTTTTCCTAATATGAAATTATCCTTGCATTTCTGAGATAAATTGTACTTGGTCATGCTGGTTTTTTGTTATATTTTATGGACTTAAAATAATTGTTTCATTAATGGATTTATGTTTTCTAATATTTATGATTTTGCATCTACTTCTATAATATGAAGTTATAGTCTTCCTTTTTTTTTTTTTGGAGACATGTTCTTGGTCTGTCACCCAGGCTGAAGTGCAGTGACACAGTCTCAGCTCACTGCAACCTCCACCTCCTGGGCTCAAGCAATCCTCCCACCTCAGCCTCCTGAGTAGCTGGGGCTACAGGTATGTGCCACCATGCCTGGCTAAGTTTTGTATTCCTTTGGGTAGAGAAAGGGTTTTGCCATGTTGCCCAGGCTGGTCTCGAGCTCTTGGGCTCAAGCAATGGTGAACCTCAGCTTCCCAAAGTACTGAGATGACAGGTGTGAGCCACTGCACTGGCCTATAATCTTCCTTTCTTGAACTATTCTTGTCATTTTCTTTAAATCTAGAAAAATGTCTCCCTTTTTCTATTGTTTGAAATTTTATTACCTATTATATAAAATTATGTATTCATTAAATACTTGTTAACTGATCTGGGTTTTATAGCTATGCTTGGGGGAAGATACTAAAAGTAAATCTATGTAATGGTTTATGAACCATTATATAAAACTTTTAGTGATTTACATTTTCCTAGAAAATTGTACCTTTTGACCAAGTTTTCAAATTTATTGGCATGAAATTATTGACAATATTCTGTTAGACTTTAAAAATCTCAAATATATTTCTATGTATATCTTTCTTTTTTCCTAAAACTATTGTTTTGGTATTTGCTTTTTATTCCTTCATCAGTGTTACTAGACCTTTTGTGCTACATAATTGGTTTTTAAAAAGTGTTTGTCTTACAAATGGTGTTTACATTGTCTGAACGTCTTATTAATTTTGGCTCTTACATATTATTTCCTTCCTTCTTACCTTTGAATTTACTGATTTTCCCTCAGATTCAAGAACTTAATCTCAGTTCATTTATTGTTAATATTTCTCTTCAAAATATATCTAAGCCATATATTTTCTACTTAGGTCACATCTTAGCTCCATTTCATTGGTTTTGATATAATAGTAGTTTTAATGAGGCTTTGTTCCAAATATGTTGTTATTTTTATTGTGAATATTTTAACTGTGAATTATTCCATAATTCATGGGGGAAAAGAGACTGAGATAGATCCAGGCATATGCAATTTTAGTCATTTCTTTATTGTTTGATTTCCAATTAAATTGTATTGTCATTAGAGAATGTAGTTTCAACAGTATCGGTTCTTTGACATTTATCATAATATCCTTTGTGATCTAGTAGGCAGAACACAATTTTTTACAAATATTTCATGTTTGCTTTCAGATTTAAGCTTGTTTATTTTGTCATTCAAATATTTAATCTCAATAACATTTTCCTGACTAGATCTTTCTGTCTGATGGAAGTGTATCAATTTTTCATTATAATCCTGTCAGTTTTGCCTTTACACATTTTGAAGCTATGTGCGGAGGTGCATGCAATTTCATGATTTTCATACTTTATTGCTAATTTCCCTTTGCTCTTATGCAGTGTAGCTCTTTATTTCTATCATTTTGCCTTCAATTCTATTTTGTTTGGTAATAATTTACTATACTGGCTTTTTATTGATTTTCATATTTGCCTAGAGTCTTTCTTCAGTAACTTTATTTTAAATCTCTCTGTGAGTTTTTTTTTAAGCATCTCTTGAAACCACCATGGAGCAGAATTAAATTCCATCTGATAATCCCTCCTTAATAGACAAGCTTAATTTATTTACATTTTTACTGATTATTGATGTATTTATACTTATCTCCAACATTTAATGTAGCCTGTCTGAATTAGTATTATTTTTCTTTGCCTCTTTCCTCTTTCTTCCTCTTTTCTATTGAATTAGTAGAGTTTTCTTTATTTCTTTATTTTTCTCTATGCTGGTTTGGAAGCCATATATTGTATTTCTAACATTTTTAACAACTTTAAAATTTTAAAATACAGGTAACTACAGATTTTGTAAACAAATCTAAACATATTCATTTTTTTTTCATTCTCCAAAAGAAAAAAGGTTTTCATATGTATTACCCTCTCTTTTAATTCCCCCAAATTCTCGTTATTGCTGCCTATATCTTTAGTTTCACCATTTCTTTTAGAAAAAGAAACATGTATTCTTACTTAGTTTACTTTTCTTCTCATTGAAATATTTCCTTTAATAGTTGTTTTAAAGAGGCAGTTAACTCTCTATCTTTGTGTGTCTGAGAGTAGCTTTATTTTAGCTCAGTCAGAAATGATATATGAACTACGTATAACTGCTAAGTTGACAGCTATTTTCTCTGCACTCTGAAGATATTATTCCAACATAATCTGGAATTTCTTGATTTTTTTTTTTTTTACGAAAGAATGCAGCTAGTCTAATTTGCCATTCCCTTATAGCTTTTTTCTTTTTCTTTTTTTTTTTTTTTTTCAAGTGAGTGCATGCCACAGATTGATTTAATTCATGAATAAGGAAACCAACGGGATGGTGAGTTAGCTCTAAGAAGTGTAGGAGAGGCAGAAGTATTTAGACTCACTGAAAAAAAAATGCTATATCACATACAAAACTGGTTACTGCGGAAGACTTGTTAATGTCACAGTTACAGGCAATACAACTCTCACCTTTGAGATAAAGTCTTCTCTACCAGATAGAAACCATTTGACAGAAACCTTTATCCACAGGGAAAAATTCATTTGTATTGCCATAAAGCAAAAAATAACTTGCATTGTTACTACTTTTGCACAGATTGAAGTCTATCCTTAGAGATTTGTAAAATTCCCTCATTAATAGTGAATGCGTTGTTAAAGTTACATAGTCCTAGAGAATCAGATAATTCTTGAGTAGCCTTGTTAGTTAATGCTTTGGATGTGACTTTGGAAGGACATGAGTCACCCTTTTGTCCATATCCAGGTCGTGGAGTGTGTTCTTAATACTTCGTCCTTGTGTTTATAAATTATCTTCAGGGATTATTTTTGGTTCAAAAATGGCTGGTTTCATTTTATTTTGGCTGCTTTCATGGGTATAACATTCAGTATTAATGAACATACATAAGCTTTAGTATGGTCATCAAGTCTAGAGTCATATGGGGTCAAGCAACTATTAAGTCCAGAAAAAAGATCTGTTGAAAATTTTGTAAGACACCTAGGCCTGAATTTTCAATAATCTCTATTCTCCAGAGATTACACAGAATATTGCCTGTATTCATTCTATTATGAGGCTAAGATGCCAAACCCAAGAAATTTATCTCCATCAGATTTTGCCTGTAGCACCTTCAAATTTGTGTGAATTCCTCTCTCTGCAGTGTCTCCAAATCTCCTAAACTTCCTGGCCTGACAGGAAGTGACGTGTAATACTACCTATAAAGCTGAGACACTATAAGCCATAGAACAAACAGGAAAGTGATTTCCTGGGCAAATTCTGAAGACATTGATTCCAGCTGTAAACTGCAGCCCTTGATCCTTAGTGGTGGGCTTCTCATAGCTGATTAAATGAGGTTTGTTCTCAAATATGACACTCCATAGATGGTCTAGGTTACACATTCAATCTGTTCAATTACATTCTAACAGAAAATATGATTAACTTTTTATGAACCAATTGCAAATATCTATATTGCTATTCAGATAAACTCAAAGTATTTGTTTCTGAATTTTGATGAGTCAGAGAGAACAAGATAGAGAAGCACAGTTATTAACTAAGGTTAGACATAGATCAAGAAGATGATTTAACAATTTTAATCCTACATATATATCCCAAAGAATTGAAAATGGACTAAAAAAGATACTTGTGTGCAAATGTTCTTTGCAGAAATATTCACAATAGCTAAAGGGTAGAAACAACCCACGTGTCCATAGAAAGATAAATGGATAAACAAAACGTGGCATATACATAAGTGGAAGATTATTCAGCCTTCAAAGGAGTGGAAATTCTGACATGAATGACATGAATGAACCTTGAGTTATTATGCTAAGTGAAATAAGCCAGACAAAAATGATCAAATATTGTATGATTCAACTTATGTGAAATATCTAGAATAGGCAAATTCATAGAGATAGAAAGCAGATGAGAGCTTACCAGGGGCTGGAGGCGAGGCAGGGAGAATGGGTAGTTATAACTTAATGGATATAGTCTGTTTGGAGTCATGAAAAAAATTAGAAATACATTTGATGATGTTAGCATAGCATTGTGAATATAATTAATGATGCAAAATAGTTCATTTAAAAATGGTTAAAATGGCAAATTTTATGTTATATGTAGTTTACCACAATTAAAACAGAAAGAGGCTGGGCACAGTGGCTCATGCTTATAATCCCAGCACTTTGGAAGGCCAAGGCAGGTGGATTACCTGAATTCGAGACCAGCCTGGCCAAAATAATGAAATCCAATCTCTACAAAAAATACAAAAATTAGCTGGACATGGTGGCGCATGCCTGTAGTCCCAGCTACTTGGGAGGCTGAGGTGAGAGAATCACTTGAGGTCGGGAGGTGGAGGTTGCAGTGAGCCAAGATAGTGCCGCGGCACTCCAGCCTAGGTGACAGAGCAAGGCTCCATCTTAAACAGCAACAATAACAACAACAACAACAACAAAAAAAAAAAAAAAAAGAGAGAGAAAAAATAGATCAACAAGAAAAAGAAAGGGCTCTCTTATATAGTCATCAGAAAGTGGAACACTAAAAACTCTACCAACCTTATTTCACAAAAAATAATCACAATTGGATGTTCCTCTTGAGTTCATTCAGTATTAATTTATTCTTGTTCCATTGGATCTTGAGTCATCAAACAGCTTTCATGAAATTATCTACTACTGAATTCAAAAGCGTCCTGGAAATCCTGAATCCCTCTGACAATTATCTAAGAGATGTCAGCTCTTAAGTCTAGTCCTTGAAATATCAGCTGTTAAAAATACCTGGCAGAGTCCTTTTCATGAGACTCTGAGGCTGTTCTTCCTTTATGCAGACCAAATTTCTGACTGAGAGCTTTCAGGCAAGCATGAGAAGAAAGCAGAAGCTGCTCGTTGGTGATAGAGTAGCTAACAATAGCAGAATGGAGAAGAGTAAAATTCTCTATTGAGTAAGATACATACCTCTTTTGTAAGACTTTGATCAATGTTTCCCCAGAGAGTAAGATAATATATTATACTCTATACAGATCAAATCGAGGAAAAGACATATTCCTGAAGCAATGAACAGATAAAATTTCAATGACATTATTCCAATGACTTGCTGCATGTTTATTTGATTATAGTTTGCTGCTGCTTATGTATATAAAGAGATAAAAGCAGCAGATCTTAGCAAACGAGTGCCCATGACTCTCTTCTGTGCCCACCACTCCATTTTATATTGCACTGCTTTATTGCTCCAACAGCGTTATCATTTGTGGCTTTAGTTTGCTCTGTCAAATTTGCTCTGTCAACCACAAATTAATTTCCCCTTTATTGTACTTATGGATGAATTAAAGTTTTAAAAATCAGTGAAGTCAATACTTTCTATACTCTGGAAGCTGGTATGTCTCGCCTTTTGATGAGTGGCACAGACCTTTATAAGCTGTGTCAAAAACATAAGATCAGAAGTACTACCCTCCATCCCTCTCAAGCTGATGCTCTCCAGAAAGTGGACTCATTAATTAAAAATTGTTCATATGAACTATGCAGGCATCTTATGCTCTATTTTATACCAAAGAACTTTATGCCAACACATCTGCCTCTGACACCTGACATGTTGCACACATATATGCAAAACAAAGCTCTCTGTTTGACAAACTGTTGGGATAGAAAAACCAGTTGTTTAATTAAAACTTGACTAATTTTCTTCCCAAGTTATGTAACTATTTATTTAGATGAGTTTAATTACAAATGAAGTAGTGACGATTAACAAAATAACACAAGTAATCACTCTTTGGAAACCCAGATATATTATTAATAGATTACTCCTCATAGGATGATTTTTTTCCTATATTTTTTAGCTTCTGTTACTCTCATGCCTAGATTCCTTGTATCTGATCACTTTCTCTCTCCTAATTGGGTTGACTACTGATTGGAGACTGAAGAGATTCAGGTGGAAGAAAATGATTAGAAGTGAGCATCAGCAACAAGGCAGCTCTGAGTTTCAGGATGAGTCCAGGTCGGAGAATGTTCTGGCAGGTGTTAACATCATGACATCTGCTAATGGAGATTTATGCAGGCAGGGGTCCTATGGGAGAAGTGTGGAGTTGGGTGCAGAGCTTTGAGGTCAAGAAGAGTCTTTGGGGAAGTAAGGTAATACTGCAGCTCCAGAGAAAGTGAGGCATTGGGTGGGAAACCAAGGCAGGAATTATTATGGGATGCCCACAGCACCTTGTGTTAGCTCTTTAGAATTATTTGTTTCAAGTCTGTGTTCACTAGTAGGAGGCAAGGACATATTGGTCAGGTTCATTGCTAAGATCCTAGTGTTTAGCACAGTTTCCTGGTGGGGTTGATGCCAATAAATATTATTAAATTAATGCATGGAAGAAAGTAAAATTTGGTGTGGGGGGTATAGTTTCTAGGATTTCAGAAGTTATGGCTTGATTCCAGAGAAAGCAGCAAGAACTTAGATGATAAACCTTGAGACAAGGCCAGGGTAGGGTCCATGCAGCCCAAGTTGGCCCTGATTCCTGAGCTGAGCCTGCTTGTGGTATTCACATGACTCTGATCATTGTGATATCAGACAAATGGTATCTGGTACCTGGTCAATGCTAATACCTTCAGCAGAATACACCGGTCCTCACACAACCTGCTTAGAAGATGAGTGGGATCATTCTCTAAATTTCAGACTGTCTTCCCTCCCTTTGTCTGGTGGCTCCTGCTTTCTGGTTTCATGGTCTGATTGTGTGTAGCAAGGAGCTGAAATAACTACGTGGAGTGTAGATCTGGGAGACATAGGCATACATGAAAAAGATAAGAGTCAGAGGGTAGGTGCGCAATACAAATCTGAACAAATAGTTGAATGTCATCAAAGGAGTGTGAACTTAAACAAAAATGAGCTCTGATCTTCATCTCTTTATATGGGACAAGCAACTGCTGGAAAACTGTGAGGAGTGTTTCCTGTGGCCAGGGTGGGAGTCTGGATCTTAAGATTGTTGGCAATGAAAATAATTGATCTTTGGTAAGTCTTAAGAGGTTCTGCATGTGGTGTGGCAGCTGAAGTTGTCCCAGCAGGCTCTCCCTGTGTTCTGGAAGATCTGGAAGTGATTGGTTTTAGGTGTTGAGACAGGTAGGGCACCCAGAGTTCTTAGGAATAGCACCATAATCTGAATGAAGGTGTTTCAGATTGATATATTAAGTTATATGCACATAATATAAAACTTGTCTCATTTGCAGAAAACATTGGATCTCTGTAAAGACTTTTGTGACCATATTTTTCTTTGGCTGAGCACAGGAAGGAGCAGTTGGGGCTGGACTGAAGGCATAGGGGCAGGGCTGAGGCGCCTCCCATTTGGGGGAGGTAAACTGTCCGCTGTGAGAGGGGGTAACCTTAGGGGGCTAAGGAGAGACAAGGCTGCAAGGAGCCCCAAAAGGGGCATGGCCAAAGACTTGAGGAGGAAACAAGTTAGTGAATCAGTTAAAATACTTTTTCACCTATATTCTATTATCCTCTTTCTGACCCCCAGGTTTTAGTAAAGTTAGTTACATGCTATGTTCATTTTAGCTGTGCTTTCAGGAATTAAAGGTTAACCTGCATCAACACCTGGAATGGCATAGATTGGGTGAACCCTGGCTTTATGGAAAGGAAATGACCAGATGGCAACCATGACGGGCAGAGGCCAGAGCCATAGTCTGTAATGGGTGGGACCACCAAATACTTGGATGAATCTGTGGATGTGGTATCCACAGGAGTCTCAGAAATTTCAGGGAAGATGAACTCAGTGAAAGATAGGGACCAAGCATTGTTGTGGAGGATAAGGGCTGGCACTTTGCTCACTGGGTACTGAAGGGAAGGATAACACATTTTAATTGGTTGAATTCAATGCAGGTACATGGTTGATTGAAATATTTATTAGCATAATCCTTTGGGTGAAAGAATTAAGAAATATGTTTCCCATTCATATACTGTGGCCCAGGAATTCTACTTGTCAGTGGTTGTCTTTTAAGCAGTGATCATAAGTGACTTATTTGTTACTTTTAGATTTTTAAAAAATTTCTACTTTCAGGAAATAAAGGAAGAGCACATTGTAATTAGATATAATATACTTTATTCTTTAAAAAATATAGGCTTGACTGGGTGCGGTGGCTCAAGCCTGTAATCCCAGCACTTTGGGAGGCCGAGGCAGGTGGATCATGAGGTCAGGAGATCGAGACCATCCTGGCTAACACGGTGAAATCCGTCTCTACTAAAAAGAATACAAAAAAATTAGCCAGGTGTGGTGGAGGGCTCCTGTAGTTCCAGCTACCTGGGAGGCTGAGGCAGGAGAATGGCGCGAACACGGGAGGTGGAGCTTGCAGTGAGCTGAGATTGCGCCCCTGCACTCCAGCCTGGGCAACAGAGTGAGACTCTGTCTCAAAAAATAAATAAATAAATAAATAAATAAATAAATAAATAAAACATATATATACACACACACACATACATACACACACACACTATATATGCTTAAAATTCTAGAGTACTAAAGTACTAAAACATGTGGATTATCCAAAATCCAAACAGTAAAGTGAGAAGATCTGGACCTGGAAGCCTTGGTCCTGCAATGTTCTAGGTACGTCCTGCTGCCCTGACCAGGCAATGGTCAGGATCAGTTAAGGAAGGAAAGTGAAAGTACTGCTTTGAAATCTTCACCTTTAATTCCAGTGGAAATTCTGTCTTTTATTATCTTCACCTACTTCATCTCATTTGAATTCTTTTCTAATTCCTTTGCAATTCAGTCCACATTACACATCACCACTCTCCGGAAAACATGCCTTCCCTTAGGAATGAGCACGGCTCCCATCACACCTCAGAGAGGTATATTGCATAGGTCTTCACCCAAGGGCCACTTAAAAAAGTTTTACCTTTTTAAATTTTCGTGGGTACATAGTACATGGAGTATATGAGATAGTTTAATATAGGCATGTGATGTGTAATAATCACGTTAGGGTAAATGGGGTATCCATCCCCTCAAGCCTTTATCCTTTGTATCACAAACAACCCAATTATATTCTTTCAGTTACTAAAAAATGTATATTTGAATTATTATTTACTATAGTTACCCTGTTGTGCTACCGCATATTAGGTATTCATTCTATTTTTTGTACCCATCAACCTTCCCCACTTCCCCTCCCCACCAGCTCCCACTATCCTTCCCAGCCTCTGGCAACCATTTTTATACTCCCTATCTCCATGAGTTCAGTTGTTTTAATTTTTAGCACCCACAAATAAATGAGAACATGCAAAATTTGTCTTTCTGTGCCTGGCTTATTTCACTTAACATAATGACCTTCAGTTCTATCCATGTTGTTGCAAGTGACAGGATCTCATTCTTTTTTATGGATGAAGAGTACTCCATTGTGTATATGTACCACATTTTCTTTATCCATTCATCTGTTGTTGATGGATATTTAGATCGCTTCCAAATCTTGGCTATTGTGAATAGTGCTGCAGCAAACTAGGAGTGCAGATATTTCTTCGATTTTCTTTCTTTTGGGTGTTTACCTAGCAATGGGATTATTGGATCATATGGTAGCTCTATTTTTAGTTTCTTGAGGAACCTTCAAACTGTTCTCCATGGTGGCTGTACTAACTTACATTCCTTCCAACAGTATACAAGGATTCCCTTTCACCAGCATTTGTTATTGCCTGTCTTTTGGATGTAAGCCATTTTACCTGGAGTGAGATGATATCTCATTGTAGTTTTGACCTGCAGTTCTTTGATGATCCCTGAAATTGAGCACGTTTTCGTATGCCTGTTTGCCATTTGCATGTCTTCTTTTGAGAAATGCCCATTTAAATCTTTTGCCCATGTTTTTGTTCAGATTATTAAATTTTTTTCTATAGAGTTTTTGAGCTCCTTGTATATTCTGTTTATTAATTCCTTGTCAGATGGGTAGTTTGCAAATATTCCCACCTATTCCGTGGGTTGTCTCTTCACTTTGTTGATTGTTTCCTTTGTCGCGCAGAAGCTTTTTGACTTGATGTGATCCTATATGTCCATTTCTGCTTTGGTTACCTGTGCTTGTAGGTATTGCTCAAGACATGTTTGCCCAGACCAATGTCCTTGAGGTTTTCCTAAATGTTTTCTTGTAGTAGTTTCATAGTTTGAGGTCTTATATTTAAGTATTTAGTCCATTTTGATTTGATTTTTGGATATGGCAAGAGATAGTGGTCTAGTTTCATTTCTTGGCATATGGGTATCTAGTTTGCCCACTACCATTTATTGAAGAGACTATCTTTTCCCCAGTGTATGTCGTTGGCAGCTTTGTCAAAATGAGTTTACTGTAGGTGTGTGTATTTGTTTCTGGGTTCTCTATTCTGTTCCATTTGTCTTTGTATCTGTTTTTATGCCAGTACCATGCTGTTTTGGTTACTATGGCTCTGTAGAAAATTTTGAAGTCAGGTAATGTGCTTCCTCCAGTGTCCTTTTTGCTTAGGATAGCTTTGTCTATTCTGTTTTTTTTTTTGTGTGTGTGTGTGGTTTCATATAAATTTAAGGATTGTTTTTTCTATTTCTGTGAATAATATCATTGATATATAGATAGGGATGGCATTGAATCTGTAGATTGCTTCAGGTAGTATGGATATTTTAAAAAGATTTATTCTTCCAATCCATGAACATGGAATATTTCTTCTTTGGTTTCCTCTTCAGTGTATTTCATCAACTTTTTATAGTTTTAATCATAGAGATGTTTCACTTGTTTGGTTAAGTTAATTCCTAGTATGGCTATTGTAAATGGGATTACTTTTATATTTCTTTTTCAGATTGTTCACTGTTGGCATATGGAAATGCTACTGATTTTTATATGTTGATGTTCTATCCTGCAACTTTACTTAATTGTTTATCAGTTCTAATAAGTTTGTGTGTGTGTGTGTGCGCAAAGTCTAGGTTTTTCCAATTTTAAGATTATATCATCTTCAAACAAGATAATTTGCCTTCTTCTTTTCCAGTGTGGATGCTCTTTTTATCATTCTCTTGTCCGATTGCTCTAAATAGAACTTCTAGTACTATGTTGAATAACAGTGGTGAAAGTGGGCATCCTTGTCATGTTCCAGATCTTACAGGAAAGGTTTTCAGTTTTTCCCCATTGAGCATAATACTAGCCGTGGGTCTGTCATATATGGCTTTTATTATGTTGAGGTATGTTCCTTCTATCCTCAGTGTTTTGAGGATTTTTATCATGAAGGATGTTGAATTTTGTCAAATGCTTTTTTGGCATCAATGAAATAATCATACATTTTTTATCCTTCATTCTGTTGATATGACATATCATATCATGATAACTTTTTATTATTGCTTTAGTCTTCTTACTTATTATTGGTCTTTTCAGGTTTTGGATTTTTTATGATTCAATCCTGGTAGCTTGTATGTGTCTAGGAATTTATCCATTTCTTCTAGGTATTCCAATTTATTGGCATATAGTTGCCCATTGTAGCCACTACTGATCCTTTGAATTTCTGAAGTATCAGTTATAGTGTCACCATCTCTGATTTTATTTTGTGCCTTCTCTCCTTTTTTGTTAGTCTGACTAAAGATTTGTCAATTTTGTTTAACTTTTCAAAAAAAATAACTTTTTGTTACATTGATCTTTTGTATTGTTTTCTTCATTTCTCTTTTATTTGTTTCTGCCTCTGATCTTTATTATTTCTTCTGCTAAGTTTGGGTTTGGTTTGCTTTTGCTTTTCTAGTTCTTTAAGATAGATCATAAATTGTTTAGCAGAAATGTTTCTTCTTTTTTGATGGAGGTACTTATAGCTATAAACTTCCCTCTTAGTACTGCTTTTGCAGTATCCTGTAGGTTTTGGTATGTTATGTTTCTATCATCATTTGTTTCAAGAAAATTTTAAATTTGCTTCTTAATTTCTTCATTGATCCCATTGAGCCATTTGTCATTCAGGAGCATATTATTTAATTTCTATGTTTTTGTATAGTTTCTAAAATTCATCTTATTATTGAATTTTCAGTTTTATTCCATTACAGTCAGAAAAGATGCTTGATATTATTCACTTTTTTTGGAATGTTTTAAGACTTGTTTTGTGACCTAATACATACGGTTTACTCTTGAGAATGATCCATGTGCTCAGGAAAAGTATGTGCATTCTACAGCCATTGCATGAAATGTTCTGTAAATATCTCTTAAGTCCATTTGGTCTATAGTGCAGATTAAAGCCTATGTTTCTTTGTTGATTTTCTCTCTGAAAGATCTGTTGAATGCTGAAATGGGGTGTTGAAGTCCCTAGTTATTATTGTATTGGGGCCTGTCTCTGTCTCTTTAGCTCTAATAATATTTGCTTTATTTGGGTGTTCCAATATTGGGTGCATATATATTTAAAATTGTTTAAATATATTGACCACTTTATCATTATATAGTGACCTTCTTTGTCTTGTCTTATAGTTTTTATCTTAAAAATGTATTTTGTCTAAGTATAGCTGCTACTGCTATTTTATGGTTTCCATTGGCATGGAATATCTTTTTCCATTTCTTTATTTTCAGTCTATGCATGTTTTTATGCATGAAGTGTGTTTCTTATAGGCAACAGATCAGTGGCTTTTAAAAAAATCCATTCAGCCACTCTGTCTTTTGATTGGAGAATTTAGTCCATTTACATTCAATAGTATTATCAATAAATAAGGAGTTACTCATGCCATTTTGTTATTTGTTTTCTGGTTGTTTTGTGGTTGCTCTTCCTTTTTTCTTCCCTTCCTGCCTTCTGTTAGTGAATATGATTTTCTCTGGTGACATAATTTAATTTATCATTGTTTAATTTTGGATGCTTGTGTGTTTTTTGGTTTGAGGTTACCATGAGGCTTGAAAAGACTGTCTTATAGCCATTAACAGTGTTTGCATAAACAAACAAGCAGAAAGAAAGCTAATAAAAATTCTTCACTTTAACTTCATTCCCCTGCTTTTTAACTTTCTGTTGTTTCTGTTTATATCTTATTGGACTGTCTATGGCTTCAAAAGTTGTAGTTACCACTTTTCATTGGTTCACCATTTAGTCTTTCTATTTAGAATAAGAGTATTATAAATACCACAGTTAAAATGTTATAATAGTCTGTGTTTCTGTATACTTACTATTTCCAGTGAGTTTTATACCTTCAGGTGATTACTTATTGTTCAATAACATTCTTTTCTTTCAGATTGCAGCCTCCCTTTAACATTTGTTTTCTAGGACAGTTCTGGTGTTGATGAAATTACTCAACTTTTTTTTTTTTTTTTTTTTGTCTGGGAAAATCTTTATTTCTCCTTCATGTTTGAAGGATATTTTTGCTGAAGATACTATTATAGGGTAATAGTTTTTTCCTTCAGCACTTTAAATATGCTCTCACCTGGCCTGTAAGGTTTCCACTAAAAAGTCTGTTGCCAGATATATTGGAACTCCATTTTATGTTATTTGTTTCTTTGCTCTTGCTGCTTTTAGGATCCTTTCTTTATCCTTGACCTTTCAGAGCTTGATTATTAAATGCCTTGAGGTAGTCTTTGGGTTAAATCTGCTTCATGTTATATAACCTTCTTGTACTTGGATATCGATATCTTTCTCCAGGCTTTGGGAAGTTCTCTGTTATTGTCCTTTTGAATAAACTTTCTACCCCTATCTCTTTCTCTACTTCCTCTTTAAGGCTAATAACTCTTATATTTGCCCCTTTGAGGCCATTTTCTGGATCCTGCAGGCATGCTTCATTCTTTAATTGTTTTTGTCTTTTCTGACTGTGTATTCAAATAGCCTATCTTCAAACTTAGTAATTCTTTCCTCTCCTTGATCAATTCTGCTGTTAAGAGATGGTAATACATTATTCAGTATGTCAGTTGCATTTTTCAACTCCAAAATTTCTGCTTGATTCTTCTTAAATTATTTCCATCTTTTTGTTAAATTTATCTGATTGAATTCTGAATTCCTTCTCTGTGTTATCTTGAATTTATCGGAGTTTCTTCGATATAGCTATTTTGAATTCTCTGTTTGATAGGTCACATATCTCTGTCTCTCTGGGATTGGTCCTTGGTGCCTTATTTAGTTCATTTGGTGAGTTCATGTTTTCCTGGATGGTGTTGATACTAGTAGATATTCTTTGGTGTCTGTGTATTGAAGAATTAGATATTTATTGAGTCTCCACTGCCTGGCCTTATTTGTATCTGTCCTTGGGAAGGCTTTCCAGATATTCTAAAGGACTTAGGTGTTTTGATCTAAGGGTATCTGCTTTAGGGGGCACCCCACATCCAGTAACACTACGGTTCTTGCAAACTTATGGAGGTACTACTTTGATGGTCTTAGACAAGATCTGGGAGAATGCTCTAGATTACCAGGCAGGAACTCTTGTTCTCTTCCCTTACATTCTCCCAAATAAGTGGAGTTTCTCTCTATTCTGAGCCACCTGAAGCTGGGGGTGGAGTGACACAAGTACCCCATGGCCACCACCATTATAACCATGCTTGGTCAGACTTGAAGTCAGCATGGCACTGGGCCTTGCTCAAGGCCTGCTGTAACCACTCCTGGCTACTGCATATGTTGACTCAAGGCCCTGGGGCTCTACAATCAGCAGATGGAAAAGTCAGCCAGACCTGTGTCCTTGCCTTCTGGGTGGTGAATTCCTCCAGGTCCTGGATGGGTACAAAGGTGCCATCTGGGAGCCAGGGAACAGAGTCAAAAATCTTAGAAGTCTATTTGGTGTTCTATTGTACTGCAGCTGAGCCGGCACTCGAACCGCAATTCACAGTCCTTTCCACTCTTCCTTCCCTTTTCCAAACACAGAGGAGCCTCACCCCATGGCCACTCCCACTACAGGCCCCGGGGAGTACTGCCAGACTACCATCGATGTTCCCTTTAGGTCCGTGGGCTCTTCACTCAGCTTGTGGTGAATGCTGCCAGGCCTGGGACTCATCCTTCAGGGCAGTGGGTCTCCCTCTGGCCCAAAACAGGTCCAGAAATGCCATCCAAGAGCCAAATCCTGGAATCTGTGAGCCCAAGAGCCCACTTGGTGTCCTACCCCCTTGTGGTACCTAAGGTGCAAGACAAAATCCCCTTTACTTTTCCCTCTACTTTTCTCAAGCAGAAGGAGTTTCACCCCATAGCCACCACAGCTGAGAATACAATGAGTCTCACCTGAAGCCAGCAAGCCTCAGTGTCTCACTCTCTCTGCTTTTGATGTGGTACCTAGGTATTGCTGCTGTTCATTCAGAGCCCAAGGACTCTTCAGGTAGCAGGGGATGAATGCTGCCAGGACTGGATCCTTTCCTTTAAGGCAGCAGGTTCCCTTTTGACTTAGGGTGTGTCTAGAAATGTCTTCTGGGAGCTAGGGCCTGGAAAGGGAGTCTCATCACTCTGACCAGTGCCCTATCCTACTGTGGCTGAGCCTGTATCCAAGATGCAAAACAAAGCCCCCCCACCCCATCGTTCTCTCTCCTCTCTTCCAGCAGAAGAAAGGGGTCTCTGTTGGAGCTGTGATCTGTGCAGCCTGGGGGTTAGGGTAGAGGTGATGCTAGCACTCCCTTAGCTGCCCTGGTTAATGTCTCAGTAGATCATGTGCCCCAATCCCAGTCTAGTGACTCTGGGTCCAGTTCAGCACTAGGACTCAATAAAAGTTGCAGTCTTGGCTGGGCGCGGTGGCTCACGCCTGTAATCCCAGCACTTTGGGAGTCCGAGACAGGCAGATCATGAGGTCGGAGATGGAGACCATCCTGGCTAACATGGTGAAACCCCATCTCTACTAAAAATACAAAAAATTAGCCTGGCGTGGTGGCAGGCGCCTGTAATCCCAGCTACTTGGGAGGCTGAGGCAGGAGAATGGCATGAACCGGGAGGCAGAGCTTGCAGTGAGCTGAGATTGGGCCACTGTACTCCAGCCTGGGTGACAGAGCGAGACTCTGTCTCAAAAAAAAAAAAAAAAAAAGTTGCAGCCTTTGTGTTTTAGACTGCCCTTCAAATTTATTTAGAACCCCAGAGCACTTGCATGGTGGTGAGGCTTGCTGGAACTCAAGTTCAGACCGATGGGATCAGCAATTCCCTTCTGGCTAGAGTTAGTTTAAAAGCTTCCTCCATGGGTGGGCATCGCCTGAATTTGGTTCAATTTTCCTTTCTGCTATAACAGGAAAGCGCAGAGTTCAATGCCTCAGAGTTGCTGCACTTTCCCTCCCCAAGCACACAGAAATGCATTCCACATCACTGCTGCCAGGGTTGGGGTGGCAGCTGGAGGAGAGGTGGTGCTGATGATCCAAGACTGTTTTTACTACCTCTTCAGTGCCTCTTTCAACTGGATACTATGAGTGCTCACCTGAGTTTTGGTTTTGTTAGGGTGCTTTTGGGTAGATAGTTGTTAAACTGGCATCCTTATCAGGGCGGTGGGTGGAAGGACCAAGGAGCCTTCTATTCTACCATCTTGCTCTCTGATTGAATTTAGAATGTGAAAATGAACTTGCATTTCTGAGAAAAATCACACTTAGTTATGGTATATTATTCTTTTTATGTGTTGTGGAATTAACTAATTAATATTTTATGAGATCTTTGGGTCCATATTCATGAGAATAATTGATATATAGTTCACTTTTCTTGCTATCTCTCTAATTTTTTAATTTCACTAGGTTTTTAAAAAAATCAGATTATTGTGGCCTCATAAAATAAGTTGAGATGCATTCCCTCCTGTGTCTTTTTAAGGGATTTGTTTAAGGTTGGCATTGTTACTTCCTTAATATTTTAATTCACCGCTGAAACAAACTGGGCCTGGGCTTTCCTTTGTGAGAAAATTTTTATAACAAATTGAAATTCCTATATTAGATTTTCTACTTTGTCTTGTTTTAATTTATGTATGTTGTTTTGCCAAGAAATTTAATTTGTGTTGTCAAATTTATTGACATAAAGTTGTTCACAAGATTTTCTTATTAGCTTTTAAATGTCTACAGGATATGGAGGTATATCCCCATTTCTAATCCTAATTTTGATTATTTGTATCTTCTCTTTTTTTTCTTCATCAGTCTTGCTAGGGTTATCTATCTTATTAATCTTTTCAAAAGAACCAACTTCTGACAATTCATTTTTTCTATTATCTGCTTTCTATTTCATTATTTTTGCTCTTATTTTTTGGATCATTTTGATAGGAATTTATTAACTTTATTAATTTTTGTTCAAAGAACCAATTTCTAGATTTGTTAAATCCCTCTATTGTCTTCTATTTCATTGACTTATACTCTTATTTTTATTATTTTCTTTCTTCTAATTTTTTTGGCTTTAATTTTTCTTCTCATTTCTTATAGTAGGAAACTATTTTTTCTTTTCTTCTTTTAAAGTGTAACTATGCAAAGTTGTAATTTTTCTTTAATTATGGCCTTAGTTACAGCCCACAAATGCTGAAATGATGTATTTTCATTATATTTCAGTTTAACTATTTTCTAATTTCTCTCATAATGTTTTTTGACTCCTGAATTATTTAGAAGCATATTGTTTAACTTTTAAATAATTGGGGCTTTGTAAATATATAGTCATTTATTCCTAAAATTCAATTCCATTTTGGTCAGAGAGTATATTTTATGATGTTGCAATCTTTGAAATGTGTTAGAACTTATGACATTGCTGTATGTTCACTATGCACTTAAAAAGAATGTGTATTTTCCAATTGTTGAATATATTTTTCTAGACATATTGATTCAGTCAATTTGGTTTATAGTATTATTCTATGTCTTTTACATCGCTACTGAATTTTTCCTAGTTCTTCTCTCTTAGAAAAATGGTGTTAAAAATCTACAACTGTCAGTGTGAATTTGTTCATTTTCCCTTTAGTTCTTGCATGTTTTTCTTCATGTATCTTGAAGCTCCATTATTAGGTTGATGCACACTCATCATTGTTATTTATTCCTTAAAATTGAGCCTTATATTATTAACAACTATTCTTTAAAAAAATCTGTAGCAATTTTCCTTGTCTTGATGTCCACTATGTCTGATATTAATATACCCATTCCAGTTTTCTTTTACATATTGTGTGGTTGGTATTTTCTTTTGTGTTGTTGTTTGTTTTGTTTTATTTTGTTTGGAGATGGAGTCTTGCTCTGTTGCCCAGGGTGGAGTGCAGTGGTGCAATCTCAGCTCGTTGCAACCTCTGCCTCCCAGGTTCAAGCAATTTTCCTGTCTCAGCCTCCCAAGTAGCTGGGACTACATGCGCACGCCGCTACGCCCGGCTAATTTATATGTTTTTTAGTAGAAATAGGGTTTCAGCATATTGGTCAGACTGGTCTCAAACTCCTGACCTCAGGTGATCCACCTGCCTTGGCCTCCCAAAGTGCTGGGATTACAAGCGTGAGCCACCATGCCCAGGCTGGTTGGTATGTCTTTTACATTTAAAACTTTCAACCAATGTGTCTCTTTTTATCAAAAAAGTATGTTTTATTAACAACACATAATTTAGAATAGCTTTATTTTCTCCCTTATCTAGCTCAACAACCTTTGCTTTTTATTTGGAGTCTTTTATCCATTAACATATAAAATGATTAGTGACATGGATAGATTTAAGTCTACCATTTTGCTATTTTTTCCCTATTTGTCTTTTCTGTTTTTTGTTCCCATCTATTATTATAAGTCTTCTTTGTGTTAATCAAATAGTTTTTATTCTTTTATTGGATTTTCAGACAGATTTTATTTGTAGTTGTTTTTCTAGAAATTACAATATGCATCCTTAATTTATCACTGTTTTTAGAGTAAATGTTTTATCCTTTACAGAAGGTATACCCTTGCAACAGCATAGTTCCATTTATTTCTGAAACTTTATAATCTTGTTTTTATAAGTCTCTAGACATTTTAAACCTTTAATCACTATTACAGTTTTTGCTTTAAAAGGTTAAATTATTTTAAAGATAATAAGAGGAAAATAAAATGTATTTTACATACACTTTCACATTTAACATTTCCAGTGTTCTCTATTCCTTTCTGTAGGTTTTCATTGTATATGGTATAATTTTTCCTTCAGCCTGAAGAACTTGTTTTAGAATTTTCTCAGTAAAGGTTTGCTAATGACAAATTCTCTCAGTTTTTATTGTCTGAAGATATCATTATTTTACCTTTATTTGAAGATATTTTCTCTGAATATAGTATTATGAAATGACATTTGCTTTCCTTCATAATTGTAAAGATGCTATTCAGTTTTTTAAATGGATTTCATTATTTCTCATGAGACATCAGCCACTATTGATACTACAGTTCTTTTGTATATAATATGTGGTTAATCTCTGGTTACTTTTATAATTTGTTCTTTGATTTTTAGCACTTTGATTATGATGTGTCTAGGGTTGAATCGCTTTGAATTTTTTTCTGTTTACATTTTGGTAGTTTTTTGGAGGTATATATTGATGTTTTTCACTAAACTTGGGCAATTCTCTGCTATTACTTCTTCAGATATTTACTCTGTTCCATTTTCTCTCTTTCTTCTCTTAATATATTCTTAAAGGTTATTGATATTCTGTTCGTTTTATTTTAATCCTTTCTCTGTTATTAACATTGGAAAAATTGTATTGATCTGTTTTGAAGTTCACTGATTCTTTCCTTTGCTGCTCCCAGTCTGATAAGGAGTCCATTTAGTGAAGTTTTTATTTCAGATACTGTTCACTTCATTTATTAAATGTCTATGTGATTCTTTTTTATAACATTCCTCTGTTGAATTTCTCATTCTTTTATTCATTACAACCATATTTTTCTTTAAGATTTTAAACATATTTATAATAGCTATTTAAAAATATTATCTGCTATTCCCAATAGCTAAGTCATTTTTGGTCCTGTTACTGTTAACTAATTTTTATCCTACTTGTGGATCACATTTTCTTGTTTTTTTTTTTTTTTCACATTTCTACTAATTTTTGAGTATGTGCCAGCCATTTTAGATGATATGTTGTGGGGAGTTTGGGTTATATTGTCTTACTATAAAAGATGTTAAATTACTGTTTTTGCGGACAAACTATTTTGATCCTGTAGATATTGTCTTTATTTTTTGTGAAGGATGGTGTATTTCAGTTTTGGGCCACATTCTAAGGCATGTGTTTTACTCTAGCTATGATTATTATCCATTGAATGTGCACTGTGGTTAGTGTAGTCCCTTGAATGCAGTAGGGATAGAACTCCAATGTCTCCTAACACAGCACAGCCTCAAATATTATTGTTTAGCTATCATCCCTGCAGCAGGCAATCTCTGATTGATTTCGTAGACACTCATCTTGTTGCATGATCAAATCAGTCCTCAGCCCAGCATTCTAGTGGATGAGATTCATTGTCCCTTTACCGTATAGCTCTCTTTTCTCATGTGCTTTGCTCTAAAAATTCCAGCTGGTTCAGCAGTCTGGAAGTCCAGTACCTGGCTTCTCAACTCAGCAAGACTGCTGCTCTGCTTGGCTTTCCCTTCCTGATCTGTGGCAGAAAAATACCATTAGGCAGAAAATCGGGGCAATTGTGGAGAAACTGTTGGGCTCATCTCATGTTTTCCTTCTCTAAAAAATTACATCCTGTGCTGTCTGTTTTTCAACATCTACAAACAGTTGACTCATACATTTTGTCCAGTTTTATAATTGTTGGGAAAACAAATTCAGTTACCAGTTACTGTCATGGCAAGAAGGAGAGATTTATGTATATGATTTAAAACATAACTTTTGATTATTTTATTTGACTTCTGTTAAGATTAGCACTGGTGTGTGTCAATTCTTTCATGTTTTTTCTATGCCCCTATAATCTATCTCTTTCTTTCTCTTTCTCATGCTTGTACACTATCTATCATTAAGAGTTTGCAAGGCATTGTTTTATAAAAATAAAAAAATATAATTATTTGTGTATATATATTTATGTATGGGAATATATAATTACAAATAATAGATATGTACATGTATATCTTTACCTATTCTATATCTATAATGTACATGTATATCTTTACCTATGCTATACCTATAAAAATATAGTTTTCAGTGCCCTTCTTTTCTTATTTAATAATACATCCCTGTAAGTCAATTTGTGTCAATCTAAATTATTATTTCTAATGCTACAGATATGTCAAAAGATTATTCTCTCAATTAGTCTTTAAGGGAAATTATTTAGGGAGATGCTTCATATACTTCTCTAATAGGAAAATTTAATTATAGTTTGTAGATATTCTTTAGGGTTTGTTGTATAGGTGTGTGTCATTTCCCTAGTTTTATAATACATACAATTTCATTCTGTAATTTTAATTCATTTTTATTCTCTTCTGTGAGTTTCTGGGAGAGGAGTTACCCAAACATGTTTTCTCTAGGTCTTTCTCAGAAGTCCAAACACATAAATTTTTGTCTAACAAACGTATTAATAATTAATAAGTGAATATAACAAAAATTTTAGTGGCTCAAAGGACTATAACCATATTTGCACTCTCTCAGATACTATTTTTCATATTTCTGGCTATAAAGTAGTACATATTTGTTGTAATAAACATGTAAATTAGCAAAAGTATATGAAAAGAAAATCATTTGTAATCTGACTGCCTAGTAATTGTTACTCCATAATTTCTCATTTTTAATCTATGTATATACTATATATCCAGGTATTTGTATATCCATTAGATGTATAATTCTATATATTGCTTTTACAATAATGTAACTTGAGAAACTTATTTAATTAAATATCCTTTAAAAAGATTCTTTCTAATGACTACATAAACTTCTATCTACTATATACCTTGCTTAACCAATTATTGCTCCTGAATACTTAGGTGTGTCTGCTTTTTCACTATTTTAAATAACAGTTCAAGGAACCCTGTGTACATTCCACACTATTTCTCCTTCACCATTGTTACAAAGCTCTGTAAAATGGCATTTAAGTTAGGAAACTAAGACATCTTGTTTGGATTTAAGTCCTGTTTGAGTCTCAAACCTTAAGCGATGTTAGTTTATAATTTTCAATGTAATTAGAGTACATTGGAAAAAGAATCATTTATAGAATGTTTTCTAAAATCTCCCTTCTATCGGAAGCCTGTGGGCTCTCTGAGAAAGAGTTTGACGGTTCCTGGCCAGCCTAAAATTTAATCCCAACCTGTCACCAGTTTCTATGAAGTGAGGTTTCTATTACTTCCTGGATTGCTCTAGTCTATCAGAGGTCACCATCTCCAATTTAGCCTAGATGTGGATGGGAAAGTACCCTGTACAGCCCTAGCATCCAGAGAACTTTGGTGTCAAATTCAATTACTGGAGAAGGAGACCTTTTTTTTCTAAAGGTCTCTGAATCCATTAAAAAAGCTTCTCAGATTCCTAGCACTGGTGCTTATGGCGAATGTATCTCCCACACAAGCCTTCTGACAGCTTTTTTGTAATTTCACATAGTCAACTGCTTTTGTGGTTGGAGTTTCATTTACTGAAAAAAAAAATACGTCAAGTGGAAGTAGAGACAGTTATGTCTTTAACATATGTCTGACTACGCCTGAGTGAGGCAAATATTGTAGATATATAATGACCCAAGACTGTTTCATTTCACATAGCTTTCCTCTTTTCATGTTCCCAAACATGTTGATTTTCCAAATATAAGACATTAATTCTGGATTGCTGTGGCCACAGTTTCCATTAACTCCCTTGTGTGCATGAAAAGAATAAAAGTATTTATGAAGTCTGTTTTAAAATTCTCTTTTGTGGAAATTCCCTACATTTTCTTTTGCACAATTTGCAGAGCTTTTTCTTTTTCTGTGATTAAAGAATAAATGAATTCATTTTGAATTGAGGAAAATAACGGCACGGCATATATAGTTTTTGTGCCTGAGAAATGCGTTTTTACAATTCCATTTCAGCGAAACCACCTAATAGGTCATAAAACATTAGCAGTGTTTTCTCTTTCTGCCATACAGCCTTCTAATTTGTCTGGAACACAAACGAATCAAGAAATGCAGCTTTGCAGACTGTTTTGAGTATTACAGTCTATTACTTTAACTATTGGGTCAGTCGAGGGTGCATAAACCTGCCATTTAAGTCGTTAACAACTATTTCCAGAAAAGATACACTTTATACTGTGGACTGAGCTTCTCTTTCATCCTGTTGAGTTCAAGTTTCATAATTAGAACATGGTGAACAATAGAATTCTCATGTAAGAATAAAGGCATCTTCTTGGTTTCTTTTCTACTGCTTTGAACATGGAATAAATGGCATATTCTGCAGTCTTGCTAAATCTTCCATTCCTTCCCACACTTTGTTGTATTTCTGACCGTTTCAATGAGAATAAGGAAACTACTCAGACAATGTTACCTCCACACAAAACTTCAAATGTTCATACTAAAAAATATTGACTGGTAGCAGCCATTAAGAGTCATTTTGAAAAATAATATACCAATAGATTTGGCATACTATTCCTTAAGAACAGCCACCATATTGTCACTCCAAATATTTTTATGTCTGATGCTCCTTTTATTTAAAAAGTTTGTAACTACCACTTGTGTTGAAGTCAAAATTTTCTTTTGATTCTCATGAATGGAATCTTCCATTTTAATCTGTGTGAATTCTGCCTATGATTTTGATCAACCTCAGTAAAATGAAGAGTTCCATTAGAATCGTACAATATCAAGTTAAGCTGGAATCCACACTCAGAGTGGTGAATTACTCCAAATGTGGGTTAACTAGAACCCACAGCATGATAATGCTAAATTATCTGGGGAACCTACTGATTCTCCCAAATACAAGCCAGTTGAACATTCATATACAGATTGCTTTGTGAACATAGTTTTTCATTTTTAGAGACAAATTTACAGAAGCCTGTTTGCTGAGTCCTATGGTCAGCACAATTTAGTTTTGTAGGAAATTGCCAAACTATTTTCCACAGTGACCATACCATTTGTATTCTCACCATTGATGTATCAAGGATTCAGTTTCTCTGCATTGTTGTAGGCATTTGTTATTGTCATTATTTATTTTAGCTATTCAAATAGGTGTGTGCTGATATCTCCTCACAGTTGTAATTTGAACTTTCTTGATGCCTGGTGAGGTTGAATATTTTGTGCTTATTTATTATCTATATTCCTCTTTGTTGAAATGTCTTTTGGTGTGATTTTCCTCTTATTAGATTGTGGGTTTTTTTTTTATAACTATTGAGTTTTGTTCTTATTTTAACATATTTGTCAAATAAAGATTTGAACATATTCAAGATGTATAATGTGATCCTTTGATGTACATATATTGTAATGATTACCACAATCAAATTAATCAACACATCTGTCAACACCCATGCTGATGTTAGATCCTCAGAACTTGTTCACCTTGTAACTAAAAGTTTGTACCTTTTGACCAACATTGCTCTACTTCCTCCATTTCCTGGTACCAGGCAATTGCCATTCTTCTTTCTGCTTCTGTTAGTTCTACTTTAAAGATTCCACATATAAATAAGATCATATAGCATGTCTGTGTCTGGCTTATTTCACTTAGCATAGCATTATCTAGGTTCATCCATGATGTGGCAGGATTTCCATCTTTTTAGGGCTAAATAATATTCTATTTTATGTATGTACCATAATTATCTATTCATCCGTCTATAAACAATTAGGTTGTTTCCACATCTTGGCTATTGTGAATAATGCTATAATGGGGTGCAGAGATCTCTTCAAGATACTGATTTTATTTCCTTCGTATATATGTAGAGGAAGGATTGCTAGATCATATGATAGTTCCGATTTTAATTTTTTGAGGAACTTCCATACTGTTTTCTAGAATTGGCTGTACCAAATTACATTTCCACCAATAGCATACAAGGGTTCCCTTTTCTCCATACCCTTACCGCTCTTTATCAGTGATTTTTTTGGATAGCCTTTCTAACGGGTGTGAGGTGATATCTCATTGTGATTTTAATTTGCATTTCTCTGATGATTCACAATGTCGAGCACCTTTTTACATACCTGTTGGCCATTTGTATGTCTTCTTTGGAAAAATCTACTCAAGTGCTTTGCCCATTTTATAAATTGGATTATTGGTATTTTTGTTATTGAGTTGTATGAGTTCCTTCTTTATTTGGTATATAAACCTCTTATAAGATCTATGATTTGCAAATATTCTTTTTCCATTCCAAAGCTTGCCTTTCCGTTTTGTTGGTTGTTTCCTTTGCTGTGCAGATAATCTTTAGTTTGATGTAATTCGATTTGTCTATTTTTGCTTTTGTTGTCTGTGCTTTTGGTGTTATATCCAAAAGGAGAGTCTCTTAAAAAATATTGATGGAAAAACTGGATATCCACATGCAAAATAATGAAATTAGATCCTTGCCTCATACTGTATACAAAAATTAACTCAAAAATAAATTAAAGACTTAAATGTAAGATCTGAAACTATAAAATGATTATTGAGTTTTGAGAGATTTTATGCATTCTAGATACGAGTCTTTCATCATACATGTGAATTGCAAATATATTATTCTTCTCATCTGTGCTTGTCTTTTCATCCTCTTAAAGGGATCTTTCACAAAACAAAAGTTTTTAGTTCTGATAGATTCCAATTTATTGAATTTTTAAAAATATGGATCATGCCTTTGGTGTCATGTCTATGAAGTCTTAAGATTTTTGTTCCAAGTATTTATCTTGTTTTCTTCACAAAAATGTACAGTTTTACATTTAAATTTGTGATCGAGAGGGGCTTCAAGTTGGCAGAATAGATGCATCTGGTACCCACCCACCTCTTCCACAAAGAAGCACCAAAACAGTGAGCATATAACCACACTTCAAATAGATAATCTAAGAAAGAGCACTGGAATTCAATAGAGAAGTGACAGGAAGCACCTACAAAAAGGCAGGAGAGGAAAGAGAGGCAGTCCGCTTGGCTGAAATCAGCAGCGAACCTTGAGAGACTCCCCAGTACAGGGAAAGGGTAAGTGAGAAACCCACAGTAATCCACATTTCCACCATGGACTCTTGCGGTCTCAGTCACAGGAGAGCCCCTTGATCTTCATAGGCCCCAAGACTAACAAAAGGAACTGCTTGGAGACTGGCAGCATGGCCCCATACACTCACAAGCCTTAAGCAGCCTCAGCAGCGTACCATTTTGAAAGCCCAAACACCACCAGATGGCATCCTGCCCTGGAGCTCAAGAAGCTGTCCATCACCACGTCCCCAAAACCTTATAGACATTTCCTACCTGCAGTTGCCACCAGGGCCAAAGCATGAGCCACTGGCAGTGACCCTGCCCCACCCAGCAGAGGGACAGTCATGCAGAAAGCCTACCCTGCCTGAGCCACAGTCTCTGAGAGCTGCTGCCGTCACTGGGACCAAAACATGGGTGACCCCACCCTTCCAGCAGCGGGCCACTTGCAAATTTTAACACACCCCAAGGACAAACTCAGCTGCCTAAAGTTGCTGTCGTTGTGGGCTGTTTCTTAAGGTTAAGGTGCAAGTGGAACAGATGCATTTAGCTGTCTGCTTATGGCTGCTTCCACTGAAAGCAACCCCTCCCTCCCCAGAAACAGCGCTCCAGTATAGACTCTGCTGCCCCTACCTGAGAATTCTTCCAGTGGTTTAGAAATCACCCCACACCTGCCTACCACAGCCAGTGCCTGAGTGCACAATCAGGTTGTCTAAGGACAGGTTCGCCCAGCCCAGCTTTACTCCCACCAGTACACAAGCCTGTCATCTGGGGCCTGAGGTTGTTCAGCCCAGTTTGCTACCATTGGCACCTGAGCATTCCTCTTGAGTTCCTAAGGTCAAGCCCGCCCAACCTGCTGCTACTACCACAGCTGACACCCACCCCCACACACCACCTGCAGGCCTGGGGAATGGCCCATCCAGCCCATTGCAACCACTGCCAACACCAAAATGGAGAACTGGGGACCCAGAGGTTGTCTCTCCACTGTTATTGCCATCACCCACACCATGCCTGTTGCACAGGGGCCTGAGGACCCACCCAACCACCCAGCCCACTGCTCCCATTCCAAGCACCTGAGCAACCCACTTTGAGGCTCTAGACTTGGCCTGCCTTGACATGCTAACACCAATGCCAGCGTAATATACCACCCTGGGGCCCAAAGAAACATGCATGGCCTACCATCACTGCCACTATGGGGCCCAAAGACTGGCTCACCTGGCATCCTGGTCCCAAGTAAACTTCACTACAGCCTTCACTAACAGCTGTGCCATAAACCACTGAGGAAACGACAGACACCATTGACCCTCTTTATAGCTGAGGAAATCATGTGGCGATCACACTACTGCACACACCCAGAATCAAAGCCAAAGTGCCCTACACTATCAACATTATATCTTCAGGGAAAAGTCCTCCCCTATGGAAGTAAATTAAAAAAATTGAAAGAAGTGATTGTTAGACCTGCTTCTTAGATATCAGTGTAAGGACACAAGAAACATGAAAAAGCAAGGAAATATGACATCCCCAAAGGAACACAATAATTATTCAGGAATAGACTCCAATCAAAAATCAATTTACAAAATCATGGAAAAAAATAAAATATTTATTTTTAAAAGCTCAGTGAAATTCAAGATAATACAGGAAAGCAATACAAAGCAATTAGAAAAACATTTAGGATATGAATGAGAAATTTGCCAAAGAAGATAGGTATTATAAAACTGAAACAGAAATTCTGGAACTGAAAAATTCATTGAACGAAATACAAAATGAACTCAAAAAACTTCAATAGTAGACCAGATCAAGCAGAAGAAAGCATTTCAGAACTTGATGAGAGGTCTTTTGAAATCATCTAGTTAGAGGAAAATAAAGAAACAAGAATTTTACAAGTGAACAAAAGCTATGTAACATATGAAACACCATAAGCAGACATATAGTTAAACTTCTGTGTTTCAGAAGGCAAAGGAAAAATGAAATGGTTAAAGAAACCTATTGAATGAAATAACAGTTGAAAACTTCGCAGATCTAACAAGAGATTCAGACATTGAGATATAGGAAGCTTGGAGATCCTCAGAGAGATATAATTCAAAAGTTCTTCTCTGTGGCATATTATAGTCAAACTATCAAAATTCAAAGACAAAGAGAGAATTCTAAAAACAGTGTGAGAAAAGTGTCTAATTGCTTATAAAGGACCATCCATCAAACTAATAGCAGATTTCTCTGCAGAAACTTTATAGGCCAGGAGAAAATGGGTAGATATATTCAAAGTGCTAAAAGGAAAAACAAAAACAAAACAAAACAAAATTGCTAACCAAGAATACTATACCCAGCAAAGGAGAAGTAAATTAAGGAGAAATAAAGTCTTTCCCAGACAAGCAAAAGCTGAGGGAATTAATCAGCACTGGACTAGGTCTACAATAAATACTTAAGGGAGTCCTACAACTAGAAGTAAAAAAAAAGGTATCTGTTATTATGAAAATAGACAAAAATATGAAACCTACTGGTAAAGCAAACACACAAAGAAAAGATTCAAATGTTACCACTACAGAAGACCACCAAACCGCAATGATAAACCATAAGAGTAAGATATACAAAACAAGCAGAAATAAATTAATAAATATCAGAAATAAGCCCTCACATAGCAATAATAACCTTGAATGTAAATAGGTTAAACATTCCACTTAAAAGATACAGACTGGCTGAATGGATGATGAAACAATCCAAGTACATGCTACTTGTAAGAAATTAATCTCACCTGTAAAGACATATATATACTTTAAGTAAGTAGATGGAAAAAGATATTTCATGCAATTGAAAACCAAAAAAGAGCAGAAATAGCTATACTTATATCAGATAAATCAGACTTTAATTCAAAAACATAAAAAGAAATAAAGAAGGTCATTGTGTAATGCAGAGACCAATTCAGCAAGAGGACATAGCAATTCTAAACACACATGAGCCCAACATTAGGGCACCCAGATATATAAAGCAAGTATTATTAGATCTAAAGGGAGAGATTAACTCCAATACAGAATCAATGCAAAAAAACAACAGCATTTCTATATATCAATAATGAGCTAACTAAGAAAGAAATCAAGAAGGTAATCCCATTTATAATAGCTAAAATAAATACCTAGGAATAAATTCAACCAGGTAGATGGAAGACCTCTACAAGATAAACCACAAAACACTGATAAAAGGAACTGAAGTAGATACAAACAAATGGGAATACATCTCATTTTCATGGATTTGAATAATTTATATCATTAAAATGACCATACTGCGCCAAACAGTATACAGATTCAAGATAATGTCTAGCAAAATACTAACATCATTTTTCACATAATTAGAAAAAAATTCTTAAAATTTGCATGGACCCCATAAAAGAAGCCAAATAGACAAACAATCCTGAGCAAAAAGAACAAAGCTAGAGGTACCACACTACCTGACTTCAAAATATATCGCAAGGCTATGGTCACCATAACACCATGATATAGGTATAAAAATAGACACGTAAACTAATGGAACAGAATAGAGAACCCAGAAATAAAGCCACATACCAATAGCCTGATTTTCAACAAAGTTGTCACATGCATATATTGGGGAAAGGAAACCCTCTTGAATAAATGGGGTCAGGAAAATTCGTTATTCATAACCAGAAGAATGAAACTGGACCTATGTCTCTCATCATATACAAAAATAAACTCAAGATAAATTCAAGACTTACATATAAGACCCCAAAACTGTACATCTACTAGAGGAAAACATAGGGGAAGTACTTCAGGACATCGATCTAGGCAAACATTGTATGGTTAATACCTCAAAAGCACACGCAACAAAAACAAAAATAGACAAATGGGGCTATATTAAGCTAAAACTGTAAGGCTTCTTGAAAGCAAAACAAACAAAAACAGTCTACAAAGAGGCAACCTATTAAATGGGATAAAATAATTGCAAACTATTAATCTGACAAAGGCCTAATATCCAGAATATACAAGGAACTCAAACAACTCAAGAGTAAAAAAGACAATCCTATTACAAAAATGAACAAAGGACATAAACATACATTTCTCAAAAGAAGACATACAAATGGCCAATAGGTATATGAAAGAATGCTCAACATCACTAACCATTAGGGAACTGTATCAAAACCACAATGATATATCATCTCACCCCAGTCAGAATGGCTAATATTTAAAAGACAAAACATAAGTGATGAGAATGTGGAAAAAAGAGAAGTCTTTTATACTAATGGTGGGAATGCAAATTTGTGCAGCCACTATGGAAACAGTATGGAGATTTCTCAAGAATCTAAAAATAGAACTACCATATGATTCAGTAATCCCACAACTGGATATTTATCCCAAGGGAAAGCAATCAATATATCAACAGGATACCTGCATTTGCATGTTTATTGTGGCACTAGTCACAAAACAAAAGATATGGAATCAAACTGTGTCCACCAATGAATGAATGGATAAAGAAAATGTGGTATATACACACAATGGAATACTATTTGGCCATATAAAAGAATAAAATTATGCCATTTGTAGCAACACGTGTAGAACTGTAGGTCCTTGTGTTAAGTAAAATAAATCAGTCACAGAAAGACAAATATTGCATGTTCTCATTCGTATGTGGAAAATTTAAAAGTTTATCTCATGGAGCTAGAGAATAGAATGATAGATACTAGAGGCTGAGAAGGATGTTTGGGTAGGAGGGGAGATGAAGAAAAGTTGGTTAATGGGCACAAACCCACAATTAGATATAAGATGTAAGTTTTAATATTCAGTAGCAGAGTAGAATGACTGTCGTTAACAACAATATATTCTATGTTTCAAAGTAGGAGAAGAGAGGACTTGAAATGTTCCCAACACATAAAAATGGTAAATACTCAAGATAATGGATATCCCAAATGTCCTGACTTGGTCATTACACATTCTGTGCATGTATTAATAACAAAATACCACATTTACTCTATGTAAAATATTATGTCTTAATAAAATAGTACAAATTGTGTCTCAAAATAAACTATTTTTTAAACACTATTAATTGATTGATTGAGACGGAGTCTAGCTCTGTCAGGCTGGATTGCAGTTGTGCGATCTTGGCTCACTACAACCTCCGCCTTCTGAGTTCAAGTGATTATCGTGCCTCAGCCTCTGGAGTAGCTGGGACTACAAGTGTGTGCTATCACACCCAGTTAATTTTTGTATTTTTAGTAGAGGTGGGATTTCACCATGTTGGCCAGGCTGGTCTCGAACTCCTGAGCTCAAATGTTCTGCCCACCTCGGCCTCCCAAAGTGCTGGGGTTACAGGCATAAGCCACTGCGACTGGCCAAGGACACTTTTAGATTTGCTAAAATTGTGAGAAAAAATAGTGAAGATGTTACAAAGTTTCCATATGTTCATACCCAGCTTTCTCTATTATTAACATCTTATATGATTATGTTACATTGGTATAAATAATGAACCAATATTGATACATTATTAGTAAAGTGCATACTTTATTCAAATTTCCTTAGTTTTTACCCAATTTTTTTTTTCTATTCCAGAATTCCATCCAGAATGCCACACTACATTTACTCATCAAAATGCAACTTGTTAAAGTTGTATCTCATGGAACATTTACCAAAATTGATCATATGCTGGGCTATAAAGTAAGTCACAGAATATTTCATTTTATTTTTTACTTTAATTATTTTCAGCTCTTATTTTAGATTCAGGGAGTGCATGTGCAGGTTTGTTACTTGGGTATATTGTGTATTGCTGAGGTTTGAGGTATGAATGATCTCATCACCCAGATACTGAGCATAGTACCCAATAGTTAGTTTTTCAATCTTTGTTCTCCTCCCTCCGCCCTCAGTAGTATTCATTTTTTATTACTGCCATTTTAATGCCCAAGAGAGCCCAATGTTTAGCTCCCTCTTATAAGTGAGTACATGTGGTATTGGGTTTTCTGTTCCTTTTATTAATTCACTTAAGATAATGGCCTCCAGTTGCATCCATGTTGTTGCAAAGGACATGATTTCATTCTTTTTTATGGTTGCATAGTATTCCATGGTGCATATGTACCATATTTTCTTTATCAAATACACCATTGATGGATACATGACTTGATTCCATGTCTTTGCTGTTATGCATAGTGCTGCAAACATGCAAGTGCATGTGTCTTTTTGGTAGAATACTCTGTTTTCTTTTGGATATATACCCAGTAACAGGATTGCTGGATCAAATGGTAGTTATGTTTTCAGTTATTTGAGAAATCTCCAAACTGCTTTCCAAAGTAACTTAACTAATTTACATTTCTTCCAGCAGTGTATGAGCTTTCCCTTTTCTCCAGAGCCTTGGCAGCATCTGTTGTATTTTGACCTTTTAATGATAATCATTCAGACTGATGTGAGACAGTATCTCATTATGGTTTGATTTGTATTTCTCTGATGATTAGTGATGGGTAGCACTTTTTCATATGTTTGTTGGCCACTTGTATGTCTCTTCTGAGAAGTGTCTATTCAGGTCTTTCGCCCATTTTAAAAATGCAGTTATTTGTGTTTTTCTTGTTGAATTGTTTAAGTTCCTTATAGGTTCTGGATATTACACTTTTGTCAGATGCATAGCTTACAAATATTTTCTCCTATTTGTTTTCTCTGTTGATAGTTTATTTTGCTAAAAGAAGCTCTTTGGTTTAATTAGGTCCCACTTGTAAATTTTTGTTTTTGTTGCCATTGCTTTTGAGGACTTAGTCATAAATTGTTTCCCAAGGTTGATGTCCAGAATGGTATTTCCTAGGTTTTCTCTTAGTATTCTTATAGTTTGAAATCCACACCTAAATCTTTAATCCATCTTGAGTTAATTTTTGTATATGGTGAAAGGTATGGGTCCAGTTTCGTTCTTCTGCATATGAATAGCCAGCTATCCCAGCACCATTTATTGAATAGAGATTCCTCTCCCTCTTGCTTATTATTATTATTTTTTTACTTTGTAGAAGATAAGATGGTGGTAGGTGTATGGCTTTATTTCTGGGTTTTCTATTCTATTCCATTGGTCTGTGTGTTTGTTTTTGTACTGGTATCACACTGTTTTGGTTACTGTAGCCTTATAGTATAGTTTGAAGTCAGGTAATGTGATGCTTCTGGCTTTGTTCTTTTTGTATAGGATTGCTTTGGCTATTTGGGCTCTTTTTTTTGGTTCCATATGAATTTTAGAATAGTTTTTTTTTTCTAGTTCTGTGAAAAATAACATTGGTAGTTTGATAGGGATAGTGTTGAATCTGTAGGTTGCTTTGGGCAATATGGTCATTTTAATGCTTAAGCATACATTCTCTAATCAGAATGAAAGTAACCTAGAAATCAATAAGATGGAGAAAAATACCCTATTGTTTGGAAATGTAAAAATGCATTTTTCAAAAACGTTGTTTGTATTTTGCAGTTTCTGGATACAGTATTCTACATATTTCAGTTATATCAACATTTGTTAATTATATTCAAATTATATATTTTTACTATTATTTTTACTGCTTGCTACTAAGTAAGTTATTGTGTTAGCTTGGGTCCTCTTAAAATCACACACTGAGGAAAAAATACTTGGGCTCAGGTGGTTTATTTGAGTGGCAACCCTGGATATCACAAGAAGGGAGTAGAGAAAGTGAGCCAAGAAAGGAGAGAGTTGTCAATAAAGGATATATTATTGAGGTGGTCACCACTCTTGAAAACTAGGGCTTAATGCCATTTGAGACAGTCTAAAAATAATGTGTAGCACATGCCTCAGAATTTTCTCACTGTTGGACAGAATGGCAAAAAAAAAAAAAAAAAAAAAAAAAGAAGAAAAAAATTGCCTGCTAACTCCCATCTTCCATTCAGGGTTGTGCCCAGAGGCATGAATCCCTCTGTATTTCTAGATTGTTTATATAGATGAAGATGAGTTTTCTCAAGTTTCTAGAGAACGATCCCAGGCAGAAAAGCAAGGTGTGTAGGCACCTGATATGGGATGCTGTCAGTTGTACCAAAAACTGTCCAACTCTAGGTGAACTAAAATAGGCTAAGGATGTATTATAATTTCTTATGATGATTGGCAGTTCATTTTCCTTTTCTTCAGAGCCTCTTTCTTCACACATTTTAAAGCTATATTTTTAGATACATTCAAATTTAGTATTATTGCACCTTCTTGTAAGTTGACCCTATTAACATTATGAACTGTTCCTTTTTTCTGTTGTAATACTTTTGCCTTAAAGTCGATTTTCCCTGCTATTAATGGAGCTAATTTCTTTCAGTTAGTATTGCACAATATATCTTCTTTTTCAACCTTACTTAACTTTGTGTCTTATTTAAAGTGGTCTCTTGTAAACAGTATGTTAATTTTTAAAATTCAGCCTGATGGTCTTTGCCTTTTAATTGGAGTTTCTATTCAATTTATATTTAATGTAATTATTGATATACTTGGTTTTACATGTACCATATTACTACATTTTTATATAACAAATTTGTTAATTTTTTCTATTTTTTTGGTTAATCAAATATTTATTTGTTACTGTGTTTTTCCCATTTCTTATTACCATTTCTTTAGTGGTTATCCTAGAAATTATGGTATGTGTCCTTATTATTAGAATCTAATATAAACTAATATTTTTTACTGTTTCCTATATAGTGCAGGGAGGGACTTTAGAATGCTTGAATTCTACCACCTTCCCTCTGCCTCCTATTTGTATTGTATTGTATCTTAAAATGTATATGTATTTAAAATTATTACTATTATTATTATTTTGTGTAACCAGTATTCACTTACATTTATCCATATATTTAGCCTTTCTGTTGTTTCTTGTTCTTTCCTGGGTTTCTGTGAAATCATCAGGGATTGTTCTTTTCTGACCTAAATATATGGCAGTTCTATTAGTGAAGAAAAGTATAAAAAAGTATAAAAAGTGGGAAGGCATCATAGAATATTGGGATGATATCAGTGTAATTTCCTGGACAAAAGGCAGAGAAGCTGAAACTGATTTTTTTTTTTTTACTTCATATATATTTTAAATATTTGATTTGCATTCTATTTATTTATTTTTGCTTTTTGTGGGATGGCTAGTATGGTATAAGCTTGTCCATTATAGCTGGAAATAGAAATATTTATGTGTTATCACCAACTTTTGGTTTCATTGATGTTCTCTATTGCTCTTTCTAGATTTTATTTCATTGATTTATGCTCTGATCTTATTTTCTTCCTTGTGCTTGCTTTGGGTTTAATTTGCTGTTCTTTTTCTAGTTTCTTAAAGCAGACATTCAATCATTAATCTGAGGGCTTTTCCCCCTAATCATTCAATGCTGTAAATATCTACTTAAACACTGCTTTACCTGGATCTCATACATTTTGATACGTTGCATTTTCATTTTCATTCAGTGCAAAATATTTTCTAATTTATCTTGTAATTTCTGCAGTGACTCATGGATTATATAGAAGTATTCTATTTAATTTCCAAATATTTGAGAATTTTATAGCAATCTTTCTGTCATTGATTTCAAGTTCAATTCAGTTATGTCAGAGAACACATTTTATATGGCTTTTACTGTTTTTAAATTGGTTAAGGTTTGTCTTATAGCCCCGAACATGATCCATCGTAGTGAATGTCCCACATGCAATCAGAAAGAATGTGTATTCTGCTGTTGTAGAATGGAATATCAATTAGGTCAAATTGGTTAATAATTTTGTTCATGTCTTCTATATCCTTATTTATTTTCTGTCTGCTTGTTGTGTCAACAACTACGAAGGAAGTATTGAAGCCTCCAATTATAAATGTGGCTTTTTCTGTTTCCTCTTTCATTTCTATCAGACTTTTCTTCATATGTTTCAATTTAAGTTGTTAAATGAATATTCAGGCTTGTTGTGCATTCTTGTTAAGGTGACCCTTTTGTCATTATTTAATGTATCTGCTTATCTCTGGTAATATTCATTGCTTGAAGTTTACTTTGGCTAATATTAATAGAGCCACTCAGTTTTCTTTTCATTTCTGTTTGCATAATGACTTTTTCCATCTTAAAATTTTGAATCCATCTATGTCTTTATATTTTAAATACATTTCTTATTGACAGCATTTAGCTGGGTCTTTTAAAAACAGAATATGGCAATTTCCATCTTTCATTTAATGTGTTAAGACCATTTATAATTTTCATTTAGTAACATTCTTGCTAGTGATACAGTTGGAATTTTCTGTTTGTTCTCTGGCTCACTTGTTTTTCCTTTTCCTTTTTTCTTATGGATTATTTGAATTATTGTAATATTCCATATTAATTTATTCAATTTTAAGCTTCATATTTTCTGGTATTTGCTCTAGGGATTACAATACATATCTAACTTTTCTATTTGTTCAAGTCTAATTTTCAAAATGAATGATTATTTTGAAGTTTTCTTGATATGTGTTTTTAATATTTTACCATTTCTAGTAAAATCTAGTATTCTTACAACTATATCAGTCCCTTTTAGTATTCTTACAACTATATCAGTCCCTTTACTGTCCCCCATTGATCTTCATGTTAAAGTGTCATATATATTACATCTGCATTCATTGACAAACTCCAACAATGTTGTACTTTTTGCTTTTCAACAATCAAATATGTTTTTATCAAAATTGTTCTATTCTATATGAAGTTCTTTACAAAGAACTTAAGAGGAGAAAAAAAAGTTATTTACATTTATTCAGATGTCTTTCGTTTCTGTTGCTCTTGATTTCTGATCATATACATTTCTTTCTGGTGCCAGTGCTGAATTTGGTCTAATTTTGGCCAGGTGTGGTGGCTCACGCCTGCAATCCCAGCACTATAGGAGGCCAAGATGGGCAGATCACCTGAGGTCAGGAGTTCGAGACCACCCTGGCCAACATGGTGAAACCCTGTCTCTACTAAAAATACAAAAATTAACTGGGCGTGGTGGTGGGTGCCTGTAATCCCAGCTACTCGGGAGGTTGAGAAGGAGAAACATAAAATGTACCTACTTGAACCATTTTTAAGTATAAAGTTCAATAGTATTAACTATATTCACACTGTTGTGCAACCAATTTCCAGAACTCTTTTCATCTTGCAAAACTAAAACTATACCCATTAAACAACTCCCTATACTTCCTTCCCCTCAGTCCCTTTCAGCCATCATTCTACGTTTGTTTCTATGAATCTGACAGCTCTGTATACCTAATATAAGCAGAATCACACAGTATTTGTCTTTTTGTGACTGGCTGGCTTTTTCACTTAGCATAATGTGCTTCATATTCATATCTGTAGTAGCATTTCCTTCCTTTTTGAGGCTAAATGTTATTCCATTTTATGTATATACCATATTTTGTTTATCCCTTTATCCATCAGTGGACATTTATGCTGTTTATTTATTTTTTGTTGTTTGTTTGTTTTTTACCTCTTGGCTATTGTGAATAATGCCGCTTCATATCCAAAAGTGGAATTGTTGGATCATATGTTAATTCTGTGTTTAATGTTTTGAGGAAGCACCATATTGTTTTTCATAGTAGCTACATCGTTTTACATTCCCATCAACAGTGCACTAGGACTCCAGTTTCTCCACATCCTTGCCAATGCTTGTTTTCTTTTTTCTCTTTTTTCTTTTTTTTTTTTTTTGAGACAGAGTCTTGCCCTGTCACCCAGGGTAGAGTGCAGTGGCATGATCTCGGCTTACTACAACCTCCGCCTCCTGGGTTCAAGTGTTTCTCATGCCTCAGTCTCCAAAGTAGATGGGATTACAGGCATGTACCACCACATCTGGCTAATTTTTGTATTTTTAGTAGAGACAGGATTTCACCCTCTTGGCCAGACTGGTCTCGAACTCCTGATCTCAAGTGATCTGCTCAACTCGGCCTCCCAAAGTGCTGGGATTACAGGCATGAGCTACCATGCTTGGCCTATTTCCTTTTTTTTTTTTTTTTTAGTAGCCGTTTTAATGGGTAGTAAGTAAGGATTTTCTAGTATTTTAGTTTGTATTTTTGTTTTTCTATTCTTGGACAATCTTGGTCTATGATATTCCCTTCTTTTTACTATGTTTGTGTATTTTTTTAATCAAAATTGTTCTATGTGAAATAAGTTAAAGAGCCTTACCTTTGTATTCTCCCAAAAGTATTGCATTATATACAGCATAAATTTTTCTTAAATATCTGGTAAATCTTTACATTTTAAATGCCTTCTCTATAAGATACATTTATTTTTCTTATTTCTAATTATGTTTATGTGTGACAAATATTTTTGATTCTTGATCAGTCTTACCAATGGCTTGTTAATTTTCAAACAAATTTTCTTTTTGCTGATTCTCCAGATAAATTGTTTCTATTTTATTAATTTTTTTCTTTCCTCCTTTTAGGCCTATTTTGGGTTTACTTAATTGTTAGTTTTCTAACTTAATTTGAATGCTGAGCTTATTACTTTTCTATAATGTTTCCTTTATTGATATATAAAGCTAACATTTCCCTCCATGTACAACTTTAGCAGCATGCTACAAGTTTTGATATAAAAAAGTCTTGTCATTTTTGTTGTTCTATTTTAGATATTCTATAAATTCTGCATTATAACTTTTTGATAAACAAATAATTTGATGATTTTAAAGTTATAAATTTATGGTGTTTATTTCTAATTATAATTAACAATGGTCAGAGAAGATTATCTGTATATTAAGTGTTTATAAAGATGAAAGTATGTAAAATATGTATATACTCATATTGTGTGAGTAAATGCACAGAAAGCAATCTGAAAGTTTATATAACAAGATGTTAATAGCAGTTATTCCAAGTGCTAGAATTTTAAAAGATTTCTCTTTTTCTTTGCATTTTTTATATCTTCTGAATTTGAAAGGTGAATATGAATATTTTTTACTAGAAAACAAAGATGTTTATATAGGAGATAAAGAAGCATTTAGATGAATATGTACCACCTGTATTGAGAACCCATTTCTAATCCTCTGCAGACTTTAGAGTTCAGTATTTACTTACTGAAATACTAAAGAAAAAAAAACGGTTCCCTTGGCATGACTTTTAAGACAAATATTTGATTAATAATAAGTTTTCTTTGTATATCTGAAAAGAATTATGAATTCTCTAATCGTAAGTACCTAGAGAATTTCCCTTATTTCTTTTAAGTTCCATTTTTGTCTTTAAATATTTATTTATCCATTATTTCAACACGTTTGTAGTTGAGGAATGGAGTCAGATTGATCGTGTCATATTACGAAACCTAAAGGTTTATATTTTATTTGTTTGATTAATATATTTAAATTTGAACCAGATTATTACATCCTCAAGGACAGAGATCAGGCTTGATTATTTATGTGTTTTAAATTTTTAGGCACAGGACCTAGCCTGTGTAGAACCCTTTAAAATATTTCATGAATGGGTGAATTTTGAAATAGACATTTCAAAAATTAAGAAAGGAGATATTTACAGAAATGCCTTCTTTGGTTAACTTCTCTTTGAACTTAAAGTAAATTTCTTGAGCGATGAAAACTGTTAGATCTTTTGCACATTGTATGGCACATGGTAGTGACTCAGTGAATATTTGTTCCACCCCATCTTCATCAGTATGTGCTTTCTAGTTGGCATTCCAACCTGTAAATCAGAATTATATCAGATTGCCTTTCTCTTTTTCTATTCTCATCTCTCCTGCAGCATTTTTCTTCACCTATCCCACATCAATAAGTAGGAAGAATTCTTTCCACCTGGGCTCAAATGAACCAGAAAGAGTTGGGTGTGTGTGTGTGTGTGTGTGTGTGTGTGTGTGTGTGTGTGTGTGTGTGTTTTACATTGGAAATAAATAAAATCACTCTCATATATCTTCCTGTTTTCTCCTTCTCATCCCCTATAACACAGCATGCCTTGGGACTGCACCAGCAACTCAGAAAGGGGGCATACCGCCAATCTGGTTCTTCTCAGTATTCCCACTTTAACTTCAATTTACACTTTCATGGGCTCTTGAACTTCTTGTTTCCCAAGCTTTGCTTGAAGGCCCACTTCTGCAAAAATATTTTCATGAATCAATAGAAGACCCAGACCCTAGAAGTTTTCCTGCATTAATAATTTCTTACTCTTAGATTTTGGCAATGTGCTGACAAAGACAGTTTTTGTGTTTTAGTAGCATTTGCTCGAAGCAGGTTGATACTTGATACATATGACCTCTGCCACATTCTAGTTGAGTGACACCTGGGTAGAATGAAGGAATACTGTACTTTGTTTTGGTGGTCCTTATGCTTGATGAATGCAGTCTTTTTTTTTTTTTTTTGATTCTGACTTTCACATATGGTTTTATCACATCTTGTAGACTTCATTGTGACTAATGATTTCCTCCGATATTTATATATTTCCCCAGTATACAGATCTATGTTCACGTACACACTGACTCCAGTGTCCTCAGATCTGTGCCCAGGAGAGGAGCAGTATTTTGGTATTTCAATGTGTAAGTTCCCTTGGAAGGGGTACAAGAGATACCTAGCCAAAATTAGCTCTCCAGTGAGCCAGATATGTGCTTTCATATACTTGTAGTATATGTCCATTTGAGTTTCCTTTTTGGCAACGAATGTTAACAGTTTTGTATTTCTAGTAAAAATAATTGATTCTTGTTTTTAAAACTAAGAAAGCACAGAACATACATAGGAAGAAAAAGAAGGAGGCCTTTTAAATTCTAATACTTGGAGATAACAATTAATATTTTGGTATACATTCTTCCAGAATTTTTTTCTTAGCTTAGCATTCACACACTAAAACAGTGTGTGAGTACACACACACACACACACACACACAAATATATACATACATATTCATAAACTTGTTACATTTACAAAAAATGTGATCATAGTATGCAGTGATTTTAATCTGTTTCTTCCCACTAGGGTATTTCATCCACATCTTAATCAATGTGCCTCTGTTTAAGCAATTATTTTACAATTTGTCTCATTTACTATCAAACCCTGTTTTTCTTCTAAGACTTTTCTGCTTAGAAGAATTATATACTATTTGGTAACACCTCTTTGCTAAGGTTGTTACAAGATGCAGTTTGTAATTGTTTAAATGAAAACCTCTAAAAGGTGTAGAAATATGAAAAGAAGTGAGAAAGAAGGCCAGCATGTAAAAATCAAGAAGGGAGGAAGAGACCATGTGTAGCTTGAGAAGTGGGGTTTGCATCACGTTCTTTGAGAACCATAGGATCTCTGTTCCTTTGGTTCTCAAACAAACAAAAAGTTAGCTGATTTAACTCTATATGTGTTGCCTCATGAGGCAATAATGTATGCTCCTCATATGAACTCCCCCAATGCTGCAAGTATTGCTGCCAGCACATGCAATGGCTTGAATCTGACCCTGCTGGCCTTGCTACCCTCTTATTTCTTCCCATGAATGCTAAGGGACACTATTTCATTGCTAATTTACATGACTTTCAAATTGTTCAAAATATTTTTTTGATGCTTCAAAGGCTGGAACTCCTTGGCAAGCTATAAATCTTAATGGAAACCAATGTTCTCCTGAAGAGAATGCATCAATGCAACTTAGCCACCTCACTAGAAATAAAATAGAAAATTAGCAGTGAAAGCAATTTGAATGTAGACTTTATGCTGAGGAATAAAGCAAAGGAATAAAATTGCCACAGTATATTTTAGAAGGTCCTGAACACAACAAACTCTTAAAAAGATAATAAAGTTGCTGGAGCAAGAAGCAATGATGTGGACACACACACACACACACACACACACACACGCACACACACACACACACACAGATTGGACAGAGAAAGAGCTCAATATTCAATCAATATTCAACAAGAACACAGGGGTAAGGCGGGGGAGTGTCATAATTCTGTTTCACTGAGCATATCATAGGAGGATTCTGAATCTATGTTTCTTAGCAGTAAACTGGAGAAGAGATCTGCCTCTGTTCTCTTTATAAGGGAATGGCTTATTCCACAACAATACCAAATGAAGAGACCTAGAATACCTTGGTGTGCCCTGGAAGGAGCTATATAAATTCACAAAGCAGTAGACACTCTCTTAATTGGCATGCACAAAGCTGACTCATCCAATTAACCAATGCTCTTAACTCTTTCTGTAAAACATACTGACTGAGCCCCTCTGCCGCCCCCACCCAGAGTAGGCTACTCTCAGTTTACCACCCGCACAGATCTAAAAAGTCTGTTGGGTTTATAGTAGTTAAATTTACTATTTTAGTAGTACATCTCAATTAAACTATGTTATATAATGAAACTTAACTGTGAAAAGAGTTTCTATGTCTATGAAACCAAAGTTAAATGTTACGTAAAGCTTCAAAGTTATAAAATATTCCTGTTGTTTTAGATGTGAATAAGATGACTATAAGATATTAGGAAAATTGTGAGCTCACCCCACTACCCATATTGTTCCTCAAGGATACTTACATTCTGTCAATGTTAAAGAAACTGAAATTATAAGTTATAGACATTGCATTATAAGTGTGAGTTATGCAAAAGCAAACAAGCACCATGGCATGAAACTCTAAACACTGATCACCCATCCAAAAGTGAAAATTAACTAATGAAAAGTTTGGTGAATGAATATTTTCAATGAAAACAAGATTTTAAAATCATATATATTTCACATATATATGTAATTTTAGAACTGGTTATCTGATTTAATGAACTATTTTGATTGATGACTACGGTATTCTACAGTATTTCATTAAGTTTCCTGTGTGGGTCACCTATGAAACAGACAGGTTTTTCAGAGCATCCCTATAATACTATTTCCATTCCTAAGGCTAAATTCTTAGCTTGATACAGACAGGGATAGTGAGCCCTCAGTTTTGATTCACACTAATATATACACATATAGAGAGGCCCTGCTATACCTGCAGGAGTTGTTTCAACGTTTAAAAATGCCACATCTGCTAGGCACGGTGGCTCGCATCTATAATCCTGACACTTTGGGGGCTGAGGTAGGCAGATTACTTGAGCCTAGGAGTTTGAGACCAGTCTGCGCAAAGTGACAAAAAAAAAAAAAAAATTGCCAGGCATGGTGGTGCGCATCCGTAGATTCAGCTACTCAGGAGGCTGAGGTGAGAGGATCGGTTGAACCGAGGAGGTAGAGGCTGCAGTGAATCTTGATTGCACTCCAACCTGGGCAACAACAAGACTGTCTCAAAAAAAATAATAAATGACTAAAGGAGAAAAAGGCCATTTCAGAAATGAAGACTAAATTATTCAGAACAAAATAAAATAGTCATGGTTTGAAGAATGATTAGGAACACAGAGGTTAGAACTGAGATAATAAGAAAAAATTTAAACATATTTTAAAAATGGATATAGAAAAAAATGATATAGAGGATAGGCAAAGGAAATGTAACATTTCTGTAATTGCAATTCTCAAAGAAGAAAATGAACACACTGGAACAAAGCAAACATTTAAACTATAATTCATGACACTTTTCTTGAAATAAGATTTAAATGTATACATTAAAAGTGAAAATTGACCCCAAATTGTGAACACTGACCATTTTCAAGATTTGATTTTGAAAATGAAACAAATATCTTTATAACGGTCAGGCAAAAACAAAGTTCTTCTGTAAGAAAAGTTGTGCTTTGGTTTGAGTGTTGGTCCCCTCCCAAACTCATGTTGAAATTTAATTGCCATTGTAACAATATTAAGTGGTGATACCTTTAAGAGGTGATAAGACCATGGAGACTCTGTCCTTATGAGTGGGTCAATGCTGTTATTAGGGAAGTGGCTTCCTTATTGTGGGAGTAAGTTCCTTAAAAAAGACAAGTTCAGTCCCCTTTTGTCTGTCTTTCTCTTTGCCCTTTCCCTATGTGATACTTTCGGCATGTTATGGTACAGTGAGAACACACTCTCCAGGTGCTGGTGCATTGATTTTGGGCTTTCCAGCCTCCAGAACTATGATAAATAATTTCTATTCTTTATAAATTACCCAGTGCATGGTGTTCAGGTATAGCTGCACAAACCAGACCAATGTCATAATTGAGCCTCTCAACAGCAATGCCTTATGGCAGAAGCCATGGAACTACCTATGAGATACCCAAGGGTAAAAAATGGATGCACTCAAAACCTTGTATGAAGCTAAGTTGCTCCTCAGTTTTTGATATGGTTTGGCTGTGTCTCCACCCAAACCTCATCTTGAATTGTAGCTCCCATAATCCCCACATGTCATGGGAAGGACCTGGTGGGAGGTAATTGAATCATGAGGGCAGGTTTTTCCTGTGCTATTTCATGATAGTGAATTAAGTCTCATGAGATGTGATGGTTTTATAAAGGACAGTTCCCCTACACACACTGTCTTGTCTGCTACCATGTAAGATGTGCCTTTGCCCCTCCTTTGCCTTCTGCCATGATTGTGAGGCCTCCCTAGCCATGTGGAACTGTGAATCCATTAAGCCTCTTTTTCTTTGTAAATTGCCCAACCTTAGGTATTTCTTTATAGCAGTATGAAAATTGACTAATACAATTATAATGGATACAGACAAATTGTTTTGATTGTATCTTGATGGTAAATTCACTAGAGAATGAGCTTTGGCCAACAAGGAGGACATAGGGAAAGTTGTAGGAAAAAGACTAGTGATGAATATTACATATATTCAACTTTGAAATTCAGATTAAATGAAAGTTATAAATAAACATAACAGAATGATATGTACATTGTAGAAGCTCTGAAAATGTAGGAATAATACACCAACAGAAATGGAAGAATGGGAGCTGGGCACAGTGGCTCATACCTGTAATCCCAGCACTTTGGGAGACCAAGGTGGGTGGATCACGAGGTCAAGAAATTGAGACCATCCTGGCCAACATGGTGAAACCCTGTCTCTAGTAAAAATACAAAAATTAGCTGGGCCTTGTGGCATGCACCTGTAGTCCCAGCTACTCAGGAGGCCGAGGAGGGAGAATCGCTTGAATCCAGGAGGTGGAGGTTGCAGTGAGCCATGATCATGCCACTGCACTCCATCCTGGTGACAGAGCAAGGTTCTGTTTCAAAAAATAAAATAAAATAAAATAAAATAAAAAGAAATGGAAGAATGGGAAGCAAATGTGGAAAGTAGTCTAAGATCATTGCTTGCTACAAAAGTAATAGCAATAAGTTATCCTTTAAAGCTGACGAATCAGTTAGTAAAAGTTTTAGCTTATTTATCTATAAAGAACTTAAATTTACAAGAAAAAAACATTAAAAAGTGGGCAAAGGAAATGAACAGACACTTTTCAAAAGAAGATGTATATGTGGTCAATAAGCCTATGAAAAAAAGCTCAACGTCACTGATCATTAGAGAAATGCAAATCAAAACCACAATGAGATATTATCTCACACCAGTCAGGATGGCTTTTATTAAAAAGTCAAAAAAATAACAGATACTAGCAAGGTTGTGGAGAAAAAGGAATACTTCAGCACTGTTGGTGGGAGTGTAAATTAGTTCAACCACTGAGGAAAGCAGTGTGGTGATTTCTCAAAGAGCTAAAAACAGAACTACCATTCAACCCAGCAATCCCATTACTGAGTATATACCCAGAAGAATATAAATCATTCTATCATAAACACACTCACATGTATATGCTCATTGCAGCACTATTCACAATGGCAAAGACATGGAATCAACCTAAATGTCCATCAATAGTAGAATGCATAAAGAAAATGTGGTACATATACACCTTGGAATACTATGCAGCCATAACAAAGAATGGGATCATGTCCTTTTCAGGAACATGGATGGAGCTGTAGGCCATTATCCTTAGCATACTAATGCAGGAACAGAAAACCAAACACTGTGTTCTTACTTACAAGTGGGAGCTAAATGATGAGAACACATAGACACATAGAGGGGAACAATAGGCACTGGGGCATACCTGAGGGAGGAGGGTGGGAGGAGGGAGAGGGTTAGGAAAAATAACAAATAAGTATTAGGCTTAATACTTGGATGATAAAATAATCTGTACAACAAACCCCCATGACATGCAGTTTACCTGTATAAAAAACCTGCATGTGTACCCCTAAACTTAAAAGTAAAAAAAAAAAGAAAAAGAAACACATCCATAAATTAAAAAAAAATGTTTAGCTTATTTAATACTACAAAGGCAAATATAAAAAGCAGTAACTGTATTTTTAAAAATTCGGTGATGAAGGAAAAGGAAGAGCTTGCAAACTGTTGTTTATAATAGGAACCAATATATAATGTCTAAAGCAAAGATGGAATTAAAGACATGATATAAAAATTAATATAAAATTAACTCTGAGAACAAAACAGATAGACTTCTAAATATTAGAATAATAACAAAAACCAGCAAACGAAATAGAGCAAAAAAAATCACAGACCACATTGTGAAAATTATGTATACATATACATATATGTGAACATAGTATGAATTAATATTATTACAGACTAGAGACCATATCTATCTGCTGTATGAATAAATACAAATAAACGTACCTGTTAATAGAAATTTCAGGCTGCATTATAAAGTACATGCAACTGTCTATGCTGTATACAAAAGAAACATCTAAAAGTGATTAAGAAAAGCTGAACGAAAGGATGGATAAAGTTATACTAGGAAAATGCAAACAAAAAGAGACAGAAATGGAGGTCACAATCTTAATATTAAACAAGGTGAGATCCAGGCCAAAGAGCATTAATAATGACAGACATGAAACTTTATAATGCTCAAGGCTATAATTCACTCAAGATGCAATATTTACGAACATCTATATAGCAAATTACAGTGGGAACTTTCATGAAACAGAAACCACAGCAGATAGAAGAAACTCACAAATTACTGGAGGCTATGACTAACCTTTCTCAGTACAAGTCGCATCAAGTGGTTTAAAGGAAACACAAAAAAAGCAAGGATAGAGAAGACCTAAGCAACATATTTAGTTACTTCCTCTGGATATATATCAAATGAACACCCTGGCCCCAACTTTTAAAGAGCCCATAGATGCAAATTGATCACATATTAATTATACCACAAAGAAAATTTCAATAAATTCTAATGAAGCAGAAATAGGGCAGCAAAATTATCTGAAAACAGTGCAATGAAATTACAGTTCAATACAGCACAAGGCCTTTTCACTTGGAAATAACAAAAATGTTACAAACAATTCCTGGGTCAAAGAAGAAATGTAAACCAAAATACAAAATTTAATAATGACGAAAACATATATCAGAATTTTGCGATATAAACTAAATCATTGCTAAGAAAAACGTTATAGCCTGAAATATCTTTATCAATAAAAAATGAAACAATGAAAATAGGCTAATTAGATATATGACTCAAAAAGCTGGAGAAGGGAACAAGAGGATGTCATTAACAAAGTTAAAAAGCATATGTTTTTCAGTTAGAATATATTACTTCAATATATTTCCTTTTCCCTTCCCTTCTCTTCCCTTCCCTTCCCTTCCCTTCCTCTTCCCCTCCCTTCCCTTCCCCTTTCCTTCCCTTCCCCTTCCCCTTCCCCTTCCCCTTCCCCTTCCCCTTCCCCTTCCCCTTCCCCTTCCCCTTCCCCTTCCCCTTCCCCTTCCCCTTCCCTTCCCTTCCCTTCCCTTCCCTTCCCTTCCCTTCCCTTCCCTTCCCTTCCCTTCCCTTGTCTTTTTTTTTTTTTTTTTTTTTTGAGACAGGGTCTTGCTGTCATCCAGACTGGAGTGCAGTGCAATGGTGCCATCCTGGCTCTCTGCAGCATCAGCCTCCCGGGCTCAAGTGATCCTCCTACCTTAGCCTCCTGAGGAGCTGGGGCCACAGGCATGCACCATCATGCCCAGCTAATTTTTTTTTTGTTTATTTGTAGAGATGGGGTCTCCCTATGTTACCCAGGCTGATCTCACACTCTTGGGCTCAAGGGATCCTTCTACCTCAGGCTCCCAAAGTGTTGGGATTACAGGCATGAGCCACCATGCCTGGCCTTCTTTGCTTCTATGTCTTTTATAAGGAAAGATTGAAAACAGCACAAGTACAGAGAACCAAGTGTGTGGTTGATTCTACATCCACCCGATGTGACACCGTGCAGCTGTCAAACATGAAGGAGGACAGTATCTAGGTACTAATGTGGAATGATATGGTCAACTGAAAAAGGTAAGGTGCAGAGGAGTGTAATATGAAAGAGAAGAAAATAAAATGACATGTTCCTACATTCGTTTTTGCAGAAAGAAAGCTTGGAGGGACCAAGGAGAAACCAACACAGATGACTTTTTGCAGGGGTAGATGACAGCACAAGGTGAAGGAGGCTGGGGTTTTTCTCACTCTATGCATTTTTAAATGTTTTCATTTTGGGGACATTTTAGTATAGCAAAAAACATTAATCAGTACAAAACAGGAGAAGATAACAGAAATATTTTTCTAACTATTGATGTTGGAAAATAAAGAATAAATCAAGATGTTGGAAAATTAAGAGTTTGATATCATGGCTGCCACTAACCCTTTGGTGGGTGGGCACAGTCGGGAGAGACATCAGTGTGATGAAAGGAACCAAGCTGCTCTCTTGACAAGTTGAGTGGTCTGGTAACAGATGCCGCTGCACTCTGGGCCTCCTGCCAAGAGTGGACTTGTGCTCCTGGTAGGGACAACAGGCTTCTGTCGCCCTCACCTGCCTGTGTTGTTGTGTGTCACAGAGAGAGGGACGCGAGGCGGGCTCCTGCTCCTCTTTGCTTTTCCTACGGGTTTCTCAGCCTGACAAAGATCAGGTTCCCAGTGGGGATGGAGATGGGGGCTGGGAGTTTGCTGAACATTTATTTCATTATTTGAACGTGCATGGGCAATACATGGATGAAGATATCATCTACATAGATACGTTCACCCACATGCCTTAGGAAGAAGCGTGAATCGTAGACTGGTGGCTTTTCTCTCTTAGAGATTTGAATCTCTTCTTCACATAGTAGGACACAAAATATCAAGGAACTCATAAAGCTCTTGAAAGGGATATTTACACTTAATTGAGAGTCTTAACAGATTTAATCCAAATAGAGTTAAAAAAAAAAAAAAAAAGAAGAAGACTTCCTTGAGACTGCAACTATAAATGCCAAGTTTCAATCCAGACCAAATTTTTTACAGCCCTGGCAGGTCTTTACAGAGGTCTTGTCAAAACAGAAACCATCAAGAACAAAACAAAACAAAATCCTACCTGTCTTACTGCCTGTGCCTCTGGGTGTAGAAATGAAGAGAAATGGCAATATTGCACAATTAGAAAATAGAGCTCCTGGGCAGGGTTGGTGTCTCTTCCTGACTCTCCTTCTTTCCTTCCTTCCCTCTGGGAAGACAGGCTTTAGTGAGGCTACAGAAAGAGTAGTCATTTTGTAGACATAAAATACTGGATCAAGGTTTTTAAGGAGAGGTAATTCATATTAAGAAGAAAAAAATATTTATCCTGTGAAATCTTCACTCTGGACCATCTTAATGATATGAATCATTGTTTAGCATCCTTCTGTGGGGAGGGTGAAGTAGAATCACAGAGTATTTGTGGGGGTTAGTGCTGAGTAGAGAGAGAGAGAGATTAGAGATCAAAGGGAACCCTATCATACCGATCTCAGGTAGACTCATCTCTGAGGGAAAGTAAAGGACTGGTTTGCACTTTATGCGAGACCTTGCTTGTTTGTTGATATACTCACAAAACAACTCACGGTGTGGAGACTGTCTTGGTGGAAGACCAAAGGTGTAATTTACATGACAACAGACTCCTCCTCCATTCACTCTACAAGCAGCGGGGAAGCCTTGGTCTCCGACTGTAACAGCTGTTTTTTTGAGAGAGAAAGAGCAGACTAAATAAGTGTCCATCAAAAGAGTTTGTTTTGGGGTATGGAAAGCAAAAAACAAAACAAAAAGTACTCCCTAAGTTTTGATAGACTTGTTTGGGAGGTAGATTTGCCATTAAAAGTTTTCTTAAATCCTTTCTAGAATAAAGTATAAAATTGGAGCTTAAAATTCTTAATAGTATTCCTCAGTTTTTCTCACAGTATCTCCTCCAAACAAATGAAGAAAACACATAGAAAACAGAGTGGTATGGAAAGGTATTTTAGTTACCGAGGGTACACCATGGAGGGTCGGGGTTAGAGTTCCCTGACTCAACCTGCTCTGTCACTCTTAAAGAATGATCTCTCTCTCTCAATGCTAACAGCACAACTCTTTGTTCTGGTTGCACTTTTTTGGTGTAGAGTCCTTTGGGAAAAGAATTTCCCCTCCTCATGGTGCCTGCTGCTGCTCATCTCTCACCCACCTTTTTCCTCTCTCCAGGCTGGTGTCTGTCCTGAAGTCTAGACGTAGCAGTGACAGGTGCCTCAAACCTGCAGATTTTTACCCAAATATGAGATCGACTTGAGAAATCTCCTCTTACTGTCTCCTCCTGCTAAATGCCTGGTGTCTAATATCTGATTCCCTCCTCTTGATTTGTCACCAGCAGTACTCATGTGAAAACCTCACTTGTGTGATGAGAACAAACCTTCGTATCTAGTGTTTTCTCCTGATAGATTCCCTCTCAACTTAGCTGTTTCCCTGTATCCCCGGAGCCTTTGGGGGACATGGATTATCAAAACTCTAACCCTCCTCATGCACTTAAAAAGAAAAAACACAGTAGCTACAAACAAACCAGGGAGATCTGGGAATTAAAAGCAAATCGACTGACAAGTGGTGGTTCTGTTGGGATTAAAAAAAAAAAAAAGGTGGAAAAAAAAAGGTTCAGTCTTTTAATTCAATAAGCCCAGCTGAGGTTATTTTGAAAGTCACTGACTGCTCTGGCTGCAAAAGCTGTGTAGACCAAACTAAATTATTATTCCCTTCTTGTTGAGTTTTTTTTTTTTTTAATTGAAGTTTCTAGAACTCAACTCTCTGATGGTAAAACAGCAGCTACAAATAACGTTCTTTCCTCTTTAGTAAGGTGGTAGCATTCATTATGAGATTATTTTCTTTTTCTAAAGAAACTCTAGCACCTTCATCCTCCAGGAGCAAATGTTAGCATAGCTCAAATGTAGAAATTTCTGAGGGAAGGCTCTGAATTTTTTTTCTCTTTGGAATTTCTGTTAATGATGGGGCCAAACACAGTGCTAGCTCAGACCTTATAGAGATAAATGGGCTCTATCCTAGTTGCCTTCTAATTCCCTTTTGAATATGTGAGAAGAATTTATGTCCTTTAATGATTCATATATAAGATATAAAAGCATCCTTTCATTTTTGTTTAGACTTCCTCCCAAATCCACTATCTACAGTTCTATCACAGGAATCTTTTTTTGTTTTTTTGTTTTTTTTTTGAGATGGAGTCTCGCTCTGTCGCCCAGGCTGGAGTGCAGTGGCCGGATCTCAGCTACTGCAAGCTCCGCCTCCTGGGTTCACGCCATTCTCCTGCCTCAGCCTCCCGAGTAGCTGGGACTACAGGCGCCCGCCACCTCGCCCGGCTAGTTTTTTGTATTTTTTTTTTAGTAGAGACGGGGTTTCACCGTGTTAACCAGGATGGTCTCGATTTCCTGACCTCGTGATCCGCCCGTCTCGGCCTCCCAAAGTGCTGAGATTACAGGCTTGAGCCACCGCGCCCGGCCTATCACAGGAATCTTTTAAATCACAAATCAGGCTACTGTCCTTCCCTTATTTATAACCTTCAAAGGCTCCCCATCATCTATAGCAAAGGTAGCAAGGATATTTCATCTTGCATTCTGATGGACTGAAATTGACTCCCTAGAGCGCCATGCTAAAAGGACTTGGGGCGGCATCTGAGTTCTGTGGGAATGCTGTGATCAATTAGCCATGTCTGCCATGGACACGGGAAGGGGGAGTGGTGATGGGTTTGTCATGCTTAGAGCACATGATGGAATCTTTGCCGAGCCATACATGTCCCTTAGTTTCTTACGAGGGCATATTTGTCTCTAGGTTTTTGCACTGAACTGTTCCTCCACCTGGCTCATTCACTTTCCAACTTATTTCTTCAGTTTGGTTTTATTTGAATTTCAAGATTGAGTGAAGATTTGTCTTCCCTAGAGATTTTTTTTTTTTTCTGTTCTTTAACTGTAGACCAGGTACTATGCTTATGTGCTACCATTGCAGACTGTTGTTGCATCCATCATTGTCCTTAACCCGCTGTATTATAATTACCTATGCAGGTACCTGCTTCCTCTATGAAACATAATGTCTCTGAGGGCAGAAGTATTTTTAATTTTCTCATTAATTACCTAGCATAGTGCCCAAGCTCTTAGCCAGCATGTAATAATTTTTTACTGAAAAAAAGTGGATAAGTGAATGAAAAACAGCATATTGCCTAGAAGTGTGAAAAATTAAATAGAGCTTACTGGTCTGTGCATTTTATAAAAATTGTGTAAGCAAGTGTAAAATAATTATTAAAAAACAACAAAGAATACTGTTGGATAATTTTGGTAATTTTTTTTTTCATTTGTTGCCATGCATCCATTTCTTACTGCAGGGGAAAGAAAAATATATTTTCTCACCCATCAGTAGGTTCATAGCTGAAGAGTCTACAACAAAAGACAGATTAACAAGAGAAAACATGTACATGAATTTAATAAGTTTTATGTACCAGGGGAGCCTTTATAAGAAAATGAAGACCCAAAGAAACAGGTAAACTGTGTATTTCTATGCTTAGTTTTGAAGAGTGGACAGTCATGAAGAAATATGATTGGAAGATGAAAGGATATGATGTAATGGAAATAAACTGGATGAAACTTGGTAAGGTCTGTTTGTTCAGATTTCTCTGTGCCTCTGTGTCTTCAGAGATAAGGATGTTCCTTTCCTCCAAGTGTGGGGAGGGGACCTCTTGAATGAGGGTTTTATAGCCTGCTTTAGGGGAGAAGGGCGAGGAAGTGAGTGTGACCTTCCTTCTACTGTTTCCAGAAATGCTGATGTGCCATATTTAGGGGTATTGTGACCTGAACCCTGTTAGTATATTGATTTAGGGTTAAAGTCATGGTTGTTTTTTCACAACATTCCTAGATTGTTTTGGGGAAAGAAAGCCTGCTATTTTTCGTGCATTTTACTGTTTCACAAAATGACATTCAAATCATTAGCAACATATATATATATATATGTATGTATGTATGTATATGTGTATGCACACACATATATATGTATAAACAAAAATATAGTTTGTTTTACATACGTAGTAAGTGGAATAAAATCTGAATTTTCAGAGCTCTCTAGTATATTTATTCACTCATCAAATATTTACTGAGCATCTATTATGTTCAATGTGCAGGGAATACAGTGGCAAAAAACAAACACTATACACAGCCTTGTATAGCTGAAAGCCCGACTTGCTCCACTTTGGAATTTTCCCTGTTTGGGTAGGTTAACTAGCTCCCAGTTACCTTGAACTCATCCTATTGAGAAAGAGACTCCAGGCTGGATGTGGTGGCTCAACCTGTAATCCCAAACTTTGGGAGGCCGAAGTGGGTGGATCATCTGAGGTCAGGAATTCAAGACCAGCCTGGTCAACATAGTGAAATCCCATCTCTACTAGAAATACAAAGTTAGCCGGGCATGGTGGCGTGCACCTATAATCCCAGCTACTTGGGAGGCTGAGGCAGGAGAATCACTTGAAACTGGTTGGTGGGGAGTTTGCAGTGAGCTGAGATCGTGCCACTGCACTCCAGCCTAGGCCACAAGAGCGAAACTCCGTCTCAAAAAAACAAAAAGAGTCCAAGCAAGGTTTCACCCTGAGAGTGAACGCTCACTTCCTCTTCAGAGCTGAAGCAAGCAGAGGGTGCTGGGTATGTAGGAGCATCTGTGGATGCAGATCGGTTAAAATGGGTGTTTGAAGGCTCTGGATGACTACGCACCTTGTTGAGACGCACCTGCTCTGGCAGTAACATTAGCAATTATTTAGACCCGTTCTGCTTTTCACGTATAGCTTCTAAATGACTTCAGAGGAAACCACTCCCATGTTCCAGGAGACAGGAATTGATCCCTTGATCTGGGCCAGGAAGAAAGAAAGAGAAAGAGAAGTTTAGAAGTGCCCCAAATTAAGCTAAACCAAATTCTTTAAATTTTAAATTAAATCACCAAGAAAATGAGTTATAAAGGAAAAGGAAAAGCATAAACTTTTATTTCCTTAAAAAAAAAAGTCCTTTGCTTAACAATTGAATCGTTTTCACTGTTTTCCTCATCTGAAAGGCATTTGAGTAATTTTAAAGTTGTAATGACTTAATAAAGGAGATACCTCAGATTGGAGAGAGGTTTCATCTTCAGAAATTCTCTTGCCCCAGTTTTGTCTTATCCTGAGTATTTGCTGTAAGAGAGGGGAGTAAATCCTCAACTATAGTTAACTTCTGTTATTTTGTGACAATAATTTCAGTATTTGTACTTTTACCATTCATCTTCTAAATAACTTTGTGAACAAGGTTCTTATGCTCTTTTTAGGGATGAAGAAATGAGGGATCGGGAGGTTGTGCTATTTGCCCAAAGTGGCCCAACCTGAGGAATGGGGTGCTTGCCAGGACTTTAAGCCCTGGGTGCATCCGAGGACCCTGCTGCCCTACAAGGCATGTCCTGGGTCAGCTCCCAGGACCCACTCTGCCCGGTGTCCTTCTCTCCCAGGAATTTCACTGCGGACCAAGAAGGTGATAGAAAATGTGAAAAGTGTAACCTAAGAATGATAGAGCCATGTTCAGGTAAGAGCAAGCAAAGGAAAATAGGAGAGTAGTAGGAGATGAATATAGAAAGATAGGTTGGGTCTACAATTTTTAAGTGCCCCAAATGCTAGGCAAAGGAGATTTCCTTACTTCATTAGGTGAGAAGGAGCCATTAAAGGTTTTTGGACAAGATGAAATAACATAGAAAAATTAACGTAGTGTGTGATGGATTAGATAAAATAACAGATTTAGAGTCAGGGAGAAGAGCTAGGAGAGAAGATGCAATCGTCCAAGCAAGAAGTCCTACTTAGTGTGAACTTGGAAAAGAGTACAGTAAACAAGGCTGTGATTTAATATTAAGAAACACATTTTTACTAATCACATCTGAATTCTAGCAATGTGTAAAAGACTAGAGGAAGGAAACAAAGACAGAGTTATTTAAAAAGCTTACAGTAGGATGGTAGGAAATCATCATGGGAGCAATATGTGGAAGTCCTGTAGGTGTTATAGAAAGGCTAGCGAGATGGGAAGGAGGACATTTGGGATGTGTACTGTAACTGAACATGGTTTCCCAAGTAACACTTCAGCCAGGGATAACAAAGGCACAGTCGTCAGGATCTGAGGACGGATGAGTCAGACTTTGGTAGAGAAATAAAGCAAAGAACACTGGTGGTGTTCAGCACACATGAATAAGGAAGGTGATGTGCAAATAACAACTAAACGGAGGGAGAACTCTTTAGGGGAAGATGTGTTTGCTTTGTGGAAGAATCCCATTTTAAAGTTCCACCTACTCATCTTGGTAGATATGTCTAATTGCCTGTTAGACACATAAAGTTAGGGTTTTAAGAAGAGTCTAGAGCTGACACCATTGATCCAGGACCCACTCTCTCAGAGGTGACTGTGGGAGCCATGGCCATCACCATGGCTACAGAAGCAATGATTGGATTACCGTGTTAGTTTGTATAATAGGATTGACCAAGGAAGAGTCGATCTTGTAAATTTGAGACAGTGGAAATTTGAATCAGGTGAATTTTTTAAAATTGAAGAGGATTCACAACTTAACTTACAAAAAATAGAACTCTACACACCACTTTATTTTGTCTATGAAGCTCCATGACAGAGCATATGGCTGAGAAACCATATAGGATGCTGTAGAATAAAAACTAGTAAAAAGAGGGAAAAAAAAAGATCAGCATAGAGCTTTTAAACCAAATTATAGGAAAATAGTTTGGAAATTGTAAGCTAAAACCTGATCGGGTGGCACACGTTATTGTTCAGGGGTTATATCAAAAGTCATGGTCAGAAATGGAAAAGGGTTAGTCCACAAAGGCCCCCATTTCTAGCAGAGGAGAAGGACTTGAATAGTGGGATGTACTTTACATGGGCATGTTAGACTCTGTTTCTTTGAGAGGTTCAGGAGTATATTTCCACTGTGTAGGAGACAGCATTGTATTTTTGCCTTCATTACACTTTGGTTTATAGGTGAGCTTCTGCCTGCTGGAGTGCCCTACCCAAGTCTGGATTTTATTGATTTGTCTGTTACTGAATCAATTTACTTATTCACTCCATTCACACCTCCTTCCTTCATTCATTTATCCAATGTTCATTGAGCTCCCACAAAGAACTACACATGGTTCCAGGCACCCTGCGGGTACAAATCTGAAAATATTTGTCTTGCTCACAATTTGCTGTGGGAGACAAGTGTGACTACCTCTGCTCACTATAGAAACAATGGAATAAATGCTTTGTAGGAGGAGTACACGTCCAGTCCCATGGGTCCACTAGGACAGTGTATTTGAAGAAGGTTTAGTATAAGAGGTAATATTTTAACTCTGGCTAAAAGGGTAAGTAGGAGTTTGTTAAATTGAGCAGTCAGGTTTAGCCGTGAGTAAAACCCTTCAGCTACAGGAAACAGTACATGCAATGAATATGGATGTTTGAAAGGATGTGTATTCAGGAAATGCTGAGTGGTGATCATAGCAGAGTTGTCAGGAGATGAGGCTGAAAAATCAAGCAAGGGTCAAATAAAGCAGGGTCCGTTCTATCATGTGGAATTTAGTCTTCTTTTTATTTAAACTTGAACCCATTGAAAAGAGACCTTGCTAATTCTACTATACTAATTCTAGTGGTTCCCACTGATTATTAATTGATAAAAATTAACAGCCAGTAATCTTTGAGTCAATTTTTATCTTTGGTGCTTATAAACCCCCATTGCAATTTGACATGGAAAACAACTTTAAAAGCAACTACCCTGCTACTTGTTAGCGCATTACTGTTGGAATCGATTTGAGTCTAGAGTAGTACCAGAAAATGGCTCATAGTGAATCTGGTCTCTGAGCTTCATCTCAATAAGGATAATATATGCTTAAACCTTCCATCTTAAGAAAAAACAGCTACTGCTTTTACTATTTTGGGATATTAAAATACCTATCAATACACTCTTGGCTATGAGTGTGACTTAAATTTTTTTTCCTGAAAAAAAAATTAAGAAATAATATGGATGAAAATCTTAAGAACTGTGAGATTTATTTTGTTTTCATTAATTCCATTAATTATGCCCAAGTCTCTTTTTAAGCAATTAAGAAATTACATAGAATGTAATACTTTATTTATGTAAAAATAAAATGCCTTGTTCTGCTCAGTACAAAAGGACAGTGATTCCAGGACCCATTGAGGATTTCCAGTCTGAGCTCTGAATCTGTGGTTTGTCATTCAGTTTTTAGACTCTCCACAGAAACATTTCTTTAATGAAAAATATCCTCGGCTAAGAAATATGGAGGAACGCCAGGCACTTAGCTGATCTTTGTAAACTGGCAGGCTTGGGAAAACATCTTCCAGCTGATTTTCAGACATAGAATTAGCAATCAACAAATATTTTCTGAGCACTGCACATACACATTAAGGGTTTCTTTGAAATAAGATGCTAGAAAAATAGGATGTGCTCTTAAGGGCAATGTTGGACCCTGCTTCTTCTTGGAGATGTAACGTACCTATTCCTTCTCTTTCATATAGCCCTGTGAAAGCCTCATGAACCTTTTGGGGACAAACGGTATAAGTCAAGTGAATACCCCTTTGTGTGTGCTCAAAGAGAAAGACATAATTTAAACTACAGGTCAATATTAAATGTTCCATCATGCATGTGCACATGCTCATATGTTTTTGTGTACATGTGTGGATATGTGTGTGCATGACCTATTTGGAAACTGAGAATGCACGTAGTTAAAGGTTGTGTTAAAAACAATGTGAATGAATAGCATCAATAAGAGTAAAATACTTAGGATTAAATTTAACCAAGGAGGCTAAAGGTTTGTTCACTGAAAACTGTAAAATATCCATGAAAGAAATGGAAGAAAACAAATAAATGGAAAGATATCTCATGTCCATGGATTGGAAGAATTCACATTGTATAAATACCACATTACCCAAAGTGATCTATAGAGGCAATGCAATACCATTCAAAATTCCAATGGCATTTTATATTGAAACATTAAAAACAATCCTAAAACACATATGGAACCACAAAAGATCTCAAGAGCCAAAGCAATCTTGAATAACAAGAACAAAGCTGGAGGCATCACCCTTCTTGATTTCAAACTATATTACAAAGTTATAGTAATCAACACAGTATGGTACAGTTTTTATTTTTACATAAATCATTACATCCTATATGCTTTCTTAGTTGCTTAAAAATAGGCACATAGACCGATGGATCAAAATAGAGAGCCCAGAAATAAACCCACACATAAATAGTCAATTAATCTTTGACAAGGGTTCCAAGAATACACCATGGAGAAAGGATAGTCTCTAACAAATGGTATTGGGAAAACTGAATATCTACATGCAAAAGAATGAAATTGGATTCTTATCTTATAGTACACACAAAAATTAACTCAAAATGGATTAAATACTTAAATGTAAGACCTGAAATTGTAAAATTCCTAGAGTAAAACATAGAAAGCTCTTTGACATTGTTCTTGGCAATAATTTTTTTGTATGTGAACACAGAAGCACAGACAAGAAAAGAAAAATAGACAAATGGGATTGAATCATACCAAAAACTCCTGCAAAGCAAAAAACAAACAAACAAAAAAACCAAAAACCATCAACAAAATGAAAATGTAACCTACAAAATGGGAGAAAATATTTGCAAACTATGTATCTGAGAAGGGCTTAATATCCAATATATATAAGAAACAATTACAATTCAATAGCAAAAAAACAAACAATAAACAGCCTCCCCCAATAATCCAGTTTAAAAATAGGCAAAGGACTCGAATAGATATTTTTCAAGAGGAGATATACAAATGAAAAACAGATAAATGAAAAGGTGCTCAATATCACTAATCATCAGGGAAATATAATCAAAATTACAGTGAGATGCTACCTCACACCTGTCAGTATGGCTGTTATCAAAAGTACAAGTGATAACAAAGTTTACCAATATGTGGAAAAAAGAGAACCCTTGTGCACTGTTAGTGGGAATGTAAATTGGTGTAGCTGTCAGAGGCATTTGAACCAGAGCAACTCAATCTTGAATAGAGGCGGGGTAAAATGAATCGGAGACCCACTGAGCTGCATTACCAGGTTAGGCATTCTAAGTCACAGGAGGTTAGCACAAGATACAGGTAACAAAGACCTTGCTGATAAAAGAGGTTATGGTAAAGAGGCCAGTCAAAACCAAGATGGCCATGGAAGTGACCTCTGACTGTCCTCACTTCTCATTGTACACTAATTATAATGCATTAGCATTCTAAAATGCACTCCCACTAACACCATGACAGTTTACAAATGCCAGGGCAACATCAGAAAGTTACCCTATATGATCTAAAATGGGAAGGGACCCTCAGTTTCAGGAATTGCCCACCTCTTCCCTGGAAAACTCATGAGTAATCTACCCTTTGTTTAATATATAATCAAAAAATAACCATAAAAATAGCCAACCAGCAGCCCTCGGGGCTGTTCTGCCTGTGGAGTAGCTATTCTAACTTTCTTAATAAACTTGCTTTCACTTTACTGTATGGACTTACTCTGAGTTCTTTCTTGGGTGAGATCCAAGAATCCTCTCTTGGGGTCTGGATCAGGATCTTTTCTGGTAACACAGTCATTAAGGAAGATGGTATAGAGAGTCCTTAGAAACTCAAAAATAGAACTACCACTACTGGGTATATATCCAAAGGAATGTATTAGCATGCTAAAAGACACTCCCACCAGCACCATGACAGCATCTTGAAGAGATGGTTGCACTCTGATGTTTTTAGAAGAATTATTCACAGTAGCCAAGATATAGAAACAACCTAAGTGTCTATAGATGGATGACTACATTGAGAAAATAAGATATATATACATATATATGAATATATATATGTGTATATATATACAAACACAAGCATATATACACACACACCATATTTTCTTTATGTGTATATTTACACACACAGTGAAATATTATTCTGCCATAAAAACAAAGCCAATCCTGCCATTTACAACAATACAGATGAACCTGGAGGAGATTATGCTAAGTGAAATAAGCCAGATACAGAAAGATAAATACCGTATGATCTCATTTATGTGTGGAATCTAAAAAAGTCAAACTCATAGAACCAGAGTAGACCAGTGATTGCCAGAGGTTGGGACGTGGGAAAATTGGGAGATGTTGGCCAAAGAATATAAGCTTGTGTTACTGGACCCCACCACTTAACCATCGTTAGCCTTTGGATCGGGGGTTTCCTCAGTATTGTCCCTTCCTTGGTTTCCGGAAAGATGTTACTGGAAAGGGGTTTGGATCCAGAGTCCAAGAAATGGTTCTTGGATCTCAAACAAGAAAGAATTCAAAGCTAATTCATGAAGTGAAAGCAAGCTCATTAAGAAAGTAAAAGAATAAGAGAACGACTACTCTGTATGCAGGGCAGCAGGATGGGCTGTTAGTTGCCCATTTTTATGGCTATTTCTTCTTGTTTATATGCTAGACAAGGGGTGGATTATTCATGCCTCCCATTTTTAGACCATATAGGGTAACTTCCTGACATTACCATGGCATTTGTAAACTGTCACGGTGCTGGTGGGAGAGTAGCAATGAGGACGACCAACAGTCACTCTCATCGCCATGTTAGTTTTGGTGGGGTTTAGCTGGCTTCTTTCCTGCATGCTGTTTTATCAGCAAAGTCTTCATGACTCGTATCTTGTGCCGACCTCCTGTCTCATCCTGTGACTTAGAGTGCAGGACTTGGTCTTATTTTACTCAGCCCTAGTCAAGATGGAGTTGCTCTGGTTCAAACGCCTCTGACACTTTTAGTTACAGGATTAATAAGTTCTGGGGTTCCAATGCACAGCATTGTGACTACAGCTGATGATACTGTATTGTATGCTTGAAATTTGCTAACAGTAGATCTTAAATGTTCTCACTACACACAGAAAGAATGGCAGCTACTGAGGTGATGGATGTGTTAATGAGCCTGATTGTGGTAATCATTTCACAATGTATATATACATTAAACCATCATGTTGTACATCTTAAATATATAGAATTTTGGTGAGGCACGATGGCTCACCCCTGTAGTCCCAGCACTTTGGGAGGCCGAGGCGGGTGGATCACCTGAAGTTGGAAGTTCAAGACCAAACCTGGCCAACATGGTGAAACTCTGCCTCTACTAAAAAAAATACAAAAAAAAAAAAAAAAAAAATTAGCCGGGCATAGTGGTGGACACCTGTAATCCCAGCTACTCAGGAGGCTGAGGCAGGAGAATCACTTGAACCCAGGAGGAAGAGGTTTCAGTGAGTCGAGATCATGCCAATGCACTCCAGCCTGGGTGACAAGAGCGAAACTCCATCTCAAAAACAAAAACAACAACAAACAAAAAAATAACGAACGAATTTTGATTTGTCAATTGTATCTCAATAAAGCTGAAAAACAATGTGAGTGGTTACTCTTTTTAAAATATTTCTTTGCAGTAGTAGACTTTATCCTTCCTTCCCTTGCTTTGCCATTTAAATACTGTTCAGTGTGGAAAGAAAGGAAAAATCCTGATTAGCCGATAGTATCATGAGAAGTTATTGAGCACAGTGCTCTTCTATGACACTGGAACTCAAGTCTTTGTCATGCATAGCTGAATCAGTTTTCTTTAAAACTGCAGTGGATGTGGGTCTAATTCACTACCACAAATATGTTAGGCTTTGCTCTTCAAAAGAAACCCAGAAATACTTGTCTTTGCAATCCAGCCACAGACACTATTAGTTGTGGGAATCAGAGGTATATGATTTTTGGATGGACAGATTTTGCTACAGGCGTGTTTAGATTTAATGTAGGGGATGATTTCTTTTGATTTGTGTTATTTGGGATACAGAACTGATACGCTTCTTTTTCTTTCATTGAGACCTGATAGAAAGATGGGTTATAATCTTTGTAGAGTGAAAAGGAAATGAATAATGTGGACCCAAAGTGTATACTTGGAAGTTACAAACAAGCATGAACTGACTTATTAAACTTTCCCTTCCGAGGGTGAAGGCTTCATGGTGTGTGTGTGCGCACGTGTGTGTGCGTGCACGCGCGTGCCTAAGCTCTGCCAGGATAATCCCTTGAGAACAGCCTCTGCTTCCTTTTGTGCGGAGCGTGGTCACACCCAGTGGCCAGTTAGGCTAATCGCACGTGTATATTCCCCGGGGATACCTGAGAAAGAGCAGCCGGCCTCAGTCACTTCCTCCGGTGGATGCCAGAGGCCAATCTGGATAATAGCAGAGCTACCTTGTTCCTTTCCTTTGTTCCAAAATGTGGTGCCTGGGTAGGAAAAAGCCCCACACCATTCATGATGTTAACAATAGCAGCATTAACAGTCATTGGACCCCCACCGAGTGTGTTATTCTTTAAATTGGGACACGTAAATATAATGAGATGGATTTTCGCAGGAACAAGGGCAGGCTGAAACAAAGAGGTATTGCTTTTTATTCTTATTTCCTTTTATTTTTGCATAATTTAAACATTTTGAACCTTAACTGTTCTTTTGATTTTACTTTTGAGTTGGGGAGGGTGATACCATGTTAATGTTAGAAAGAAAAAGGACCATCTTTTCAGAATGCAAATAGAGGCAGAAACTCTATTTATGAAAATTTAAAGAACTGTATGAAACAACCCCAAAACATAGCATCCTCAATTAGCATCACAATGACACTTTTCTTTCTTGTGTGCTTGATTTTTAAAATTCTCTTAATAGACACTGTGAAGGTCCCTTACTTTACTCAGGGGCGGGCATGACTCATGGATAGAAGCATTGAAGTTGTGTTTGTGACTTGTGCCTCTGCCGTAGGCTGATCATAAAGTAGAATTTGTGTCCATAGGAGGCTTCTTACCCACCCAGTGAAAATTTAGCCCATTTCTCTTTGGGAGAGAGCCTGTTATGGTCTTGTTTTCCTGGACTGTAGATACATTTTTCACACTTTATGAGTTTGCTTTTCCAGAACCTTATAGGGGACCATGTTGTTGCACCAGCTCTGATATTCATGCCACTGAAAACCTAAATCAAGCTTTACTGTTCTAATTGAATAGCCCCCTGGACAGCCAGTCCGTGGTGCCTTCACCCTTGTCTGCAGTTCAATCATTTGGCATGTTTCAGAAGAATAAGGACTTTAATCATCCAAACAAATTGAAGCCAAGAGACCAGGGTCTGAGTTCTGGTCTCTTGGTCTAAGGAGTAGTTGACCTTGGTTTGGAAATTACTTGGCTCCAACTAGAGTGACTCAGTCTCCTTCTGTCAAATCAGGAGGTTGTACTAGAAGATATCTAACATTTCTTCTAGCTCCTTGAGAAGGTAATTTTAATCAGAACCTCTTTTCCTCTCTTAGCTCATTTCCACAACCCATTATTTTCTTCTCAAAGATACTCATTTCTTAATTAAAGATAGCTATTTATAATGAGTCCTGCAGTCTCTGGGCTAGTGCTTGATTTCTCCTCTTCATTTCTGTGCTTCCCATAAATCCTGTAGCCATGATCTACTGCCAAATATCCAATGTGTAGGTGGTGATGTGTGTTCTTATTTTATTAAAGTAGAACTCTTGTTTTTCTTCCACCGTACAGATCGTTTCCCACTTGATGCTCATATGAGGAAGAAACATAATGTTTTACAATGAAAAACAAAACTTGCATTCATGGTTTGTGTCATTTGCTCCTCCTTCTCTACCTGGCCTGTACCAGCTCTTGCCCACATGAACTTCCCTCTTCTGAAGAGTTATCATGGTCCCAAGTGACTGAACAATAATGAGTGAAACATTCTTACCAGCAAGGTGGTTAAGGGAATTACATGGAAAGTTACATGACATTCTTGTTCAATGACCTCACTTTCAGTTGTTTCTTTAAATAGGTAGGATATTTCCCTGCCAGAGGTGTAACTGCCCAATGGGTTCACTTTGCCTACTGCCTAGACAGAGTCAATTTATCAAGACGGGAAAATTACAATAGAGAAAGAGTAATTCACACAAAGCCAGCTGTGCAGGAGACTGGAGTTTTTTTATTATTCAAATCAGTCTCCTTGAGAATTCAGGGATCGGAGTTTTTAGGATAATTTGGTGGGTAGGGTGTTCTGATTGGTTGAGTTGGAGATGAAATCATAGGGAGTCAAAGCTGTCCTCTTTTGCTGAGTCAGTTTCTGGGTAGGGGGCCATAAGACCAGATGCGCCAGTTTATTGATCTGAGTGGTGCCAGCCGATCCATGGAGTACAGGGTCTGCAAAATATCTCAAGTACTTATTTAGGTTTTACAATAGTGATGCTATCCCCAGGAGCAATTTGGGGAAGTTTAGAATCTTGCAGCCTTCAGCTGCATGACTCCTAACCTATAATTTCAAATCTTGTGACTAAGAGGGTTTGTTTTGGGAAAGGGCTGTGATCATCGTTGTTTCAAAGCTAGGTACCTCCCATAGTTAGTTCAGCCTATGCCCAGGAATGAACAAAGACAGCTTGGAGGTTAGAAGCAAGATGGAGTTGGTTAGGTCAGATCTCTTTCATTGTCTCAGTTATAATTTTGCAATGGTGGTTTCAATCAGACTTTGACATCCTGCTTCTATGGTCATAGTAGAAAAACAATAAAGCAAATCTGATATGCCAGTAAGAATGCAGTTGCCAGTATGGCCACACTGAGTGTACCTTCACCAGCTGCAGTATCACACACTACAGCCAGCTTTCAGGATTTTAACAAAACAAAGCCCTCACTCCAAATCAAAACTTAAAGCCTCAGTGCTTAAAGATGTAAGTTTGAGTCAATAGATAACAAATGCCAAGAGTGACCAGAACCCTCAAGTGAAAAGGCAGTACCCTTGACCAGTAGTTCTCCCATGTTAGCCTCCTGGTCATCACCTTGAGGGCATTTGATAAATCAGAGGCTAGAATGCACCCCACAGCTTCTGATTCTGTCAGTCATGGGCACCGCTGGAGAAATTGAATTTTTAACCCATTCCCAGATGGTGCTGATGCTGCTGTTTTTGAGATCCCCCTTTGAGAGCCACTGTTCTAGAGTATGAGGAACAAGAACTATAGACACACAAAGAAGACACTTCAGTTCAGCTAAAATGATTGCCTTACTGATGCTGCTAGAAAGTTGACATTACTCCTCGGTGAGTGGTCCTGGAGACTGATAGCAAAACCACTTGGCATTGTACATGTGTGTGCATAAAATGTGTAGCTCTCATTTTAGAATGGGGAGGGGCGAGGGGGATCATTCCTTATCAACAAGTTAGGGCCAGAGAAACTGCTGTCCACCTGCCTGGGATGAGTTTTGGTTCTGCCACTGACTAACTTTGCGATGTGGGGCAGATAATTTCAAGACTCTGTGAATCACTTAACTCACTTATAAAATGAAAATAACAATAAGAGCACCTACTTCATAAGGTCTTTGTATTAAATGGGCTAATATTTTTCAAGTCCTCAGATCAATACTGGGTACTCAAAACATGTAATACAAATGGAAAATGCCTGATTACAAGAACACTTTATTGCTATGTAAAATATTTGGGTTCTGCCACCAAGGGTGGGCCAAATCAGATAAACATCATAGAGAATTTTATTTTAACAAAGCTGATGATGGTCTGATTGTGTTGCATGGTATGACATAACACTATGCTTTTTCCTACTTCTCAGAGAATGCCTTGTGATTTTTAACACTTATGTTCTCCCCTGCTGGAGGGCTTGGGTCTTGAGCTCTTGTTCCTATTTCCTTGACTAAAGACGACATCTTGTTCGTGCTCACTTTATTGGCTTTTATATATATATATATATATCATTGTTCTTGTAACATAGACATGAGGGACAAGAATTATGGGAAACACAAAGAAGATATATCTCTACAAAAAGTGTCTTATCTTCCATCATTCTGTCTAGCAATCATCCGTCTAAATCAATCAGTCAATCTATCTATCTCTATATCTATCTAATCTATTGAATCTATCAATCGATCAATCAAATGATCTAATCTATCTATAATCTATCATCTATCTAATCTATGTCTGTCTATCTAGCTACTACCTACCATCTACCTATGTCTATCAATCATCTATCTATCATTTACCTACCCATCTATCTACCTATCTGTTAGAGTAGGCAAATAGCTAGACGTGAGTAGAAGTGGGGAGCCCCTGAGAAAAGGGAGGTCTGGAAAGTCTTACGCCCCAGAGACTATCCAAAACATGCATACTGGATATGAGCAGACAGGAGGAGAAATACCTATGCAGAAAGCAACGCCCCTTAAGATGCCCAGTCATCTCTCACTCTACAGTTAAAATGTCAGAATGTTCCTAGGTACATGCTGATAAGGAAGGAGAATCACAAAAGGGGACATTCCTAAGAAATATGCAGGCACAGTAAGTACAGATTTGACTGCTATACAACCTTTCTGGGATGGCGTTAACAAGGAATGCAGCTGTTAGGTAGAACGTGTGTCCAACACCAGGCTCATGCATGCGCACCAACCAATATTAAGAGAGGGTCTCACAAGCCTGGAGTGGGGACCAGGAGGGGAAAAGATGGGGACTTAAGGCAGAAGAAGGAAAAATTAGACAAGGAAAAAAGGCGGAGACTTAAGAAAGAGGCAGGAACTTCAAGAAAAATCTGACATACTAAAAACCCAATGCAGAATGGGTGCTGCTGTCTCATTCTCTTACAGCAATGCACTCTGCCTCATCTTTCAGAGGGTATTGTCTCTCTACATAAACTCTCTGCTCTCGATTTTCTTTCATGAATTCTTTTTTTTTTTTTTTTTTTATGGCTAAATTGTCACTCGGCAGAATCCTTTCTCCTAAGTAAGACTAAGAACTGAGGATTCCTGCCCTTCCCAATAGCATATCTACCTACCTGTTTGAACTTTCCCCTAGTCTGTGTAGTACTTTGTCATTCTCAGATATGTCATTTGAAAAGCAGAAGTTTTAATTTTGATGAATAGAATTTGTTTTTTTTTTAAGTTTAATGCTTTTTGTGTCCTAAGAAATCTTTTCCCATCTCAAGATTGTAAAGATATTATCTCCTGTAATAGAAGTTTTATGATTTTTTTAACTTTTATGTTGAGTTATTTAATACATTTCAAATAAATTTTTGTGTAAGGTGTGAGATAGGGACTGAGGATCATTTTTTCCCCATCAAGGTCCAATTGTTTCAGCATTGACAACTGAATAAAACGTCTACACTTGCTTCGTTAAAATGCCTTAGTGTCTTTGTGAAAGTGAATTGACCATATGAGTTTGGATCTATTTCTGCAGTCAGTTCTGTTTCTGTATCCTATGTGTCTATCCTTACACCAAAACCACACTGTCTTGATTTTTGTACCTTTATATAGGAAGTCTTGAAGTTAGGCAGTGAAAGTCCTCTGATTTTTCCTAGAATTGCTTGGCTATATCTCAGGTCCTTTGCATATCCACATGCATTTTAATATAGCTTATTAATTTTTATAAAATAATCTGATAGGATTTTAATCATGAATGCCTTGAAGCTGAGATCAGTTTGGGAAAATGCTTATCTTAATATTTAGCCTTCCAGTTCATGAATGTGATATATTGCTCAGTTTATTTATATCTTTAATTTCTTTCAGCAATGTTTTATAGATTTCAGTATATAAGTCATTGGCATCTTTTGTTAAATTTATTCCTGAGTACTTTTTTAAAAGCTAGTGTAAACGTTATTGTTTTAAAAATTCAAATTATTTCTACATTTTCTATATATAAATCAAATTGTGTATAGTAATTGTGTTTTGATCTTGTAAGGGAGAAGGAGTAATATCTTTTCGTCCGTCATTGCAAGGTTGATGGCTGACACCTTTATAAAGGAAGACAAATTAATGAGAGAAAAGCATAACCAATTTACTTAACCAAAGTTTTAGATGACATGGGAGTCTTCAGAAATAAAGAACCCAGGAAAACTGTGTATTTTTATTCTTGGCTGTAGTGAAGAATGGGCAGTCATGTGGAAGTATAATTGGACAACAAGGGGGTATGACCTCAGCAATGGTTTTTAGTTTAGATTCTTCTTGGCCTCTGGGTAGAGGGGAAGAACTCTGTGGAAGGAGACTCTTATGACTTACTTTCAGGGAAGATAGGTCAGAGAATTCTTTTATGACCATGCTTCAGAGAAGAAAGAAGAAGGTCAGGGAAGGAAAAAGGGAAGGTCAGTGAGACATTTCTACTTCTGCAGTTTTCTCAGTTTCCTTCAGCTTAAAATACTCAGTTGAAACCAAGGTGCCATATTGTGGGGTAGCATTTCCTGTGTCCCATTCATCTGATATCCTATGATCTTATTAAATTCATGTATCAAGTTTTTGTAGCTCTTTTTGTAGATACCTTAGAATTTTCTAGATAGATAGTTGTATCTTTTGCAAATAAATTTTGTACTTTCAACTTTTATGCCCCTTTTCTCTTTTACTTGCCTTATTGCACTGTATAAGAGTTTCACAACATTACTTCATAATAGTGGTGAGTGATGACACCAGACATCATTTTCTCTGCCTAATCTTCATGGGAAAGCATTCTTTTTCCTTTTTTTTTTTTTGCCATTTAGTGTGTTATGACTGTAGGTTTTTTATAGGTGCCTTGTGATAAGGAAGTTTTTCTATTCCTAATTTGCTAAGAACTTATGAATGGGTGTTGAATATTCTAAAGTGCAACTTCTGCATCTATTCAAATATGTGAATTTTCTTCTTTATTTATTAATGTGGTAAATTATATTGATTTATTCTCCAATGGTAGACTGACCTTGCATTCCTTAAATAAATCATTCCCGGCCATGGTGTAATATTATTCTTATACATTTCTGGATTCCGTTTGCTAATATTTTGGTGATAATTGTTACATATATATTAAAAATTATTTTTATCTATAATTTTTTTTCTTGAAATGTCTGTGTTGGTATTGGTGTAATGCTGGACTCATAAAGAGTTGAGAAATGCTCATTCCTCCTCTATTTTCTAAAAGTGTTTTTGTTTAAAGATTGCTATCTTTTATCTCTTAATATTTCAAAGAATTTAGCTTTAAATCAGTTGGGCCTGACATTTTCTTTGTGCAAAGATTTTGATCATGAATTTCATTTCTTTAACAGGTATAAGGGTACTTAAATATTAGATTTCTACAGTTTTCATTGTATTTCTAAGGAGATCATTATTTCATTTATCAAATGTATTAACACAATGTTGTTTATGATATTTGCTTTTTAACTTTCTAATGTCTGAAAATATTTTAGTTATATCTCCTTTTTAATTCCTGAATTTAGTAATTTGTGTTTTATCTTTCTTTTTTTAAAGTCTATCTAGGAATTTGTCAACTTTATTAATATTTTTAATGAATCAACCTTTTCTCTATTTTTTTGTTTTCTACTTTATTTTTACTCCAATTTTTATTGTTCCTTGCTTTTGCTTTTTGGGGGTTTCATTTATTGTTCTTTTTTAGCTTGTTAAGGCAGAAACTTAGATTATTGATTTAACTTATTTTGTTATACAGATATTTTACACATTAGCTCATTTATATGACAGATACCATTATTGCTGTCATTTTACAGATAAAGCAACTGAGGCTCGGTGAACTTGTAATGCCTTTAGTGTCAGAGATCTAGAATGGGTGAAGCCCAGATTCAGACCCAGGCGTCATGGCTCCCAAGTCTGCTTGTGGACCCTTGAAAGCAAGGGCGAGCCATAAGCATTGCACCTTTGAGAGAACTGATAAGTTAGAACCACAGGCACTCCTGAGTGCTTCCTTCATCATTTTCTGCACGCCTCCCAGTGTGCGTAGTCTCTACCTCCTTCTCCCATTAGCATGAACCGTGTATGTGATACAGTGTGAGCACTGGCCTGGAGGGTTCAGATCCACGTGGGTGGCCCACATACTCTTGCCAAGTGAGCATCTAAAGATGTTTTTATGTAGCTTCATCGATAATTAACCTCCACTCTCTGCCTCATTCCATGCTTCCCTACTTGCCTGCCTTCCTCCCTCCCTCCAGCCTGGGTGCTTGGGGGCCTAGGTTGGGGACCTCATTGTGACTAACTTAGCAAATTGTCTAGCTCCAGGAGGCTGCCAGGACCCAGGCGGGAGTGCGGGAAGTTTTCAAGGTCTGTGCTCCAGGGTGTGTGATGCCTTGACTGCTCCCCGAAGAGCTCACTGCTTATAATCGCAGAGTTTTTGGCATGTGCTCTCTGACAAAAGAACAGATGTTTCCTACAAGAACAAAAGAACAGGGCATAACTGTTGGCCTAACGGTTTGCCACTAATAACATTGAAAGTGGAAGCAACAAGTCCTAACGAGAAGGTCCCTACAGGATCATGAAGCCAGTGCCAGGGAATGAAAGAACTCAAGGCTGCTTTTACGTTTTAATAGGCAGTGTGCTGGATGTTTGTTAACCTCTTCGGATAAATGGCAACAGGCTATTCTTTTTAGCTGTGTTGATGAATTTTGTAGCTGTACAGTAATGATGGCTTCACAAGTTTCCTTACAAGATCCCAAGCCCGTGTCCATTTCAGAGACACACTGAGAGGGTTATGACAGGCTCGGCCAACCCTGCAGCATCAGCCTACAGTCCATATATGGGGGAAGCCTTAGCTAAATTGCAGCTCTCAGCCAAACTAAAAACACCAGAGCAAGTTTTTCTCTTTGTTGCTGGCTGGAACTTCAAAGCACAAAGAGCCCACACACAAAAATGAAAAACAAAGAACCCTAAAAAAGGACCCAGCCTCAGAGCCCACCCCAAAAAATTTAGTATGCCTCTTGTGTTACAAACCTTTCACCCCATATGTCACGTGTCACCCAGGGTTTCAGTCGCATTCCTAAAGTCATTCCTCTGATTTTTCATCTCTGAAGAATATCTTCTTTGAGGTTGTCCTTGGCTTTAGCCCAAAGGAAAGACATTTTGTTCTCTTTCTTTTCCCCAGCCACCTACCCTGACTATTTCTTCAAACTAACAGACATAGGGAAAATATTATCTAAAAATTTTTAACTTCTTTTACCACGAACTGTTATCACCAAAAACGTTCAACGTTCGGGTTTAGTCAGTCATAGTTAGCAAAGAACATTCACAGCATCTCTGACGTCAACAGGATCTTGAGAAATCTCTCCTCCTATTTCCCTTGGACTTTAGCGAGAGGGATGGGTATATATGCCAATGTGGCAACTGGACATCCTCATTGATATTTGTGGCCCCAGCTTATACCTTTTTCCTGATGTTCTGTTTGCTGATTAGCATGATTCATTATATAATCACCTCTTCTTTAGGAAGGGGTTTTCAAAATATTTACCATTATTCTAGCAATTTATATAAAATTTTATGGTGCTGTTACTGTAATGGGAATGTGGGAAATCAAGAACCAAAACCTCAAAATGACTGAAAATTTTCGTAAGGCAAATCCATTAATAACATATACATTTGAGTCCATGTTATTTTTCTGAAAATGTGGTTGAGCTAATGCAATTATGAAAATGTTGTTTCTTAGAAATTAAAAAGTTTTGAGTTCAGTAGGTACCTAAAATAGTTGTAATCACTCTTATATTTGGGCTCCAAATATGGGTTACATATTTAGACTGAGTGCCAGTTGAGGAGCACATAAAAATACCCCAATCCTATGATTCTGTTATTCATAGTTATACATTCTGTGTCCCAGAGACTAAATATCAACAGTAGATTCCTTCGAAGATTGGATGGGTATGAGTGGCAAGGTGACAGATCTTAACATCTTGAGATGGTGGCAGAATTGAGTTAGCAGTTTTTATAAAAAATAGGCCAGGATAGAAGTTAGACACATCAGTGCTGCTGAATTTGTTTCAAATCAACTGTGTGGCTCCAGGCAGCCAGATTTCTCTCTGTGTGCTGGTTTCCTGATCTGCAAAATGGACATAAATGTGTTTTCTCTAGGACCTCTCTCAAAATTCTCACGAAGATAAAACAGGCCTTTATTTGGGATAGAGCTTTGAAAGTAACACATATTACACATGTTACTCAAGCTGTACTTAAGACAGCATGCTGTGATTTTGAGGCAGCCACATCAGAAGATGTCTGGAGCTCTCAGCCTCTGTGGGGCGTGCTCAGACTGAATTGAAATTTTTGGTCAGTGAATCCTGGTGGCTAAATGACTATTTTCCATATTTAAGTCATCTATTTTAAGTTTATTTTCATGACATGATTCAGAACTTAATAGAAACAAATGTGCATCTATTACAATTCAAAATTGAACTACCTGGGTGGCGTTGGGTGGGAGAAACAGATTGAAATGAGAGAGAGAGGAAAACTTAACATTTCTATGGTAATAAAAAAGTAGTCTTTACAAAACTGAAAACACTAAGAATTGAACCAACAAAAATGGTATGATGGAACCAACAGAATTTCTGCATTTGGAAGCAAACTAGAACTTGGTGACTGTACTCAGGTCTCTCTCTTCTTTTCAAACTGTTGGATGCCTTTGCTTCATTGTTGTGTTGTCGATGTTTGCATTTTAATTATAACAATGACACTTACCTATCCCTATTTAAGCCATCATGAAAACTCTGTGTTGAAAATCTGCTTGACTGGATAAAAAGTCTAAAAAACACAGAAAGATAGCACTCCTGTCCCCAAGCCATATGGGCAAGTGATTTGAGGTCATTTTCCAGCAGGAGTGACAAATTTAACACAAGTGATCTCCCCTTTTACCGCCCATTTCTTGTGGGTAAGGTCTGGGTCAGTGATCATAGTCAATGACTACAAATGAGTGGATTTCTAGGGAGACACACATGTTCCTGTTAGCCTGTTAATATGTTGTGGTTTGCCTGAGAGAGTGCAAGGTTTACCCCTATGGCCCAGCCTGATGATTAATTGTACCTCTTTTCATTCCTGAGGTGTTTGGATTTGGGTGAGAAGTTGCGCGATCATACTACTCATGCTGGGTGCGGAGCACACAACCTGGGCATTAGGGTCCCTGTGTCCTCATCAAGTGGGAGGTCTGGCCCAGGTAGCATAAACCAGTTGTCATTGCATGGGATCAGGGTAGATCTAGGTGCTTTGATGACAGTCTGTTGGTCTGTGCTCTTCCCTTTATGTATATTCCCAAACTAATGTCTCACTAAATTCACTAAGTGCAGTTTCTGGCTGCAACATTTCTATTTGGGAAAGATGCCAGAATTGTCAGCCAGTAAAGACTTCAGCCCTTTCTTGGCCAATTTGCCAAAAAAACATCAGAGGGAGTTATTGATCTTTTCCCTTGTACTCATTCAGCTAATTTTTTTTTTCCGTTTCCTTTCTTTTCTTCTTCTTAAGCTGACATTCAATAAAAGCTATTTCTTTCAGGTGCCAGCAACATGTCAGCACCAATACCATTCACAATATGAGTTGTAGTCTCCCCCATTTCTCTACAAAGGTCCTTTTCTTGGTTCTGTTGACAGCACAGGTATTTGTCAAACTTTGCTTTCCTCTTGCATTTATTCATGAGTGACTTTGAACCTGGACTGGTTCATGGGACTGGATTCCATGTGGATACTGTATTTGAATACTACTGCAAGTTGCATGCTTAAAAAAATATAAAACAGTATACACTGCTTATCAGAACAATCTTATTTTATACTTAATTTATAGAAGAAAGCCCAGTAGATTAGTCAGGGACATCTAAATAGCTGGTTTCTCAGCGGGAGCAAATTTTGGATTTGGCCTTCAGAAACATGAACTATTCTTTCAGAAATCTCTGGCACTGCATAGTGCTATGCTTCCCCCCATGAGAGCTGTTCACTTACCACCTCTTCCTAGCTGGAGACCCAGGCTTACACTAGCCTATGAGGTACGATGAAAGAGGAAGCCTAGAGAATTGCAGGCATAATTACCACAGAGATAGGCAAGGCAGTTACGGTGACAATAAATATTTAAGATATCTGGGAAGTTGTTTTGTTTTTTTGTTTGTTTTGAGACGGAGTCTCACTCTGTTACTCAGACTGGAGTGCAGTGGCATGATCTTGGCTCACTGCAACCTCCGTTTCCCAGGTTCAAGTGATTCTCCTGCCTCAGTCTCCCAAGTAGCTGAGATTACAGGCATGTACTGCTATTTTTGTATTTTTTTTTTTTTTTTTTGAGACGGAGTCTTGCTCTGTCGCCCAAGCTGGAGTGCAGTGGCGCGATCCTGGCTCACTGCAAGCTCCGCCTCCTGGGTTCACGCCATTCTCCTGCCCCAGCCTCCCGAGTAGCTGGGACTACAGGCGCCCGCCACTGCGCCCGGCTCATTTTTTGTATTTTTAGTAGAGACGGGGTTTCACCGTGGTCTCGATCTCCTGACTTTGTGATCCGCCCGCCTCGGCCTCCCAAAGTGCTGGGATTACAGGCGTGAGCCACCGCGCCCGGCCTATTTTTGTATTTTTACTAGAGATGGGGTTTCACCATGTTGTTCAGTCTGGTCCTGAACTCCTGACCTCAAATTATCCACCTGCCTCAGCCTCCCAAAGTGCTGGGATGACAGGCATGAGCCACCATGACTGGCCTCTGAGAAGGTTTTTTTTTTTTTTTTTTTTTTGAGATGGAGTTTTGCTCTTGTTGCCCAGGTTAGAGTGCAATTGCGCGATCTTGGCACACTGCAACCTCTGCCGCCTCTGGGAAGCTTTTAAGAGCAGGATGGTGACAACTACGAACAGATTCATATGCAAACTGATGGTTGGGACAGGCATTTGACAAATTTGCAACTGATTTGCCTGACTTATCCTGAAAAGAGCTCACCCTTTCACTTGAATGATGCTGGCCAGAACACTCTGCTGCTGCTTGAAGGTATTTCCTGTGTGGAGTCCCCCAGTGAGTACAAAAATATGGGCCAAGTGTAGCCCAGACATCTGAGTAAATCTCACTCAATTGTGGATCCACATGAGAAGAAGTAAAACCAATGTCCCGTTTCCTACACTGACACGGAAGATGCTGCTTGTCTCAGCACCTGGCTTGTCAAGCAGCCACGCTCAAACCTCTGATCCTCTTTGATCCTGCCTGACACTGCTTCATAGAATTTCAATTCCAGAGGAACTCAAATCAGCAATATTTTCTTTATGTTCTAGTTCTTCCCCCCTCTTGCCCACTCACCTTTTCTCATAGTCCTAGGATCAGGGCTTTTGAAGTTATATAACTTAATATGAGTAGGAATCACTTGGATTTGGGAAGAGAGAAGTGTTGATATAGTGGAATATAAGTAATTTACAAATTGATATATGCATTCTAAATATATGCCTGTGAAATTTCTGCAATTCTAAAATGGGAATAGAACCAAAATATTTAGTCAGACATGATAATTATAGCTAACATTTATTGAAGGCTTATAACGGGCCAGCTACTGTTCTAATTGCTTTACATTTATTAGCTAATGTTCTCATAATAGTCCAGTGAGACAATTCTTATCACCATTTTACGAAGCAAGAAACAGGCACAGAGAGGTTGTGACTTGTTCAAAGTCACCACTGGGTGATGGAGTCAATATTGGGACCCATGTCTTGTGACTCCCCCAATCACAGTGCCATGCTGCCAGTACAGTTCCAAAATGATAGTAACTCTTGCCCCTTAACTTTGAAAGAGTTTTGCAAAGCCTGGTCTCATAATATGTAAAGAACAGTGCTTGAATTTCTTGCCTCATAAGTATCAATAACCAGAAAGTAATATTTTGGAAAGCAGTATCCCTGGATATTAATTAGCTTGCTTATGTATGTTAGCACCCTAGGGCTGCTGTGATAAGGGACCACAGACTAGGTACTAGGTGGCTTAACACAACAGCATTTTCTTCTCTCCCAGTTTTGGAGGCTGGAAGTCTAAAGTGGAGGTGCTGGCAGGGATGTGCTCTCTCAGAAGGTTCCAGGGGAGGATCCCTCCTGGTCTCTTCCAGCCTCTGCTGGCTGCTGGCTCTCCTTGGCCTTCCTTGCCTTGTGAATGCAGCTCCCCACGGCCTGCCTTCATCACACAGAATTCTCCCTGGGTGTGTGTCTTTGTCTACATTTTTCTCTTCTCAAAAGGACACCAGTGGTCGGGCACGGTGGCTCACACCTGTAATCCCAGCATTTTGGGAGGCTGAGGTGGGTGGATCACCTGAGGTCAGGAGTTCGAGACCAGCCTGACCAATATGGTGAAACCCCATCTCTACTAAAAATACAAAAAGTAGCAGCATGTGGTGGCATGCGCCTGTAATCCCAGCTACTTGGGAGGCTGAGGCAGGAGAATCACTTAAACCCAGGAGGTGGAGGTTGCAGTGAGCCAAGATCACACCATTGCACTCCGGCCTGGGGAACAAGAGAGAAACCCTGTCTCAAAAAATAATAAAAAAATTTAAGATTTAAAATTACAATTAAAATTTAAAAAAAGGACATCAGTCATTGGATTAGGGCCCCCCAATCCTGGTATGACTTCATTTTAACTTGATGACATCTGTAGAAACCCTATTTCCAAATAAGGTCACCCATGGTCTTGGAGTTTGGACTTAAACATACCTTTTTGGGGCACATAATCAACAATAATATACATATCTAATTAGCCTGTATTATCACCTATGTTTTAATTTTGAGAATAAAACAAGAATAATGTTTCCCCATGCAATTTCTTTCTTTTTCCTCCAAAACACATGCATAATTCTTTTATTTCTTCCTTAAAACAGCATCTAATCTACCAGCAGATGTTTCTCCCATAATAACAGGCACATAATACCCCACTTGAGAGGTCTGGGATTGGGTGGAGTGGTTCTCATGATAGCTTTTTTATTTTGTAGCGGACGCCTTTTTATTTTGTCTTCTAAATTGCTTTTCCATTACTTGTTTATAATATTAACAGCTAAAACCACAGTATGGGAGTGATCATATAGTTGACATTTACAATTAACGTTATACAGCCAGAATTTCTCCATGTTATTGCAAAAACTTAGCTGATGTGTTAACATTCCTTATAATATTTCAGCAAATTAAAAATATACAATTAAATCTTTCTCATAGTTGACACTTACATTCTTCTCATTTTTTTTCTTTTGTATTAGTACTGCAGTGAATATTTGTGCTTATATCTTTTTTCTTCTTTTGTTCTTTTTTCCAAGAGGAATTTCTTAAAAAATAAAATATTTTGGTGTATCTTGATAGCCTATCGTTTGATATTGCTTGCTGTCACAAATTGCACTAGAATCACCCCAACATTGTTATCACAATCTGATCATTTAAAATTTTGTTTTAAATAGCCTTTTATTGTTTACATTTTAACTTCATTATTATCATGGTTGAACAGTTTTCAAATGTGTTTCTTCTAAACATTAAAATCATCTGGGAACTGAAAAAAAAAAAGACAGCTTATCTTTCTTTCGCAGTTGTTAAAAACATGTGAGAAGGAAGTTAGATTGAATTAGTTGCATAACCCAATATTTAAGGTTTCCTGAGTCAATACAGCCACATATTTTTTTTTGTTCCTAATGCCAAAATTTTTAAATTTCATACTTAAAAGAGCCAACATTAACACACACACACACACACACACACACACACACACACACACACACACACACATTTGCTTTATTAAGATACATTTGTTAGAACAAAAGACCCAGTATATATAACTTGTTTTACTTAAATAACATTATTTGAATGTATACTGTGTTCAGTGGTGCTTTCCGCCTAGTTTAGTATGGTGAACACATGTCCTAAATATTCAGTATAAACTTGTTGAATGGAAGATGATTCACCCCTTAATGAATTTATAAGTATCTGCTTAAATTATCTTTAGTAAATAAAATTACCAGCTTGTCAGTCACTTTTCTAAAATGGCTGCTTGCTAAATTAATTTACAAGTTTATCAAATTGCATTTATGACTTTAAAATGTATAGTAATATGCATTGATTAGGAATTTATAAGATTTCTGAAATGTGTGCATTTAAGATTCTATGGATGATTAGAGGAGACATATTTCAAAAAGTGTATATCCTCAATGATATGTCTTTTAAGTCACATCTACTTTATATCAGTTGTTTGTAATTGAATCCAAGAGGGTCCAGTTGAGGGCTGGCAAAAAGGGATTTTAGTTAATCTATATGATTATCCGTTATTTAAAAGTTAATTACGTTTTTTCACGTCTGTTTTACAGCAAGTGTGGAATTGGCCCCAAACTCAGAGTCCGTCTGGGTACTCAGTCCTGTGTCGGTTTAATGTTGGTGTCCTTCTTGGCCTCCTCCTATAGACTTTGTGTTGCCTTCGACTTAGGAATCTTGGCCTTGGCGGATGGGACAGTGAACTCAGTCTTCATCCACTGACTTGAGGATTTAGTAGCTCTTGATTCGGATCCAAGAACCACACTATGAGCTAAGTAATCAGGCTTCCTGCTTTATGAGCTAAACATGTATATGTATATAATATGTATATATTGTATATGTATGTATATTTTATATATATATGTAGTTGAACAACATTTGAGCTATGCAGGCACACCTATGTGTTGATTTTCTTCCACTTTTGCTACCCATGAGATGGCGGACCAAAGCCTCCTCTTCCGCCTCCTCTCAGTCTGCTCAACATGAAGATGATGAGGATGAAGGCTTTATGATGATCCACTTCCGTTTAATGAATAGTGACTATTTTTTCTCTTCCTTATAATTTTTAATAACATCTTTTATGTAGCTTACTTTATTGTAAGAATACAGAATATAATACACATGACATATAAAATATGTGCTGATCAATTGTTTGTGTTATTACTAAGGCTTCCAGTCAATAGTAGGCTATTAGTGGTTAAATTTTTGCAAAGTCAAAAATCTTACATAAATCTACTACTGTGTAGGGGGTCAGCACCACTAACTCCCATGTTGTTCAAGGGTCAGCTAGACACACATGCACACATATATGCACACACATATCTGTATATAACTTTTAATCTTATGTCTTTTGTATTCTGGGCTTGGTTTGCAATTCTAAAGTGAACGGAGAGCCAACTATTTGTCATAGAAAAGGAAAAAGATGCTACTAAAATCAACTTCAACTGCTTTAGCACCAAAGAGAGTAGCATTACTTATTCTTAGACTGATACCTTTTTATTTAAATAAAATATGTTGATAGAGAACTGTTGGTGCAATGTTTGAGTGCTCAAGAGACTGGGTTGGAGAGAAACAAAGAACCTAAGTGATAGCTTATGTCCTCTGCAGGAGAAATGAAGAGGGGTAAGGAGGAGAAAAAGTGAGAATGAGACTGGCTTTCTGGAAGTCTGAGGAGACACGCTAGCCAGTGAGGATTTCCTGTTAGTGGTGGTGACAGAAAGAAATGAAAAAGAGGAGGAATGTCTAACATTTAATTTTAAATTGTTTCTTCATGGTGTTACTATTTAATTTCCTTCATCTCTCTAGGCCTTTGGCGAAGATGAATTTCCTTCATCTCTCTAGGGCTTTCAATGGAAAGAGGCCATGTTCCCTGTCCGAGTAGACAAGGGGCCAGTGAAAAGAGAACAGATAGGAAAGGCATTCTACTTCTTGGAAGCAATATCCTTGGTTTGATTGTGCGTAACACCATCCTTGAATTCTCTTTGTTAGAAAGAGCTTCTGTATCAGCTGAGAAGGCCTCCATTTGAGCCAACACTATTCCCGATCAGCCTTGTCTGATCCCAGAATGGCTCTTCTGAGAACAGGAAGGTTTTCAATTCTTCCTACCACACCAACCAGTCTCAGGTAGGTTGCAGGACCTGGAACATCATAGCAAGTGATATTTGGGGTTCACATTGATTAGAGTCTGCCACAAAGGGCTACAGAATCTTCCAAAGGCTGTGATCTAAACATCTGCCTGCTTATTCTTGGGGTTGATCCTGGTCACCTGGAGTCTGCTTCCCAGCTTGGACAGAATAATTCCTGGACTCTGCTCTCCCTTTCCTGATATTTTTTCTTTATACTTTGCCTGGTTTCAAATCTAGATTTTTGATCTACCTCCATATTTGTCTCTAGAATAATAAGTGCCCATTCAGTTTCCCATGATAAGTCTTTTGCCTTTGTCCACAGCTGGAGAGCATTCCCTACATTTCCAGCCTTAGCTTTTCCCAGAAGGACTAGCAGAGTCTCAATCCTAATTACTATTTAAAGTAGTACCCAAGCCAGACTAGCACAACTCACCAAGCCCCAGTCCTCCCTCCCTGAGCTACTGTAAGTTCAACTGGTTGACTGGTCCCCTAGCCCCTTGCAAAGAACATGCACTCAATGTATATTTCTTAATAAATGGATGAATACTTTATTCTACTGGGGAGATAGAAGAAGAGAAACAGGAGAGACATTCTAGTAGAAAAGTAATATTAATGAGGCCAAATGTGTTCATTTGTCTTTTTACCTAATAGACAATAAAAGATTGCCCTATTGGAAGGGAAGCTCAAGGCTGGATGAAATGCCAAAGTGTCTTTTGTAAGAACTTTCCAGATATCCTTAAGCTTGTGGTAGTCACCCCTGGAGTATCTTTTTTAAAGTTCAAAGATATCCATTATAGATGCAGGGGGGAAAGCACAAAAAGGAAAACAAAAACATACGTAGAGGTACATTAGGCAGGATTTAGGTACATACAGAAATTCATCAGTGAGGTGCCTAACTTTATATATATATATATACACACACACACACACACACACACACACACACACACACACACGCACAGAGCTGTTTTTAGCTACAAATCTAGTGTGGTCTCTCCCCAAACCTAGGGAGTAGCTGAGATTCTCTGTGGGTGGAGAACCTGCTGGATGAGAATGTTGGGGCCTGTGCAGAAAATAGGATTGAAAGAACCATGGTCAATCTCATGTTTAGGAAAATTCTTGTGAAGATTTTTGTTTCTACTTGACTAGGTCATTAAAGATAAGACACTAAAGATAGGCAATCTAAATGCCATTTTACACATATGGTGGATGGATGACTCTGTGTCCTAATATTTCTGAACCCTTATATGTAAAGTAAAAGTTACCTTATATGTAAAGTAAAAAAAGTACCAATCCATATTTCCATTTCCTTTTTGCCATCTCTTGTCGACTAGACACTTTTCAGGATTTTTCCAAGGAGAGCACTGAAACTTTGTTTTGCTTTTCTGCAAAGATCTGTATATGAAGTTGTGTTTGCTGTCTGGCTTTATGAGAGACTCCATGCTTTTCTGACACTAACATTCTGGGGCTCTTTGTCCAGTCCTTCCTCCTTGGTCCTCCATGGTTCTCCTGAGATGCAGGTAACTGAAGGCTTGAGCTGGGAAAAAGCTTTTGTTCTATGATGATTCTAAGTCTTACTCTTTCATCACAAACACTAAAGTGCAGTTCTAAGCGCAAGTACAGTTTTCCTCATCTTTATGTATTTTTCCCAAGATTTTATAGCAAAGTTTTTGTTTTCTGCACCACCTCTACCCCGCTACTCCTACTTCAGCCCCTACACAGCTGAAAGCCGGAAACTGAAACATTTTTGACTGGAGCAGACAGGTGGAAGATGCTGCCAAACCATGTGTACTTACATTGGTATAGACTGGAATTTTGTGTAAGAAAAATTCACATTTTTAGAATCTTTACTATATTTGACTTACCTGGGTTAAGCAATTGCATATTTTCATGGGGAGAGGCCCAAGGCCTAGTGGCTTAATGTGCAAATCACAAGGCTGGGGCTCGGAAGGAAATCCTAGCCTCTGAGAAGTGGCAGCTGTGTAAAAACTCAACCTAGGAAGGACAAACTGTGTTTTCTCCTTCTCACCATTGCCCTCTGTCTTCCTCTTCTTCATCTCTCAGCCTATGTGAAAAAATCAAATCCAGGCCAGGCACAGTGGCTCACGCCTATAATCCCAGGACTTTGGGAGGCCAAGGCGGGCGGATCACGAGGTCAGGAGTTAGAGACCAGCCTGGCCAATATAGTGAAACCCTGTCTCTACTAAAAATACAAAAAAACAAAAAACAAAAAAAAGAAAAAACAAAAACCAACCCGGGTGTGGTGGTGCGTGCCTGTAGTCCCAGCTACTCCGGAGGCTGAGGCAGAAGAATTGCTTGAACCTGGGAAGTGGAGAGGCGGAGGTTGCAGTGAGCCAAGATCATGCCACTGCACTCAAGCCTGGGCGACAGAGTGAGAGTCCCTCTCAAAAAAAAAAATCAGATCCATTTTCCTAAAGCAACTATCTTATCCCTAAGTTAATTTCAAACCTACATGTCATCTTCCAGACCATATTTAACATTGACAATTTTATACTGACTTGGTAAAATTGGTGACAAAGATTATTTCACATTTTTGTTTCAAATATAATATAGTCAATGTCTAGTCAGTGTCAAGACAGTTTTCACCCAAATTCTGAAGGCTAAGAGAAGCATTCACCTCAAGCAGGAATGTCCCTTCTGCTTTGTGGTCATTTCTAGAAAACTTAGTGACTTTCAGAGTTCACACCTGAAGGACAACTGAGGTCAACTTGGGCTTCTTTATTTCAATTTTACTGAATTTTGATCATTAATCAGATTATATCTTTAAATTTATGGCATACACTACATACACATGCACTCATATTTACCTATAGGAATAATTGCAATAAATATATTTTTTCTCAAAGTAACAAAATTTTAACTAAAAAAAAAAAATCCAACAAGCAACTAAATTGGGACTAATCATTCATACACAAAATGCTCCTTTTGTTTTTGTTTTTTGGCTTTAGAGAGAAACCAAATCAACGATCTGTCAGACTCCTACCGCACATTAGAAGTAAGTCACGCGTAATACAGTGATCTAATAGTAGATAGCAATGGATCTTATATAAGAACTGAAAAAAAGTTAGAATTGAAACAATGTCATGTGAACATGAGGGGGTTGGAAATATTTTTAAACGAATGTTTCTCATTGTTGCATGGGTAGTGAGAGTAACTGCCAAAATGTGGGCAAAACTGGAGAATTATGCAATGGGAGGAAAGAAATCAAAACCTGCAACATAATTTTGACTCTATTGTTATCAGAATTTTTTTGGAATTAATAATAAAATTGAGCAGGTGGAATGAGTCAGTTGATGACTCAGGAAGGCCCATAGGAAACTTAAAACTGTTAAGCAGAACACTTGTTCCTCACCACGAATTTCAGTTTTCTTCAAATGGTCTTTCAACAGAAAATTGCATCTGTAAGATCTCCATCCCCCACCCCTACAACCCACATTTGACTTTAAGCCTTTATGAAAATGATAGACTGCCAGTACAGATTGTTCACGTCTTTTTTTTTTTTTTTTCAATTTTAGGAAAACAAATGAAACAAATGTTTTGAAGATGTCTCCAGAGGTGCCCAGTAGAAGGGAGTGGGAATGGAGATGTAAGCGAGGAAATGGTCTGTTTTGTGCCTTGAAATAAACAGAGTACTCTGAGTTCTGGCCTCGACTCCCACCCGTATCCTTGAAATGGTTTTCTAACTTGTCTCCCTGGTAGAATCTCTCTCCAGTGTTTCCATGACACTGCTGGAGGAGTGATCTTTGTGAATCACAGTGGTGATCATGATGACCTTCTGATGAGAATTAGGCAGTATCTCCCCCTGCGGCTGCCCCACGTCCTTCCACTGTAGCTTCTTTCATCTACTTTTAGGCTCTGTGAAACCCCTGCACCCTGGTATACATTTGTCTCTCTCAGAAGGATGGCGACTCCATGTGGATGCTGACTTTGTTTTTCACTTATCTCTGTGGTTTTTTTGTTTGTTTGTTTTTTGTTTTTTTTGAGACCGAGTCTCCATCGCCCAGGCTGGAGTGCAGTGGTGTTATCTCAGCTCACTGTAAGCTCTGCCTCCCAGGTTCATGCCATTCTCCTGCCTCAGCCTCCCGAGTAGCTGGGACTACAGGCACCTGCCACCACTCCTGGCTAATTTTTTGTATTTTTAGTAGAGATGGGGTTTCACCGTGTTAGCCAGGATGCTCTCGATCTCCTGACCTCGTGATCTGCCCACCTTGGCCTCCCAAAGCACTGGGCACTTATCTCTGCTTTCAATTGTTGCCTCCTCCTGGAGGCCTCCCCCATCTCATGCCTTGCAAGTTGTCCATTGTACCTTCTCCTCTGTTCTCAGAGGATTTGGTCTCTGCCTCACTTAGCACTTCATAGTGCTCTGTCATGATTCACATGTTTTCTCCACTGTGTGTTCCCATCATAGTTGACTGAAACCTTCATATTTGGTGACCTTAGTAGTCCCTTACAAAGTCATATTCCTTAGTAGGTTTCAGAGGAGAGCATGCTAACAGCATGAACATACATTTTTCTGGTTGACTTTTGTATTCCTGACTGAGTCTCATCCTGGTATTTCTTGGACCTGTGGCAATGCCTTCTTTTTGAGGAAGTCCCCTCATCACCCAGTCTTCCTGCCGATACTCTCATGGAGACGGTGCCATTGCTGAGGGTGCTGTATCCTGGGGCTTCCAATCTTCAAGGTCCTCACATGTTTGCACTATCCTGAGTTACATGTGCCAGAAGGTCCCTGTATTCTGTGTAGCTATAAGTGCAATGCCTTTTTCTTCTCAGGATTCACCCTTGGTCCCCAGGGAGGGACAGGCCAAGAAGCAGGTAGGCAAGAGACTGAGGCAGATCACCATGAACTGGTTTTTCAAATTCAGTCATGGTGTATATCCAGTCTCAATCTCAGCTGCAACACCCTGGTACCTTTCTCTTTCCTTTCATCACTTAGGCAATCACAAACATTTAGGAGGTGCTTTCTGAAACTTCAGAACGCTCTGGGACTCTCTGAAGAAGGCCTTTGTGTTCCTGCAAACCTCCCTCTTGTCCCCAACCAGTTTGGTCACTGTTGTTTGGTACCCAACCCTGCTCTATTTTTCTTTATGCTGGTGAGGCTCTGATGCCTTGTAACTGAATTCCCAGGCTGAGCCACACTTCTGGTACACTTAGCCGAAAGCCTGGAGAGAACCTCCAATAAATATTACAAAGCAGGGAACAAAAATCTTAAAACTGGACACTGAAAATGGATGTCTTATAAGGGCCTCTCAGAATTTCAAATTCAATTGCCTCTGAAGCCCCCAGACAATACAATATTCTACTCTAAATAAAAACCACATACATCATGGTGCCTTTTTTTTTTTTCTTTTTGAGATGGAATCTCTCTCTGTTGCCCAGGCTGGAGTGCAGTGACGCGATCTCAGCTCATTGCAACCTCCGCCTCCTGGGCTCAAGTGATTCTCCTGCCTCAGCCTCCCAAGTAGCTGGGATTACAGGTGCCTGCCACCATGCCCGGCTAATTTTTTTTATTTTTAGCAGAGATAGGGTTTCACCATGTTGGCCAGGCTGGTCTCGAACTCCTGACCTCAGGTGATCCACCCGCCTCGGCCTCCCAAAGTGCTGGGATTACAGGTGTGAGCCACCGCACCCGGCCCATGGTGCCTTTTATTAACATTATTGAAATATAGCTCTTCATTGACATCTCAGCTCTCTATTCCAGGAAAGAATGTCTACTTTATTTTGGTAAAATTGAAGGAATACCTAAAATATTCCCACCTGGAACACAAGGATATTGTGGTTTCAAATCTCAATCTCCTTTTAAGAGGATATACTTTTAGTTATCAAATTTTTCTTACTACTGGGGGATTTATACTCAAATTACCAGTGGCGCACCCTACTGCCTGATTGCAATGATTTTCAGTGTGTGATGGACACTGTATTTGAGAGGTGTTGATCTGAAAGGAAGTTAGAGATGTCATACCTATTACCACTATGCATAATTTGAAAGTGGAGTGGAAAGATCTAGAATAGTAGAATAACAGATAACCTTAGTAATAATCTTATCCTTAGATACTGCTAGACTTCTATGAAAATTTGTCAGTACCATTCCACTCTCACTTTTCTGAAAAACTGAGTGTTTCAGAGTTCAGCATTTTTCTGATTTTATAATTTATGTCACATTTCTAGTACAGTGCGGCAGCATTCCCTAGTAAACCCCTTAATTGTGATATTTCACAATTGCCAATCAGGGATCATGGCCAATGGCAGGAAAGCAAAAGTATCCACGGCAGGTTTTGAAAAACAGTCATGAGAGGCAGCTGGCATGCACCTTTGCTCTCTTCCTCTCCATCACTGTCTCTGACTTGCTGCCTGGAAGATGAATTTAGCCATCTTGGATTCTGAGGATGAGGCATGAGGAAGGTGAGCTGGAAAGACCCTGGGTGCTAAATAAGCCCAGACAGCTCACCTCTGGGCCTCATTCGCATGACAGAGAAAAAAACTTTCTATCTTGTTTAAGCCACTGTTTTTAAGCTATTTTTTTCCCTCTGTCACATACAGCCAAACCAAACCCTAAATGATTCAGGTATTACGGAGAATGAAGATCCTAGATTTGGTGAGATTTTTAATTACTGCGCTGACCTAGTCAGTCGATGTCTCAATTTGTGTATGAGAAAGCCAGATATAAATGTATTATATTTTAGTGTGCACTATGCAGCTGATTAGATTTTCTGCATGAAAATGTGAAAGTACTACAAAAGAATTCAAAATAAAGTAGAATTTATGGACTTGGGGTGGGTCCTCTTAACTTTCCTCCTTTATCTTTGGAATAATTCTTTTTTTAAGTTTACACAAAATTAACTCATCACGGGAGAGGAAACTTCTTCCTCATCCTAACAGTAAGTTTAACAAGTACTGTAGTTTGTTTTTGCCTCAATATTCCTGATTCACATAGCATAGTGTTTAATATTGACCAAAAGATGCCTTCAGCTCACATCAGGCAGAGGAAGCGGTTACCTGATGCTGTGGTCTGTATGTCTGTTTCTCCCCTGGATTCATACATTGAAACCTAATCTCCAATATGGTGATATTAGGAGGCGAGGCGTTTTGGAGGTGGTTAGGTCTTGAGGGCAGAGCTCTCATAGATGGAATTGCTGTCCTTATAAAGGAGGCTCCAGAGAGCTCCCTCACCCCTTCCACCATGTGAGAATATAGCAGGAAGACATCATCTATGAAGCAGAAAGGGGGTCCTCACCAGACACCAAATCTGCCAGCACCTTGATCTTGGACTCCTCAGCCTCCAAAACTGTGAGACATAAATTTCTGTTGCTTATAAGCCACCCAGTCTATATATTTTTTTTTTATAGCAGCTGCAGTAAACGAAGATGCCTGACTACATTGACTAAAGATAAGATAAAACCTAATTTTAGAAAAGTTTCTTCTCATTTATTTAGGGCTTGATTCTTCCGGTACCTGGGCTGTATTCCAATGGAATCAGAACTTCTCTATGTATCTAAACACTGGCTTCCTGTAGAGCTGGGATTGGTCCCTCAGAACAATTGTTTCCACACTGACTTGTGGGAATCTCTTTGAATGTTTTGAAAGTTCAAGGGTTGGCAGAGTCTGGGATGGCAGGACTCTAAAGAGCTCTGAGTCAGGATATGCCTGTGCTGGTAGCTGGTCATTCCAGCTATGGATGGGTTTTATAACTATTTATGTTATTAGCAAAATATTTTCTCTCCAGCAAAGGCCCAAATTACATTGCAACCTTATTTATTTCATTTTATTTTTAAAATTTTATCTTTTGGAGACAGAGTCTCACTCTGTTGCCCAGGCTAGAGTGCAGTGGCATGATCTTGGCTCACTGCAACCTCTGGCTTCCCAGGTTCAAGTGATTCTCCTGCCTCAGGCTCCTGAGTAGGTGGGATACCAGGCGCCTGCCACCACATCCAGCTAATTTTTGTATTTTTTTTTTTTTTAAGTAGAGATGAGGTTTTACCAGGCTGGTCTTGAACTCCTGACCTTGTGATCCGCCTGCCTCGACCTCCCAAAGTGCTGGGATTACAGGTATGGACCACCGCACCCCGCCTGTAGCCTTCTTTTGTAACTAACATATATGCTCTTTTTACAGATTTCCTTGACTAGGGACTAAGATGGTTAATTTGTGGCTCTCATGAGATACAGGCAGTGTATAATAATTATTATTTTTTTCCATGGGACTGCTTCCCTAAGTTTGCTCATCTCCAGTGCAGATATTTGCCTGTTTCACTGTGGCGTGGACAAATGAGTATGAAGGCATTTGTGCAGAGGTTTTCAAACTATGTTCTTAGATCCCGTAGGATACCATAGAGGTGTCTCATGCTTTGGAGAAGAGAGTAAGATAGTTCTTGAACTTTCACCTGCCTGCTTTACTGACACACAGGTGGAGACTGGTGAGATGGGAGGAGGAGGCGAAATTTAAGGACATTCAATCAGACTATCATTTTCCTATACAACCATTAGGTGCCTACACATCTGTTAGTATATTTTTTTTTTTTTTTTTTTTTTTGAGACAGAGTTTTGCCCTGTCTCCCAGGCTGGAGTGAAATGGCACGATCTCAGCTCACTGCAACCTCCACCTCCTGGGTTCAAGCAGTTCTCCTGCCTCAGTCTCCTGAGTAGCTGGGATTACAGGTATGCGCCACCAGGCCTGCATAATTTTTTGTACCTTTAGTAGAGACGGGGTTTCACCATGTTGGCCAGGCTGATCTCGAACTCCTGACCTCGTGATCCATCCTCCTCAGCCTTCCAAAGTGGTGGCATTACAGGCATGAGCCACTGCATCTGGCCAGTTTATTCTTTTAACCTCAAAATGCATAGGCAGAAGTGAAGGAAATAAGAGTAATGACATCAACAGGTGAGAAAAGTGAGGGTGAGTGGATTTTAGATCACCTCACCAGTTAATGGTGTCTCTTGGGTCTGAGTCTTAAGACTTTTCCACCAAGTTGAATGAGGACAGAGCTACTTCATGATTGTCTATGTAGACATCGCCACCACAATAACACCTTGTGAGAGAGCTAGTCAAGGCAACTTGCTTTTGGCCCTGTTCAATTCTAGGCTGTGTTATCCTTTACTATAAAGCACATTGACCCACCATGAACTTCAGTATTGATGGAGCTCCTGAGTTAATGCAGTCCAATGGCGAAAACAGACAAACAATTAAGATGAAATGTCAAAAGTGCCACAAGGAAGATGTGAGGCGTATGCAAGAAAGCAAGTGGGGGGAACACGTAACAACTCCGGTTTGGGAATCTGAGAAGGTTTTGTGGAGAAGACAGCATTTCAGCGGGCTTGGTGGAGATGGGCAGGAGTTTGTCGGGCACAGAAAAGAGCAAATGGCATCCAGGCAGGCTCTTTACACACAAAATCGTGTTCATGGGAAGGCACGTGGCACGTTTGGAATCAGCAGGAATCCATCACAGGTAGAGCCAAGGTAAGTTGAGAGAAGAGGGAGACAAGACTTAAGCAAGTCACTTGAGAGAAGTGGCACATCTTCAGTGTCATATATTTAAGATTGTAACGTCTGGGAGAAGACTCTAAGTGAAAATGTCACTCTGGGTGTGAAAGTAGGTCCATTTATTTATTCCTTTATTTAGACGAGAGTCTCGCTTTGTTGCCCAGGCTGGAGTGCAGTACTAAGATCTCAGCTCACTGCAACCTCCACCTCTCTGCCTCCTGGGTTCAAGCCACTCTCATGCCTCAGCCTTCCAAGTAGCTGGGATTGCAGGAACGCACCACCATGCCTGTCTAATTTTTGTAATTTTTTTTTTTTTTTTTTTTTTTAGTAGTGATGGGGTTTTGCCATGTTGGTCAGGCTAGTCTCGAACTCCTGACCTCAGGTGATCCACCTGTCTTGGCCTCCCAAAGTGCTGGGATTACTGGTGTGAGCCACCATGCCCGGACTTGAGTCCTTTAGTATCTTTTCCTGTCTCTTGGGTTTTTGAGTGAACCCGCAGCACCTCTTCATCCCCGGGCGCCTTCCTTTGCTCCCACAACCTCCCATCCCTCTCTTTTACACGCCGCAGGTACGTGTATATGTTGCCTCCTCTTCCTTCTCCCTGCTTTTCTGATGAAAGTTCTGGTCCTTCTGTTGAGAACTGGCTCCGTGGATATAGCATAGATACCCACTTATTTGTGTTTCAGTTCTCTTGCCTGCCAAAATCTCAGATGGAGCTTTAGGACACACGGAAGACCTTCCTCAAGGGGGACTTGTAGTGCTCTAAGAAAAATATTCGAGTGTGACCCTTTCCAGGGGGCAGCACGAGGGTGGCCAAACCCACTACTCTCCCTGGGGCTGGGTAAGGAGATCGGCTGCAAGTTTCTCAAAAAATAAAAAAAAAAAAAAGGCTGTTAGTTTCTGAAACTAGAAAATATACTTGACTCCTGGACCCAGAAAATACTCTTCCAAGTTGCAAAAAAACAATCGTTCTTTTTAAATGGGGTAACATTTCTGGAATACATCGTTCCCAAAATAAGATCCTCCAATTTGGAAAAATCTAGCTGAAATAAATGAAAATAACAGATGGAAGAGAAATAACAGAAGTTATCCAAAGAACAGCAAGAGATATGAAGTGGGGAATCATCTGTCTAGAAAATGGTACTCAGTTGTACTTTTGAAATTAAAGGTACATTGGCTTCTGAAGAGATTGCAATTTTTCTCTTGACAGTTCCCCTTTACACATTATGTCCTTTCTGGGCCAAGGTTAGCACATAAGAGGTATAGTTTTCTTTTCTATTCCTGCTTCTCCCATTTGTGCAGTTTCCATCTGTTCAAAGGTGTTAAGATCAACTGTTCTGGTCTCCTGGATAAAGGTTTGGGCTCTTGGCAGAGTGCTGGATAAATTCAGAGTCATGCTATTAGCATAGGGATGTTTAATAACGGATTGTTTATGTTCTCTTAGGCTTGTCTGAGAGCAACTGTGGGCAACCTGGGCCCGTTGGCAGTCTGCTGAGTGCACCTGACAGCAGGGCTGAGCCTGGTGCTGCTCACCTGCTGCCATGGGAGCCCCCCTGCAGCCAGCCACCGCCCCGCCTTCCTGCAGAGCGCCTCCCACAGTCCTCATTTGGAAGAACACAGTTTTAGTACTTCATTGACCATAGAAACCATTTGGGTTACATAATTCATTGTTCCATTTCTGTGCAGCTTTTTTGTTAAGCATCAGAGCTTGGTACTTTGCTGACTTTCTGTGCTTCTTTCATCCTTCCTGACATCCCTTCTTACTGGTTCCATGGCTCTTCTTCAGGGGTCCACCCTCTGCAAGACAGTAGCTTAGGGTTTTTGTTCCTGGCTGTATCAGCACCTGTGTAGCTGCTTATCCCTTCCTCGGGTTGTCGAGAGGTGTTTTTTCAAAGAGATGGACGTTTCGGCCAGACCATTTAATTTTTCGCACTGGGTTTCTTTCTGTCTCCAATCCCCACCCTATTTGACTAGTCTAGTGAACTGAACTCTCACCTTGCAGAACTGAACGTGAGCCGCTGGCATTTTCCTCCCGTCTACTGTGACCCGGTTCACCCTCCTCTTCCCCAGCTCTCCATATCCCTCCAGAGCTAAAGGCACAAGTCAGGCAGAAGGTATTCCTGCCCTACCTCTTATCGAATGTCGCTGCAGAACTTAGGCAGACGGCATTCCTGGCCCTGACATCAAATGTCTCTACAGAAGGAAAAGAGGAGAGAGAGAAGGCAGAGAAAAGAGGAAAAAAGAGGACAGAATGGATCACCTCACCAACCCAGAATTTCCTTTGAGAACTTACCCTTTGATGATTCCTAGATTTAGCATGTCCTACAAAAAGTCCTGTCACACTTGTCAGTCCTGGAGGAGATGAATTTGCATGTAAGCTCCGCTGTGTCCTGGATAAAGGTCCTGGGAAGACGGGCTGAGAGTAGCCAGGATGAGGCTGACCTTGACATTTCCTTATTTTCCATTTCATTGCAGTTTTAAAAAATGAGCGTTAAGTAACCTCAGTGATATTTGTAAACAGGCCACTGTAGTATCTCCCTAAGAGTGTCAGTCAGTGTAATCAATGGCAGAGTGAGTGTCAGGGAGGGCCCGAAAACCCAGACTGCAGACCTTCTCATTTTTTCCCAAGCCCCCCTTTCACATTTTTATAAAGTCTTAGAGCACAAGGTACTTAGGCGAACATTCTAGCTTCCCAGTGTCAAAGGAGGAGCCTGCGGTCTGCATTTACCAGTTAATGGCTGAGGCAGTAAGAGATGCTGGTTTCTCAGCTCTCGGCAAGACTCCTTCTCTTCCTGCTGTGCTCCTCGCTGTCATATGGAAGCAGGTGGTGGCTGTGGGATGAGAAGGGCAAGAAGGAGGCGCTGATAATAAAACCAACTGGGGAGTGAAGTGGAGTGGAGCGAAGAAGAACGAGAGGCACAGTTAACTTCCCACTGGAAACTCCCAAGCAAGGAGGCTGTAGGTTGTAGCATGAGTTTGGCTGCAAGTGGGAACGCGAGGCCAAAGTGGTACATCTGCTTTCCATGAGAGCTTCCCAGCTCATTGCTTTGCTTTTTTCCCCTTCCCGCTGCTAAGAAAGAGAGTGTTCTTTCTTCATAGTCTGCATCTTTGGAATGTAACACCATTCCTTGTCTTCTGCGGGAACATAAACCTGACAAAGGCAGGGGAATAAGTCTTTTTATGAAATGAGATAAAAGAGATTTTTGAAGAAAAGAAAATCTGTATCACCCTGTATGAGGAAAACCTTTTGCTTGAATCCATCATTTCTTGTTTTCCACATAATTTTTTTTGGGGGGGGCGTCTTAACAAGCTAGAACATCTGACACCATTGGACAATCATTTCCTTCAAATTGTTAGTAAATCTACCAAGTAGAAGTCATATTCTTCTTAGATTGTACTGTAGAATCTAGGTTATAACTCCTAGACTTTTTCAAGAGAGGTACGTGCACTGTGCTCCTTGCTCCCAGTCTCAGCCTCTTGATCCTTGTGTTAGTCTGTTCTCATGCTGCTAATAAAAACATGCCCAAGACTGGGTAATTTATAAAGGAAAGTAGTTTAATTGACTCATAGTTCTGCAGGGCTGGGGAAGCCTCAGGTAACTTACAATCATGGTGGAAGGGGAAGCAAACATGTCCTTCTTCACATGGTAGCAGGAAGGAGAAGTGCTGAGCAAAAGGGGAAAAGCCTCTTATAAAACCATCAGATCTTGTGAAAACTCACTCACCATCACAAGAAGAGTATGAGGGTAACTGCTCCCATGATTAAATTACCTCCTGCTGGGCCCCTCCCACAACACATAGGGATTATGGGAACTACAATTCAAGATGAGATTTGGGTGGGGACATAGCCAAACCATATTAATCCTTCACCCTTGTATCCCTGCTTCTGCCATCACAACTGTTCCTGCAGCAGTCATCACTAGTCTCTCAGTTGCAAACTGTCTCAGTGCTTACCCTCCTAGTCTCCCTATAGCACTGTCACACCACCTCGAAACTGTCTGTTCCCTTGTCTTCTGAGATCTTGTTCAGAATTGATACTGTTTCTACCTCTTTTTCAAAGCATCTCTGTCTTCTCTACCTCCTGTCCTGGAAAGTCAGATATCTCCCATGGTTTTCTCTTTTTTTCCCCTTCACCCCCTCCCTGGAAATTCTGTAAATCCTTGATCTCATCACTTGCCTCTCCATTTCCAGAGCTGGCTCCTCTCCTGTGCTGTTGAGCCCTTCCATTCTACCTGCCTGATGAGCATCTCTAACAGATTGTCTTACAAGCAACTCAAATTCAATATTTTTGGCTATACTTGCCTACTTTTCTCCCCAACCTGTCACCCCTCTGTGTTTCCTATTTCCAAGGCACTCAGGACCATCATTGATTTTACCTTTAATCAATCTTCTTTCCATTCCATTTCTACTTTAATTGCCTAGCTAAAATCGCTAACTCTTGTCCAGATCATTGCATCAATCCAGCTGACATTCTTTCGTCCGTGTTCTTCCCTAGTCAAGCATCATCGTAATTCACATTACAGATGGATCTTCCAAAATCATAGCTCCTGTGGTGCCACTCTTCCTATTTAACCACTTTCTTTTGTGGCTTTTTGATAATTACCAAGTTAATTTTTTTTTTGCCTTGGCTTTTAACACTATCAATGATCTGTCCTAGTCCACATTTTCAGCTTTATCTCCTACCACTCAGTAGAAAATGGAATTTTGTGATATTTCCTTTCTATGCTTTATATTTTTCTGCTAACTTCATTCTTTTCATTCTATTACCTTTGCATTTACCCAAAACATTGTATTCTCCAATCTCCACTCTTCTTTAGGGGTTCTAACTCTTTCATGATCAACTCATCCACCCTTTTATTGTGGAACATCCATTGTAGTTTATACTGATCACCTTTTGGCATTATAACACTTTAACTTCCTTTAAAACCATGGTGTACAAGTTGTTTCTCCTACCAAACTCCTAAGAAATAGGAAAACTTGTCTTATGCATTTAAAACTTTTCCTCCAGCATGTAACAAGAAGCCTGCCTTCCATGGTGGGTGCTCTGTTTGTCAGAGAGAGAGAATTCATCTTGACGTATCTTATCATACTTGGTTAACAATCAGAAGTACCTTTATTTCCCTCTCTTTCACTCCTCCTCCTTCCCCTGCCCCATTTATATATAAAACACAGACTGCTACCATATGGTGTCTTTCTAATCACATTCTTGTAGGAGAAGAAGAGATATATTATTACAGACTACCGATCCTTTAGCTGTATAAAATGACAGTTCTAACTTAAGAGCAGATAGTTGATTTAAAGTTTTATAGTTTCCATGTTATTCTGTTCGGCTTTTAAATCTCCTTTACTGGTAAACTGAATGATGGACGCATGCGATAATGATCACATTAACTTTACAAAGTTTTTAATATGTGATACCCTTTAACAAACTGAAAAATAAAAATCCACAGTGGGCAGGTAAGTATTGTTGTGGAAGAAACATTACTTTATCCTTACTTCAGTAGAATCAATGTCATTGCGGTAGGGAAAAATTGTCATTTAGTTAATGAATAAGCAATAAAAATGAGAGAAGCCAAGAGACAAATTATTCTAAATAATGAGTATATGACAGATTTGTGGGTGGCCAAGGTGGAGCAAGCCAACTATTTCTTATCTAACCCATTGGTTAAAACTCAAACCTCTGGAAAGAATACGTAAGGCAACTATTTGAAGACTTAAAAGTTAAACAATAAGAGATAAATACAGACAGGAAGTCAAAACTTGAAGGACAACCATGCCTTAGTCAGTTTGGGTTGCTATAATGGAATAGCATAGATGGGGTGGCTAAACCACAAACTTATTTCTCACAGTTCTGGAGACTGGGAAGTCCAAGATCAAGGCACCAGCAGATCAATGTCTGGGGAGGGCACACTTCCTGCTTTGCAGATGGCTACTTTCTTGTTATATCCTCATATGGGGGGAGATAGAAAAAAAGAGGGCGGGGGCAGAGAGAGAGAGAGAGAGAGGTGGGAAAAGGAAGTTGTCATGTCTTCTCTTATAAGGACTCTAATCCTGTTCTAGAAGGCTCCACCTCCATGACCTAATTACCTTTCAAAGACTCCACCTCTGAATACCATTGCATTGGGGGGTTAAGATTTCAACATATGAATTTTTGAGGAGCACAAACACTCAGTTCATAACAAGCCAGTACTGGTAAATTTTCTGTTCATTCTCCTCCTCTATGTCTCAGCTTTGATTCATGGAAAACCAACAACAGTCTGAGAGGTGAAACTGTGCCACAGGTGTGGAGAGCAAAACCCAAAAGAAAGCCATCTTTCCAATCAGATGACCAGTAAAAATAAGTCACTGAAAGAGAATGTGAAATGAAATCCCTGTTTTGTTTTGTTTTCTGTTTGTTTCTCTTTTTCCTTTCTTGGCATTGCCTGAGGCCAGCCCCAGTCATGGTGATGTATTGACTAGATATGGTGGTGGTGGGGTATACAAATCCCAAGAGCTAATCCATATCCATGGTCAGAGGAATGGGAAAAAGGGACCCCAGTAGCCTGAATAGCGTGCAGGAGTCTTTTATTTATTCTGTTATATTTTTACCCCTTTATCCCAAGTGTAGCCCCCATTGCACAGAACAGTGCAAGAGCACTGGGCCTAAAATCCAAAAAGAAGCTCATCTTTGTGGCCAGAAGAACTGGTAAAATAGTCTCTAACAGCCAAAGAGTGGCAGAATCTTTGAGAAGAGATAGCTAGGGAAGGGTATACTCTAATTATGGTACACAGACCAACACAAGTCCCGAGATCCCACCTGAGCTAAATGTGTAGAGCATACTCAAAGAAAAATAGCACTTTACAAAAATAGCTTTGTTTTATAAATTGACTGCCAAACAAGCCAATCAAAAATGAACATTCTTTGGAGGATTTTAACAGGATACAGAGTCTCACTACATTATATTCAATATGGCTCACATTTCATTTCATACATCTATAATATAATTCAAAAATCACTCAACATACAAAGAACCAAAAAATTTGAGCAATTCTGAAGAAAAAGGACAATCAATGACCCCGAAGCCAAGAAGACCCAGGTGTTGGAATAATCAAACAAAGATTTTAAAACAGCTTTTATGACCATGTGCCATGAACTAAAGGCAAGCACTCTTGAAATGAATGGAAAGATAGAAACTCTCAGCAGAAAAAGAGGAACAATTAAAAAGTAACTAAATGGAACTTTAGAATAAAAGTATGTAATATCGTAAGTAAAAAAGTATTATCTGGCCTTAATGGAATGATGGAGATATTAAAAAAAAATAAACATAATGATAGAGTCAAATGATCTAATCTGAAGTACAGAGAGAAAAACATAGTAAAGAAACCAAACACAGGCTCAGGTATATGTGGGAAAATATCAAAACGTTTAACATTTAAATTATTGAAGCACCTAAAGGAAAGTGAAAGGAGTGCGGAAAAAAAGTGCCAGAAACAATATTTGAAAAAATTGTAATAGAAAATTTCCAAATTAGTTAAGGATACAAATTTACAGATTCAAGAAGCTCAATACACACCAAAGTAGAGGCCCAAACACATAATCAAACTGTGGAATACCAAAGATTAAAAAATTAATCTAGAAAGTAGCCAGAGGAATAAAAGACACGTTACTTACAGGAGAAAACTGCATATCTGTCATCAGAAAACACGGAAGTCAGGCTGGTCGCGGTGGCTCACGCCTGTAATCCTAGTACTTTGGAAAGCTGAAGTGGGCAGATCAATTGAGGTCAGGAGTTCAAGAGCAGCCTGGCCAACATGGTGAAACCCTGTCTCTACTAAAAATAAAAAAATTAGCCGGGTATGGTGGTCCACACTTGTAGTCCCAGCTACTTGGGAGGCTGAGGCAGGAGAATCGCTTGAACCCGGGAGGTGGCGGTTGCACAGGATCATGCCACTGCACTCCAACCAGCAAGAGCTTATCTCAAGGAAAAAGAAAACAAAAAAAAAAGAAGAAAACATGGAACTCAGAAGACAGTGGAACACCACCTTTGAAGGAGAAACAAAACAAACTTTCAACCCAGAATTTTATATTCAGGAAAACTCTTTTATAAATGAAGGCGAAATAAAGACATTATCAGCAACTAAAGGAATTTCTTCATGGTGAAAAGTAAATAACATTAGAGGGAAAAAGGAACATCAGGAGTGAAAAAAAGACAGCAACAGAATTGGTAAGTATCTGGGTAAATAAAATAGAGTATTATTTTGACTTAAAATATATATGAATATTTAGAACAAAACCTACAATATTTATGTTGTGGTTTTAAATGTTTGTAACTGTAATAAATATGACAAGTATAGCACAAAGGGAAGAAGAAAAAGGGACCTATATAGCTGTGCATCGTAAACTATTAACTCTAAGTTAACTGTGAAAGAGAAACAACTAAAGAAATAGCACAAAAAAGTAGATCCCCAAATCCACTAGATAAGAGAAAAAACTAAAAATATTCAAATAACTCAAAAGAAGATAGAAGAAAAGGTGAGTCAGGCAACGAAACCAAAGTATACTAAAGAAAAACAAAAAATAAAATATTGATTTAAGTTCAAACATACCAATAATTTCAGTAAATGTAATATTGTTTAAACCAAATTAAAAAACATCAATTGTTCAATTAGAGAAAAATTGCAGATTCAGGTATGTAAAATTTTCAGCATACCCACAATAGGCCAGGCACCGTGGTTCATGCCTGTAATCCTAGCACTTTGGGAGGCTGAAGCAATTGGATTGCTTGAGCTCAGGAGTTTAAGACCAGCCTGGGCAACATGGTGAAACCCCATCTCTACAAAAAATACAAAAAGTAGCCAGGTGTGGTAGCACACACCTGTCCTAGCTACTTGTGGGGGCTGAGGCAGGAGGATCACTTTAACCCAGCAGATGGAGATTGCAGTGAGCCAAGATCATGCCGCTGCACACCAGCCTGGGCAACAGAGTGAGACCCTGCCTCAAACAAACAAACAAAAACCCCCCACAAAAACCCAAATCAACATACCTATAAAAATACAATTTTATAGACAAGAAAAAAGATGGAAAATGATATGCCTTGAAAAAACTAATCCAAAGAAAGGAAGAGGTGCTACATTAATATCAGATTAAGAAAAATTCAAATAAAAAAATTCCTAGAATAAAGAAGGGCATTGCATACTAACAGAGCCAATTTATGACAAAGTTTCCAAGAATATGTAATGAAGAAAAGATAGTTTCTTTATTTTTTTATTTATTTATTTTTTTTGAGACGGAGTCTCGCTCTGCTGCCCAGGCTGGAGTGCAGTGGCCAGATCTCAGCTCACTGCAAGCTCCGCCTCCTGGGTTCAGGCCATTCTTCTGACTCAGCCTCCCGAGTAGCTGGGACTACAGGCGCCCGCCGCCTCGCCCGGCTAAAGATAGTTTCTTTAACAACTGGCATTGAAGAAAGTGAATATCAGCATGTGAAAGTAAAGAAAAGAACAACAAAAACAGGCAAAAGAAATTGTATACCTACCTTATACCATAAAATTAGCTGGGTGTGGTGGCGTACACCTGTCCTAGCTCTTGTGGGGGTTGAGGCAGGAGGATTTTATATACCTGAATCTGGAATTTTTCTCTGAACAAAATCAGCTCAAAATGAATCAAGGTCTTAAATGTAAGACCTGAAACTATAACTCCTACCAAAAAACAGGGGAAAAGCTTCTTGGCCTTGGTCTTGGCAATGATTTCTTGACACTAAAAGCATAGGCAACAATAGGAAAAATAGACAAGTGGGATTACAACAAACTGAAAAGTTTGTGCACGGTAAAGGAAACAACAATCAGATTGGAAAGACAACCTACAGAATGGGAGAAAATATGTACAAACCATATATATGAGAAGAAGTTAATTTCCAAAATTTAGAAGACACTGATACAAGTTATTAATAATAGCATCATACCCAAATAACCCATTTTAAAAACTGGCAAAGGTCTTGAACAGACATTTCTCCAAAGAAGACATATTAATGACCAACAGATACATGAAAAGGTGCTCAACCTCATTATCAGGGAAATGCAAATTAGAACTACAATGAGATATCACCTCACATTTGTTGGGGTGCTATTATTTGAAAAAAGATGTGTTGGCAAGGATATAGAGAAATTGGAACTCTGGTACACTGTTGGCAGAAATGTTAAATGGTAAAGCAGCTATGGAAAACAGTATGGATCTTCTTGAAAAATATTAAAAATAGAACTACCATATGATACAGCAATCCCACTTATTGGTATATATACAAAAGCATTCACTATTATGAATTTCCCTCTAAGCACTACTTCAGCTGCATCCCACAAATTTTTGATTTGAGAATGAAAATGTATACACATTATACACATTATACATTTTCATTTGGTTCAAGACATTTCCTAATTTTCCTTAAGACTCTCTCTTGGACGTATGAGTCACTTACAAGTGTTCTGTATGCTTATATTAGAAAAAATATCTGAAATAAATAATCTAACTTCTACTTTAGACACCAAAACAAGCAAGTTAAACCATCATAAAGCATAATAAAAAATAATAGATTTTTAAAAAATAAATCAATGAAATTGAAAACATAAATAATAGAGAAACTGAAAGAAACGTAAAAAAAGTGATAAACTCCTAGCCATACTGACCAAGGGAAAAAAAAGAGAATATCCAAATTATCACAGTCAGAAACAAAATTGAAAACATTAAAAGAATAATAAGTTAACAATTGTGATGGTTAATTTTAGTGTGTCAGTTTGACTGGGCTAAGGGATGCCCAGATGACTGGCAAAATATTCTTTCTGGGTGTATCTGTGAGGGTGTTTCCAAAAGGCTTTAGCATTAGAAACAACTTAGTAAAGAAGATTGTCCTCACCAATGTGGATGGACAGCATCTAATCTATTGAGGGCCTGAAGAGAACAAAAATGTGAAGAAAGGGCAAGTTTGCTCTCTGCTGATCTGGGACATCCATCTTCTCCTGCCCCCAGACGCTGGCATTCCTGTTTCTCAGGCCTTTGGACTTGGACCAGGTCGTTCACCATTGACTCTGCCCCGACTGGTTTCACTAGTGAATCCTGTAAACACTTATGGAAGAAATAATACCAATTATATGCAGTATCTTCCATGAAAAAGATGAGAGCAATTCTCAACTGACTTACGAGATCAACATTACACTAATACTAAAACCAGAGAAAGACTTCACAAGTGAAGAGAATTACAGAACAATATCTCTCATGAATAAAAACGCAAAATTTCTTAAGAAAATATGAGCAAATTGAATTCTACAATATGTAGAACACATTCTACATCCCAAATAATGAGAGTTTACTGCTAGTAAAATGCTTGTTTAATATTCTAAAATCGATCAATGTAATTTGCCATATTAACAGATGAAAGAAGAAAAACTTTATGATAATAGATGCAAAAAAGTATATGACAAAAGTCAACATTAATTTATGACAAAAGCTTTCAGAGAAGTAGGAATGGAGGGCACTTCATTAACCTAATAAAGAGCATCCACAAAAAACTATAGCTAGTATAATTCTAATTGGTGAAAGACTGAATGCTTTTCTGCTAACATCAGGAACAAGGCAAGGATTTCTGCTCTTACGAATTCTATTCATCATCCTACTAGCAGTCTTAGCCAACACAATAACGCAGGATAAATAAATAAATAAAAGGCACAAATGTTGGTAAGAAAATAAAACTATTTTTGTAGACAACATGTTTGTCTACATGGGAAATCTCAAAGAACCTATAAAAATTCCTGGAACTAGTAAATGATTTTAGCAAGTATACAGGATACAAACATAAAGATCAGTAGTATTTCTGTATACTAGCAATGAACAATGGAAAAATCAAAATTTATAAAACATGCCATTTTCCATAGCTCCAAGAAATTATGAAATAGGTATTAATCTAACAAAATATATGCAGGATCTATATTCAGAAAACTGTAAAATACTGATGAAAGTAATCAAATAAGACCTGAATAAATGGAGGTGTATATTGTGTTCATAGATTGAAAAATTCAATATTGTTAAAATGTCACTTCACTCAAAATTGATATATAGATTCAACATAATCTCAATAAAAATGTCAGCAGTACAATTTTAGAGTGTATGTGGGTTAAAAAAATTACCTATCAGGTACAATGTTCACTATTTGGCTAATAGGTACACTAGAAGCCCAATCCCCACCAGTATGTAATGCACCCATGCAGCAAACAAGCATATGTGCCCTCCGAATCTAAAATAAAAAATATAGTAAAGTTTACATGGAAATCACAGGAACTAGAACACACAAAATAATGTTGGAAAAGAAGAATAAATATTGTAGGAGTTACACTATCTAGTTTGAAGACTTATTAAAAAGTAACACAGATTACTGGAATAGCAAGTCTACGTGTAAATTTACACAAATGTGTTCAATTGATTTTTGACAAAGGACAAAGGGAATTCAATGAAGAAACCATAATATTTTCAATAAATGATGCTAGACTAATTAGATAACCACATGCATAAAAGTAAACTAGAATTTATATCTCATACATTATACAAAGTAAGTCAAAATGTATCACAGAACTAAATGTAATTATAAAATGTAAATGAAATTTTAAAACTCTAGAGTAAAACATAGAAGAATATCTTTGTGATCTTAGATCCAACAAATAGTACTTTTATGTGATGCCAAAAATCTGGTTTGTAAAAGAAAAAATGATAAATTGGACTTTATCAAAATTAAAAATTTTGCTTTTAAAAAGACACTAAGAAAAGACTAGACAAAGATTAGGAGAACATATTTGTAAAATATATATCTGATAAAGCACATGTAGGAATATATAATAATTTCTAAAAGCTCAGCGATAAGAAAGCCAACAATTTAATTAAAAATGGGCAAAGTATTTGCACAGACATTTAACCAAAGAAAATATATGGATGGCATTAAAGGACCTGAAAAAATGTTCTACATCATTAGTGATACGGTTTGGCTCTGTGTCCCCACCCAAGTCTCACCTTGAATTGCAATAATCCTCATGTGTCAAGGGTGCGGCCAGGTGGAGATAATTGAATCATGGGCAGTTTCCCCCACACTGTTCTTGTGATAATGAGCGAGTTCTCACAAGATCTGATGGTTTTATAAGCATCTGGCATTTGCCCTGCTGGTAACTCATTCACTCTTGCCTGATGCTATGTAAGATGTGACTTTGCTCCTCCTTCACCTTCCACTGTGATTTGAGGCCTCCCCAGCCATGTGGGACTGTGAGTCCATTAAACTTCTTTTTCTTTATAAGTTACGAAGTCTCATGTATGTCTTTTTTAGCAGTGTAAAAATGGACTAATACTATTAGTCATTAAGGTAATATAAATTAAACCACAATGAGATACCACTGCACAACTATGAGAATGGCTAAAATTTTAAAAAAACAAAGAAAGAATCTGGTAAAAACAAGTACTGGTGAGGATGAAGGGCAGCTCGAATTCTTATTCATTGCTAGAAGTGCAAAACGGTAGAGCTGCTTTGGTGAAGAGCATGGCAGTTTTTAAAATAAACTTAAACATGTATTTAACATACAGTCTAGCAATCTCGCTCCTATTTTACTCTAGAGAAATGAAAACCTATGGTCACACAAAAACCTGGACATGAATTTTTATCACAACTTTATTCATAATTTATTCCCCAAATTATAAATAACCCAAATACCCTTCATTTGGCTTTATTAGTTTCCTAGGGCTGCTCTAAAAAAAAAAAAAAAAAAAAATCACAAATTTGGAGGCTTAAAATAGCAGAAATTAATTTTCTCACAGTTCTGGAAGCTAGAAATCCAAAGTAAAGTGTTGGCAGAGCCATGCTTCCTTTAAAGGTGCTAGGGAAAAATCCTTAGTTGCCTCTTCCTCCCTTCTGATGGCTTCCCACAATCCCTAGTGTTGCTTGGCTTGCAGATGCCTCACTCCAATCTCTATCTCCATCCGCACATGGCTTTCTTCCCTGTGTCTCTTCCATGTCTCTGTATCTAAATCTCTTTCTCCTTTCTCGCATAATGATATCAGCCACTGGATTTAGGGCCCCCTCTAATCCAGCATGGTCTCATTTGAACTTGATTACATCTGCCAATATGCTGTTTAAAATAAGGAAACATTTACAGATAAAGGGGAGTAAGATTTGGATACGTCTTTTTTGGAGACATAATTTCACTCATTACCCTGGCCAATGAATAAACACACTGTGGTGTGTCCGAGCAATGAAATATTACTCAGAAACAGAAAGGAACAAACTATAGATATATGCAACAACTTGAATGAATATGAAATGTATTACGCCAATGAAAAAAGCCAGATTCAAACAGCTATATAGTGTGTGATTCCAAAATGACAGAGGGAGGGAAAAAAAGCAAAATGCAAAAAGCAAAATGATAGAAATAACCAATCAGTGGCTGCCAGGGGTCGGGGAAGAGAGGGTTGGATTACAAAGGGGCAAGCATGAGGAACCTTTGGGATGATGTTTCCTGTATCCTGTTTGGGGTGAGGGGTGCACAGTTCTGTGCATTTGGCAAAATATACACACTGCATGCCAAAAAAGAGAAAATTAAAAACAAAATTAAAAATAAAAAGTAAATGGACAGATTTCAGAGACTGTAGGAGAGAGCAACAGAAAGCCAAATGTTCAAGGAGGGCCAAGATGCAGCAAGAGAGGTGACACGGTACCTGCTATAAAGCATGAAACTTTAAGAAAAGGGTGAGTGCAATGGAGAAATACATTTGTAGAAGTCTTTTTAAGTGGTGTGCAGTGTGGCTCCTGCCTTCATATTATAAGTTCAGTTAAGATCTGTGCTGTTTTGTCAATGCTTTCAGAATTATGTTTTGTTTTGTTTTGTTTGGAAATTCAAAAATTGTTGGCTCTGGATTTCAGAGAAGAGCAAGTTACTTTTTGGTTATAAAGTGATCAGTAGCCTAAGTGAGTCCATTTATTTGTATTTATTTTATTTATTTTTTAACTTTTAGGTCAGGAGGTACATTTACAGGCTTTTTGTACAGGCTTTTTATACAGGTAAATTTGTGTCATGGAGGTTTGTTGTACAGATTATTTCCTCTCCCAGGTACTAAGCCTAGTACCCAATAGCAATTTTTTCAACTCCTCTTTCTTCTCTCCCCCTCCACCCTTAAGGAGTCCCCTGTTTTTCTCTTCTTTGTGTTCATGAGTTCTCATCATGTGGCTCCCACTTATAAGTGAGAACACATGGTATTTGGTTTTCTTTTCCTGCATTAGTTTGCTAAGGATAATGGCCTCCAGCTCCAAGCAGGTTCCCTCAAAAGACATGATCTTGTTCTTTTTTATGGCTTTATAGTATTCCATGGTGTCTATGTACCATGTTTTCCTTATCCATTCTACTACTGATGGACATTTATGGTGATTCCATGTCTTTGCTATTGTGACTAGTGCCACAATGAACATTCGTGTGCATGTATCTTTATGGTAAAATGATTTATATTCCTCTGGGTATATATTTAGTAACGGGATTGCTGGGTGAAATGGTAGTTCTGTTTTCAGCTCTTTGAGGAATCACTATATTGCTTTCCACAACGGTTGAACTAATTTACACTCCCACTAAGAGTGTATATGTGCCTTTTTCTCCACAACCTTGCCAGCATCTGTTATTTTTGATTTTTTAATGATAGCCATTTTGACTGGTGTTCAGTGGTATCTCATTGTGGTTTTGACTTGCATTTCTCTAATGATCAGTGATCCTGAACTTTTTAAATATATGTTTGTTGGCCTGCATGTATGTCTTCTTTTGAAAAGCATCTGTTCATGTCCTTTGCCTGCTTTTTAATGCTTTTTGTAATGGCAACTATTTTCAAATGTTACCCACAAGTTAGGCTCTGGATTGTTGAATTAGGAAGAGAATTTCTAATATGCAAGAGCCCAGAACACATACCACTTAGCATACCACTTAGCAAATATTTTCCAAAATCTCTTGAATACATACTTTAGAAAACTGTAAAAAAAGCAAAAACGAACAAACAAAACACAAAACTCAAAATTCAAAGTGTAAAAAAGACAATTTTATGATATATAAGAATCTGAAGTAAACAGAGAAAATAATATTAAATTTAAGTAATACATTTAATGCTCAAGTATGTTTTAAAAGCTGAATGTGATTTTGAAACTTTCAAAAGAAACGTCCTATAATCTAAAACCATAATTTAGTAAGAAAATTGATTTAAATGTGTTTTAATTCACAAATACACAGTTACAATGCAGTTGTGCAGGAGTGGGGTTGGGAGAGCAGAAGCTGCAGACAGACAAAACACAGTTTTGCTCTTATCTTTGACAATCTCTGAAATAATGGCAAGCGTTTCTAATTGTTTGACGAAAATATATTCTTTCTTACTAACCAAAACTCAGTCTTGTGCAGGATGGCAAACTACTCAGCACAAATTGTCTATTTCTCAGCTTTCTTGCAGCTAGAGATGGCCATGTAACACGATTGTTTAGGGAGGAAGCTGGCTGGGGGTTCCAGGGAAGTTTCACTACCCAGATCCAGATCGTCGCCTCTTCCCTCCTGTTGTGCACTCTCGCCCCCTTCCACCCTCCTCTTCACCTTTCTTCCTGTTTGGAATGTAGATGGAGGCCCAAGATGCAGCCCTCTGTCTTTTGGGACTCTGAGGCTCCATGAGATGCAAGTTTTATTCTTAGGATGACAAAGCAGAGAAAGAAAAGGAGCTTGGGCCATGGGATGACCCTTTGGGAGCAGCTGCGACCCTGCGTTCCTCTGTCCCCACTTCCTCTGATATGAGAACAGTCAGTGCCTGTCTGGTAAAGCCACTCTAGACAATGTTCTAGACCCGGTCTCTGTCACTGAACCCTATCTCTAACAAAGATTATGAAACCACAAATGTAACTATTAATAGAATCATAAATAAGATACATACTTGCCAAACTACTTCAGAAGGAAAAGCCAGAAAAATGTCTAACAGCAGACAACAAAAGAAATATCTGATGATGATAACAATAAAATGATAATAAGTCCACATGTGTCATGTATGACAATAAGTAGAGGACAAAGATTTTTTAAAAGTAAATCAAATCTCTCTATCACCTGGTTCCAAGTCACTCCTCAATAAAGAACCAACAACAACAAAAAGTTTACAATTAAATGTTTGCCAAATATATTTCAGGGAAACAATGAAGGAAAGCAATATGTGGCCGCAGAATTAACATCAGACAAAATAGAAATTAAGGTACAATCATTAAACCAAAGAGGAGCTTTTATTTTGATAAAAGACACAGTGAATAAGGAACATGTTCTTTTGAGAGCCATCTACCTAAACTACATACATCAACCAAAGTTCTTACCACAAAGATAAATTGGTTGCAAGACTGCTGTGTGAGCCTTTAACACAATTTTCCAAGCCTTCGAAGATCATGGAGATTAAAAAAGTAATAAGGGTGTCAAAAATTTGTAAGATATACTTAATGAGACTGAAATAATGATTAGAAATTAAGCTGAGAATGCATATTCTTTTTGAAGGTTGATGGGTACCTTTTTCAAACTAAGTTACAAAAAATCACAAAATGCGTGGGTTATATACTCTGACCTTTATTCATGGGGAAAACTCCACAACATTACAGCTGTGTGGTCACTGCAAATCATGGAAAAGTGCCCATGATATCATATTATGTAAAAAAGCATTGTGTAAAATTATATATTTTATTCAAATTTCTAAAAATTCATAGAATGAAATACTTCATTTTCACAGTGGTTACCACTGGATGGTGAAATTAGAGAAAAGATATCTTTCCTACTTCTGCGTTTCATGAATTTTCCACAGTGAGTATGTATTGTATTCAGACTACATGAAGAACAATAATTGGTAATAAAATAAAGGCAGAAGATCAAACTGAAGGCGCACTATGAATCAATTTTGTAAGTGTATGAGTGTGTGTATTTGTGCATATACATTTATAGAGTCAAAGGTTTAAAAGAAATGCACTAAAATATTAACAGTGGTTATTTCAGAGTTATAATTTTCAGCTTCTCACATTCTCCACGTTGAATATCCATCATCCTTATAAGTGGAAAAAATAAATATCAATATAAAATTAAGCCTTCAGGGAAGTCTTCCTCTCAAGACGGCATCAGGGTTCATGCTCCAGAGTATCCCTTCTTTCCTAATACTCAGCAACGCACGTTAAAGCATTAAAAAAAGAAACATAGAAAATAAATAGCTGTGCTCAGAAAATAACAGCAATTTAAGGTGCAGACTGGGGTCGGCCTACTGGTCTGGAAGTCAGCAGAGGGGACTGGTGACTGAGGGTTTAAACTTCTGTGGGAAATGACATGCAAACATGCTCCTTGAGAGACAAGTCACATAAACCAGACCCATAAATTAAAACTTAGGGCTTGCACCTGTAATCCCAGCACCTTGGGAGGCTGAGGCAGGAGGATTGCTTGAGGCCAGAAGTTCCAGACCAGCCTGGAAACATACACCCATCTCTACGAAAAATTTAAAAAGTAGCCGGGCTTGGTAGTGTATGCTTGTGGTTCCAGCTACTCAGGAGGCTGAGATAAGAGGATCACTTGATCCCAGGAGTTTGAGGCTGCAGTGAGCTATGATCACACTACTGCACTCCAGCCTGGGTGAGAGAGCAAGACTGTGTCTCAAGTACCACACCCTTGCAAAAAAACAAAAACAAAAACAAAAACAAAACTTAGGGCTGGGTGGATCTGGTGCCGCCACTTGCTCCCATTCCCATGCCCAAGAGATGACTCTGGACAAAATGGTACCTGCCCAAACTAGTATCTGGTGCCTGGCCCTGTAGCACTAAGCAGCAGACTGCAGCAGGACCAGAGAGTGACCTTATGGCCAAGGAAAGAGTTGGGTGGTTGGCTGGACTGGAGGCTGGATCTGGGATAGCCCCAGCATCACCCCAAAATTTCAAAAGAACTATCTATGAGATGGCAGGTGGGGTGAGAGGAAGACGAGGAGAAGTGACTAGAAAAGTTTCAGACGGGGAGTGGAGGGATGGGTAATAAAAAAGAAGAGAGGAGGAAAGAGAGAGAGGGAGAGAGAGAGAGAAAGAGAGAGAGAGAGAGAGAGAGAGAGAGAGAGAGAAAGTGGGGTGGGGGAAGGAGAGAGACTAACAGGTAACTTCCCACATAAAATTCCTAAGCACATGAGGAAATTCCATGCGAAGAAAGAGACCCAATGAAAACAGCAACCAGAATGGGAAATTACTCGGGATGGTTTCTTGCAATGGAAGTAGAGAATTCCAACCAGCAGCTCAAGATCAGTCCTTTTCATTACTCATTAGAACTTCTTTAGAGAGTGATCAGGGTGTATAACAGGGCGTGGAGGAGCCCAGACCAGACAATCTAGTATCTAATGGCTGGTCTGGCGAAGTGTTTGGTGCTGAAACCACATATATATGTGGTTTTTGTTTTTATAAGCTCTCTCTCCTGTTAGGGGTTATACTCAATGGTAATTAACAAAGGAAAAGTGAATACAGGTTTAGCGATCATATGCCTCAAAAAGACATTCAAGTTCTTATAAGATGCTTGGTGTCTTAATAATTTTGTAAAACTCAGAGGTCCCAATATGATACTGGAGTTTGCTCCAGGGTTCCATTAGGGTACCGCCTCTGCTCCACAGAACCTGCATAACGGGGGTCCTTGTGGGTGTGGACTCCACAGGTAAGAAAGCTGGGACGTTTCCAAGTGCTTCTAAGAGAGCTAGTTGAATAGTCCTGGACAATAATCTCAGTGAGCTGTGGCGCTACTGGGCCATCCGTGGCTTCATTCTACCTGCGGACCTTACTTCCCACCTCCCCTCCACCTTCTTTGCCTTCTCCACCCCCATCCCTGCCACCTCTATCAGCGATTCTGCTTGCTGCGGCTGTTGCGTCCCCGAACTGAGGTCTTCCATTAACAGCTCCTTTCAGAAGTACCAGAGCCCAGCTAGGGATGCTTTTAGGGGCTCTCCCTGAGCTGCCCTCCTAAACCTTATGTGTAACACTGACCCTTGCCTTTCTTATACCACCAACGCCAGAGACCCTTCGCGGGGGTCAGTTAGGATGGACTTTTCCCTCTCCTTTATGGGACCTTAATCTAATCTAGAAGGACCTAATCACCAGTCCAGAGGATAGTTGGTAATATCCCTCAAGAGAGCTTGGAGCCCTTAGGAATAGAAGAACCCTTGTCCGGGACCTGACTTCATATCCCAAGGCTCAAAGGAAGACCTTTGCCACATGGCTGAGAAAAGTGTGTGCAGGTGTTGCCCTCTCCAGTGAGGACAGAACTTAGAAAGAAACGGGCTAGCCTGCAACCCAAAGAATTCCAGTTAGACTGTAAGCAACACTTTGCTGCTATTACTGAAGATGGATAATCGTTAGAATGCCAGCGAGGGACAGTGCTTTGTTGTTGTTGATGTTAGAGACAGAGTCTGGCTCTGCAGCCCAGGCTGGAGTGCAGTGGTGCGATCTCGGCTCACTGCAACCTCCGCCTCCCCGGTCCTGGTTCAAGCAATTCTGCCTCAGCCTCCCGAGTAGCTGGGATTACAGGCCCACGCCACCACACCCAGCTAATTTTTTATTTTTAGTAGAGAGGAGGTTTCACCATGTTGGCCAGGCTGGTCTTGAACTAGTGACCTCGTGTTCCACCTGCCTCGGCCTCCCAAAGTGCAGGGATTACAGGCGTGAGCCACCGTGCCTGGCCAGAGGGAGAGTTCTTTAAAGTTCCATAGGCTCATCAACAAACAATGATCATGCGCCAGGCAGTCTCCTAGAAGGTGGGGACACGGAGAAATCAGAGAAAATCGATGGACTTATGTGGTGGCTGGGTCATGCTTCGTCTACAGCACGTTTCTCAGCCTCTTCACTACTGACCTTGGGACCAGAGGATTCTTTGTTATGGGGGCAGTCCCATATATGTCGGGGTGTTAAGCAGTATCCCTGCGCTTCTACTTACTGCATGACGGTAGCAACCCCTCCCCCAAGTTGCGACAACTGAAAATGTGTCCAGACATCGCTAAGTGTCCCCTAGGGGCAAGAGTGGGGGTAAAATTGTCCAAGGTTCAGAACCAACAGTCTAAGGATGAATTAAGACCAATGAACCCCGTTTTTTATTTGAGGCAATGTTATGGCAGAAATAATTCTCTTCCTAATGGTTTTGTATTGAACTGATCAACTAAATGGAGAAAAGAAAATGTAGCGGAGGCGGTATCCTAGTGGAACCCTGTAGTTAGAATCCCGTCAGACAGGTTTAGTCGGCCCCTCCATTAAGAAGATGGAACGAGGGCTACAATCACTCACTGGGGATAGAAAAGGAGCCTGTGAAGATCAATGGCATCCAATGTAGCATTAAGGCCCAAGAAGGCAAGCCGTGAAAACAAGTCCTAACTGGCATAAAATAAAAGGTTTTTAACCACATGGAGCAAATCAGTCCCTGGGCTGTGCCAAGAAGGAATCTGGAAGGGACACAATTATGGAGATTACGACTAGAGAGATGATTAGAGACTTGGGGAATTCTTTTTTCAAGGACTTGCTAAGGAAATGGGACTGTAATTAGAAAGGGAAGCAGGTTTTCTCTCTGCCTCTCTCTTAGGTGAAGTAAAAAGCTTGGGTAAATACATAACAAGAATCTACGAATCTTCCAAATCAGTGGGAAAATGTTCTAACTTCAAAAATCACTAATGAACACGTCCTACAGCAAAGTAAAACTGCATTTGAAAATCAGTCTCCTAGTTACCTGTCAAGTCGGGAGCGTCAGGATTTTTAGGTATGTCCTGAAGCAGCAGATGACAAGCTATTGAAATAAAAATTCTGAATAAAATTAGGGCAGCCTATTAGCCCAAACAGGGGGACACACAGTAAAAGACTTACTGGATTTGTGAACTGAGAATTTTGTGTGTGTGTGTGTGACTGAGATTCTTACTTTGAAAGTGTAGAAAGTAATTTTTTTGCCTTTTTGGCGAGCGGGATAAAAACCCAAACTGAGATCTGAGGTTTTTATAGTTTGGCAAATTTCAGAGATATGAAAGCAGAATTTTTGGCACTCAGGGACTGAGAGGCAAATGACATCATATGGCTTAAGGGAAATAGAGAGCTAAAAAAGTACATTTGGAAAATTTCAGAAGCTGCCTGCCACTGAAATCATTTTGAATTTCTTTTTTTTCCCAGTGAGTTTAGCTGTCACAAAAGGCACTGGATTAATGACCCTGCAAAAGAAAACTGGCAAGTCTCAGCTCCCTCTTAAGGGCACCCAAGTTTGGAAGGCAAGGAGTTGTGTTGTCAGAGTTGGCTTTCAGGAAGTGACTCCCTGAATTGGTGGCACATTGGGGGTGAGTTAAAGGATTCAGCTATGGTCCTATTGGCTTGTAGAGAGGAAGGAGAGCTAGCTGTCACTCCATAGTCCCGGTTTCTTGATCCTGGTGGCATCCTGAGTATGATTTGAGGGATTATATATTTGGAAGCTCAAGGTAGTCATCCCAGAGCTTCTCTTTGGGATGTATCCTGCATCCCCCTAACAGGAGTTTGTGGAAATAACATCGTATTCAGTAAATGGCAGACAAATTCAAAGACGGAATTAGACGGAGAAGAGACGAGTGGGAAAAACATTTTCCCTTCACACCATTACTGATCAGATTCATCACCCCTAGGGTGGGTTAGAGGAAATGAACGGGCAAAGGGGATGTATCAAGAGTTACCCTGGAACAAGGATGGGAGGACTGCACTGAGTGGAATTGTTCCTGGCTCTCCTTTTCTCTGTTCTCCCCAAGCCTGTTTATTTTCAGCAGCTGTCCTGGAGTTCATGGCTTTGCAGAGAGATGGCAAATGAGGAGTTATATAAAACATTTTAAAATGGAAAAAATATTAAAATGGGATAAAAAGAAAAAGAAAGTGTACTTAGTGCTGCAAATACACACTCAGAAATAGGAAAACACAAATGAAAGGCACTAAATTAAAAATCAGGACAAGTGACATTTAGTGATGTTGCGTAAAGTCTTTTCCATGTTCTGGTGTTATTGTATTCAATTCTCCAAGCCCAACCTTGTCCTGCTCAGTAAATTAACATGAGTGTCAGTCATGGACTTGCAAAACTAGGACTGAGTCATGTGGTATGCTCATCAATATAATATATTCATGTCCATCAATTTCCTACTTGTTTTCAAATCTTGATTCAAAACTTTCACTTTTCCTCCCCAACTGGCTGTTATAGTGCTGGGTTTCCCACAGGGTTAGAGAAAGCTTTGTGTTTGCCGTGACTGCATGGGGAAATATGGTAAACCTCTGAAATAATCTACTCAGAAATCTTGCTTTCTGATTGTGGGCCCCACAGGGCCTTCCCTCCAATGTTCTCCTCCCATCCACTGGTTCCGGGGTCTTACTCAAACTGGAAGAACAGAGGTCTGAGCAATGGAACCCACTAGCTCTCTTCTTGTTTTCCTTCTCTGCTACCATGCAACTCCATGGGTAAAGAATTCTGCCTACTTCCTGGCCTCTGATTTACCAGCTTGGCTTTTGTTTTGTTTAGTTTTGTCTCTTTCCCATCCGTCACTCTTTTGCAGGCTCATCCTGCATTTGTGAACTCTCGATCCTATCTCCTTTTGTTTCCCCGAAGTCTCTGCTACATCAATTATTCCCTCTTTTTCTTAAATCTTCAATTACTCTTTGTGTACACAGGCTCCTTCCCCCTCTGGCTACAAACACACTTAGATCTCCTTCATCTTAGGAGAAAAACTCATCCTACAAAACCTTCTGTGTCTCCCTCAACTATTATCCTTTTTCAAACTCCCTCTGAAACAAATGTCTCTATTTCTTAACTTACACTTGACTCATCAACACGATTGGATTCTGCCACTGCCATGCCCTCACCCCACCTCTTTTCATAGAAATTGTTCTGGGAAGGGCCAACAAAGATCAGCTTCTAATTGTCACATCAAATCACTTGCTTTCAGCTTCTTCGGACCTGGCCTCCCTGTGGTCTGACACCAGTATTAACTTTTCCTCCTTGACACTCTGGTTTTCTGCTGGCTTACATTTGACTTCTTTGATACCCATTTTATCTTCACTGGTTCTTTTCCCTTTATCCTCTACTTAAGTGTGGACACTCCCCTTGGAGGCCCCCACCCTGCTTCTCTCTCCATTCTATAGGCTTTCTCTGGACAGTTTTGTCTATGCTCATGACTTCAGCCATGTCTTCTCCACGGATGACTTTCAAGCCATATTTCCAGAACTGACCTCATGCCTGAACTCTTCTCTAGTATTTTCAGTTGTGTTCTGGTATTTCACATTCAAGCTGTCAAAAACTAAACTCGTTATCCTCAAAATCTGGCATAGTGCGTGGCACAGACAGCCCTGCGGAAGCAGAAGAAGAGAGTTTCAGGCAGGTCAGAACATAGAGTTTTCAGACCAGGTCACATCTGCATTCTCCCCTTTCCCATGGAGACCTCAAAGTCGGGCAGACGCAAACTGGTAATTCCCATCCTGACTTATCTTCAAAACCTCTGCCCATTCTGTAATTACACTAAACAGAGAAGATATGAATTCGAATTCGTGTATTTAACACGTGTGTTGGCTGGCTTTGCAGTAGGACCAGAAGACCTTGAACAGCCTGACTTTTGGGCCAGCACAGAATGACTCGAAGTTTCAGTATTAACTCTAGCTAGGTGCCTTAATCTTTACCTGTGTCTTCCCTGCAAAGAGATAATACACACATCCTGGAAATTTTCCTCTGCAATTCTGCTATGGATGTAGTGAAGATAGGTAGAACCGTGTGTTGAGGCTTGGCTCTGCTAATCTCTTGGTACAACATTTATTTTTCAAGTAATTTCGTGCAGGTTCATCACTCCTTCCAGTAGAGACCGACAATTCACCCATTACCCATGAGTTTGGGAGGCAGACAGGGTACTGTCAACAGATGGTATTATCTGTCTCAACAGATGAGAGCCCAGAGAGAAAAGTGGTAGAAAGGTGTCTTGGGGGTAAAGGCCATGGGGGCTCTCCCTAATCTCTTCTAAAATGCCAGTATGCCCATCATGGAGCTATCATCACAGCTTGAGCTCATCCTCACATCTGGAGCTATTACCTATGTCTGTTACAAGTTAGCATTGGCAGTGGTTAGCTGATGTCATGTGAAGCATTTCATAGCTTCTTTGGTGGTAGAATGATCCCTAAAAGAGACAGGGAGTCCTGGACCAGTGAAAAGAAAAATGAAGAATAGGAGGCATCGAGGGACCCAAAGAAAAACAAACCCTACTGCGCCATGTTTCTTAGGGTCAGAAGAATCACCCCAAGATTTCTTAGGGTCAGCAGAATCACCCCCAGATTCCTGACTCCTGCTTGTTGTGGTGACATAGATAGCCAAGGGAGCACCAGGAGATCTGAGTGTCATTGTTCACCTCGGGGGCAACATTCTCTTTCATTTGATAAGAATGGTGCTTCAAATAATGGAAAATTTGAAAAATTCATCCTCTTTTTGGTTTTGCATAACATCAGGTCTGATAATGATTGAAGTATATGTGGGTCATATTGACATTAGACATTCTCATGGTTTTGTATTGGAAGCTGGCGTCCACGTGGGTGTAGTTCACCTAGGGAAGGAGGTGGGTATTGGAGTTGTTCTAAGAATGCAGAGCCCTCTCTGTCCTGATAAGAAAACAATTCAAATGAGGATAAACTATAGGATGATGGCCAACATAATTTCTTTCTGTCTTTAGTATTTTTATCTGGGCCCAAATTTGAAGGTGTGTTTAAGGACACCCATGGAAAGCAGATGTCCCACACAGGGGCATATGCATGCTGCTCTGCGGGGGCTGAGCTGAGACTGGAGGGGAGGCAAGCTCTACTCACGCGCTGGAGGACTCCTCCTGGTGGGACGCAGGGAGCTGCACACAGTTCTCCTGCAGCGTGCCAGTCTGGAAGCTTTCAGGTCTTTTGGACTCGATGATTTATCTTACACTGACTCAGTCAATGCAGATGAGAAAGTCCCATGAGACAATAATGTCACCAAAATCTCTGTCCTCAGCTCTTATTGCTCTAATTGTATCTGCTCTGTAAGGCCTTGGAATTGACACAGCCCAATCAATAACACCACTCGCCAGTGAGGAACCGTTCTTGGTGACACTGCTGCAGTATTTCAGATTTACGGATATTTTCTCATTCAATTAAGAAGATGGAGAGCATTCAACCGCTGCTGGTCAGAGACCTAGAATTCCTGTAACAAACTTCTGCCCTACCAAATTTGGCTGCAGAATTACTTTATAAGAAGAAATTTGGGCCTTGTCCTCTGACTTGAAGCCCAGTGTTTGAAATATGCAAAGGAACTGTATGTGATACAGAGCAGAGTGTCCTTCCTCCTTGCTGGGAAGAGGTTCTCCCTGTCCAAGTTCTCCTAACAATGTTGCTTCTATCAGGGAAACAGTTGTTCATTGATGCTGTCTGTTAATATCATACAGCTTCTATCTACAACCAGGGAGAGGTGATTATCAAAGGTGTGCCATCCCTTAGCACAGCCTAAAAGTTTTAGTGCATATATAGAAAACAATGTGGATTCCTGGATACAAACTCTCACAGCCCACTGCGGACAGAGCAGCCCCACGTCCTAGGTCAGGCATTGGGCTGTAGGTAGAGACTCCAACAGGCAGAGGGCAGAGGCAACTCGCATACCCAAGGCTCAAAGGCAGTAATCATGAAAAATTGATTCTGCTAAGGAATAATCTGTATACGATTAAGTGCATAAATATTAAGTGTATAGCTTGATGAATTCCCTCCCTACACACACAAATCAAGTTATAAAATCCCACCTCCTTCCAGTAGACACCTCCTAAAGCTTACCGTTATTTTGACTCTTATTACCATAGATTAGTTTTGCCTGTTTTTAAATTCTTCTATATTTTGGCTTATTTTTTGGCTCAACATTATAAAATTCATTCATGATCCTGTGTATTGTATAAGCTTGTTCTTTATTGTCACTGTTTAGTTATTCCATTGTATAAATACAGCAGATTATATTTACCTATTTTACTGTTGATGGGTAGTTTAATTATTTTCAATCTTGGCTTTCATGAAGAAACTGCTATGAATATTCTTATACCAGTTTTGTACACTGCCAAAACGTTTTCCAGTGTGTGTAATAATTTACATTTCTACCACCAATGGAGAAGAGATCCAGATGTTCTGCATTTTCACCATTACTTAGTATGTTCAGTCTTTTAAATTTGGGCCATTCTGGCAAGTGTGTAGAGGTATCTTATTGTGGTTTTAATTTGCATTTTCCTGATGAATATACACATCTTCCATTAAGCATCTTTTCATGTGCTTATTGGCCATTTGGATAGCTTTTCTATGAAGTACTTAAAGTATTTTGCTCATTTGGAAAAATCAGTTGCCTCAAAAGCGCTGTCTTTTTTTTTTTTTTTTTTTGAGATGGAGTCTTGCTCTGTCGCCCCAGGCTGGAGTGCAGTGGTGCGATCTCAGCTCACTGCAAGCTCCGCCTCCCGGGTTTGCGCCATTCTCCTGCCTCAGCCTCCCGAGTAGCTGGGACTACAGACTCCCGCCACCACGCCCGGCTAATTTTTTGTATTTTTAGTAGAGACGGGGTTTCACTGTGGTCTCGATCTCCTGACCTTGTGATCCGCCCGCCTCGACCTCCCAAAGTGCTGGGATTACAGGCGTGAGCCACCGCGCCCGGCTAAAAGTGCTGTCTTTTGAAGATTCTCTCTTGTGGACACTGATGGTTATGCCTAATTGTAACCGTCCAGTATTGAGGTCCAAAGGAGGCAAGGAGAGGCCAAGGGGAAATGGAGATTCCTAACATCAGATGTATCTGATGGGAAGGTACATTTTCCATGAAGCCTTCCCTAAACCCTCATACTCCATGTTCCTTTAAGTCTTAAGGTGCCTTGTATTCACTTCTATTTGCCCCCGATCACATCATATTGCAGTTGGTGTCATGCCAGTCTCTTCAATAGACCATGAACTTCTTGAGAACAAGAGTCTTCTCATCTAGGTGTCCTCAATAACCAACTCTGACCCTGGCACTGAGTTGGTGGTGGATCAACTCATGGTCCACTTAGTCATGGCTCAAGAAATATGTACTAAGAATATAAATGGATGGATGTGTTTTAAGCATATATATGATATGACCAGACTTACATTTTAAGTAGGTAACTCTGGCAGAAAGTAGAGAGAGAAGCTGGAGACCGCAAATCTTAAGTGGCAATTTCTACTACACTGGTTTAGACAGAAAATCCAGAGAAAATATGCTGAACAATCACAGAAAGGTTCTGCATTTGTCTTTCTTCTATAGCCAAGGGATGCACAATCAAGCCCAAGGCAATGATGGTGTCAAATTTTGTTAGTGAATTTACTGAATCTGATTCAGTGATAGATGACAATACAAGACAACAAAAAAGATACATCACACAGCCCTAGATGCTAATTGAATAGTACTGATAGTAAGTGCTAAGAGTTTAGAGGAGGTAGCGATTACTGTGAGGCACATTGATCAGGATTTTACTAGTAAGATTTTCCCCTAATATTAAGATGTTAACTGACCTGCTTTTTATTTTTATTTATTTATTTATTAAAAAAATATTTTTGATATGGAGTCTTGCTCTGTTGCCCAGGCTGGAGTGCAGTGGCACGATCTCAGCTCACTGCAACCTCTGCTTCCTGGGTTCAAGTGATTCTCCTGCCTCAGCCTCCTGAGTAGCTGGGATTACAGGCAAGCGTCACCACCCATGGCTAATTTTTGTACTTTTGGTAGAAACGGAGTTTCACCATGTAGCCCAGGCTGGTCTTGAACTCCTGACCTCAAGTGATCCACCCACTTTGGCCTCCCAGAGTGCTGGGATTACAGGCATGAGCCACCGCACCTGGCCCTGAAATACTTAAAAAAAAATTATGATGATGGAAAAATTATTGCAAATGTGCAATTAGGGTAAATTGAATGAGAAAATACAAAAATAATGAAACTTACCATTTTGAATCTCTCAGGCCCAGAATCAGTACTGAGGAGGCAGACATAAGTGAAGGTATTGAGAGCTACAAGGGTCGGCCCCACTGAGCTCAGAATAGTGGCGTCTCCATAGGCCACTGCAAATTGCAGGCTCTTGGACAAGGAGGAAGCCACCAATCCTTCATAGCAGGCCCTGCCTCTGCACTCATGCTGTGCTCTGCTCCAGCCAAGAAGATGCACTGCAGGCCTCTAACAAAACCGACCTCGGCCTTTCTGGGGATTTTATAGATGGGAGAATATATGGCTTAGAAATCCATAGGTTAAATCTTTAGTTCAGAATTGACAAGAATCAACTCCACAAAGTCTTTTTTTAAAGGTAATTTTCAAAATTGCAGTAAGATATACATAACATAAAGTCAACCATTTTAACCACCTTTACAGGTCAGTGGCATTAAGTCCATTCACATTGTTGTGCAACCATCACCACCATCCATTCCCAGAACTTCTTCATCCTCCCCAAATGAAACTGTATATCCACTAAACTACAACTTTGCATTCCCTTCCTCCCTCAGCTCTTAGTAACTACTATTCTACTTTCTGTCTTTATGAATTTTACTACTCTAGGTACTGTGTGTAAGTGGAATCACACAGTGTTTGTGTTTTTTGACTGGTTTATTTCACTTGGAGTGATGTCCTCAAGGTTCATCCAGGTTGTAGCATGTGTCAGAATTATCTCCCTTTTTAAAGACTGAATAATATTCCATCGTACACATATACCACATTTAATTTTGTAAAATTAATTGTGCCTACTTCTTTAAAGTGAATGTGGGAATTTTTGTGTATGTTTACATATTATCATTAGAAGAAATAAGTAGGGAGAAAAGAGAAGTAACATTTATTGAGAAACTACTATGGGCCTGGCACTGGGCAACATTCTTTAGATTCTATAACCATTTATGTCTCACAACAGCCCTGTGAAGTAGACATTATACGTTCAGGTGGGAAAGGTGGGGTTTGTACCCGAGCTTATCTCTCTGCAAAACCCATTCATGGTTTCCCTGTGCACGGAGGCAAATTCCAGAGAAAGCTGACATTGTGCTATTTTGAAATGCATTAAGTTTATCTTTGGTTATATTCCTTATACTTTTACCATCTTCTCCTCACTTTTAATACCCTTTCCTCCACCCCCAGGTAATCCATCATGAGTTAGCTCTGGTTCTAGTATTATTAAAGAGGAATTGCTTTCTTTTATTGAAAAAGCACATAGCTGAATAAGGAAAACCGTCTGACTATTTCAATAGATACTGAAAAGCATTTTAATTCTTCACCTTCATTATTTTAAAATTTAAAAAGTTCAAACACTTAGCAAACTGCATGATGATAAGCTCAAGTTCTTCATCTATGAATGAGAACTCAATCTCTCCAAGTCATAAACTTATCTTCTCTATTTAACCCAGTGCTTAATATTTACAAATTACATTGTCATTTATTTCCATTATGTTTTACAATCCTGGAAGGCACATCAGTGATGGGAATACTTAATTATAGAGAAGAAAGCTTGTCTTTGGTGCCTGGGGGCTGGCACTGTAGAAAATCCACACTTGAACTCAGTTCTTGATAGAACAGCTAAGCCATAGGAACATTGCTGATGGATAGAGTAATTCAGTTTTGATGTAGGAGTCTTCTGGCTGACTTGGGGTCTGTCATACAGCCTTGCCCTATGCTATTGTTTTTGTTAATTACTTGGAGGAGGAGTCTGATAATGAAGCAATCAAATTTATATATGATATGTAGCTGGAAAGAATAACAAAAACAGGATCCCAAAATATTTTTATACTCTGGAAACATGGCCTGAATCTTAAAAATATTAAATACATATTAGCTCTATTATTTGAATACAAACTACCAGTTATTTAAGCAGAGATATAGTAGAAGTGAATTAGTCTGGATTCCTGGGTTTGCCAGTGACAGAAACCTAACTTTCATTGTTTAAACACAAAAGAGGGGGTTTTGGCTATTGTAAGCAAATCCTGGGGGCCTCAGAACTTGAGTGCTTTTGGAAATCTCTCAATTTGTCTTGTTTCTGATTCTCCTTGTGCATTTTCAGTTTCTCTACAAGGGAGGAACTCTGGTCTCTAACAACTCTTGAACTTATGTATTTCTAGCTTAGTCAACAAAAAGGAAAGAATTTTCTTGCCTCAGTCAGAAAAAAAGTTTCTTAGGAGGATTTTACTTGGCCTGGATTAAGTACCACTCTAGGCCAAATGGAATAGTCATGGAGGTTAGTATGTAAAAAGGAGTCACCTCCCATGTGAATCACAAGGTTAGACAATTTTCTAGAATGAGAGGAGCCATTAGATGGAGCACCAACCACAAGAGAGATTTGGGTTGTTTATTGATTCTAAAGATGGTAAGAGTTGAGGGCAATATGGAGTTGTAATAAAAACTAGAAGTTTGCCTTGATGGAACTAGAGAGTATCCAGAGTGAGGATGTGATGGCTGTGTCTATTCCTCATTCTTTGGGTCATTCCTGGAGTATCGTATCTGGTTTTGGTCATAATGCTTGAAAACAAAACAAACAAATTAGGAATATGAGAGTTGCCAAAAAGGTGAAAAAGTGCAAAATTTTATCATGAGCACAAAATGATGATGGATTAGGCATGTTTAACCCAGAGAAGAGGATACATATGGAGACATGACAGGTGTCTATCATGTATTTGGGGAAGTTTTCTGTGGAAACAGGATTGAACTTGACTTATCCTACTTTAGTGGGTCAAGCTGGCTCCAATGCCACTTGTGACATGCTACCAGTAAGCCCTGGTGTGCACAGGAGGACCAGGCCACTTATTAGCTGTGGCACGTTTAGCATCTTGATTAATACGTCTCGTGTGAACATGTGACTATTTCATAAGATTGTGTTAAAGGTTCCAGGAGGTAAGGAATCAAATGCTGCTTATAGGATGCCTGCCATATTGTGGTGGCTCCATACATGGTAGCATTGACATTAGCAGAATTTGCATTCACATAAGGAAGTCAGTGTCAACAAATAATGGGATCCAACCCCAAAAGAGAGTCTTTACAGATAGTGAGCTTGCTGTCACTGGAGGTGTTTAAGCAAATGCCTAAAAACTGCTTTGTGGAATGCATTCAAACATTGCAATCTGGACTAGGTGGTTTTCAGGGTCCCATCTGAGTTAGAGCCAGTGATTCTAGATTCTTATCCATTTCTTAACTCAAGCTATTTTTCAAATCCATATTCATAATTTATCTGTTTTTAAAAATTTAACAAGTAACAGTTTTAGTGATAATTATTGCATTTCTATATTTATAGATAACTGGCACATATGGAGGTGGAATAACACAATTTGATATTTTCTCATGTGCCAGATTTTTTTTAATAAATATAGAAAATCCTATAGTTATGAAAACTATTTGTTAAAATTAAATGTATATGCAACTGGGCATCTGTTCTGATATATCAGATCTCTCGAGAACTAGTTTTCCTGTTGCTATTGGATGGAACTCAGTATTAGCCCAGAGCTTGAGGGCCTTAAATCTCAGAGTACGCAAATAAAACCTGAAAAAACTTTACTAATTTCTGAACATAATGCACTTCTACTCATTCTGGTTAAAACTAAACTATCTATAAAAATAGAAAAATATCTCCTCCCCTCTGAAAAGCAACAGTGGGTTTTTTTCTCCCTCAATGTTAAGAATTCCAAGTAGACTACATGGTACAATAAAAAGGCTACATTTTAGGGTCAACTAGATTTGAGCATAAATTCTGCCTCTCTCTCTTTCTACCCATGTGGTCTTAGGCAAGTTGTTTAATATCTTTGAGCTTTCTTATCCCACCTATAAAAGGAAGAGAGTAATGTCTACCTTTTAGGTGTGTTGTGAGGATAAAATAACATGAAATGCCCTGTGCACAGTAGACAGTTAAAAAAAATACTGATTCTCTCTTGGATGCGTTTGAGACTATGCATTTTGGACATAACAAGGGGATTATATTGATGCTAGGAATAGCTCTTAAAGTAATATCTACCATCGATTGGGTTTGCTGCCTAAGTGTTGGGTACCAGATTAAACATTTAAAATAATCTCCTTTAATCTTATCAATAGCTGCATGGGAAACATGGCAGCAAGACAGTTTTATAAGTAAGAACTGACACTTACAGAAGTTAACTTCTCAAGGTCCTATACTTTGCAACTTGCAGAACTGGGTCTGCTACCCAGGACAGGCGGATTCAAGAGTTTTTAACTCTTACTCTACATTGCTTAGCTGATACTCTAAAAGAATCTTTCAAAGAACGAAAGCAATGTTAATGGTGTTTTGTACTTAGTGTAGATGATATTGTCATTTTCACTGGACTCAGGTGAGATGGTTTTTCTTTTATATGGCTGAATTTTCATCACCTGCTAATTTTTTGTAGTTGCAACACCCACAGGTTTTGATGGGTAGAGCTATGACTGGGGACTCCTTGCATTCTATTTATTGTTCTCAGAGTATTAACTTGCACGTGGCAATAGTCCAGGCAATATGATCTAGATCAAATTATGGATTAGTGAGTTTGATCTCTTGTCTCCCTTCACTTGGGGGAACTCCATTTTGGGTCTGTCATGCTCTCCTTCTGCATCGGTGGTCAGGTCCAGCTACTGCCCTTCCCATTAGCATGCCTGGGGACAGTCTCCTCACGCCACAGCAGAGCATCTGGTTCTTAATGCCTGGTGGCCTCTTGTGACCCTGAGAGCTTCCTGAGATGGTTGGAATACCCGTTCTTTCTGTTTAGAAGGACACAGCTCTTACCTTTCACTGAATGTCAGTGTTTAATTTGCAAGCTTCCAATTTAGGCTTATTTTTGAGAATTCAAATCTCCTTTCAGGCAAATTAGGTTAAACTGTTTGCGATGTGGGAGCTACTTGACCTTGAATCATTTTCTTTTTCCTTTTTGAAAGAGAGATAACAAAGGCTTTGGCAGATGAGATTTAACATGCTTTGGAGAAAGCAGACAGAGCTTATGAGCATAAACATATAGTTCAGGGAGCCAGTAAATAAGCCAGAGACCAAGGATGTCATCTTCTGAAGGGAAACAATCCATACCTTTCTTGATGATTATATCTAGTGCCATACAAATTCTGTACCATGTACTTTATTTTTTAATGGTTTCCCATACAAAGATTCTAAACAGATTTATTTAATCTATTTAACAGATTCTAAACAAAATTTAGGTAGACAATATTAAAAATACTAACAGACATTCAAGAATATCAAGTCTAAGATTTTATTTAAATACAATAGTACATATTTTCTTTTTCAAGTCAATAAAAGTTTTCCATATACCCATAAAGAAGAAGCAGCTCTTAGGGTACAGTGTTCCCTTATGTCTGATGTCTCCAGATGGTCTGTAAAGAGAGCCACTTGGCATTTCATTCCTAAACAAATTGTAGACCCATTGCAAGAGGACAAAGAGACTCAGTTGAAAAGGCATGCGTGATTTGACAATTATCTAGGGCAGTGGGTCTCAAATTTAACACATATCAAATCCCCTGGAAGATTTATTAAAACAGATTGCTGAACCCACACTCTAAGTCTCAGACACAGTTAAGTCTGGGGTGTTACCTAAGAATTTGCATTTCTAATACGTTCCCAGCTGAGGCGGATACTTCCAGTCTCAGATCCTTGATCTAGAGCAGAGCTGTCCACTAGAATTATAACACATATGGCACAGAGGTAATTTTAAATTTTCTAGTAGCCTCATAAGGAAGTGAAGAGGAATAAGTCATATTAATTATAATAATACATTTTCTTTAACCTAAAATATCTAAAATATTATCATTTCAATAGTCATTATAAAAATTATTGATGAGGTATTTTACATTTTTTTTTTATATTAAGTGTTTGAAATCCGGAGCATATTTTACACTTGTGGTACATTCTAGTGTGTGACAATTAAGACAATTAAGTCCCACTCCAAGCGCTTCATGGCCATGCACGGCTACCAGCGACTGTATTAGAAAGTGAGGAACAAATATTCTAACAAATTACATTGCAGAGAAAGGGCTTAGAGATTTTGTCAGCAGGTCTCAACCTCAGCGTCACATCAGAATCACTTGGGAGACTTAAAACATACCAGTGCCGGCCGGGCGCGGTGGCTCACGCCTGTAATCCCATCACTTTGGGAGGCCAAGGTGGGTGGATCACGAGGTCAGGAGATCGAGACCTTCCTGGCTAACACGGTGGAACCCCGTCTCTACTAAAAATACAAAAAATTAGCCGGGCATGGTGGCAGGCGCCTGTAGTCCCAGCTACTCGGGAGGCTGAGGGAGGAGAATGGCGTGAACCCGGGAGGCGGAGCTTGCAGTGAGCTGAGATGGCGCCACTGCACTCCAGCCTGGGGACAGAGCCAGACTCTGTCATACACACATACACACACACACACCTCACAAAAAACCATACCAGTGCCTAGGTCCCACTCCCGGAGAATCTTATTTAATTGGTCTGGAGTGGGGTGTGGCCAACAGTTTTTAAAAAAATCTTCCCAACCAGTTATAAAGTGCAGCCAGTTTGAGAATCACTGGGGTAGACAAAAGCCCAGCTGAAGTAGGACCCACCTATAAATGTGTAATCCACTTACACATGTGCCTTTGGTAAAGGGAGAAAATAAGGAATGCTAATACCAGTAAAATATCTACAACAGACATGTTCAAAGAGATTGCTTACTCCTTACCACCCTGGAAAACAAATCCTGCTATTTTGCGGAAAGTGTAGTTGAAACTCAGAAAGATCAAGTTGGTCAGCCAACTTCAGCTGTGCTGCAACGAAGACACACAGTGATGTGCAGATGAAACAACTAATTTCAAGACCTACTTTCTATAGTATCATCTGTCTGACTTGTTATTTAATTATCATTCGACTGTTTCCGCAACTAGAACTGTGGGTACACCCTCCCTTACCTACTTGTTTAACTGAAGACAATCTCCTCACTTTTAGAGAAATACAGAAACATAAGTTCCATTAGTACAAAGCAAATACAGCCAGTGGCTTCTTCCCACAGAAGATCTATATCATTTTCCAAATGTTTGGGGGTAGTGAAGAACAAGATGATGAAAACTGGCAGAACGTTTTCTCTTGTTAGTCTGTTTTAAAGGAAATTTCTTCTGGGCCATCATTTATATTTGATACTTTCAGTTGAAAAAGATGCCCATTTGATATCTGAGAAACTTTTTTTAGCCCTGACTTTTGCACTTTAAAGTTTATTTTCGTAGAACTTGCAAGCCAAGTTGTGCCAGGGAGCACAGGATAGCGGGTGGCATGGTGTGCGGGTGGAATCTGGCAGCCTGGCGGAAGAACAGATGGAGGCACCCAGATGCAGCCCTCCCTGGCTCTCAGGGCCAGGGGCAGGAGGCCCTTGGCTCGCCAGGAGCTGCTGTTCCACATCCTCACATTGACTTACTATGAGCTTTCCGAAATTAAAATCTTTGTCTGAGGTCCTTGTAATTTTCTATCATGTGGAATGTAGTGTATTTAATATATGGCTTGAATTTTGTTTATTTATTTGTTTCTTTATTTATTTTGGGAGACAGAGTCTTGCTCTGTTACCCACGTTGAATGTAGTGGCACAGTCTCGGCTCACTGCAACCTCCACCTCCAGGTTCAAGCGATTCTCCTGCCTCAGCCACCAGAGTAGCTGGGATGACAGGTACCCACCACCACGCCCGGCTAATTTTTTTGTATTTTTAGTAAAGATGGGCTTTCTCCATGTTGTCCAGGCTGGTCTTGAACTCCTGACCTGAGGTGATCCACCCGCCTCAGCCTCCCAAAGTGCTGGGATTATAGGCATGAGCCACCATGCCTGGCCTATGGCTTGAATTTCAAAACTCAAAGGCCATAAACCCCCTTTTTGGCCTCACCTTACTCTCTTCTCCTAAATAGTTTTAACTCTAGGATATGTCTTTTTGAAGCTAAGAATTATAATTCCACTCCAATATCTCACCTACTGTGTTTGTCGTAGCCCACTTTTCATGCACTTCAAAATCACTAAACAAAGTAAGACTCTGGGTCTTTCATTGATCTGTCTTGAATTTCTCCTATAACATTAATGATATAAGGAGATCTACCAGTTAAGCTAATTATTTATGTTTTTATGCTGTATAGGCCATGAGTGTAACCTTGGAATCCACTGCCGAGAGCCCTGGCCCCAAAGTATTTCCTTGGAAACTTCAACTTTTGAATGCCTGTATCTAAAAAAATGTCCAATAAAACCCCTATTCAAATCTATGTCTCTAGTTCTTGATAATGTGGTGACTGTTGGTTTGAATAAAGGCATTTTATCCATCCTTTATTCACTTATTAGCAAATGGTCTTCATTGTGAATCCAAATACATAATGGAGAGGAAGGCATTTTGAAGGATACTCGTATGCCCATTTAGACAATTTATACTAGATACACTTCAAGAAAGAAGGAGAAGATTCCATATTGTAAAGAATTGGGAATAAAGTTGGATACTTAGGCCTGGTTGAATTAGGTAGACCCATAGACTTTGGTAAAATAATTTGCTCCCAAAACTTTGCTCCTGATAAGAAAAGCGTGTTGTAATAATTTTCTCAGCAGGGGAGTTATGGAACTGATGTTGAGTTGTTCATCAAGGGCTGCTTGGCCGTGGTTGGGGGAAGGTGTTTTGGCTGCCCTCAACATGATGTTGTTCCACCACGAATCACCCCAAATAACAGATAAAAACAGAAGTCCCTTAAGTCTATTCCAGCTAGAGTAGAATTTCCTCCTATATAATAGTATGCTAACTGTGATTTCTCCTGAGGTCTCTGTTTCATTCCATTGAGGCCTCAGAAGCTGAAGACAATATAATAGGTATCAAGTATCTCCCAGTATAAAGTTATGCATGAGACCCATCTGCTTCATGCTAGTGGGTTGTGATCCAGCCTTCCAAATAGAGGTCGGAGACGCTGATCATGAGGACCGCTCAGAGACAGTGGTCAATATGCTGTACATTCTTCACCACCCCTGGCAGTGACGGGGACATGTGTCTTCTTCCCTAAAGCCAATTGAAGGAGAGAGCTTCACAGGAACAAGTAGGGAGCTTGCCACATCTCTTGGAGTTTGGAGCACTCAGGGACTCTGTAAACGTGCCTACTGGTAGAAGCTGGCTAAGAAAGAGTGACCTGATTTCTCAATGAGAGGTACACTTCCAGCAGCAGGGTAGGGGGCCTGTCTCCAGACAAGACAGGGTCCAACAGAAGATGCCAACTGGGAGCCATCTTAAAAGATGTCTTGCCCAACAAGGCCACCTGAAGGGGCCATTTGACCCCAAAAGATGAATGGACATTTTATTCACCATCAGGAAAAAGTAAGTACAGGAAACTATTTGAAAGGAATGTAATAGAAAATACAAAGTTTATTTCTATTTGCATAATACAGAATTGAACTTGTTTAATCAATAAAACAGCTATATAAAATGCAACTTCAAGTCACCCTCGAATAAAGATACAATAAAAATAAAAACATGGTTTATTATGTAAATCCTCTGGCTTCACCAATGTCAATTGTCCCTAAGCAGTTTTGGAGCTGTCACATTAATTGTGTTGCATTAGGAAGATTTGTCTAGTATGATAAGTATGAGAGATAGGTCAGAAAAAAGAGAATAATGAATTTCTGCCTCTCTCTTGGCCTTCCCCTTCTCTCACCCTAAGATGTTCTTACATAAACCTCATATAATAATTCCCTGTCCACTTCCTTGCTGCCCTTATACAAATTATTCTTTAGTTATCTGTTTTTGACTTATCTCCTGAACTAGATCTTCAGTACAGAGAAGTCAGGGATTCATATTCCTATTTGTATTCACAGCACCTAAGACAGCTCCTGGCCCACCGCATATGTTCTAGAAATACTCGTTACATGGATGAATGAGTCCCAGTTCTGTTGCTAGGTCTGAGAGGGTTGGGGCATTCTTTGATAGCTGACTTTATTTGGGCGGAAGTTTTCTCTGTTGTAGAAGTATTGGTCTTAATTTCCAGGTTTCTTTCAAACTACAAATCTCTGATACAGTAAGTGTAAGAATAGAAGAATAAAATAACAGAAAGCATCAAAGGTAATGCCAATGGTGGTAAGCTTGAAAGAATATGAGAAAATAGTAGAATCAACAGACAGAACTAATTTCAGTTAGCAGTGATAATTGGGACACATGAGAAGAACTTTTTTGAAACATGTTTATCTGAGATAAAGGAAATATATCCAATTAAAAACCCATCTGTATGTCAAGTTTAAGTTAGAAATTTGGTGGTTATCTTTACACAGTGATAGAAAGTAGCTAATAAAGTTGATTTTGAGGGAATAAAGCAAAGTATTAAAGAAAGAACTTGAAAGTCTACTGAGAGTTGGTGGGTAGAAAATGAAGGCTCCTCCTTAAAAGCAAAAGACAAACGGGTGGGAGAGATTCAGAGAAACGCTGCCCCGAACATAAGAACCTAAAGAAAAACATAATTCAAGGGATGTTTTGCAGAAAGATTTTGGTACTTACAGTTCACAGTAAGAAACTGAAGTTTAATTGGGATGGATCTACAAAGTATTCACTAGCAATAGATTAGCATGACCTCCTCTGCCACCGCTACTCCACGAAGAGCTGTGAACATGTCTTTTTAAAATTTTTACTGTAATATGATGCACCCACAAGACGGAAAGTTCCAAACTGAATTGGAAAAGAATAAAATTGTATTTTAACTTTTGTTATTATTGGGACAAAAACATGCTAATTATTTCAGGTAGATTTTGATTGGATTATTCTCTGGACAGGACAAAAAGTGAAAAAGGGGCTAATAAATAAACTATTGTCCACACCCAGAGACACATTCATTCTTCTCCAAATAGCTGTTTGGTGTCATGTTGCCATGTAGATGGAACTAAGTCTGGTATTTTAGAGAAGAACCTAAAACCATTTTCTTTAGCATATGATGTGCTATGAGAGGACCCTGGAATATAAGCTGGAGTTCAGTTACATGGCATCAATACCATTGAATGGGACTTAGGATTGGCTTCAGCAGATAAACTAGCACAGGGGATGAGATGACCACAACATTTTTGAAGGAAAACTAGTGTGAGGAAGAAATCTTGTAGAGTCATCTTCAAATGCACTTGTTGGACATTCTAGAATGTGTTACTGTTTTATTTTAGACTCAGCTGCTGACATTCGTCAAAAGTGATGCCCACCAACTTTGCAAGAACCAAAAGAAGTACAGATGGGAGAACACACCCCAATATTTCTTTTCTTCATATGTAGAATGGGACAAAGTATATCCACAGGACCTTCAAGGCAGAGGGAGAAAAAGACGGCCTGTACTATCAAACCTCTTTTGTATATAGTAGGAACTGTAATACCCAGAAATACATGAACAGTTTGAAAATTGCTCAAAATGCTGGGTGTGCGTGAAAGCTGCGCTGTATCAAAGAAAGGATCCAAAGGACACATTTTCAAAAGGAAAAACTGTGAGCAAAGAGCACTATGGCCAAATCAACATGAAAACAGTGGCTGATATAATCGCTGCAAAAGGAACAAATGTTAAGCATTCTCCCTTCAGCTCAGTTGGCCTATTATACTTCTGAATACCGAGGCTTACAACGCCTCCCCCTCCCTCCCTCCAATTTCAGAAGTGTCAGACAGGAGACACAGTGCCAGCAAAAAACCTTCCACCGATCTCTTGTTAGCTAACTGCGTGTTTTGTTCGGTGGTTACATGTCTGCGCAGGCCGACATTGTGTCAGTCATAATTACCACCTGTTCACTCGCTCCCTTCAGGCCCCATCACCTCTGTGGCATTCAGCAGCCAGCAGCAGGAAGCAGTGTCGATTGCCCAGGAGCAGCGACTGTCAGGCTCTGGGTTTCAGGGTATAATTGCTGCCTGTGCACAGAAAGCCCTGGCCTTTTCCCTTCTGTCCCCTCCTGAATCAGGAGTGAAAAGACCCAGCTGCACGCTCTAACACTAACTCGTATTCTTCAGGCAGAGGCGATCAGAGGCACCTCAAATGTCATTTTCGTGCCATGAATCATATCTGAACTCTCACACAAACATGTCATTCTGTGAAAAAAAAGTTCAATTTTTAAAAATGGTACAAACCGTCACTTCTTGCCCCTGCTGTTTAGTGCTCCGTGGCGTGCAGTTGGCTTTTGTTTTTAATAGCATCGTTCTCTCGAGTTTTTGATTTGAGACTTTCATAAAAATGATATTTGAATTACATATTTGCATCTTTTCCCCACACATTCTGATACCATATAAAATAAACAATGGATAACACTAGCTGACGTTAATTGAGCCCGTAGTACTTGACAGTTCACCGTTTTAAACACTGTGCTAAGTAACTAATCCGATCTTCATGACTCCCCTAAGAGGTAGGGACTGTTGTTATGCCCTTTTGTGGATGTAAATATCAAGGCATAGAACGCTTAAGTTTTACCAATTTTTTCTTAACAGTGCCATTATCTTTTCTTGCCTCCAAAGCTTTGTCCATGCAGTGCCTATGATGCTAGCTAGTCCTTTCCTCCCCATCAAGCTATCTCCTGCATTTGCTAAAACTCATCTTAAATATCGGTTGCTAGAGAAACCTCTTCCTGACCTTGTCCCCAGGCTGAATTAGATACTCTAATGAACTTGGCTCATATCAGTTGGAAAATTCTTATTTATGCTACTATAATTACGGGTGGTGTGTCTGTTATTTCCTTACAGGCCACGGCTATACGTTTCCACAATTAAATTAGTTCCCCGAGTCAACTGTTTTCTGACCCCAGGCTGTTTTAACATTTACAGTTGTCCCTTGGTATATGCAAGGGATTGATTCCAGGACCCCGTTATATACTAAAATTCTCACATAAAGTCCCACAGTTGGCCCTGTGGAACCGATGTATACAAAAATCAGTTCTCCATATCAGCGGGTTTCACACCACTTGAATATTCTATTTTCTATCCACATTTGTTTGAAAAAAATACTTACCTATAAGTGGATGCTCAAAGTTTAAGCCCCTGTTTTTCAAGGGTTGACTGTATTTATATAGTTATAAACAAGGAAAAACTGATGAAAACCATAGCATTTCCTTGCCATTGGTTTTTTCCCTCAAATTTACCAAAACATTGGGTCTCCAGCTTTCTGTGGTTATCATGAAGCACCAGTCACAAACATCTACTGCTGACATGACATTAGAAGATAAGACTACTTAAATTTTTAAAACTTCAGACTTACGCAAATAAGTGTCTGTAGGTTCAAAGCTGAAATGCTTCCATGTCAGAATTTCCCAGGATTCAGAATCTTTGCCTTCTAGTAATCTCAGGGAGGCAAGGATGGATTCATATCAGATGGATCAGTGATTCCCAAAGCTGGCTGACCACGGGAATCACCTGGAGAACTCTGAAAGAAATGCAGATTTCCTGGAATCCTACAATCAGGCTATTGGTGCAGAATGTTTGCAATTGAGACCCAAGAATATGCATTTTTTTCAAGTTGCCCTAGTTAATTTTAACCATCAGCTAGTTCGGGAGCAGTGTTATAGGCCTCAAGGTGGCTTAAATTAGTTTGATTTAAGTAATGACTGAAAACATGTAAGGACTATCTTCTGATGCGTGGATGTGGGAACCTCAGAGAGAATATAAGAAGCAACTTACTGGATGAAAATATCAAGACATAGAATGGCTAAGTCCTCCAGTGTTTCCTTAACTGTGCCATTGTCTTTGCTTGCCTCTAAAGCTTTGCCCATGTGGTGCCCATGATGCCAGTTAGCCTTCTCCTCCCTGTCAAGCTAACTCCCGCCTATGCTCAGACCCCATCTCAAATATCAGTTGCTTGAGAAACTGTAGCTTGTTTCTGTACATCTGTAGCATGTAGCAAATGGACAGGAAATAGACATTTTTATCTTTTAGGTCAAGGCTTACTTGTGTTTAAATAAAGAATCCTTATCTTCAGTGATCCACGCTGAAATGCTTATGCATGAAATGGTATAATGGAAGGACAGGGAAGTGGAAAGAGTCATAAACGAAGTAAGAATGTCCAGGTGTTGATAATTATTGAAGCTGGGTAATGGATAATTGGGGGTTTACTTTTGTTTATGTTCAAAATTTTCTCTGATTTAAAAGCTAGAAAATCAACATTCACACAAACTCTTCTCCATAGGTTGAAAATCGGTGGAGTATCTTGTTAAGATTATTATAATCTTTTAATTTTATAGCACTGCCAATGAGCCATCCCTGCCATAAAAGAGTCAGCCAGAGATAAATGGTAACTTCCACCACGTAATTATTATCACCGTTTATTTCAGTGGAAACTGCTGCCTGTTTGGAGTTGGAACACTAAGAAAGAGAAATGAAGATCTGGAGAACTCAAAGGATAATTATCCCTTTTGAATATTGACACACTTACATGTTTTTCCAGACGTAGATTTTGTGTAGGCGAAAGCTATTTGATTATAAAAGATCCGGTTTCTTCAAATTTTTAGAGGTAAAAGCTTCATTAATTAACATCAAGGAAAATGGAGCATCTGCTACTTTTTTTGTCAACAGATTTTAATAATATTGAGCACTGCTAATTGGATAGAACAGAAGTATAGCTCTTTGTATGTTAAATTAAGATGATTTCTTCTGCTATTTTCCCCCTAAATTTTATTTAAACTATGGCAACTCTTCAGAGTTTTCTTCTACCTTTTAAGTTACAGTGATTCTGAATGACTAATGGGAGTCCTGTGGAGCTCCAGCGGTCATTCCACCTCAGCCCTGGAAAGATGGTACATCATTCAGACTGACTATCGCCAAAAGGGGGTCCTTTAGTGATTCAGGTAAAGGAGATCCATGTTCAAAAATGCTGTCCTCATTGCTATTGTGATAGTTACTGTGACCTGGAAGGAAAAGAAAGGCAGTGAGACCTGCTAACATTTTGGCTCAAAGATTTTCTTGAATGCTTCTGAAGTCAGGCTATGAAACAGGGACATTTAACAGGCTAGAGGAGAAACTCCAAGTACAGTGCTCATTAAAGACCAAATGAAATATTTGCTGAAATGGAAGTGATAGGAATGGCAGACAATGAATTCTTTTGCTTCTCTTTAAACACTGACTATTCTTCCCATGGAGAACTGGAGGCAAATTTTGGGCCCAGTTTAACCTCAGCTCTAATTAATGAACTGAAATCAGAGGCACCATTAAACTAATCAGAATGTATTTTGATGCATAAGGGGAAGAAGAGCGGTGCAATGGGAAGAAAGATGAAAATGGAGTCAAGTAGCTTGGGGGGCAAATAGGACTTCAGTATTTTTTGTTGTATGGTTTTGAATAAATGACTTAAGAAGAACCAGCTCAGCAGGAGCTGAGCATCAACTTCTCTGTGTGATGAGGAAAAGACTTATCATGTAGGGTTGTAGTGAGGGAAAATTTTATAACAGTTTTCAAGTTGTCTTCCTCCTCTGCCTTCTTGTGATATCAAAGAAAGGCTCTCAGACGTTCTTGGTTTTCAAACACTGGCATTCCCACTAAATCCCCTTGGGTGCTCTTGGTGCCAGTCCTGGGTCATGACAGGAGTCCACATTATATGTGAGGTCAGGCCAAGCCTCCATAAGAGAGCTTCCTATCGGTGGAAAATTCATTTCTGAGAAATTACAGCCAAGAACATTACTAAACCTTAAGCAAGTTATTAAAATCCTCAGTCTAAGTGACTTAATTTTCCTTCAATTCACTCACAGGTAATGCACTAGACAAGGAAGCACCATCCCAATACAACACAACAGCTTCATGTCCTGCCACCTCATATGGGGCCAGTTATCCCAAGAAACTATGGCTTAAGGCCATGATGCATGGTTATGCAAGTTGTGCACTGCACAACTCCAGAAAGTGCAGTCAAGGTGAATGGTACCTCTAGGTGTCAGCACTGCACAGTCAGTTGTTGGGTGCCTACTGCATGCCAGGACCTTGGGTTCCAACTCAGGATTCAAACAGTCGGGTGGAAGAGACAAGAAGAGTAAACGATTCTAGTAATGTGTGATACATTACATGTTAGAGGTTAAAAACCAGGTCTTTAGAGAAAGTTGGTCTGGCCCAATTCATCCTCAGCTCTGCTTAATGAATGGAAATCAGAGGCACTGTTAAACCAATCAGAATCAAGTTTACTGTATAAAAGGAAGCAGGACAGCACAATGGAAGGACTGAGGAAATTGGAATCAGGTAGCTTGAGGTTCAAATCTGAGTTTCACCACTTGCTGTGTGGCTTTAGGCAAATTACTTTGGGGTAGGAGTGGGCAAGGTAAAAGAGCTGGTATAGGGCACACATCTGGAAATACGTGATGGAAGGTGAACCTTGAAAAGTGAGTAGTGGCTGGTCAGGAAAGGAAATGGGTGGAAAGACATGCCGGACACTCACTGCTCAAAGGCACAGAGTCAGGAAGGTGGGTTGGTCAGGGGTCTGCTGAGCAGAGAGCTTGGGCTGGTGGAGTTGGGCAGACACAAACAATGACAGAGGACCCCATAAACCACACTCAGAGATCTGGACAGGCCATTCAGGATCCCAGCAGGCATGGCACATCACCTTTACATTGTCTCAATGAATGAGAATGAATTAGGGTTGCAATGGAGGCAAAGGACCTATTGGGAGGCTGAAGAAGCTGCTGTGGAAAGAAATTATCAGAAGCTGAACTGCTTTGGGCACTGGCAATGAGTATGGAAAGGAGGGGGTTGAGTGTCACAGCCAGCAGCTAATGTGGGGCACACCAGCATGGGCAGGTGTTTTACACATGTATCTTATTTCATCCTCAAAGTTGAACAGATATAAAGAGAGACAGGTACACAGCAAAGTTGGGCAACATAATGCTTTGTGTGAATTAGGAGTGGGGCTTCTAAGGGTGAGCACATGGTCTGAGAGAGGATTACATCTTAATGGGTAAAACCCCACTCCTTCTTATGGGCAGCCATGCCAGGTCACAAGGCTCAATAAGCAGAGGATATTGTCTCCCCCTTTCCCCTTCGGCTGAGTCCCTCTATGTGATGCCAAATGTATCAATCCGTTTTCACACTGCTGTAAAGAAATACTGGAGACTGGGTAGTTTATAAAGGAAAGATGTTTAGTTGACTCACAGTCCTGCGTGGCTGGAGGCCTCAGGAAACTTACAATTGTGGCAATAGGCAAAGGGAAGCAGGTACCTCTTCACAAGGTGGCAGGAGAGAGAAGGGGAAAAGCCCAGGGGAAGCTGCCATTTAAAAAACAGTCAGATCTCATGAGAACTCCTTCACTATCACAAGAATAGCATGGGGGAAACTGCCCTTATGATCTAATCACCTCCCGCAAGGTCTCTCCCTCAACACCTGGAGATTACAATTCCGGATGAGATTTGGGTGGGGACACAAAGCCTAACCATATCACCAAATTATACTTTGTGTGTGACAACCTGCCAAATGAAGACCTCAAGACCCAGAAATGTTCATGGATTAGTGTGTCTCAGTTCATGGCTAGTGAGAGAAAAGCCAGGATTTACATCTCGGTCGTTGTCTACCTCCAAAGCTTATGTTTGTAATGAGTGTAGTTGACATCATTATACTGAGTTTTACAGATAAGGAAACTGAAGCTCCAAGGGTTTAACACAATTTTCCCATCACTGGAAATCAAGAGTGGTAGAAAGGGAAATGAAATTCCAAATGTCTGTCTCTAAATCTCACTCGCTTTACTAAAATCAAATTAACCTTAGTAATTTCAAGTGGCAAAAAATATGACAGAATCCAAGAAACTGTGGGCTAGTAATTCCAGGGTTGAACGTGATAAATTGCTTTAAAATTATGAACTGTATATCTCAGAATATGATTTTGAAGCAATTAAATTGTCATGATACTTCTTGTGGTCATATTTTGAATGCTGAAAAAATGCCTAGCTTGCAGATTTGGGATTTCTTTCCCCTTAGCATCACTGAGTAGCATTACCTATAAAACAGAGGGCAATTTTACATTATTACAAGTGTTATACTAAAATACACTTGGGTGCAATAAATACAGTAATATTTGTGAAAATGACCCCTGTTTTATGGAGATTTCCAATTGCCTGTGTTCCATAATTGTTTTTTCGGTGCATCTGAATAAACAGTTATGAGACACAGACAATTTCAAGAAGCCCTTGCACTGCTTTGAGGTGTGTTGACAACTAAATGTCCTGAACTCATGTGTCATCGGAGCCCCAGAATACACATAATAATGTTTATAATTCTAAAATCTAAAAACTCTTACATTCTTTCCAGATAATAATTGATAATTCATTTTTTTCCCCACAACCTCTCTGAGACAAACAATTCTCTCATATCCACTTTGCAATGAAACTGAGATTTGGAAAATTTGTGATTCACATACTGCTGTGATAATGGTGATGGGGCAATATGAAAAATACTTCTAGTGTGGTCTTTTGTAGATAAAAGAAATATGTACATATGGGTTCCTCTGTTACTTACCAGGAACTGGTACAATAGGACTATGATGGTTCTGTCTGTACAGATGAGAAAATAGATGCTTCACCCATTCATTCGTCCATTCGATAAATGCATAGCGAGAGCTTGTTACTGCCAGGGACTGTTCAAATTGCTGAGAATACAGCTGCTGACAAAAGGGGAAAAATGCCTCCCCTCAGGGAGATTCTGTTTTGGTTACTGGGTGAATCAATCTTCTCAAGCTGCCATAACAAAGTACCACACACTGGGTGGCTTCCGCAACAGAAATTGATTTTTCCTTAGTTCTGGGGGCTGGAAGTCCAAGATCAAGGTGGTTCCTCCTAAGACACAGGGTTGGTTCCCCCTGAGACCTCTGTCCTTGATATGAAAGTGACTGCCTTCTCATGTCCTCATATGGCTTTTCTTCTCTGTGCATGTCCCTTGCATCTCTTTATGTGTGTAAATATTATTTTCTTATAAGGACATCAGTCAGAATAGATTAGGGCTTACCTTAAAGGATTGATTTTAACTTAGTCACCTCTTTGAGGGCCCTATCTCCAAATAAAACCACAGTCTGAGTAATTGGAGTTTAGGGCCTCAATGTATAGATTTTGGGGGACATGGTTCAGCCCATAACACCTGTCTAAAGTTACACAGTTGGTAGGTAGTTAGGTCAGGACTGACTGCTGCTTTTCTGACATATTCTCCAAACCTGGACCATGTCGCCTGCCTCCTGTCTACCAGATTAAGACCAGAAGCAGTCTGTTTCATCAAACTGCAGACTTATTTTTGAAGCAAATAAGTTGGGAAGCAAGGGGCCTGTGTGCACACATGTGTGTTTGTGTACTGTAATGACTAAACTACTTAATGCAAAGGATAAGTTTGTACTTCAGGGACTTGGATAACTTGGATAGTTTGCGTTAATTGATCTCTCAAAGTTGTGCTCCCGGAACTTTCTAATTCATTGCTCAGGCCTCAACAATTATTCCTTCCCCTTCAGCTGTCAGCTTCTCAACATTTTGGTTTCTTCTATGTCTTTTTCCATGACTTCAAAATTTATGCCACTTAAAAGTAGTAGCTTCAACTATTCTTTAAACGAGAGCTTCTTTCTCTTTGACTTCAGGACTTTTTGCTTTGATAACTTCAAATGTCTCCCTTTCTACACCAAGCACTTAATGCTTACCAGTGGTTTTAGCTTTTCAAACACATTAATAATAATATATTTTGTGTTTATCTTTTGTTTTATCAGCTTTAACAGTGCATTTCTGCCTGCTATCCTGGAATAAACAAGGCTATTAACTGAGTAATTTTTTAAATGTCATAAGAAGTCCTATTGCTTTTTAGAAACACTTCTAAACACAGGCAGATCTGTACAACTGAAATTTTCATTCTGTGCTCTCAGTATACTGAGTGTGAGATAAATAAAAGACAGCTTTTGCGTTTGGTAACCTTGAAGTCCTCAGGGTACTTTTACCTCTAAGACTGGGTAAGTGAGTGTTTTCAAGTGACTTAAGAAGACAAGGAGAGGGAGACAGTGTATAGGGAGTGAGCCTGGCTTCTACATGAAATAAGAACAGGATCTGAGACGTTCAAAACGCAAATTAAGAGAAGGAAGCAAAAGTGAGGCGAGAAAGAAAAAAACAGAGAGGAATGACTTTATAATTTAAAATGTACTTAGTGTAGGATTTCAGTATTGTAATATGAGCAGAGCCTCTATATTTTCTAATATATTCAGTGGCTACATGGTACTTTTCTTCTGGAAGGAAGTGCAGATGACTTAGCTTGCGCTCTTTTCTTTACCACCTCTGCATGCAGTGCAGCCAGCCATCTCCAGGTCACGGTAGACTAGAACCATCTTTTCTTTTTTTTTCTTTCAATTTTATAACTTTATTCGATGTATTTGATGATCAGCGATTAGTTCTCATCCACATTGACTGTCTGTAGATTTTTGAAAGTGGTAATATGTACATAGGTAACCAAAGTATAGAGCTTATTTGGTGAATCTTCATCCTCATTACGTTTTCTGGACAGCCGTACACGGATTCGGTATGGGACATTCCTTATTCCTTTGGCCCAGACAGCTTTGTTGAGCCTGGTATCAATGCGCACATCTGGAGTTCCCATCTCCTTCATGGCAAATTTCCGAATCTCTTTGAGTGCCCGAGGGGCACGCTTCTGGAAGCCCACTCCATGGATGCGCTTGTGAATGTTGATGGTGTATTCTCGGGTCACCACCTCGTTGATGGCAGAACGGCCCTTTTCTTCTCGCCACCCTTCTTTGAGGGAGCCATTCTGCCGGGTCCAAGCTGGAAAGGAAGAGCGCGAAGTATTGTGGGAGAAGGAAAGCCCTTTTTTTTTTTTTTTTTTTTTTTGGCGTGGTCTCACTGTGTTGCCCAGGCTGGGGTGCAGTGGCACGATCTCAGCTCACTGCAGCCTCCACCTCCTGGGCTTAAGCAATTCTCCTGCCTCAGCCTCCTGAGTAGCTGGGATCATAGGCACACACCACCATGCCCAGCTAACGTTTGTATTTTTAGTAGAAATGGGGTTTCACCATGTTGACCAGGCTGGTCTTGAACTCCTGACCTCAGGTGATCCACCCGCCTTGGCCTCCCAAAGTGCTGAGATTACAGGTGTGAGCCACGGTGCCCACCCTGAAACCACCATTTACTTAATAGAAAATAGTTGGACACCTTCTTCAATGATGAACAGAAAGACACTTGGGATCCAATTGAAGAGTACAGGTAGCCATTCTGGCAAGTGAGTTCTGGCCTAACTGTTAACTAAATTTGCTGTAATAACAACAATTTTAAAAAGTCCATGGTTCTGTTTTAATAGAAATGAAAATAGTATCCAGAGCATCCAGGGCTATATTTCTTCTATAAATATGTACTTTCTTCATAGATCTAGTCATTTTGAGGCTTGCAGTTTTTCAGGGCAAATAATTCTGTGCTGATCTATTTTTCATAGGATAAAAAAGTTCATGTTAGATACATATAGTGACCTTTAGCTGTCTAAATATTAAGCAGACACCAGAGTAACTTCCTGAACCAAATAAGACTCGAGTTTTGTGAGAAAAGCAGGGGTCAGGTTTTTGTATTAAAGGCCAGATAGTAAATATTTTAGACTTTGTGGGTCATATGGTCTCTGTCTTTACTCATCTCTGTAGTCATAGCACAAAAGTAGCCTCAAACAGCATGGACCATTGACCCTCAGGCAACATGGAACTAGAGCCACTGAACCCCCACGCAGTTGGAAATCCACATATAACTTTTTACTCTCCCAAAACTTAACTACCAATAGCCTACTGTTGACTGGGATCCTTGTTGATAACATGAAGTCAATAAATACATATTCTATATGTTGTAGGTATTATATACTGTATTTTTACAATAAAGTAAGTAGAGAAAAGGGAATATTATTGAAAAATCATAAGGAAGAGAAAATATATTTACTATTCATTAAGTGGAAATGGATTATCATAAAGGTCTTCACCCTCATCGTTTTCACACTGAATAGGCTGAGGAGGAGGAGAAAGAGGTGGGATTGGTCTGCTCTCTCCGGAATGGTGGATGTGGAAGAAAACTCATGTACAAGTGAATCCATGAAGTTCAAACCCGTGCTGATGATGGCTCAACGGTAAATGAATGGGAGAGACTTTACTCCAACACAACCAATATTTATGAACCCTGAAATTTGAAGGGCACATAATTTTCCTGGGTCACAAAATATTATTCTTCTTTTGACTTTTTTGCAATCATTTAAAAAAATGTAAAAAATAGTCCTGACTTGTGGGCTGCGTAAAAACAGGCTGTACACTTTAATTTGTTGACCTCTGAGATGAAAACTTGTGTGCCATTAGTACTTAAATTATGCTACGGAGGGATCTATGCCACATGATTAATTTAATTGGGAAAATAAGGCAGTGATTTTTGCCTGAATATTAATATCACTGAAATATCTAGATAATTAAGTTGATGTATTAACAGGACTTTGATTTTCTACTACACATAGCCAAAACCTACAGAGCTACCTGATTCTCTTCTGTCCTAGTTCTATTTACTGTGTGTGGTAGGGACATAATTTGTTTTTTAAAATCTTTTCTACCATATTCCTCTCCCTATCCCTTCCTCCCACTAAAGGAGAATCCTTTCTAGCCTGGTTCCTGGATATTTTCCGATGACGAATTAGAAGAAAGATAAGGCCCTAGAAGCCCAGAGAGTGGAGGAAGAACAAAGCCAGAGAAGATAAGCTGATCTGCTTATAGATTGCAGGATATGAGAAACCGGGAAAATCATTATGCCTGGGACTGTGGAGTCCATTTGGGGTTTTAAGCTCGGAGAAGCTATGCAGAAGAGAAGTAGGGGAAGGAGGAAAGGAATTTGACAAGTGTTGCTGTGTATTATTAAATAGCTCTTTTTTGATGTTCTTCTAGAAACATAAGTAAAGATTAGCGCTCCCTGTGAAAGTTTATTTTTTGGTTGCTGGGCTATGGGTCTGTGTTATGATTCCATACAGAAGCCAGGCCATGTGAAGTCGCAATTTATTATATAGCTGTCTAAAATATCAGAATAACATCACATGCACAAAAAACATATTTTATTTGTATTTACTCTTTTCTAGATTACTTGGAATTACTAAATATTTCATGAACTTTGACAAAGAGTGCACAACACGCACTGGAGCTAGAGTTGCCAAAAAAAAAAAAAAAAGGTTAATTGGCATTTTAGCTTTGGGCTTTGGTGGTAAGCATTGTTCAGCTTTCCTGAGAAGAAGGTTTGAGCATTTGTTTTGGTCCACAGGCACAACGATTCAGCAATTTTACTTGGATTTCTCATTTGAGTAGTATGTTCTCTAATAGACCTAAAAAAGGCATTAAGAAAATAATTATTTTTAAAAGGCAAGTGTCATTTTATAAGTTAAGAGGTATCATTTATGTGTACAGACTCAGAAGAATTATAACACGGGATTCTTATTCACTGAAGGCTTATTGTCTACTTAGTTCATATAACTAAGAAAAGAAAGAAAAGACAGAAAAGAATGAGGGCAATATAGCATCCTACGACACAAATATAAATATCTGGAGATATATAAGATATGGTGAATTCTTTCAAGCAGCTATCAAAACTTCCATTAGAAAGTTTAGTTGAAATGTAGATAAACAATAAAAATCTTTGGAATGAATGAATAAAGGCAAAAACCTCTCTTCACTTTATATTCGGTCTGAAGCTAGGGTTAGGATTCACCCAGAAAATACAGTTGCTCTTGCAAAGAGACTTGGTTTCTTCCTTACAGGTTTCCTGACTGACACCTTCCACATACTTGCGAACTATGACTTGATCATAGCACAGAAATAACTCTTCCAATGCAATTACATTTTAAAATAATTTAATAACTCAAGGACGACATCTAAAGAAATGAAATTGATTTGCTTAGTTCTTCTAAACCTCAGGCAGCAATTGAATTATCACCAAGCTCCTTACCAGTAAGAACAAAGAATGGTTTTGAATTGTCAGAGATTTTGCAGATACGTGAAGCCTTGCTCCCCAAAGCTCTATTCATTGCTTACCATATCGGGAGGGAGGAAGATTTTGATTGAGCTGGTCTATGATCACACTGGTATACAATGCTTGCTGAACCCAATCCAGATCCTGAGTGGTATCATTGTAGGTACAGTTGCCTGTAATAGTAGAGCTAAGTTTAGGAATTACTCAGGTAAATAGCACCAGGCAGTACCGTGTATTATTATTTACTGTTTGGGTATGCTGAGGTCTCAACTACTATATAAATCATGTGAAGCAAATTAATCTTGTGCTCATATGGGGAAAGTCTTATGTACACTATAGGAGGCTAGAAATGTGCTGAATGAATCATTTATATTCTGTTTACGTTTTATTCTTTTTTTAAATAAAAACTTTTAGGTTCAGGAATACATGTGCAGGTTTGTTATATAGGTAAATTCGTGTCATGGGGGTTTGTTGTACAGGTTATTTCATGACCCAGATACTAAGCCTACTACCCAATAGATATTTTTTTTTGATCTTCTCCCTCCTCCCACCCTCTACCCTTAGGTAGGCCCCAATGTCTATTGTTTCCTTCTTTGTGTCCACGAGTTACCATCATTAGGCTCCCACTGATAAGTAAGAACATATGGTATTTTGTTTTCTGTTCCTGTGTCAGTTTAGTGAGGATAATGGCCTCCAGCTCCATCCATGTTCCTGCAAAAGACATGATCTCATTCTTTTTAATGGCGGCACATTATTCCATGGTGTATATGTAGCACATTTTCTTTATCCAGTGATATGGTTTGTCTCTGTGTCTCCACCCAAATCTCATCTTCTAGCTCCCATAATTCCCATGTGTTGTGGGAGGGACCCAGTGGGAGATGATTGAATTACGGAGTGGGTCTTTCCCTTGCTGTTCTTGTGATAGTGAATGGGTCTCAAGAGATCTGATGGTTTTAAAAAATGGGAGTTGGTTGGGCACAGTGGCTCATGCCTGTAATCCCATCACTTTGGGAGGCTAAGTTGGGTGGATCATGAGGTCAGGAGTTCGAGATCAGCCTGACCAAGATGGTGAAACACCATCCCTACTATAAATAAAAAAAAAATTAGCAAGATGTGGTGGTGCGCACCTGTAATCCCAGCTACTCAGGAGGCTGAGGCAGGAGAATCGCTTGAATCTGGAAGGCAGAGGTTGCAGTGAGCCGAGATCATGCCACCGCACTCCAACCTGGGCAACAGAGTGATATTCAATCTCTCTCCCAGCCCTAGAAAAAAAAAGAAAAAGAAAAAGAAAAGGGAGTTTCCTTGCACATGATCTATTTTTGCCTACTGCCATCCATGTAAGATGTGACTTGCCTTCCACCATGACTGTGAGGCCTCCCCAGCCATGTAGAACTGTAAGTCCAATAAACCTCTTTTTAATTTTTTTTAATAGCCCAGTTTTGGGTATGTCTTTATTAGCAATGTGAAAACAAACTACTTCATTCAGTCTACTATTGATGGACATTTAGGTTGATTCTATGTCTTTGTTATTGTGAGGAGTGCTGCGACAAACATATGCATGCATATGTCTTTACAGTAGAATGATTTCCATTTCTTTGGGTATATACCCAATAATGTGATTGCTGGGTCAAATTGTAGTTCTGTCTTCAGCTCTTTGAGGAGTCGCCACACTGCTTTCTACAGTGGTTGAACCAATTTACCTTCCCGCCAACAGTATATATGCATTTCCATTTCTCTGCAACCTCCCCAGCATCTGTTATTTTTTGACTTTTTAATAATTGCCATTCTGACAATTATTACACAATGAGGTACCATCACAATGAGATGGTATCTCATTGTGGTTTTGTTTTGCATTTCTCAAATGATCAGTAATGTTGAGCTTTTTTTCATATGCTTGTTGGCAACATGTATGTTTTCATTTAAAAAGTGTCTGTTCATGTCCTTTGTCCACATTTTTTTTTAATGTTTAAGTTCTGGGGTACATGTGCAGGATGTGCAGGTTTGTTACATAGGTAAACATGTATCATGGTGGTTTGCTACACCTATCAACCCATCACCTAGGTATTAAGCCCAGTATGCATTAGCTATTTTTCCTAATGCTCTTCCTCCCCCTACCCTATCCCTTGACAGGCCCCAGTGTGTGCTGTTCCTCTCCTTGTGTTCATGTGTTCTCATTGTTCAGCTTCCACTCACAAATGAGAACATGTGGTGTTTGGTTTTCTGTTCTTGTGTTAGTTTGCTGAGGATAATGGCTTCCAGCTCCATCCATGTCCCTGAAAAGGACATGATCTTGTTCCTTTCAATGGCTGCATAGTATTTCATGGTGTATATGTACCATGTTTTCTTTATGCAGTCTATCATTGATGGGCATTTGAGTTGATTCCATTTGCTATTGTGAATAGTGCTGCAATGAACATGCATACATGTATCTTTATGATAGAATAATTTATATTCCTTTGGGTATATACCCAGTAAAGAGATTGCTGGGGCAAATGGTATTTCTGGTTGTAGATCTTCGAGGAATCACCACACCAACTTCCATAATGGTTGAACTAATTTACATTCCCACCAATAGTGTAAAAGTGATCCTATTTCTCTGCAACCTTGCCAGAATCTGTTGTTTTGTGACTTTTTAATAATCACCATTCAACTGGCATGAAATAGTATCTCATTGTGGTTTTGATTTGCATTTCTCTAATGATCAGTGATGTTTTAATGGGGTTGTTTGATTTTTTCTGATAAATTTGTTTAAGTTCCTTATAGATGCTGAATATTAGACCTTTGTCAAATTCATTGTTTCCAAAACTTTCTCCCATTCTGTAGGTTGTCTATTTACTCTGCTGGTAGTTTATTTTGCTGTGTAGACTCTCTTTAGTTTAATTATATCCCATTTGTCAATTTTTGTTTTTGTTGCAATTGCCTTTGGTGTCTTTGTCATTAAATCTTTGCCTGTTCTTATGTCCATAATCATATTGCCTAGGTTGTCTTCCAGGATTTCTATAGTGTTGGGTTTTACATTCAAGTCTTTAATCCATCTTGAGCTGATTTTTGTATATGGTGTAAGGAAGGGGTCTAGTTTCAATCTTCTGCATATGGCTAGCCAGTTATCCCAGCATCATTTACTGAATAGTGAGTCCTTTACCCATTGCTTGTTTTTGTCAACTTTATCAAAGATCAGATGGTTGTAGGTGTGTGACATTATTTCTGAGCTGTCAACTCTGTTCCATTGGTCTAAGTGTCTGTTTTTGTAGTAGGACCATGCTGTTTTGGTTACTGTATCCCTGTAGCACAGTTTGAAGTCAGGTAACGTGATACCACCTGCTTTGTTCTTTTTGCTTAGGATTGTATTGGTTATTTGGGCATTGTTTTTTTGATTCCATGTAAGTTTTAAAATAGTTTTTTCTAGTTCTGTCAAGAATGACATGGTAATTTGATGGGACTAGCAGTGAACCTATAAATTGCTTAGGGCAGTATGGCCAGTTTAACAATATTGATTCTTCTAATCCATGAGCATGGAATGTTTTTCCATTTGTTTGTGTCATCTCTAATTTCTTTGGGCAGTGTTTTGTAATTCTCATTGTAGAGATGTTTCGCTTCCCTGATGAGCTGTAGTCATAGGTATTTTATTCTTTTAGTGGCAACTGTAAATGGGATTACATTCCTAATTTGGCTCTTGGCTTGGCTGTTGTTGGTGTATAGGAATGTTAGTAATTTTTGTACATTGATTTTGTATCTTGAAACTTTGCTGAAGTTGCTTACCAGCTCAAGGAGTTTTTGGGCAGAGACCATGGTGTTTGCTACATATAAAATCATATTGTTGCAAAAAAGGATATTTGGACTTCCTCTCTTCCTATTTGGATGCTCTTTATGTCTTTCTCTTGCCTAACTGCTCTGGGTGGTAAGAGAGGGCATCCTTGTGTTGTACCAGTTTTCAAGGGGAATGCTTCCAACTTTTCCCCATTCAGTATATATTGGCTGTGTTTGTCATAGATGGCTCTTACTTTGAGGTATGTTCTTTTATCATGTCTCTGTGTC